>NC_044309.1:82415182-83066953 GCF_007474595.2 Lynx canadensis | reverse complement strand
TCTGTAGGGGCTGGAGCAAGGGTGCAGGAGTAGGGGTTTAGGAAGCTGCCTGCCTGCCCTCAAACTAGGTAGGTACAGTTAGGGTGCAGGAACCAGAAAAGTCTCGGACAAGGAGGCAATGGAAGGAAGCAGGCTCCAGGTCCGAGGCCCCCATTGTGGGACACACAGCAGGGCACAGAGAGCTGCGCGGTGAAGCAGGCGCTTGCACTCACCCCTTCAAAGCCAACACCACACACCATAGCAGCTTACACATGCACCCTGGACCTCAGCACTAGACACCCAAACCTTGCTGCCCCAAGACACATGCATGCACACAGGTGCACACGCTGACCCACACAGTCCACACCAGCACATATGAGCACACTGTGTTCGTGAGTTGAAGCCTCCAAGTTGGGAGGGAGCAGATCAAATCTGGGCCTCCTTAGCCTCTGTGTCCTCACCCCAGAGACTCAGGGAAAAGAGGCAGCCTAGGGATGTGGGGGCAAGGGGAGGACACCAAGAGAGACTCCCCTTCCAGACAGCCCCCACCCCCATCATCTGGGCGCGCGCGAGGGGTGTGTCTGTGAGGTTTGTGCAGGGGAGAAGGTGTCTCCGCGGGAAATGTGATGGGAGATCGTAGCCAAGTTCGGCCGTATCTGTGTGCGCGCGTGTGTTCGGGCCGCGGATGCTCGGAACACAGTGCCCACCTGGCATTGTGACAAGTGCAGAGAGGAGAAACGGAAAGGCAGGGTGGAGGAGTGGAAGGACAGACAGCGAGGAAGGCGAGCGAGGTTGGCGCGGAAAGACGGCAAGGCTGACACCCTGCTGGCTTGTCTGTCTGTCTCGCACTCCCGCTCAGTCTGGCGCACTCGCGGGTCGGGCTTCGTCCCCTCCCCCGCCTTGCCTGAAGCCAGATCCGAGTCGGGCCTCCACCCCGGCACCCGCCCCCAACCCTCAGCCAACTTGGATTGGGAGAGCGCGTGTCCTGGATCAGGGAGTCTGTCTGTCCGCTTCCCCCAAGCCGCGCAAAGTTGGGACGCTCCGCGCTGGGGGCGGGGCGGGCGCACTGAGCCCCTCGCACTCTGGGACCTTCGCGTCCCGGACCCGGCGCTCCCACTCCAGCCCTGCTGCCCTTACCTGCCTCAGGAGCCACGGGCCAAAGAGCAAGAGAAGCCATTCCGGGAGCAGCCGCATCTTCCCAGGCGGCCAGGCGGGGGGCGGACGGGACGGGTCCCGGGCAGGCCGGAGCCGGGCCTGGGGGCGAGGGGCCCCGGGCTGGCGCGCCGTGGGGTGGCTGCCGGAGCGGCGGGAGCAGGCGGCGCGGCCCGCGGACTGAGCGAGAGGAGCGGAGCTCGGCGCTGGGGGCGGGGCGCGGGCGGGGGAGAAAGTTGGGTCGGACTCGAGCGGGCGGGGGGGCGGGGCTCCGCGTCGCTCCAATCCCGGCCGCGCCCCGCGCGCCCCCTCCCGCCCAGCTGGGGGCACCGAAGGTGACTTTCACCCCGACACGCCCCGGACACGCCCCCAGCCCAGGTGCGAAGCGCAGAGGGTTGCGGGACCTAGGGATGGTGTACCGGAGAGGCTAGGTCTGTGCACCGATGAGGAATGGGGCAGGGCGTGGGGCTCGAGGCTCTGGGACCGTGTCCCCGAAGGGGTGCACGGCGGAGCAGGAGCCCTGGAAGACCAGGGTCCCTCGGTGCTCCGGGCCCCTTTTATGCTCCGGGCTAAGGTGGGTCCGGGGCAGGAGCAGGGCAGGGGCCGAGGTGAGGGCGGGCGGGGCCTCGGGGCGGCTGGGGCCGCGCGGCGCTGACGGGGATGGATGGGCGCCCCGCGGCTCATTCGGCCCGGAGATGAGAATCATTGATCACGGACGGAAACCCCATCACGTCTGTCAATAGGGCTGACAAACGGCGCCCGCCGCCCCCACTCCCGCCCCCAAGGCACCTCCGCGATCTCCAGACCCCTCTGCGGGACCGGCCGTTCACTTTTGCCCCTCTCCCCTCACTGCTGACCCCCGCGCGTCCCAGAGCGTCCCTGCATGGGGGTTGGGCAGGAAGTCCCCTCAGCGTTGCCTGCCCAGCCTCTTGGTGCAATCTCCATCCCTTCCCTTCCACTGTCCCATCTTTCACCATCAGCTCCTCTCTATCCTTGTCTCCTTCCTCCTCTGTCTCTGTCCTTGTCTCTGTCCCCAGCCCCAGCCTTGTCTCTGTCCCTATCCTCTTGGCTGTTTCTTCATAGGCTCCCTCCTCCCCCTAGTCTCGCTCTCTTCCCTGCCCAGGGAGTCTTCAGCTGTCAGCTGTTGCTATGCACTGAGGCTGTGGCTGAGGTTGTGGTATGACCGACACCTAGACAGTGTGAGATAGGGACAAGCAGAGAGATAGACAGACGCATATCCTGAGACATCAACACACCCCCAGGCATGCACGCAGATGCATTCACAGGGGCAGGCCACACCACGGAGGTGAGCACAGAGGCAGAGTGAAACACATTCACACAGAGACCAGCACGCACACGCAGACAGGTGCTCACCTAGAGGCACACTGACACACACAGATGGACACTC
This sequence comes from Lynx canadensis, assembly GCF_007474595.2. Lineage (NCBI taxonomy): Eukaryota > Metazoa > Chordata > Mammalia > Carnivora > Felidae > Lynx > Lynx canadensis. Next base: position 83,064,414 of record NC_044309.1, on the reverse strand, counting down.
AGTTTACACACACACAGGAGCACACACAGACAGAGAGGTAAATGCACACTTGCACCAAGAGACAGGCATACCCAGCCAGGTACTCAGGCCCCATCCCCCTTCCTCGCCCTGGCAGAGAGGCAAACGTCCACAGACAGAGATGGACACACACACAGGTGTATGCTGGCACTGGCAGTCCAAAAGACAAGCCCAGGCACATACAAAGAGATACTCAGATACAAGGATGTGACAGACACCAGAAAAGGATCCGTGATGCTGAGAAGATGAGGCAAACACAGAGACAGCCAGAGAGACAGCCAGAAGCCAGGAGGCAGGAACCCGGGTGCAGAAGGGGCAGAGAGTAGAGAGGCTGGAAGAGGCAGGAATGGCCAGGCCCAAGGCCCCAAGGCTCCAGAATCCCGGGCCCAAGTGCCAAGCACAGGGGTTGCCGTGAGGAGGTACATGGGGGCAGTGGGCACCCCCAGGCCTAAGGTACCAAGGGTAGCAGCCCATCACTAAGGTCCTGATCTTCTGGAGTCCTGACCCACCTCATCTCTTTTCCTTTTGCTAGTCTCAGGTCACCCCCTTCTGTCTCCAGCTACACACACACACACACACACACACACACACACACAAACACATCCCGACACCCCCCCTCCCATCTCTGAGTCTTTGCCTCTGCCCCTGTATCTCTCTATCTCCATATCTCTGTCTCTCATTCTGTCTGTATCAGCCTCTGCCCCTGGTTCTGCCCCTGTCTCTTCTCCATCTCTGTCTCAGACCCCTCTGCTGTCCTTGCCAGGTGAGGAGTTCGAGGACTGCCTCCTAGTAGACACCCTCCTGGCTGGTCCTGGTGGGCAGAGGGAGGAAGCTGACTGGAGGGGCTTGCGTTCCAAGCCGCAGCTGGGGGCCCCTCTTGCTCGGCCCAGGATCTTGAGGCGACAGGCAGAGAATCAGTGGCTCCCCGGGGGCGCCAGATGCACGGCTGGCAGAGGGAGGGAGCGAGGGGGTGGGGCTGGTGGTGGTGGTGGGGGGGAGCAGGCAGGCGCTGAGGGAGGGAGGGGAGCCGGCTGGCTGAGGGTGGAGGGGGTGTGGCATAATAGCCCGAGGGAAGGAAGTGAGAGGCTAGGCTCCGGTCCGCCTGCAGGTGCATAATTAGTGTTGGGGAGGGGGCTGTGCTGGGCTTAAGGGTGAGCGGCGCTGCAGGAGTGCCTACGCCACCTGGTGGACAGAGGAGGCCACAAGCCTCCCTAAGCGATCAACAAGGACGCCCCTTTTCCCCAGCAGGGTCGCTCTTCCCTGGGGCTCTGGGATGCTCCAGAGACAGTGGAGGATCTCAGAACTGGCTGAGAGGATGAAGCCGGAGGCGAAATCCCAGGACCAAGAGGGAAGGGGAGGGTTCTTATTTCTAGAGGTGCCTAGACCCATAGCTTCCTTAAAAAAGGAATAAGCTGAGGAAGTTGAACCAGGGAGGGTGGCAGAAAGAAAGGTAGTGCCCTTCTTTGGGTGTTGGGTAATGGTTCTTCAGCTGCTTGCAAATGCCCTCCCTGAGCTCACATTTGCTGTAAAGGGGAGAGTGGTGCTGTAACTCTCAGTCTCCAACACTGTAGAGCCGCGTGACTTTCTGCAAGAGGTTCCCCTCCCCCGGCAAGGGTTTGAGGTAGACTTGGGACCCCTTTGACTGTAGCAGTCCTTTCCTGTCAACCCCTGGGATGTCACAATGATTGGTGAGCTGAATCTGTTGGTGGCCAGTGAAGCCTGGCAAACTGGTCTTCCCAGCTCTCCTTCAGTCCAGCCGGCCGCCTCCCCCTCCTCCTGGATCTAGGGTTCTACTCTTGGCATCTGATTAATTAGACTCTGTGAGGATGTTTGCGCTTCAGCAGCAAACTCAGGCACAGAGAGCTGTGTGGGACCACCCTGAAGGATCAGAAAGCCCTTGACAACCCCACTGTGTTCAGTTCTTACAGTGGGATTTCTCACTGTGGGAGATAGTTTTGGGTAGGGCTGGTGGTGCCCTGTAAGCGACAATGCAGAGAAACGGATTTGGAGTTACTGTCCTAGAGCCACAGGGAATACAAGATCCAGAAAGGTGAAGTCACTGGCCCAAGGTCACACAGCCAGGAGAAGCAGATCTTCCTCATCAAGTCCATGCCACCCCCTTCCCCTGCCAGCCAGATGGAGAGGGAGGCAGCTCAGGGAGAAGGGCACTTCTCAAGACCAGACTCTCCAGTCCTGCCTCCAGCACAGAGCACGTCTCCCTCTGGTGGCCGAAGCAGGCAAGCACAGCCCAGCTCCCAGAGTCTGACACTCATAGGTAGACACAAATGGCTTTTTTCTTTCTTTCTTTTTTTTTTTTTTTTACAATTTTATTTATAACAATATCTGTGTTATTTAGTTGTAAAGGAATTCAGCAAAAATTATTAAAACGTTCATGTCCCCAAAGCGGGGCTGCCCGCTTACCCTTTCTTGGTGTGCCCCACTTCCTCCTCATCCCCAGGGGAGGGAGGAGGAGGCTGGGGGACTGTTTACCAAAGAAAGTCTCCAGCCCTGGGAGCCGCGGTGGGGGCACTGGAGAGAGGGAGGGCCTGTCTGGGAAGGGTGTTGAGCATGGCCATCTCAGGTGCCCCTAGAGTTGGGGGCTGGAGCATCGAATGGCATCCCCCAAGAACTAAAAAATTCCATCCTTTCCTTGCTACTTCAGCCAGAGCCAAATCTTCCAGACAGGGGCAGCAAAGGACTCTCCCTCCACAGAACTGGCCCTCAGAGAGCTGGGAGGGATAAGATGGGGGTGGGGCGAGAGAGGGGAGAGCCTTGACAAAGTGTCTTGAACAGGGAGGGGGGCAGCACCACCAGCTCTCCCAGTGGGGGTGCATTTTGGTGGAAGGTGGGAGGTGGGTACCTGTGAGCCACAGGAGCCCCCAGAGTCCTCCCTGCCCCCCTCCCTGAAGGCAGCATGAGGGGGGTGCTGAGGAGCAGGCAGGAAGGAGGAGAACGGAGAGAGATAATACTGTGCTCGCTTGCTCACTTGCTCACTCACATATAAAAAGTAATTCCTTCATTTTTACATTTATACACCCCGGCAGGGCCGAGGAGGGGCTGGCTGGGCAGGAGGGGGCTCGTTGAAGGACTTCTCTGGCAGGGGGCAGGAGGCTCTCTGGGCTGAGTCCAGTGGTCAGGGCCCTATGCCAAGGGGTCCCCTATCTCGTCCTCAGGACCCCGGCCCAGGAGTTCTCGCTTCTCGTCCGTGCTGGCCAGGGAGTGGCGGCTGCCGTGGCCACCCATGTAGAGTGTGGCATACACAGGGTTGGTGAAGTTGGTGGGCTGCAAGGTGACAGAGGGTTCAGGTGGGGCGCAGGGGATGGGATCTGTGGCCCAGGCGCCCTACCTCCCCCGCCTCCATTCCATCATCCGACTCCGTACCCTCAGTCACCCCACCCACAGCCTCTTGTCCCTGCCCTGGAAGCCTCCTCCTCTGTCCTCCTAGCTCACCTTGTCAGGGTCCAGTGCAAAGTCAGCATCCAGTAGGCCCCCTACGTCGTCAGGCTCCCCGCCTTCATACATCTTATACGTGGGGTTCCCAATCTCCACATTCATGGCCCCATTGGTCATCCGCTGGTGCTGGAAGCCCTTAGCCCTGGAGGAGGCAGGATTATAAGGGGGCAGGGATTATAGGAGGGCAAGGTTAGGGTGATAAATGAATAGCCAGAATTTTCCACACTCTCCACAACTCACCCTCGGACTCGCCGCTTGTACCAGAAAACCACTCCGGCTACCAGAAGCACCAGCAGCAACAACAGCAGAGGGATGAGGATAGAGGCCATATCTGGAGGGGAGGAGGTGGGAAATTGAGTCAGAGAGGCTCAGGGAAGTGAGGCCCAAATACCCCTGCTCCAGGTCCCTGAAGCTCTGTCTCCCCGTCCCCTGCCACCTACGTCCAGGTTGCTGCTGGCTGACCACCTGCTCCTCACACCGGGGCCCCGCCATGTGGGGTGGGCACCTGTAGACGGGAGGGGCAGAGCTGAGTAGGCATGACCTCCAAAGTCATGGCTGCCAGGGGACTGGGAGGGGCCACAGGGTCCCGAGTGTCCCGCTCAGATTTGGGGAGGGGGAGATGGTCTAGGTCTTAGAAAGGCTCAGGTCCAACTCACTGGCACTCAGGCATCATTTTGCTGTTCATGGTACAGGAACCACCATTGCTGCAGTGGCCAACACAGGTCAGACAGCTGGGGGCCACCCGGCCATCAGAGCAGCTGCAGGAAGGAATGACAGGCTGGGTGGACTGGGAGGGGGTGTCTGAGGTGCTGAGGAAGGGGTGGGGCTGGGAGGGGGTGTCAGAAGTGCTAAGGAAGGGGCAGGGCAGGGGGGGGCAGGCCAGGGAGCATGAGGCCGGGGCAGGGCAGGGTCAAGGCCGGGCAGAACCGTGGGGGCAGGCCCCACTCACTTGCAGGTGACGTCCCCACTCTGCTTGTTGACCACACAGGCTCCGTCCAGACAGCGGCTGCACTTGTTTACCTCGCACCTCGGCCCCTCGAAGTAGGCGGTGCAGCGGCACTGCCTGGAGCCGTCGGCGGCCATCTGGCACGTGCCAAAGTTCTCACAGTAGCTGGAGCACTGCCCTGCGGTTGGGGGGTGGGAGAGGAGGTGCCTCAAGCCCCACCCTCATGAGGGTCCTCCACAGGTGGTGGGTGGGGGGAGCCAGACACTAAGGGGACTCCTAGGTCTTTTAGGTGACTCTCACCTCCTCCTGAGCCCCCTGCTGCCCCCCTCCCCCGTCACAGGTTTAGAGTATAAGGACGTCCCCAAATAGCCTGGCAGGGCACTGCTTTCGCTTGAATAATCCTGATGCCAGGGGGCTCACCACCTTGGGAGAAGTGTGCTGACACCTCTACAGGGATGGGGGGGATCACCTAGAGACTGCTTGAGCTGTGAATGGCCTCCCTCCCCAGAATCTGCCTCTTGACCATCACCCTTGGCTCTAGGTCCCCGAGCTCCTGTCATCCCCTCCCTTGGGGCCCAAGGATGGCTCACTCACGGTACTGGCAGCGGTCACCCAGGAAGCCAGGTAGGCATCGGCACTGGGGCTGGTTGCCCTGGTTGACGGTGCAGGTGCTGTTGTTGGCACAGTAGCCCGCACACACCTGCTGGGTGCATTTGGGGCCCGTGAAGCCTGTGGGGCAGCGGCACGTGGGCATGCCTGGCGGGAGAGGATGTGTGAGCGGGACCGTGGCCCACCCAGGCGCCGGCCCCACTGGAGGGGACCAGGGCTGGGAGGCCTGGGTGGAAGGCACGCAGCAGAGGAACGGGGGCACTGGGGCTGTGGGCTGCGGGCAGGAGGGGAGACAGAGGGGGAGCAGGGTGGGACAGGGTCTGGGGATCCACCCCAGGCGGAACCAGTGGGCTGAGAGGCGGGAGGCTGGGGCTGAGGAGCCGGGCGCAGTCTTGGCGGGAGAACTGAAGGCCGTACCAGAGGGGGAGGCAGCGCAGGTGCCCCCGTTGCGACAGTACTCCCAGCACTGGTCCAGCTCACACTTGTCGCCTGTGTATCGGGGCTGGCAGCGGCACTTGGGCTGCCTCCGTGCATTGAGGAAGCAGCTGCCACCATTGAAGCACTGCAGGTTACAGGTTCCGGGTCGAGGAGCTGCGGGAAGGACCATCAGGGCACAGAGCCAGGGGAAGAGGGGAACTCAGGGAAGAAGGTCCCGGGGCAGAGGGTGGGGACCTGGGAGGGACACAAGCATACCATCTGGTGGTGGCGTGGGCGAGGGCACGGCCACACAGGTGCCATTGTCCAGCCGCTTCCCGTTGGGACAGGTGCAGACGGGCCCGCTGGGGCTCAGCAGGCAGAGCCACTCACACTTCTTGCGGTCACAGGGGTTGGTCACTGCAGGTGTGGGCGGGGGTGGGAGGATGCTGAGCCTCGTGGACCCAGAATGTCCCTGCCACAATGCCCAGGACCTGAGGCTACAGCCTGGAGACTCTGCCCCCAGGCCTTCCCGGGCCCAGACTGGGCTGTCCCCCTGTGCCTACCTTCAGGCTGTTTGTGTTGGTGGTACAGGACCACATCGGAGGCGTGGCTCAGGCCCCCTGTCAGGTTGATCAAGGGGCTGTGTCCAAACTTATGAATCTTGAAGACACGATTATTAATGTAGGTGACGCCATAGATGTAATCCTCAAAGACGTCGATGCTGAAGGGGTGACTTAGGCCTGGGGGAGGAGGTAGACTCAGAGGGGACTCAGGCCCTGGTCACTCTCCAGGACACCTGGGCTCCTGTGGCACCTCAAACTCAACACATCCCAAACAAAACTCCCCCCAACCTATTCCACCTCTTGTGGCCACTACTGGCAAAAGGTCCCATCGGCCCTAGACTTCTGCGGTCAGGAAGGACTTCTGTTCCCTCTCCCCACATCTACTAAGCTCCTCCTGCCACCTCTGTTGCTTCCATGCAACTCAATGTCACTGGTAGAATGAATGAATGGGCAAGTGGGCCAGAGGGTGCAGGGCTGGTACACAGGGAGTCCAGTGGGGGTAGGCCTGGAAGGCACTGTAGGACTGTTGGGGGCCAGGATGAGGAGGATGACAGGTGCTGGGTGAGGCCTTTGGACTCAGTGGGGAGGACAAGAGGCCCGAGGGCAGTGCTGGCTGAGGCTGCTCTAGGATGCTGACCTCGTTTGCTGTCAGCAGCCACGATGGGGTCCGTGCCATTGAGCCGGATGCTGCCGATGACTGAGAGCTTGGCATCTGCCCAGTACAGCCTTTCATTGTGATAATCCACAGCCAGGCCTGAGGGGAGGCAGAGAGCACTGTGAAGGCCCAGCCTCTGCCACCCCAGGCTCGAGGAAAAGCAGAAGTGTCTCCATGTTTGGGACAGCTCTACCCTGTTCCCATGACCACTCCCAGTCACTTCTAGAAAAAGCCTCCATAACTCATTGCCCATCCCAGTCCAAGCCCCTTCTCCTCCAAGCTTTAACGTGACCTCAGGCTCAGCAAACCCACCCCTCCCACACCCCTTGCCCCCGCCTCCACGGACCTGTAGGCCACTGGATGTTGTCCTGTACCAGTGTCTCCCGAAGGGTCCCGTCCATTGCTGCCGTTTCAATTTTGGGGTGATTCCCCCAGTCTGACCAGTACATGGTGCTGGGGAAGGAGAAGAATTGAGCATGGGTAGGACCTGAGGGCTGCCAGAGCAGGCTGAGCGAGATGGGCCACCAGGTTGTGGCTTGGGCATAGGGACTGCTGGGTATTGGGAGGAGAGTGTTCTGTCTACCTCCTCCAGAGAGAACGAGGGGAGTCAGGTCCCTGATCAGGTTAAGGATCTTTTACTCTAAAACTACAAGGTGTTGGGGCGCCTGGGTGGCGCAGTCGGTTGAGCGTCCGACTTCAGCCAGGTCACGATCTCGCGGTCCGGGAGTTCGAGCCCCGCGTCAGGCTCTGGGCTGATGGCTCAGAGCCTGGAGCCTGTTTCCAATTCTGTGTCTCCCCCTCTCTCTGCCCCTCCCCCATTCATGCTCTGTCTCTCTCTGTCCCAAAAATAAATAAACGTTGAAAAAAAAATTAAAAAAAAAATAAATAAAACTACAAGGTGCCAATCCAGAGACATCAAAGTGGGCAGAGCTGCCCCCTGGAGCAAACAAGCAGCCCAAACTTGGCTGCACATGATGGCCAGGCAAGTGGAGGGCAGGCCCCTGCCTGAGCAGGCCAGCTGGGGATTCTGGGCAAAGGCGGCACCGGGGAGCACCAAAGATGGAGGTGGCCTGAAGGCCCAAGGGCTGGAGGAGGACTCCGACCCCAGGGTGGTCTGGAAGGGGAGGGACGCACCTGGGGATGCAGGGCTGCCCCAGAGGCTTCCCTGGCCCTCCCCCTGGGACCCCCGCATACCCTCTCAGTGGGTCCACCACAATGGCGTGCGGCTCGTCGATCATGCCCGAGATGAGCGTCTTGCGGTTCTCGCCCTTCATTTGCGCCACCTCGATCACATCTCGGCCTGAGTCAGTCCAGTACACGTTCCCGGCCACCCAGTCGACGGCGATGCCCCGTGGCATCTTGAGCCCTGAGATCTGAATGGGGGAGGGTGATAATGTCAGGGGCTACCACCTTTTGTCTTCCTGCCCATTATCCCCACCTGCACCTGCCAGCTCGTCCCTGTTAAAAAGTCATCCCAGATCGGGAGCCGGTTCTCTGATTTCGAAGAGGTTCAATGGACACTTACCTTATGGGCCATACCTAGAGCTTTCACATGTTTTGCTGGATGAGATATTATTACCTCGCTCTACTGAGGAACAAAGGCCCAAAGAGGTCAAATAGGTGGCTGAGACTGACACAGTGGATGGCGGTGACAATCAGGAACTGAACGTGGCTCTGATGCTGTGTCCATCGTACCCTGCCACCTTGGGCTGCAATGTGGCAGAGCCAGCTACTGATAATTCTCATTGCTCTGTCCACCTGTCGTGCCCACAACATAATCCCGAATGCCTTTGCCCGTCAGTCTCACTCTTTGCCCCCTTCCACTGTCCTTTTCAAACCCTGCTCTGAACTCTCTGCTCTTTGCAGTCTTCCCATCCAATCTGTGGAGATCCCATCCCGGGTGGGGTGCTCACATTGAGGTGGGTGACACCCCGGTCAATCTGTCGCCGGTGGCGGTTGGAAGTGGTGGGAGGTGCGGCAGGTGGCAGGCTGCGGTAAGAGATGGTGCCTGTGTGCCAGTTGGTCCAATAGACACGGCCAGCCTTGACATGGACATCCATGGCATCAATGCGGACACTCTCGTCACCCTGGAAGGCCTGCTCATAAGCCGAATGGGGGTGACTGGGGAACAGGCTGCGGATCTCGTTGTCATCGGCGATGTATAGGACCTGATACTCAGAGCCTGGAGGGGCAAAAGTCCCGGTGTCAGGTGCAGGAGAAAGGCAGAAAAAGGCAGGGGCAGGAGGCCAGGGCTGGGGGATGCCAGGCCTGGTGCTGGGATGTACTCCCTCCTCTCCTTCCCTGAGCTGGTCCAATAGGACCCGCTCCTCCAGGAAATCTTCTCTGCCTCTCCAGCCTCAGGGACTTCTGTCTCCTCATTGTCACTGGCTGGCATCACCACACTGTGCTACATGCTGTCTGATATATGCCCGTGGGCACACATGCATGTGGGGGTGTGTGTGCACTGGCACGGAGGGGTGTAGGCACGCACTGGCACGTGAGTGCACCTGGACGTGCGTGGTGGGGCTGTGTATTCATACATACCCTCATGTGCACATGGATGTGTGTGCACGGGTGTTTGGGGGTGTCTGTACACAGGCAGGTGCAGGTGTGCGTCAGAGCATATACACGTTCCCACCCCCCCCCCAAAAGGTGAATGAGATGATAGTTGTGTTAACTCAATGAAGGGAAACCTTTCACCAGGTGTACATGCATCAAATCATCACCTGTTCACATTAAATATCTGACAGTTTTGTTAATTATATCTCAATGAAGCTGAAAATAAGAAGCAAAGGGGCTAGCTACAACGTGATTATGTGGTGATGCGTGTCTGTGTGCTCTCCTCCTGGGAGTGGCGGGTGAAGAGGCACATGTGGGATATGGGTATGTTGCCCCCACCCCGGACTTCTCCAGATGAACCAGCTCCCCAACCAGCACCCCGTGCACTGATGCCAGCCTCTGTGCTGCTGGCAGCTGGGCCCGTGGGTCTGGGCTCCTGCGCCTGGGCATGGGTGTGCCAAGGGGAGCACGTCCATCCACGTTAGCCCCATTTACACTCTGGTGTTGCATAGCCCCACCCACTCTTTCTGTCCTCTTCCGGCTGGTAGGCTGGTACCTTCGGCCTTGCAGGTGTTGTGAGTCTTCATGAAGTTGCGGGCGCAGCTGCAGAGGTGGCCACCCTTGGTGTTGTTGCAGAGCTGCGAGCAGGTGCCGAAGCGCAGGCACTCATTGATGTCTGAGGGTTACAGGGGAGGGTCATGGAGAGTCCCGGGTTTCTTCCCGCCCCCTCTGAGTCCCGCCTTCTTACCTTGGCATCCGGGCTGGCCTGGCACAGTGTGGAAACCCGAGCGGCAGGCGCAGTAGGCGGCTTTCTCGGTGCGCACACAGCGTGCCTCATCCCCGCAGATGCTGGCGTTGGTGGCGCAGCTGGTCAGCTTGGGGTCTGTGGGGGACAGAGTGGGCCCTCTCTCCTGAGCCACCTGGGCTTGGGCCTGGGTTCTCTGGCCCTCCGCAGGCCCCCCGCCGCCAGCTCCTTAGCACGCAGGGCTCACCGATGCTGCAGTCCTCCTCATCAGAGCCGTCCCCGCAGTCATCGAACATGTTGCAGCGCAGCGAGGAGGACAGGCAGCGCTGGTTCCGGCACAGAAACTCCTTCTTGTCTTTGCAGTGGGGGGTCTGGGCCGTGGGGGGCTCTGGGGAAGGTGGGGGCTTCAGATCTGGATATTCACCACCCCGGGGCCTCCTCCCACAGCCCCCCTCCTCCCCCAGCCCCCTCCCAACCCCCCACCACCCCCCACTCTGTCCGGGGCTGTTTGTCAAGCTTCAGGGGATGCTCCACCTCAAGACCTAGGGCACTGGGCAGCCTCCCTGCCTTCCTCAGAAGCCTCTCTCTCCCAAGGAAGGGCCCCCAGACTCCCCACAATGGATACTACTCCCCCCACACCGAGTTTCCACCTGGCCCGCCGCCACCCACTGTGCAGTACCCAAACTATCACCCCCGCCCCATCAGGCTGCTTCCACCGGCCCCATGCTCACCACAGTCCTCCTCATCAGTCCCATCCCCGCAGTTGTCGGTGCCATCGCATTGGCGCCCGATCCACAGGCAGACGCGGTCGTTCTTGCAACGGAAGGGCCGGTTAGGAGGGCACACAAACCTGGCTGCAGGGGTGGGAGGGGACAGAGCCAGAATCAGCCTCGGGGGCGGGCCTGCAGTGCCCGGGGAGCATGAGAGCCCCGCCCCCCGCCCTGGGCCCCGCCCCCCCAGCCTCACCGCACTCCTCCGGGTTTTCGTCTGAATTGTCCCCGCAGTCGTCCTCGCCATCGCACTTCCATGCCAGCGGCTTGCACAGCGTGTTGTTGCACTGGAACTCGTCCAGGGGGCAGGTCCGCACTGGGCGCCGGGGGCGTGCAAAGACCAAAAATGAGCCCTGAGCCCCAGGCTGGCTGCTGGGGGGCAGGATCTTGCCCAGGCCCTTCCCACCACAGGAGGTGGCCCAGAGGGGTCACCAGGCAAGCAGTGGTACAACCAGAATGAACCCAGGTCTCCTACCTTTATACCTGCTGGGCAGCTGAGCAGAACTGCCTCCTCTGGTATTTAGGGGAGAAGAGGCCTTTTTGGGGAAGTGTGTACAGAGAGGCCAAGAGTGCCCTCTTTCTCTAGTGGTTGTGGCAGGGCACTGGGGCCTACTGCAGTTCATGGCAGGCAGAAAGGAGGAGCACTGGGCTGGGAGTCAGGAGACCCAGGTTCCAGACTATCAAGGCAGAGCCAGGAAGTCTGTCCTCATTGTTGGGTGGGTCTCTGCTCTAAGCCCCAGGCTTCCCTTACCCAAGCTTCACAGTGTGGCCTCGGGCCACTGAGCCCAGCCAGGTTAGCCAGGGGCAGGCACTGTCTCGTTGCTCCCGGAAAGCAAAGTGAACAAGGACTCTGTTTGTCAGGGCAGCCGATTGCCCTGTAGGAACTTGTGGGGTGGAGTCTGGGTGGACACAGCCAACAGGTTTCTGCTGGATTTTGGTCCAGTTGGCCCCTTGACTAAGTGCCTTTGTGGAGGGAACAACCTGTCCCAACGTGTACCCAGAGGCCCTGTGTGTTGTTCACTGCTATATCCCCAATGCCTAGAACGGTGCCTGACACATGGCAGGTGCTTAAGAAATATTTTTTGTATGAACAATGACTACAGAAGACAAAGAATGAGGTGAATGACTGGGCCACATGGTGGGGTGGGGGGTGGTGGCAGGGCCTCACCGCCAGTGCCACAGGCTTCCTCATCACTGCCGTCCATGCAGTCGGCATCCGCATCACAGCGCCAGCGCAGAGGGATGCAGTGACCACTCTTGCACTGGAACTGGTCCATGTCACAGCGGGGGGTGCAGTCTTTCTGTGGGCACAGGAGCAAGCATCCTGGTCAGATCGGGGCACCCCTGTAGCTCTGTCCTGATTCTTCTGAGGCCATCCCTCCCTCCTTCTCCTCTCCCTACACACCTCGTCTGAGCCATCTGCACAGTCATGGTCCCCATCGCATTTCCAGCGCCCAGCAATGCAGCGGCCATTGGCACAGGAGAACTCGCTCTCAGAGCAGGGCCGAGGGGCTGGAGAAGGACAGGGGAGAAACACGCCCCAGGAGGGTGGGCACAGGGACTCAGCCCTTGGAGTATCTCCAGCCCTTGGCAGAACAATACCACCCGTCCTTGTGTCCCTGAAAGCCACAGTTGACTGGCATAATGACCACACCAGCCAACTGGCTGCCCTCATGGGATCAGCTGGGTACAGAGGGGGCTCACACTTACCCCTCTGGGGCAGACACACGAGAGAGGGCATGGGTCCCTGGTTCTGCCCTCGGGACAGACTGTGTGCGGGGGGTCGAGGGGAACAGGAGAGGGACAAGACCACTAAGACAAGCACCAGGGTTTAGGGAGAGGCCAGTAAAGGATGATGGGCTGAGGCACAGCACAGGGACGGACGGGTGGGCTCTGGGGCAGTGGCAGGGGGTGTGGTGGGAGCAGGGGCACATCAGAGACACCTACCTCTGCAACCCCAAGAGGACAGTGTGAAAATGGAGAGAAACATGAGATGAGGTGAAATGGCACAAACTCAAATACACGACATGGAGTGGGGTGGGGTGGGGTGAACAGGGAGGGGGCACCTGACCCCCAGCCCTGGGAGGCAGCCACCTGCACCGGCCAGCCTGGTGGGGACAGGGGTGCTGAGAAGGGAGGAGCCCCAGGTCTGTGGGGGTGGGGCGGGGCGGGGGGTGGGGGGACATACTGCAGCTCTCCTCGTCTGAGTTATCCCCACAGTCGTTGTCATAATCGCACTGCCAGCGCCCTGGCACGCAACGGTTGTTCTTGCAGCGGAACTGGTAGGGCTCACAGGTGCGCTCGTCTGGGGAGGCAAGATTGGGAGGCAAACATCGGGGCAGTCAGGGACAGAGCGGGGACAGGCCCGAGGGTTTCAGACAGGCATGGGCAGGATGGCCAGGAGTGGGAGAAAGATCAGCGGGGGGAGGCCAAGCAGTGTTCTGAGATTCGAGGAGGTTATGGGGCCTGGCGGCACACGAGTGGGAGGAGCTGCTTGGGGGAGGGGATTAACGGAGCCCCCTCTGTTAGGCGGGCAGAGAAGATTCTGCGTGGGTATGTGCCGAGGAAGTGCCGGTGGAGGCAGGGACGGGGAATCAGGCAGGGGGTGGTGGGCACGGGAAGCCGAGTGCCAGGCAGCTTGAGCCCCAGTCAGCAGGTGGCCTGAGTCCTGTCCAGGCCGGATGCCTTCCCCTGAGAGCGGGGTCTGGGGAAGCTCACCACACTCCTCCTTGGGCTCGTCGGAGCCGTCCCCACAGTCGTCCTCTCCATCACACTTCCAGCGAGCGGGGATACAGCGGCCGGAGTCCTTGCAGCGGAACTCATCCACTCCACAGGTCATCTGGGCTACAAGGGGGCAGCTGGTGGTGAGGGGGAGGATCCTTGCAGGAGCGCGCCGGGAGGGCAAGGCAGTGGCCGCTGGTCGCCCGGGGTGGGGATGAGGTGGGAACAGCAGACGCAGTGGAGGGAAGGTGGGCTCTGGGGGCACCAGGCAACTCACTGCAGTTGGCAGGCTCATCGCTGCCATCCACGCAGTCGTTGTCCCGGTCACAGACCCAGACTCGGGGGATGCAGCGCTTGGTGATGGAGCACTGGAACTGGTTGGGGGCACAGGTCACTTCGGCTGCAGGGTAGGGGGAGAGAATGAGGACCTGCCCATTTTCCCCCCACCACAGTTTGAGATCACCGTCTTCTCCCTCTTCCAAGCCCTGGCCCTGGTCCCACCAGAAATTTCTTAGGAGAAAGGGACAGTTTATCTCTAATTTTGGTGCTTTTTGTTTTCTGAATCTGCACCTTTTCCCAGCAAACCAAGTCACACCCTGTATAATTTATGTCACCCATCTAATAACATTACTTGACAGCCACATGGCCCAGAGAAGCGGTGGGTAGACTTCAGTGTGCAGTGTGTTTCTGTGTCTGTTTCCCCGCCACCCCGTTCCCTGCCCACAGCCCCGGGCACTCACGGCAGTCCCTCTCGTCCTCCCCGTCTCCACAGTTGTCCTGCCCATTGCAACGGAAGATGCCGGGGATGCAACGGTTGGTGTTGGTGCACTTGAACTGACTGGGCAAGCAGACGTGGATATCTGTGGGAGGTAGGGAGGAGGGTGAGGTAACTAATGGGGGGTAGAGGATTCAGGAGCAGCGAGGGGGCACCTCATCCCCTCAGTGGGAGCATGCAGGTTCAGGGCCTAAAGCGCAGGAGTCCAGCCTGGAGAGGAGGCTGCTGTGGGCTGAGCTTCCTTGTCCTTGGAGTTTAGTAGGAAACCTCCAAGTTCCGGGGAAGGAGAAAGGGGGAGGGAGGAGGGCAGACAGTGGCTGGGCAGCCCTTTACCACAGTTGGCCTCGTCACTGTTGTCCTGGCAGTCGTTGTCCCCGTCACAGATGAAGGCAGGGTTCGTGCAGATGCCTGTTGAGCACTGGAACTGTCCTGGGCGGCACTTGAATTCGGCTGCCAGGAGGGGAGCCGCAGAGTCAGAAAGGCTGGGGCTGGGCATGGCCACTCAGAGCCTGGAGAGTCAGGCTGCCCCCGGTGCAGGAACCTCTTGCCACCCCTGCTCTGGGCACTTACGACAGTCCGGGGGCTCGTCTGAGTGGTCCCCACAGTCGTCCTCTGTGTCACATTTCCACCAGAAGGGGATGCACTTGTCGTTCTTGCACACAAACTGGAGGGCAGGTGGGGGCAAGAGGGGTTGGTGGGGGTCTGGGGAAACTCAGGAGACTTTCTTTTGGGGGGGCTGCGATGTTTCAAAGAAGCGGGAGGACCAGGGTAATTTGTGGAGGTGCTGAGCTGGATGGAAGGTTGGGATATGATGAGTGCGGGAAGGCCAGGAGATGGGGTATCTGTGTGGGGGTCAGGGTGGGTGGTGCTGGTAAGGGAGGGTCAGGGTTAGGGTGTGGAGGTGTTTGTGTGAGGTGACAGGTATAAAAATATTGCTGTGGGGAGACAAGAGGTAGGCAAGAAATGTGGGGGTGTTAGCGTGGGAAAACCAGATGCGTGAGGACATTAGAGCGGGTGTTGGGGTCCGAGGAGGAGTGGAGGTTGGGGGAACGAGGCATTGGTGAATGGGGGTCAAGGGGAAGAGCCTCACCTGACTTGCTGTGCAGTTGGACACACAGGTGCGCCCATCGCTGCCCAGGTAGAAGTTGGTAGGACAGGCACATTTGTGGCCCCCACCGGGGGACAGTAGGCACAGGTTGCTGCAGCCGCCATTGTTGACCTTGCACGGATGATTGGGCACTGCCAGAGAGAAAGTGGCTAACGGGCAGCCGACTGGACCCAGTATATGGGTCAGGGCCCCCTGAGCCACTGCCTTCTGGCAGAATGAGGGCGGCACTCACTGATGCCACATTTTCTGGTCTTCTGAAGGCTGCCTAGCCCACTCTATTCTGGGCAGAGGCAGGACAGATCCAAATCCTACTCCTTTAGGAAGGAGCTGAAGCCAGAGAAGGGAGACGACTCTTCTTGAGGTCCCAGGATCAGGCCAGCTCTGCAGCCTCATATGCTGCCTCACCTGTGCCCTCCCTCGGGTACGGCCCTCCTGCCTTTGGGGTCCTGCCTGGGCGGTCCACACCTGGACTGGCCTCAGGGACTTGCTGCTACAAGACTCCTGGGATGGACCCAGGCTGGGCTGCAGCTCCTGAGAGCCTGTCGATAGCCTCCCTAATTTCCCAGTGTCTGGCAAGCACTGCTCAGGCAGTGCTAGAGAAGAACCAATCCTGCTGGGCCATATCCTTCCCCGGGGGCCCCCCATGCCAGGCTCACTCTTTGCTGGCTCCCACCCCTTGATTGCTCACCATCTGGCTGGCGCAGGGCGTGGAAGACATGCAAGTCCATGGGCCGGTGCAGGGTGCTGATGAGGAGTGTCTTGTTGGTGCCCGTGGTCTTGTGGGCTCGGTTGATGGACTTTGTCTCCCAGTCGGTCCAGTACACGTAGTCCTCAAACAGGGTCAGTGCGAAGATGTGTGGGATGTCCTGGCTCAGCACTGCAGACGGGGAGGGAACGGGCCCAGCAGCCAGTTAGCGCCTTCCCTACTGGACATCCTTAACCCTACAATAACCCTGTGAGGTGGGCGCCAGCCCCCGTTCCAGATGGTTAAGTGGCTTCCCAAGGTTGCACAGCTAAGTGGCAAAGCTGGAACTAAAACTCAGGCCTTTCTGACAGCAGGTTCCTGCTCTGTAATATTAGAGGATGCCCTGTGCCGAAGCATCCCAACCCCAGGCATCCTACTCCTGTCTTTCTCGGGGCCCCGAACTGTGCATGAGAAGTAACTTCTCTTTCTCCTTCAGATGGTGGCCTCATGCCTGGGCTTGTCCAGGGGGCGTACATCGGGGTGCTCTGGATCCCCATTCCCCTGGGGAGATCCCCATTCTCAGACCATGCTGTCTGACTTTTAACCTTATTCTTGCCCCAAAGGCCTGATCCTCTGTAGCTCCAGACCCCACCCCCGACCCCCAGAGCTGCTGTGCCCAGGCAGCCTCACTGGCACACTGACCGACGTGGCGATTAGAGCCATCCAGGCTGGCAAACTCGATGTAGTCCTCACGGGCATCAGCCCAGTAGATGCGCTCGGTGACGTAGTCCAGTGTCAGGCCGTTGGGCCACGTGATCTTGGTGTCCACGATGACACTACGGCCAGACCCATCCATGCCTATCCGGCCGATCAGTGAGTGGTCACCCCAGTCTGTCCAGTACAGGTACCTGGCAGGTGGGTGGGCAGTGAGCCCCAAGAGATCCAGCGACTGGTCCCACCAAGAGCCTGCAGGGAGGCTGGGCCTGGATGCCTGAGCATACTGCTTGCTTCAGGGGCTCCCCCAACCCTCCCTGCCCTCGTACCCATTCTGCACGTCCACCACCAGAGCTCTGGGCTCACGGAGGCCAGAGCTGACCAGCACCGTCCGGTAGGCCCCGTTGAGCTTTGACACTTCGATGGTGTCCCGACCTTTGTCGCACCAGTACAGGTTGCCACCCACCCAGTCCACAGCCAGCCCGTCAGGGTTGCTGAGGCCTGTCCGGTGCAGCACCTGTGGGCAGAGGCAGGGAAAGAAGAGCTCTGGATGACCAGGGGTATGACCCTCAGTCTCTCTGGGGGCCCAGCACCCCCCCCCCCAAGTGTGAAGTAGAGCTTCCTCCCCCAGCTTGCAGGGAGGACAATGGATGGAAAACGCCCAGGCCCAGGCCTAGTGTCAGCTGAGGCTATAGGAGAGGGGTCTCCAGAGGAGAGCTCCTGCACCCCAAACCCCACAGTGCCTAGGGGCGTGAATTTAAAAGAGGGCAGCCATAAGGGGGAAGCTACTGATAATGAGGGAAAAAGCAGGAGGAATCTCCTAGACCTCACTCTCTGAGCTTGGAGGAGAGGAAGAAGCCAGGACAAGCAGAGTTAGGCAGTGACTTCGTGGGGAAGGAAGAGGAGGAAATAATTCAGTGGGATGCCATGGGTGAAGGGGAGATGGCCTTGAAACACAGCGAGCCCTCTGGGGAGGGACGCTGTGGCTGGATCTCTGGCCCCCGACGCCTAGTTTGTCTGCTGAGGAGTGGGCTGCCCCTGGCCTCACCTGCACATTGCTTCCGTTAAGGTGCATCCTTCGGATCATGCTGCCCTGGGTTGTCACGTCTGTCCAGTAAATCATCTGCTCTCGGTAGTCAAAGTCCAAGGCGACGGCATTGTTCAGGCCCTGGATGTGGGGGGTGGGGGATGACTACAGAGTCAGGACGCCGGTGGCTGGAGGAGTGAGTAGGAGGTGATGAACATGGGCCCAAGTGGGGAGGATGAGGGGGCTGGGTGGGGAAGGGAAGATAGCTCCGGGCCTGGGGACAGGTGTGGGGGTGAGGAGGGCCAGCTCTGGCACCTGCTTCAACAGCGTGTAGTTGGAGCCGTCCAGGTTGAGCTTGCGCAGGTAGTACCGGTTGGCAAAGATCAGGAATGGCTCCTCATCTGGAGACAGAGCGTCCTGGTTCAGCTGCCAGCTGGGGCATGTTCTGGCACCCCCGGTCCCCAGCTGCCTGAGCCATCTGACCCCCTCCACGTGCCCGTCTCACCAGTCACCGCTTTGCAGCTGTGGGGGTCGCCGCCTCGGGGGGCATAGCCCTCTACACACAGACACTTGTAGCTGCCGTGCGTGTTGATGCAGCGCTGGCTGCAGGGGAAGGTCGAGCTGCACTCATCCACATCGGCACACGTCCGGCCGTCATCCTTCAGGCGGAAGCCGGGGCGGCAGCGGCACTGCAGGCACAGGGAGCCTTGGGCTGGGGAAGGGGCTGTGGTCGGAGCCTCCCACCCTGGAGCCTGGAGCTCTGGTTCCCTCCACCCCTGGGGGCTGGCTGGCTCCGCTGGGGAAGCCCAGCCTTGAGGGGCGGGAGGCAGGCAGCAAACAGATATTGAGCCATCTGGCTCTCACTTCAGCTAAACCACTGCAGTGACCGATGACCACCCGGTTTCTGTCCCCAGAGGTCAATGCTCAGGCCTCATCTTATGTGACCTGTGAGCATTATCTGACAGAGCTGGTGGTGCACCTCCTCCAAGGTTTTCCTCACACGGCTCTTCTCCCACGCCAGCAGCTGCCCCTTCTCAGGCTCCTCTGCCAGTCCCCCATCACCTCCCTGCCACTGGTGTGGCTGAGCACAGGCCATCTACACACGCTCCATTGGGGAGCCTATCCAGACTCATAACTCCCAGATTCTGGGCTCCTGTCTGGCCTCTCCCTTGACCTGCACACCTGGACTTCGGCGCCTGCCTGACATCTGCACACCCCTCCTTCTCCCGTAGCCCTTGCTGGCCCTACTTTCCAAGGGGATGCAGAACCCAACCAAGTAAAGGTTTTGATTTTGTTCCTCTGCTGTGTCCCCAAGTGCCCAGAGCACTGCCTGGCAGAGTAGGTGCTGAATGAGCCCTTGTTGAATGAATGAACAAATGAACGGACAAGGGGTGGAGAAAGGAGCTCCCGCCAGCCTTGGGCGAGTGGAAGCTCCCACTCCGGGGTGGGGCACACCTTGAAGCCAATCTTGAGGTCCTCACAGTCCTGGCTGCAGCCACTGAGCTTGCGGCTGAGACACTCGTTGACATGGCAGCCACGCTCATCCGAGCCGTCACCACAGTCATCCTGGCCGTTGCAGAGCAGTGCCTCGGCCACACAGCGCCCGCTGCTGCACAGGAACTGCGAGGAGGCGTTGCACTTGTGCTCTGCAGGGGATGGGGGGGCAGGTCAGGGGGCCATTGGGCCAGGGATGGAGGGTGGGGAGGGGGCCGTGTGTCGGGCCCACCTGGGCTGGTGCAGTGCGGGTTCTTGGGGGCCTCGTCGCTCTGGTCGTGGCAGTCATTTTCCCCATCGCACTCCCACTGGCGGGAGCTCAGACAGCGCCCATTGGCACAGCGGAACTCGTTGGGGCCGCACGTTGGGTACTCTGGGGGAGGAGGGGCCGGGTGAGTTTGGGAGCTTGGGTGTAGGGAGGGCAGGGCGCACCCCTGGTGCCACCCCCAGGGAGGCCCCAGGCTCACCACACTCAGGGGACTCGTCGGAGCCATCGGCACAGTCACGGTCATGGTCACACACGAAATGCTTAGGGATGCACTGGCGATTTTGGCACATGAACTCGCGGTCATCACAGGTGCTGTTGTACACTACGGACAGAGACAGACATGGCCCCTCAGCTCCCCCCGACTAGCTGATGACTGTCACACGGGACCTTGGTGGGGCCTGAGTGGCAGAGTGGACAGAGAGCACTGGATGGAGGGTCCAGACACCCATGTGGGTTGTAGACAGGGCTCTGCCACTGACTGCCCGAGGGACCCCTGCTGAAGCACTCACTTCCTCTCCTTGATTTCAGTTTTCCCTACTGCAAAGAGAGACTGTGGCTGCTTGCTGCCCGCCCCACTCCTCATGGCCCCTGCCACTCACAGCAGCCGGCCGCGATGCTCTCGTCGGCACCGTCAGCACAGTCCTTGTCACCATCACAGAGCCAGCGCTCGGGGACACACACATGGGTGCCCGGGCAGGAGAAGGAGGAGGGGCCGCACGTCTTGCCTTCTGTGGGGGGAACAGGGAGCCGCTGGGAGCAGGCACAGCGGGCCGGGCAGCGGGGGTGACATTCCCACCACTGTGCCGTCCATCCCTCCTGTAGTAGGGCATGTGCACGTGCGGGTGGCATGGGGGGGCTCTGTCCCTCCCGGGAGCACCTCCCCGACCCGATCCCAGCCACCTCTCACCACAGTGAGCCGCCTCATCTGAGCCATCTCCGCAGTCATCACTGCCATCACATAGCCACTGCTTGGAGATGCACCGATGGTTCTGGCACTCAAACTGGGCCTCCGAGCAGAACTTGTCTGGGGCAGTTGGAAGCCAAAGTGAGATGGGGGGAGGGGATGGCACGGCACTGAGCTGGGCAGGCAGGTGTAGGGTGCATGCCAAGGCATCCCTCTGTGGGGTCAGCATGAGCTAGAGAGATGCCCCCTCCCCCCCGGGGGTGGGACCTGGGGTTAAGGCCCTGGGTGCCCTTCTCCTAGGAGGACATTTCCTGGGAGGGAACTAAAAGGTGAGGTGTGGACAGTGACTCAGTAACTCTGGTGAAGCCCCTGCCCACCGTGGGTTCTCTGGGCTCCCAGCTCGGGTGGGTGGGCCCTGTGGTCACTTACTGCAGTGGGTCTCATCCTCGCCGTGCTCACAGTCGTCTTCCTTGTCACATGTCCAGCTCATGGGGATGCAGCGCCCACTGGGGCAGGCAAAGTAATTCAAGGGGCATCTGGGTCGCTTCACTCCTGGGGGGAGAGGGAAGCATGAGGGCACTGCCACCCTGGGGGGGCTGCCGCCCGCCGTGCATCTGACCCAAGGCTGGTGTAGACCTGGGCAGTCGCGCTCGTCGCTGTAGTCCCCACAGTCATTGGCACCGTCACACACCCAGCTGGGTGCATAGCAGAGGGAGGTCCGCTCACAGGGCTGGAAGCGCACTCCTTTCACCCCCAGGCGGAAGTAGCTGCTACAGTCAGTGGCGCCTGGTGGGGGCAGGGATGAGGGGTGAACCGAGGTTCCCTCCACACTCCCTCCCGGGGCAGCTGCTGGCCTGACAGTGGCCTTGGTGTTTTAGAAAGTCGCATGGTGTCCTTCGGGGGAGGGGGTGCTGTCCACCCCTTCCACTCACCCCAGGGAGCCCAGGCCTGGGGCAGGGGCCACACAGGCTGTGAGGGTGACAGAGGCCGCCACGTGGGCCAAAGGGATGGCAGGGAGGAGCCCCAGGCAGGAGGCAAGGGAGCGAGACGGGAGAGAGACTACGAGGCACCCAGGCAGGGGTGTCACTCACTGCAGTTCATCTCATCGGAGGCGTCCTCACAGTCCACAAACTGGTTGCAGCGGCTGGAGTTCCCAATGCAGGTGCCGTCCCGGCAGCGGAATTCTCCCACTCCGCAGGCCGTCTCTAGAACAGCACCCACCCCCAGACCATCAGGCCGCAGTTTTCCACGTTGGGGGCAAGAGACACCAGGCCAGAGCTCCTGGCCCAAAGCACCTGCCCAGGCCCACCGTGGAGCACGCTGAAGCAGACCCCGTGGGGCCTGGGAACCAAAGCTCAGCAAGGGCAGGGCGTGGCAGAGGTGGGGGTCTGAGGGCCAGGTCCCGGGTCCCACTCACTGTTGCAGGGAATCTCATCCGAGCCGTCCCCACAGTCGTCCGCCCCGTTGCACCACAGCATGTTGGACACACAGCGCCCGTTGTTACACTGTCGGAAAGTCTTCTTGCAGCGGCGTGAGTCTGCGGACAGACGGGGAGCGGGCCAGCAGTCAGCGGCAGCGACAGCGACAGGGGAGGCGCTGCCTCTGATGAGACGTCATGCATTTGTTCCCTTGACAAACTGCTCAGGGGCTGGCACAGGGCTAGCGGCGGTTCTGCCCTTCAGGACAGCTGTGGAGTGGGTCACGGAGCTTTGCTCCCCTCACTCCCACACCCTGCCCCGCTGGGGGCTGAGGCGGTCGACTCTGGAGGCCAGGGGTAAGGGAGGAGGGTTGGGCACAGAGGCTGGAGGAGGCGCCTTACTACAGTAGGATGGCTTCTCGTCAGACTTGTCCTTGCAGTGGGAGACACCGTCACAGGTCAGGCTGAAGTTGATGCACTCGCCGTTGGCACACTCGAACTCATCTTGTGCTCGGCAAGAGGAGTTCACAGCTGTGGGGGCGATGTGGAGGGAGCTTCGTAAGCCAGGGTCCTGTGGCCTCGAATGTCTCTACCCCCTGTCCCCCAGAACTGAGGTCATCCTCAGTTTCTCCTAGATAAAAGTTTTCACGAGGGTGGGCTACTGGAGTCTAGGAGGAGATGGTCCCCAGTGTGTGCCTAGAGTCCCCCCACCAGTGTCTGTCCTCCGTCATTCCCTCTCTCACCCCGGCAGGTGAGGTCCTCTTGGAGGATGCGGCCCCCTCGGCAGGAGCAGTTGACATGGCCTTGGTGAGTGAGCAGACATAGGTCTTGGCAGCCCCCGTTGTTGACGCGGCAAGGGGAGAGCTCACCTGAAACAAGGACAGAGGACAGCGGGCTAAGAGTGTCCCCAGCTGTGCACACACAAAATGCCCACACCCATTCACATAGCTTCACTGAGCTTCCTAGCCCTGGCCCTGGCACAATGGCACATGGCTGGGGGAGCAGAAAAGGTGCTAAGGCAGGGCCAGTGGGAGTATTGGGGCTGGGGCTGAGGTTGAGGGTGTGTGTGCTCTTGGGGCGGGGGGTGACATGGGCTTCGCCATGTGCTTTGAGGAGAGTCAAGTTGAAGGAGCCTAGTGGTGGGGCCTTGGAGTGTGTGTGAGAGGCATGGAAAAGCCGTGGATCTGTATGGGGCCCCTCGGCCAGGCAGGCCCAATGTGGGAGTGTCTCTGTGCACACGCACGTGCACGCATAGTGTGGGGTAGGCAGAGCCTGGGGCGCATGTGTCTGATCAGGCTCTGGGAGCGCGTGTGGTTCTTGGGGGGAAGAATGGCTAGGGCATGTGCTGGGGTGTCAAAGATTCAGGTGAGACCAGCTGTGGTGTGCTACGAGGGTGCATACGTGTGCACGCATGCACAGATGTCTTGAGGGAGCTGGAATAGAGGAGTGTTGGTGTTTTGGGTTTCTTGGGGGTGAAAGCGTGTACACTTGTGTGTCTGCACGTGGAGGCTGTGGGAGAACAGGACCAGGGTGTAGTGTGTGTGTGTGTGTGTGTGTGTGTGTGTGTCTGTGTGTGTGCTGGCACCAAGGGCAGGAGAGCAAGGCTGGTGGTAGTGGCCCCACTCACAGCTGTTGGTGTCATTGGCCACGGCGATGATGCCCATGGGCTGCTGGGGGATGTCCACGCGCAGCAGCTTCATGTCACTGCCCACGTACTTGTTGGCCCGCTGCACAGCCCGCCGCACCCAGTCGGTCCAGAAAATGTGCTCCCCGTACACAGCCAACCCGAAGGGGTGGACTGGCTCGGACTTCAGGATCACCTGTGGCGACAGCACTAAGCCCGTCACAGGTAGGCTCAGGCCTCTTGCCCCAAATCCAACCCCCTGCAGCTGGCCCCAGGGGTGGGGGTGCCTGGCCTTGGCCGAGATCCCTGGACACAGCTGCAGAATGGGAAGACCTGCAGGGGAATCTTGCCATGTCCTCATTTAATTGATGAGGAAGCCATGCCTGGGCAGGATGAGGGCTGCGCAAGGCCACACAGCTAAGCGGCAATGTCAGTGCCTCATTCTCCTCCCAAATCTTCCCACCATGTGGCTTTCCTTTCTGTTGCTCCGTGCCCAGGCAATCTCCATTTTGGCTAGCCAGCCGTCCCCTGACCCCTGATCCTAGCCTGCCCAGTGCCACCCGTTCCATCTGCCCCACAGACTCACATAGCGGTGGGAGCCGTCATACTCGCAGCGTTCGATCTTGTCTAGGGTGGCGTCGGAGAAGTAGAGCTTCTCGGCACGGTGGTCGATGGCCAGGCCATTGGGGGTGCGGATGTCCTTCTCGATGAGAGTCAGGACATTGGCCCCCGACAGGGCTGCCCGCATGATGCTGGGGTGCTGCTCGTTCCAGTTGGTCCAGAACATCAGGCTGAGGGAAGACAGGGCCACGGGGATCAGGACTCAAAGCCAGGGAGTCTGCCATGGAGGCCCAGGCCGGGGCAAGGAGTCGACCAGAACCTGAGGGTCAGCCAGGGTGGGAACCAGATCCCAGCACAGCAGGCCACCTCACAGCCACCCAGGCCAACACAGCCCCGGTGCCCAGGAAGGGCCCAGCTGCTGCATAGTCGGTGCGTATGTGTGCACACGTACTTCTCAGTGTCTGTGAAACGGCCATCTGTGTTTACTGAGAGACAGTGTAGCCAAGTAAGTCAGGCTCTGGGTTCCCATTCTGGCTCCACGACGTACAAGTTAGGAACCTCAGCAAGTGACTTAACTTCTCTGTGCCTCAGTTTCATCCTCCATGAGGTGGGGATAATACTATTACCTGCCTCATAGAGTGGTTTAAGGGTTAAAAGAGTTAATATTCATCTAGTGACAGCTGGTAGATGCCACATGAGTATTTCATATTATAGTAAAACCTTGGTTTGCGAACGTATTTCGTTCCAGAAACATGCTCGTAATCCAAAGCACCGTATATCAAAGTGAATTTCAAGAACGCTTGGCTCAGTTCTGATCATGTGACATTCATCCCAGCTCTGCTCCTTCCAAGCTCTGACCTTGAACCAGCCTCTCGTTTCTACACCTTGGCCTCCTCTCAGTAAAGGAGGTGGTAAGATCGGGCCTTGCCTGTGCTCCTTTTGGGGGTGGTGAGGCTCCAGAGATGGGCGCGGATGACTTCAGGGCTGGTCAGGCACTACACTAGGTGTGACAGTGTGGTTTTCAGACCACCTGCACTGGATCTTGATTCCTGGGTCCTCTGTCCCAGATATTCTGGGGCCAGGGAATCAGCACTTTCCAGCACTCCCCAGGCAAGCTTCATACGCCCTGGAGTTTGAGAATCATCTAGCTACATCTGTTCTCTGGCTGTCTCATAGGACCTACCCCTGCCTCCCCACCCCACCGCATGCTTCCATGCCCTCTGCCCTCTGCTGCTCTGGACACAGAGCTGTCTTCTGGCTGGTGGACCTGTCTCCTCAAACCTCTCCAGGTCTCTTCTTAACACCCCCTCCACAGCCTCTCCAGCACATTTGAGCTATGGCCTCCTGCCACTATGCTTCCACTTAGGGAGGTGCTGGCTATCCCCAAGCCACTGGGAGCTCTTGAGGATAAGTCTCTGATTTTAAAGGCGCCCATCCTGGGGGAAGGGGTGGGGTTCTGGATGGCTCTTGGAATCAGAATGGGAGTTTGGATGGTGGCATGACGCCATCAAGGATGGTGGCATCTGTCTCTGGCTTCCATAGGAGAAATGGGTATGCCAGGGACAGCTGCTAGAGTCATCCTCCCTGCTTTGTTGGTGCCCAACCAGGGACTTCAATGTCCTCAGGTAGAGCCCAGTTCACTCTGCAGTGGGAAGTGGCTTTCCTTCTACCATGACAAACTGTTATATGTGGAAGAATGACATGTCCTACAACTGAGGATTTCAGGTTTGGTAAAACCACTCCCAGGAAGTGGCTGGCAGGGAAGGGCAGGGAGAAGGGGCTGTCCTGAGGGGCAGGCTGTCAGCAGCCAGAACTGGGAGCAACCTGGGAACTGGGGCCAGCTGTAGGGGAGGCTCAGCAGGAGGTCCCTGCCCCTTTCATCACACTGCCCCCCCCCAATTCCTCCAAGGCACTCGCTCCTTCTGGCCAGGACAGGGCCTCTCCCAGACAGTTCAGCTCTTTCTCCTGCACCCTGCCCTGGATTTACTTCACCCCTGTCATCCTCCAGACCTCAGCTCAGCTGGGTGTCCTCGAGGACACGTTCCTTGATATCCGGCCCAGGTCAGGTCCTTCTTACACACTCCTAAAGCTCCCTACAGCCTCATGGCTAGCATCAAATATGCCTGGGGCAGAGCCAATGTCCATCTCACCCTCCCCTTGATCCTCAGCACATCGTTGGTTCCCAAAAGCCATTTGCTGAGCCTAGGCTCAGAGCAAAGGAATTTGGTGGGCAGCCATGAAGGAGCTTCTGAAGTCACAAAGCTCCACCATCTCCGGATTGGGGGTGGGAGGCAGGCAGGGGTGCCCAGGAGCATCACCCTTCCACAGAGGTTCCAGGCCCATAAGGGACAGGCCCTGAGGCCAGCCCAAGACAGGTAAAGTTACCAAGGGTCGCAGAGGGCAGATAGGATCTTTGTCATGAGCCAGGTACATGCAGGACAGGGTGAGGCAGGCCAGGGACAGAGGACCCTTGTGCTGGTCTGCGGGGCCAGGCAGGCTGGGCTGGGGCTGGCCTCAAGTGATATCAGGCTAAGGAATCTAGGTTTAGTCGGTACACTCACCATTTCTAAGTAGCTGCTTTTGGGTTTTGTTTGTCCCTTAGTTTCCTAGCAAAGCTTTGGGAAAACATTCCAAGTGCTGCTGAATTCTGGGGAAAACAGTTTTGCTTAAGTGTGGGCCAGGATTTCTAAGGGGAGGAGGTGATTCACTAGAGGCCCACACAGTGGGAGTGGGGGCTGCCCCTACAGGAGAACAGGGCAGGTGGAGACCAAGGGCAAGCACCACCTCCGGGTATTTCCTCCCAGGTTCTCCAGACTCATGCTCTGGACTCCCTTGCATCCTGAGCCTCGCTTCCAGGGCCCTCCCCAGGCCTGCTTCTGCTCACAAGAGCCCTTTGATCGGGCATGGGGGAGGCTCCTCACAGTCCTTCCCCGCCTACAGCACTCCTTCCTTTGGCTCTTGCTCAAAGCACTGCCCTGTGTCTGGGCTGTCCTTCCCTGGCCTTTCCACTTCTAGGTCCTGTGCCAACCTGCCGCCTCTGTGGGGCCTCTTGGTCATCACCGGTCTCCATGCTTCCCAGCACTATGATTTCTCTCCTCAGCTAGGTCAAAGCTTCCAGGCAATAACCGTTCAGTGAACAGTCTTGGCCTGAAGCTTGGAGTCTCAGAAACACAGAGGACCTACTATGTGCCCCGAACATGGCTTTCTGATGAATGAATCGACTAATCACTGAGCCAGAATTGTCCTTCACAACCCCCCCCCACCCCGATCCTCCCCGTGGTTCAGGCACCTGAAATATTATTGTCCTATTACAGATGAGGAAACTAAAGCTCAGACAGTTCGGACAGCTGGTCTAAGGTCACAGCAAGGAAATGGCTGATCTCAGGTGAAAGCCAGCCTCTCCTGCTGCTTCACCCCCCACCCGGGGCTGCCCGGAGTGGTTTCTGCCACCCACTCCCTACACCCAGCAGCTCACTTCTGACACTCGTCCAGCACAAAGGCTCGTGGGTGGTCGTCTCCAGACATAGTAATGACCGTCTCACGCTCAAAGGCCCCTGGGCGGGTCTGGTCTACTGTGTGGCGGGTGATGGTGGATGTTGTGTAGCTTGTCCAGTAGAGAGTGTCCCAGCCACGGTGATAGGCCAGGCCCTCCACAGAGCCCACATCTGCAAGGAGACAGGAGTAGTCATAGGTGGGGATGGAGCCAGAGAGCAGAGCCGAAGGGGCAACCGGGGCATGAACTCAGGGGGAAGGCCTGGAGCACCCGTTCCTCTGGCATATGGGGGGCTGGAAGGGGATGTGTGGGAGCTGAGGAGCATACGGAGGCACAGCCCTTGGCACCCCAGCCCTCCTGTCCTTCCCTATTTTCTACCCAAATGATCCATGGCCCATCTCCCTGACCCTTCTTCCTGCTTCTCCCCACAGCTGGGTAGAATTGGCTTTATGGATTTTAGTAAATCACATCTGACTTGGGCTGTACCAGGTGGGAGCTTCCTGCTTAACAAGGCCAGAACTGGATTGATTCTCATAGACATCCTAAACTCAGGTTAAAGAATTAAGTGCACAATGGGTAGTGGAACCATAGCCTAAGGGGATTTTAGTGGCCTCTAGCTGTATGTCGCCGTGGTTGCCAGAGGCTGCATTAATAGAAGTACTGTAGCTTAAACAATGGCCTGAAGGGAGGGGACAGTTCTTGCCAGTCTCTCCTGATCAAGTTACAATCACAGGGTATCTAGTTTAGCTTTGGCCACATTTTTAGACAGGCATGGGGACTGGACTGTGTGGAGCAGGAAATGTCCAGAGGAGGGTCAAAGAACGGATCTATGTTTATCATCGCTGTATACCAGCCACTAGAATAGTGTCTGGCAGGTCTCCGTGGCCAGAATGAATGAATAACTGAACAAACGAGTCAAAGGACCGGCGGGGGGTGGGGGGGGGGGGTGGTATCCAGCCTGGAGAAAAGAAAACTGTAAGTGGAACAAAACAGCACTTTTCACAGAGCTGAAGGGCTGTCCTGGGGTGACGGCTCTAGCACCCACTGGTCTCTGTGGGGTGCACATGACACCTGGGCTGAGCTAAGCGTTCATACCTGTGGTTCAGGTGATCCTGTCTCACTATGCAGATGAGAACTCTTGGACAGCACAGGACAAGTGCCTGAAATCCTGTGTCTTGGGTTGAACCCAGCCTGTCTCTGCAGCCTGTGCTGTGAGCACTGGACACACAAAGGAGGGTTTTGGCTTATTCTGTGCAGCCTGGGGGCAAACTAGGATCAGAGGAGGAAGCGAGAGGGGGGCCAAGTGTGACTCCAAATGAGGAGAAACTTTCAAGTAAGTATAATGGGTGCAGTGTGATTTGCTGGCTACTTGTCAGGGACACAGTCACAGCTGGGATTCAAATCTGGGGCGGAGCGGGCTGGCTCATGTCTGAGGGCTTTTCTACCCTGAGTCGGTGCTGGTCCTCTGCACAGCCCCCTACCCCCCGCCCCCCCCTTCCTGGGCAGATCGGGGTCTGGTCTCACTCTCCACAATGGTGATCCTCCCCGAGCCATCGTCATTGATCCGTTGGATGTTCCCAAAGTGGATGTCGCTGAAGAAGATGCGATTGGGGGTGCCCGGGGAGGTGCCTGCTCGGTAGTCAAAGGCCAGAGCGATGACATTCTTCATGTGCTCAGGATCCTCAAAGGGTTGCACGGGTGCATTGAGGTTGCGCTCATCAGACAGGTGGATGCTCTTGAGGATGGTGCGCTCTGAGTAAAGCAGGTAGCCCGCGTACTCCCGGCACGACGCCCCGTCTTCAGCCAGCATCCCGTGGGCGCAGGCACACGCCCGCTGCCCCCCGCCCCGGTACAGGCACAGCTGCTGGCACCCGCCATTAGCCACTGCACACACGTTGGTACCTGGGGGGAAGGCATGGGAAGGAGATGGTTATGGAGGGTAGGGCCCACCTTGGGAAAAGGCTCACCGATGCCTCTGGACTCTCAGCCAAGGTGGACGCTCTGGTTGGTGCACTGCTCTGCCTCAGCAACTCGGCACCCAAACCCATCCTTGAGCTCCTCAGCCCCTTTTCACCCCCCTCAGGTCTCTGGAGCCACTGGAAAGTGTCCCTGTGGGTTCAGCGTCTCTCCCGGCCCCTCTCAGTCTGAGAAATCACCCTGTGTGCCTCTCCTGCCTGGCCCAGAGCCCCAGCCTCACCTTTCTGCCGGTCCCGGTTGAAGACTTTGATGTCTTTGAGCTGGACGCCGATGCCTGTTCTCAGGGGCACCGAGTCTGTGGCATTGTCTTTACTCCCACGCTTGATGGAGCCATTGGCGTGAGTCCTAGGGGAAGGGAAGGCCAGGCCGTGAGTGGGGCATCGACAGAGGTCAGGAGGGAGGGAAAGGATGGCCAGCGAGAAGACCGGGGCAGAAGGCCTCACCTGTCACTCCAGTAGATGAAATCCTCAAACACAGACACTGAGAACATGTCCATATTGTTGCTGGACAGAACCACCTCACGGTTCTCGCCCGTCTCCAGGTCGATCCGCTCGATCTTGTCTGTCCGGGCATCGCACCAGTATAGCTTCCCATCCTATAGGCCAGAGGTGCGCACCTCACCTCCGGTGCCCAGCACTCCACACCAGCCCCAGTGTCCTGGGCAGCAGGGCATGTCCCACTCACCCCTGCCTCTCATATCTTTCTCCTCCTTTCTCCATATCCTCCCTGCCCTCTGACCTGCTAATATGCCGACCCTTCTAGACATGCCTTCAGTCCTCACTTCTGAGTGACAGCACACCCTCCCCCCCACCTCTAGGGCGGTAGGAGTCCTACTCTGGGTTGGGAGCTGGGCCAGAAGACCGCAAGACCTATCCTGGGTCCATATCTCCCCACCGAATGGGGGGTTCACCACAGGGAGAGTCTATGGGAAGCAGAATATAGGGTAAGGGGAGCCTCCCCCCACAGCATGGGGTCCAGATATCCCGAGGGCTCCAGGGCCAAGCCTGCATTCAAACCTGATAGTCCACTGAGATGCCATTGGGCCAGCTGATGCTGACATTAACCAGCACAACTCGCTCAGTACCATCTAGCCGAGACCGCTCGATACGTGGATACTGGCCCCATTCAGTCCAGAACAGATACCTGTGGGGTGGAGGAGGCAGAAGTGGGGTGTCAGTTCCCAGACCATGGAGGAGAGAGGGTCTCATAAGTGTGGGCTGTGGAGAATGACCAAGCCAGAACCAAGCCAGGGCTGGGAACTGGACAGCCTGTCCAGCTTCTCACCCCTTCTCTGGGTGGACAGTGATGGCTCGGGGCTTATCCAGACCCTGGGAGATGACCACGTAGCGGAAAGAGCCATTGAGCCTGGCGACCTCGATGACATCAAAGCCTTGGTCTGTCCAGTAGATGTTGCCTGAGGAGGGAGTGAGTGGGGATTAGGGGGTTGGGTGGGAACACATGCACCTGGTCCCCTTCTAGCCCCTAGATCCCTGCTGCTCCCCCATCCGTTCCTGCCTAGTCCTTCTCCTCAGACTCCTGAGATCCCGCTTCTCTCCTCCAGGCCTCCACCCTACCTGGAGGCCCACAGCCCGCCCAGGGCCCTCTCATGGCTCACCTGCGATCCAGTCCACTGCAATGCCCTCCACACGGCCAATGCCATTGGTCACCACATCCTCGCGCCATGTCTGGTCTCGCTTAGCCCGGCTAATGGTACTTAGGCCCATGTCCACCCAGTAAATGGTGTCATTTTCTGGAGATAGAGGAGCCAACGTTGGGATGCCCAACAAGGCAGGGGAAAGGTGGAGGGTCAGAATCAAATGGCAGTCAAAATAGAGGTGAGTGCTGGGGGTGGGGGAGGCAGTGGCACAGGGGTTGGAAGGGAAACTAGAGCAGGGTAGGGGGAGCTGTGGTATCTCCCCCTCCAGCTGTAGTCAGGCTGCCTTTCACTGGGCTCCCAGAGCACACTACCCTCAAAGTAACGTCCCACTCTCTCCCGCCACCAAATCACTCACCAGCATGGAAATCAATGCCGACAGCCAGGGAGGTCCCCGACACTGGGACCAGGGCATCTGACTTATCATTGGGATCCAAGGGGATTCCCCGGATTCCCTCGTGCACAGAGTACAGGAGAAAGGAGCCTACACCTGAAACACAAGGATACTTCAGGCCTGGGTCTCGCTGACACCCTCTTTAAACTTGGGCTCTGTCACTCTGAGTATCTTCTTCCAGACATCATGCCTCCCCCTTCAACACACAGATAAACACACCTGAGCCTGAGGCCTGCAGCTTGGGCTGGGAGGTCACCTGGCTGGTGGGGGGTGGGGGTGGGAAAGGAGAGCAGCTCTGGGGAACCACCTGCAAGACTACTATCCCCCACTAGAGGGCAGAAGAGACCTGGACTTCTCTCCCCAAAAGGGGCCCTGCAGTTCAACTTCACTCCATACAACCCAGCACCCCCAAAAGCTGTTAGGAAGAACCTGGGGAGTTTTAGACAAGGCAATGGAACCAGATGACTCCTAAATGGAGACTTCCACCTTAGTTTCCTCTTTGTCCTCCCCAGTCTGGTCTGTGCCACACACTCTCAAACACCTAAGACTCAATATCCTTGACATCTCATTCCTGAGCCTTAATTCTGTTTTCCCATTTCTTTTGAGGTGCCACTATCCACGTGAGCCAGAACCCTCCACTGCCTCTGCCCCATGATACACTGTGTCCCCAGATGAATCCCCCAGGGGGCTCTGGTTTCTCAGGCTCCTTGAAAAAAAGGATTCATAGTCAAGGGAGTTTGGGGAAACCCCAAACATTAGTCTCCTCTTGAAAAATCCTCAGTGCAGATGAACATACTCAAGACTCTGAGAAGTTCTGCAGCAAAAAACACTTAAACTTTGTTCAACCCAGTGTTTCTTTCTGTAACATCTACCCACATCAAAGAGGGAGGTTCCCAGGAGTGCACTTTGGGAAGTGCTGTCCTGGGGCAAACTCATAAATCAGTCAGCAAGTTCTTGTGAAATGTCTCTGAGTCTCATCCCTTCTCTTAAACCTAGCCGCTAAGCCCCATCTCTTAACACTGGGCTCACTCTAATAGCCTCCTAACTGGTCTAACTGCCTCGGTTTCTCCCTCCCCCACCCAGCCGGCTCTCTGCCGCCAGGTTAATCTGCCCCAAACACCACTTTCCAGGCACTCCTGGCTGAGAACCCACAGGAGGCCCGCCCTACCTCACAGCCATCACCTCTGACACCCCCCACAGTCTGCCCACCACTCAGGCTTGGCGCCTCAGGGCCTCTGCACCTATCCTTGAATTGCTCTGGACCCAGTGCCTAACTTATTGTCCCTTCCCCTTTGATCCATGCACTTAAATCCTACTTGTCCTATAAAACCCAGCTCACAGCACATCTTTTCCATGAAGCTGGCCCTGGCGCTGCCTGCTGACATCTATTTCTCTAAAATCCTACTGCAGACACTGGATAGCCACTTCATGGTCCAGTTTCCCCTACGCGTTAGCCCCATCTCTGATGAAGACCTCAGAGCACAGGGACAGGGACTTCTGCCCCCTAGCCTTCCCTGTAGTACCCTGCACAATGGGGGCTTACTAAGCATCTGACCCAGAAGACACTTCACAATACATGATGAATGCAGTTCCTGTCCTCAAGGTGAGAGGAGGAAGGTGGGGCTGTGGGGTAGGAGGGGTCAGAGCTGGAGACTTGGGCCATGGTGGGGGGCAAGATGGCGATGGGGCACTGACCCTCGCAGGCCTGCTGGCCACTCCGGAGGCTGTAGCCGGCCGTGCACATACAGGAGCGGGTCGACTCCGATGTGGGCAGGCAGAGCTGGGAGCAGTCACCGTTGTTGACACTGCAGGGGTTGGTGCCCTCATGGTCTGGGGTGGGTAGGAGGCACAGAGAAAGGGTTAGGTAGACCTTCTCAGGACCTTAGTGTCGGGCTTGCACTGCTTAGGGAAAGGATAATCACCGCCTTCACCCTGGACCTTGTGGGGGTCACCACCCAACCCACACTCAGGTCTTTTGTCCTCCCAGGCCCTGGCTCTTGTGACCAGGGTGGCTGTAAGCTCATATGGTACCTCTGTGATGATGAGAAAGAGGAGACCCTCTGGGTGGTGAGTGGAGTCTGACCCGTGTTCACTCCCATTCACTTCCTTGCCCAGGGATTCCTACAGCTGCTCATGGCCACAGCCCTCACCCCTCTCTAGCCCACCCCCTGCCCGGGGCCCTGGCCCCCTGCCTCACCCAGCTGGATGCTCTCGTCGTAGACCTTCATGTGCATCACCAGGGTGGTGCTATTCCGCAGGACCACAGATTCTGAGCCATCAGCCTTATTGCACGTGCCCATCTTCTCTGACACCTGATCTGCCCACCACAGCTTGTCCCCTGGGGAGGCAGGAGGGGATGAGACCCTGGGGAGGGGCCCCACCCCCAGGCCAACCCAGCCCAGCCTCTCTGATCCTGTCCCTACCCCCACCCAGCAGCCTCACCCATGACGGCCAGGGCAGTGGCCTTGCCCAGCTGGCTCCGCATGGCATCGATGACCTCTAGCCCACTCCCGTCCAGGTTGCAGCGGCTGATGGTGTGGTTCCCAGAGCTGATCCAGTAGAGTTTGCTTTCAGGGAAGTCGATAGCCAGGCCTAGAAGAGGGGGGCATCACTGCCACCAGAAAGTCTGGCACTCAGACTGGGGGCTGAGGGATGTGTGGTTTTGGAGGAGGAGGGTGACGACAAGCGCTAAGCTGGGAGTTCAGGAGACAGAGGGGTAATTGCGGGACCCTGAGGATCTCCTGGGTGGGGAATTAGGAAAGAGTGGTAGCGTAGGCAGGACAAGCCGTACCCACAGGGCCCTTCTGGCCACTGAAGAGCAGGGTACGGTTGCTGCCATCCATGTTGGCCATGCTGATGTTGTCCCCATCAGTCCAATAGAGCTTCCTGGGAGGGTGGCAGGAAGGTAAAGTCAGACTCCTCTTTTCCTCCCGCCCCACACCCCACGCTCCCCAACCTTGGGCCCTGGACTGACCCACGCAAGGGGTGGACAACCAGGCCATGGGGCTGCTCCAGGCCCTGCACCACCGCATTCTTGAAGGAGCCGTCCAGCCGGGCCACGTTGATCTGCTTCTTGTTGCTGTCGTAGCTTGTCCAGAACAGGTTTCGGGACACCCAGTCCACAGCCAGTCCATGGGCATTTGGCAAGTCTGGGGGGCACAGTGGGGAGTTGGAGATTGGGTGTTTGCAGGGCATAGGTCGGGAGACTGTAGGAAGTGGGGGGCTGGTCTGGTTTTGGGGGGAATCAGGGTTGGGAAACCAGGGTTGGGGCATTGAGAAGGGAGAGGATTTGGAAAAGGAATATCAGGACCAAGGGGACCAGGGATGGGAGCAAGGGCTCGGTGGCGGGGTGGGGGTGGGGGGGGCCACACCCACTGCAGGGGTCCAGGGCAAGGGCAGGACCTGCAGAGACGACAGTCTCCACGCCTGTGCCATTGATGAAGGCCCGTTTGATGGCCTGTGTCCGCACATCGGACCAGTAGACGCGCTGCTCGCGGGCATCATAGTCCAGCACCGTGACGTTGTCAATATCGGGCACCGTGAAAGAGATGATGTAGTTGTAGTAGGGTGCATCCAGGTCCACCCCTCGGATCTCCATCTGACGTGCGTACAGCAGGAACTTCTTAAACTCTGTGGGGCATGTGGCAGGTGACTGAGGGCAGCCCCTTACCTTCATGCTTCCCACCCACCCAGATTAGGGTCCCTCCCTCTTCTGGTTCCTTCCATCTGCTGATGGTCATTGGCTATCCGGAAGTGCTCCCATCGGGCTCCCTGTCTGAGTTCACACACCTTCTTACAGCCATTGTGTCTGGAACCTCTCCCATCAGGCCCCTCCCAGCTGGGATGCTCTATCTTCACTTACAACTGGGAGCCTGGGTACCTGACACCTTCCCCTTCAGCCTCAGTTTACCACTGGCTCTTGAGGGAGGGGCCTCCTACCATAGCACGTGGTGTTGTCCTTGTGGAGCTTCATGAGGTGGGGGCAGGCGCAGGAGACGGTCCGGTTGTAGTTGATGAGACACAGGTGGGAGCAGGGGCCTCGGCCCCCATTAGCCTCACAAGGATTAGGAGCTACGGGTGGGGGAGGGGAGAATGGAAAATATCCTGTGAGTCGCTGGCCCCTGCCTGGCCTCTCTCACCTCGACCGCCCCCTCTTCACCTACTCTCACACGCCCTGTCCCAGCATCACCTGCCACCAGACTCTCCAGTCAGCAGACTGGCCCATCCCCGCCATCCCTCATGCTCTCATGGCCCCCTCTTCTCCTAACGCCTTCTAAAGAGGCTGCTGGCCCCTTACCCATGGGCTGCCGGGAGGGGTGGTACACCTGCAGATCAAAGGGCTGGGTATTGGTCCTCTGTACCACGGTGACATTGTGGCCGGTCCACTTGTTGGCCTTGGCCAGCGTGTTTGTCCGCCAGTCCGTCCAATACACCTCCCCCCCATACAGCGTCACTGCAAACGGGTGCGATAGGAACTCGTGTCCCCGAAGCACCTCCATGTGGCCGGAGCCGTCGTAACGGGCTGAGTAAATGGCATCTGACCTGAGAGCGTGGTCGGGGCAGAGTGAGGATGATGGCGGGGGCCATGCCCTGGCCCATCGCCCCCCCCCCCCCCCCCCCCCCCAGTTCTAGCACACTGGAGCAGTCCTTCCTCCCAGGCCTTGCTGGCCAGGGAAGGCAAACAGAACAACATGGAGTGAGAATCAGAGTGGTTTGAGGTCTAGGATCCCAGGTCTCGGATCCCGATTCCGACGCCCTGAATCTCTTGGCTCACTTCTCCATAGGGCCACAGTTAGCACACAGGGGCTTTTTTTTTGGTGAGGTTGGAAGAAGGTACCCACTCTGAGCAGAGCAGTTAGAAGTTTGCCCTTACCCTGGGTGGACGAAGTCCCCTAGCAGAGCACACAGGTTTGTGAGTGAGGACAGGAGGTTGCATTTTAGCCTGGCCCGCACCGGGGCCAGGCAGTCCTGGATGGGGTGACAGCCCTGCTTCTACCCTCTTCTCCCCACATCCATCCTCTCCCCTCTCCCCAACCCTCAGTCCTCTTACTGGGCCCAGCCCTTGGCTGCCCTAGTTCTGACTCCAGCTGCCTCTGGCGTTTTCACCACCCTTATCGCTGGTGAGCCCTGGGACCCCCAACCCCACCCTGTCCTGGGGGGAGGGGAAAGATGGAGGCGTCTGGGGGTGTGGTGGGGGGCAATGACCTGGCATCGATCCAGAGGATGCGCTTCTCCAGGTAGTCCACCGTGAGCCCGTTGGGCCAGCCGCCCGAACCTGTCTCCCGGTGGATGGTGCGTCGCCCAGCCCCACTCATGGAGGCGGCCTCGATGCGGGGCAGGCTGGCATCCCAGTCTGTCCAAAACAGGATCCTGGGAAATGGGTAGTGAGTCAGGGGGGGCCAAGGTCAAGGGCCTGGGGCGGGGCTATTATAGGATCTTTGGTAAAGGGCAGAGGGGGTGAATAGCGTTGGAAGAGATAGGTGTCCCTGACCCGACTGAACAAGGCTTCAGAGGAGACCATGGGGCCAGAATAGGGCTGAGCAGGGTTCTCACCCATCCCGTGGATCCAGCGCGATTGCCCTTGGGTGCTCAATGTCACCAGCCAGGAGGGTGGTCCGAAGGGTCCCATCCAGCTTGGCCACTTCAATCTGGTCCAAGTTACTCTCCACCCAGTAGATGTTGCCTGCAATCCAGTCTACAGCCAGACCCTCAGGGGTGGCCAGGCCGTACTGAATCACCACCTCGAAACTAGTCAGGGCTGGTGAAGAGAAGGTCATGGGAGTGAAATCACAGTATAGTAGGACCACCCTCAACCTTGACACCTCTGCCAATACCTCTGATGCACCCTAGATACAACTGGGGTTCACAGACCCCCCTACTCTCCTCACCCAGCCCCCTGCCCCTCCAGGAGGTCAAATAAGGAGAGAAAAGGCCTAGCTTCCAGAACCCTGAGGAAGGGAAGGTCACAGCTTTCTTTTGCTTGCAGCTCTCTGAAGGGCTAACCCATGGGAGGAGGTCAGAGCAGAGGGTGGAGGCTTTGGGGGACAGATGCAGAATCAATATGAGGACAGAACTTTCTAGAAGTCACTTCAAAGACTGTCTTAAAGATTTTTCCCTGGAGATATCTATCTATATCTATATCTATCTATATCTATATCTATATCTATCTATATCTCTGTGTATATCATGTATAATTATATATACACATATGGATATAGATGATAGATATAAAATTATTTTCATAGTGTGAACATTATTACAATCTACTTAGCCATTCCCTTGTTGATGAACATTTAGGATGGTTCCAAGTTTTGTCTATAACAAACAATACAAACTCCTTTAGTAAAATGTGCTTCTTTCAAGTCTTTGCTCAGATGTCACCTTCTCAGAAGGCCTTCCTTGACCACCCCATTTAAAATGCCGACCCCCCATGCTCCCTACTCACCCCCTTTCCTCCTTTCTCTATATCCACACTGCTATCCCCTTCTGTTATATTCCATGTTGTACTCATTTGTTTATATCTGATGTCTCCTCTGGCATGTAAGCTCCCTGAGGACAGACATTTTGGCCTGTTTTGATCACTGCTGTCTTCCCAGGTCCAGGTGTATATGGCAGATGCTCAATATGTGTGGAAAAATGTCTGTGATGGGTCAGGCTGCCTTTGGATCAAAGGCATGATTCAGGTACCCCATTCCTAAATGGCTTTTTCCTTTTAAGCCTGCAGTTCTAGGATTTGGGGAGCTCCATACCATTCCAAAGAAAGGCTGATCATTTTGTTAATTATCAGGCTGGCAGCTTTGCTGACGATAATTACGGGGCGTCAGGAACTGAGACCCACAGCAAAATCTAACCCAATTAACGAGAGTGTGGGGGATGGGGGAGCTAGGGGCCTCTGCTTCAGGGTGGCCTGGATCTGGGCCTGTGGCTCCGAGTGCCCAGGTGCCCCTTCTCTCTGAAGAGCACCCCGCATTAGTCCTGGGCCAGCAGGAGGGGGCTGTCACCTCCGTTGTCCAGCAGCTTCCCGCGGTAGATCTTGTCCTCCACCACATCAGTCCAGTAGAGGGCGCTCTGGCTGAGGTGGAAGTCCAGGGCGATGGTGTTGCGCAGACCGGGCACCAGAACGCTGTAGTCCCCTTTGTGAAGGTCGATGCGCCGGATCTCATGGCGGTTGGAGAAGATGATGAATGGCTTGAAGGGATCTGGGGAGGAGCGTGACAGGGGTCAGCACGAGGCTTGCTGCCTCAGAGCCGCCCTGTCCAAGAGCAGGCAGGGCAGGGTCTCTGTTGGCCCTGGGCCTGGTCATGGAGGGAAACCACAGCCTTTGGCATCCGGCAGCCCAAACCCAGCCAACTGAAGCTCAGGGGCCTGCCTCAGCCTGCCCAGCCTTCCCGGCCACCTTTCACCCGTCATTCACCTAGGCTGCGGCAGCTCTCGCCGTCCGGCTCCAGCACCCAGCCCTCGTAGCAGGAGCACTTCACGCTGAACTTGTTCTGGTCACACTTCTGGCTGCACTTGAGGTGCTTGGCACAGTAGCTCTGGATCTGGCAGGTGTGGTTGTCGGGCCCCAGCTCCATGCCCAGAGGGCACGAACACACAATGCCTTCGCCAGGTGCCACCGAGCAGTTGTGGCTGCAGCCTCCGTTATTCAGAGAGCACTGGTCTGTGGTGTGGGCAACAGGGGACAGGATCAGGGTCAGGATCCAGGAGGAGGCAGGACAACGGCCTGGCTGGGTCTCAAGTCCTGGGCAGCCCAGACAGAGCCCTGGCACCCTGCCTGTAGCATCTTTCTTTTCCATTGCCGGCCAAGCCTCTGTCCCCACGCTTCCTCAGGACCAGGATTGGGACCCCAGCACCCACCACGGGGGCCACCCTTCTCCTTTCCCTGAGGAACACCCTCACATCATGGATGCATCTAGTCTCTATTTTCCGGTCTCTTCTTGAGCCCATGGTGGGGGGCCCCAGCTTTCTGCCTCTCTCTGGGGGTTGCCCTTTTTTCCTCGATCTCTTCTGATTTGGGTGTGATTAGGGTAGGGAATGTCCTGCCAGGTTCTCTGACACACCCTGAGATCTGCCAGCCCTGACTGATGACCTGTCAGCAGTTCTCGGGCCGGTCCCAGCCTGCCTCCTCCCCCACTCCTCCCCCCTGCAACAGATGCTCTGCCTGGCATGGAGGAGACAGGCTGCTCTGCTCTGCTCCCCTCCCTGACCCCTATTTCTTTTGATCCTTGAATGCACAGCCTCCTCGCCCCACCTTCTCTCTCTACGGGCACTATCTGTCCTTGGAACCCAGTTAAATCGCTGCCTCCTCTGGAAAGCCTGCCCCAACCACCTCAACACTCAACCCTGGTGTCTTCATCTTTAAAAGCAGCTCTGTGCTGTTCTCTGGTGGGTGTGAGTGACGGTCTGTGACTGCAGGAAGGGGGTGCACTGCACTGTCTCCACAACACCTTAGGACCTCGGACCAGTTACTTAACCTCTCTGCCTCAGTTTTCTCCTCTGTCAGATGGAGATGATAACACTGTCCGCCTCACAGGGCTGTTGTATGGATTAAATGCGATAATAGTGTGGTGTGCTCAGCCCGGCCTCTTGCTGAGGCCAGTCTGAAACCAGTAAGGGTTGCTGGTAACTTCTTGGGGTGCTGCTTGCTCTTTCCCAGTCTGAGACCACTCCCCGATGAACTTGCCCCGTTCCACCTGTCCTCGAGACTCCTTACCCAGCCACCCTCCCCACTCCTCTCCTGGGGCCTTTGCTAGGCCTAATCCTCACCGCAGAGCTCTCCCTCGTCTGAGCCGTCTCCACAGTCGTCGTTGCCATCACACAGTTTGTCGGGGGGCAGGCAGACTGAGGTGTTGTTGGCGCAGGGGTGTGAGGGCGGCCTGCAGGCCAGGGACTCACAGTTCTCCTCATCCGAGTTATCTTCACAGTCACTGTCGCCATCACACACCCAAGCTTTGCTGATGCATCGAGCTGCGGGGTGAGTATAGTATGAGGGCAGGCCCAGGCGGGAGGGCTCTCCGTGCCTTTCTTCTCAGACCCGATGGGTTTCTCTAATAGGGTCGTGATTGTAATGCCTTGGGGTCCACTAGGAACCTTGGAGGCCTTTTCTGTCAGATTCACAGAGGCAGCAAAGAAAGCAAGAATCTGCAGAGGGTGCTGTAGCTCAACTCTGGTGAGGGTTTTGGTTTCCAGGGCCTTTAGTGCAGGCCCTGGCCCCTTACGAAGCTTCCCCCATGCATCATGCACAAGCTTTTTCTGTGTGGCCCTTTGCCTCACCATGTCACCACCCCCAGCCCCCGCAGCATAGCGCTGTCTCCCTCGCCACTCCCTTGCCACTGCCTCTCAATATGGTCTCCTCCTGTCCATGTTGCCCCAGTCAGGCTCCTGCCCCTCCTTTTTACCGGAGTCCTTGCAGCCAAACTTGACATTGGGGTCACAGACGTGGGTCACTCCCTCACAGCTCTTCTCATCACTGGAGTCCATGCAGTCAGTGTCTCCATCACAGCGCCAGCGCAACGGAATGCACAGACCATCCAGTCGGCACTGGAACTCATCATTGTGGCAGCCACCGGGAGGCCGTGTGGCTGCAGGGGGACAGAGGGAGGGCAGGGGGGGTAGGGGCTCCACGTCAGCCATTCCCGTGTCTGCCTTCCCAATCCCCCTCCTGTTCTGCCCAGTCCAGAGCTATGAGCCAAGGCAGGGATGGAGAGTTCTCTGAGTCCTGCCCACACTTCTCAGAAGCTAACTTGGAGTCAGGAATGTCACACCTCCCAGGACCCCAGCAATCAGCTCGTCTATAATCTCTCTATTTTACACACCAGTGCTCTATTGGATAAGCAGTTTGCTGGGCCAGAACTCAAAGGCCCCCCCATCTTGGCCCAGCCTCCATTTTACCCGTTCACTCCATAAACACCTCTTGAGTGCCTCATGTGTGCCAGGCACTGTTCTAGGTGCCAGTGTGAGCGAGCCCGTCTTTACCCTCATGGAGCTGAAGTTCTAGCAGGGAAGAGACAGTGAAGACATGACACAGAAATCCAGAATGTTACTGCAGGGAGTGTTCCATGCCATGGAGACGAAGCTGGGTCAAGGCTAGCGAGGGATGACGATGCTACTGGGTAAGATGGTCAAGGAAGGCCCCTGAGCAGATGTTTGAACAGAGGCTTGGATGACATCAGCCGTGAGAATACCGGGAGGTGCAGCCTGGCAGAGGGAACAGCGAGTGCGAAGTCTC
Source organism: Lynx canadensis (assembly GCF_007474595.2). Lineage (NCBI taxonomy): Eukaryota > Metazoa > Chordata > Mammalia > Carnivora > Felidae > Lynx > Lynx canadensis. Next base: position 83,022,635 of record NC_044309.1, on the reverse strand, counting down.
TGAGATGGGACCACGCAGGGCATGTCTGCAAAATGCCCGAGGCATATTTGAGACTGCATAGCTGGAGTAGAGTGAAGGAGGAAATGAGTGGCAGGAACACAGGTCAGAGAGGTGGCGGGAGCCCTGCAGGCCATGGAGTGGGGCTTGGCATTGATTCAAGTGTATAAGGAGCCAGTGCAGGCTCGAGGGCAGGGCTGGGGTGTGATCTGACTCATGTTCTGCAGGATCACTCCGGCTGCAGCACTGAGATCTGACTCAGGAGGCCGGAAAGGAAAAGGAACAGCACCCGGAGGCATAGGTGACTGTGCAGGAGCCTCACCTTGTTCTCACGCTGCCGCCCGCTCCTTCCACCCGCCCCGCCATGAATGTGGTCAGTGCTCTTGTCTTGTGCCTGCATTTCAGCACTGGCCTTTCTTGGGGCTGGTTTTCCTTCCTTGGGGCTGGTTTTCCTTCCTTGGGGCTCCTGAACCTCCTTCTCATCGAATCTCCTTCTAGGATTATCCTCTGAAAGCACCTCCTACATCATTTTTTTCAGGGTATTTTTAATTTATTTTATGTTTTTTTTTATTTGAGAGAGAGAGAGTGAGGAGGCAGGGGAGAGGGGTAGAGGGAGAGAGAGAGAGAGCGAGGGAATCCCAAGCAGGCTCCACACTCAGCTCAGAGCCTGACATAGGGCTCCATTCCACGACCCTGGGATCATGACCTGAGCTGAAATCAAAAGTTGGATGCTCAACCCACTGAGCCACCAAGGCGCCCAGCACCTCCTATATCTTATCACCTTCCAGCTTCAAAGTCCTTCAAAGACCCCAGTGCCTGACTTTCAACTGCTGATATAATCCACCCCCTTTGGACACAGCCTCATTCCCCATCGGCCCCTCCAGTCTGAGGGCCCCCCTCCCCCAAGCAGAGGCAAAAGTGCTCAGTTTCACCGTCTAAATCTTACTACTGTGTTCTCCACCCCTAGCGCCCCCCTTCTGAGGACCCTCCCTCATGTCCATTTGGCCACAGTCGAATCCCTCATCAGGGCTCCATGCAGACCCCGCCTCTTCCTCAATGGCCCCAGACCACTGCAGCTACCACCACAGTTAACAGTCACTACCAATCAGGACATGTCTGCTCCCACATGCCAGGCCCCCACACATCTCCTCTCATTTCATAGGGGAGGAAGCCAAGTCTCAGAGGAAATAACTTGTCCAAGTTCACCCAGCTTGTGAGTGAGGGGCAGAGTGCTTCTCCACCACACCACAAGCCTCCAGAAGCTCCCTTCTCAGAATCCCAAGGCACTATTACCTGTCCCACTCACCCAGCCCTTCTGAGATGGCCCTTGAGACTCAGTGACTGTTTCCTGGGCCTCAGGTGACCCTCCTTGCCCTCTCTCTCAGTTCTGAGTCCAGAGTGGGTATGCGTGCCGTCAGTACTGGTCTAACTGTGTACACCTTCACTCTGTAAGGCAGAGGTTGCAAACTGGAGGTCCAGGGGCTAGATGAGGCCTGCCGAAAGATTTTGACCTACAGTATTTTTAAAACCTTTGAAGTCCATTGTCAGTTGTTATGGGTTGATTTGTGTTCCCTAAAAAAGATGCTGATGTCCTAACTCATAGTACCTGCGAATGTGATCTTCTTTGGAAATAGATCTTTTTTTAAAAAAAAAAAAAGAGAGAGAGAGAGAGAGAGAATCAGTGGGGTGGGGGGAGAGAGAGAATCTTAAGCAGGTTCCACACTGTGCGGGGCTCAATCCCACAACCCTGGGATCATGACCTGAACTAAAATCAAGAGTTGGATGCTCAACCAACTGAGCCACTCAGGAGCCCCTGGAAATAGGTCTTTGCAAATGGTCGAGTTAAGATGAGGTCATTAGGGTGAGACATCATCCAATATGACTGTGTCCTTACATAAAGAGGGAATCTGGACACAGAGATAGGCAGGCACACACACACGGGGAGATCACCATGTAAAGATGAAGGCAGAGATTGGGGTGAAGCATATACAAGCCAGGGAATGCCAAAGGTTGCCTGTAAACGCCAAGAGCTAGGAGCGAGGCCTCCCTCAATCCTGCCAATATTTTGGACTTGGGTTTCCAGCCTCTAGGACTGAGATGATAAATTTCTATTGTTTAAGCCACTCAGTTTGTGGAACTTTGTTGTGGCCGCAAATAGGAAACAAATACAGCAGGGCTTAAAAATGGGTAGATTTAGGGAGGGGGACAAAACAGAAGAGACTCATGAACATGGAGAACAAACTTAGGGTTACTGGAGGGGTTGTGCGAGGGGGGATGGGCTAAATGGGTAAGGGGCACTAAGGAGTCTACTCCTGAAATCACTGTTGCACTAGATGCTAACTACTTTGGATGTAAATTTTAAAAAATGAAAAATAAAATTTAAAAAAATGTGGAAAGTTAAAAAAAAATGGGTAGATTCCACGTAAAAATCTGCATTTATGACTTCTCTTATAGCCAGGGCAACCCTGGGTCTGCAATCTTCCATGGAAACAATCAGCCAGAGCTGAGAAACAAATCTTCCTTGAGAGGGTCTGTGCCTTCCAGTAGACTCGGCCCCCACTGCCCCCTAGCTCGGTCCTGGAGGCTTGGGCACTGAGGACCCTCACGGGGCCAACCCCTCTCTTCTTTGGTCCCCAATGTGCTCATTCATCCTTACCAGCCCCACCCCCACCCCCGAATATCCCTTTTTCAAGCTACCAGCTCTGGAGCACAGGCTGTGTGCTGAGTGCTTTTTGTGCATGATCTCACTGAACCCCCACATCAGTGCTGTGATGTGGGTGCTATTATTATCCCCACTTTGCAGATGAAACTCACAGAGGCCCACAGAGATGAAGCAATTTGCTCAAGGCCACCCAGATAGTAAGTTGCAGAGCTGGAGCTCAAACCCAAGGCCACCCAACTGCAAAGCCCGTAATCTTAACAGTGTGTGACAAAGGTTTGTTGACAATGTCTCTCTCCCGCACGACAGGCACCTCCTGAGGATAAGAGCCATGTCTGGGTTATCTCTGGTTCCCAGATGGCTGCAGCACAGAACGGGGAGGATGGAGGGACAGAGGGATGGCTAAGTGACTGGCGTGTGATGGTCTCATCCCGCCTGCTGGCCCCCAGGCACCCACCCTGGTTGGTGCAGTTGGCGTGTGTCTCGTCGCTGTAGTCCCCGCAGTCGTTGTCACCGTCACAGGTCCAGTGCTCGGGGATGCAGCGCCCGCTGTTGCACTTGAACTGAGTGCTGGAGCAGGAGTGGCTGCAGCCGGCCTCATCACTGTTATCCCCACAGTCATTGTCTGAGGGGGGAGGCAACAAGGGGAGAGGCGAGGAGGAGGTCAGCAAGCTGCCTTCTCTGTGACCCCAGCTTGGGGCCCCCACGCCCCCCTCCCATTCCCACCCTCAGCCCGCCCCACCCCCCCACTGAGAAAATAACAAACAGAAAAGACACAGAAACTGCATAGACTGCAGCATGCACCATGGCCCACGCAGGGGGCGGGGAGAGGAGGGGTGGGCTCCGGGAGGGCCCTTCCCTGAGTCTCAGAGGATGGCGGGTGGGGGACTGGACGCGTTCCTTTCCCTTTCTCATTTTGGCAGGGTGTGGGAACAGGGGTCTGCTTGCTTTGGGGGAAAGGCAGGGATTCCTCTGGCTTGGGAGGGCGAAAGGTGGGTGGTGTGGAGGTGAGGCTGCCCTGCTGGCGAGGGAAGGGCCCGATGAGGCCCGCCCTGAGTTTGGCCACTGCTGCGCCCCATGCTGCGGCCACCCGACTCACAAGGGGTACTGCCTGCAGCTGGGAAGGCTCGGGGGCCACTCCTGGAAGGCATCTGAGGGTGACTGAATGAACGTCCTGCTTTCTAGGTCTTGTGGGTGAGGGGCTACTGGACTTCCCTCCACATTTTCGGGACACCTGAGAAGATTGGGGTACAGCTTTCCCCCTTGGGTGTGTTCCTGCCTCTTTTCCATCTGGAGTTGATTCTCTCTCCTCTCCCTCTGTGTCTTGGTCTTTTTGTCCCCACCTCTCTGTCATCTCCTCTCTTCTGTCCCCTCTGCTTCTTTCCCTTCCACTGTCTTTCTCTGTTGCCTCCTCTCTCCCTTCTCTCTTTCCCTTCACGTCCTAGGAGCTCTGGAGAGGGGAGCTGCCTAGGGGTTCTGAGAAGCGGCCCGAGGCCAGCTGGGACTCTGGGGTGATGGTGCATGTGCTTCTATGCACTGACCGGCAGGCTCAGGACAGGTCTTTTCGTCAGAGCCGTCCCCACAATCCTTCTCTGAAACACAGAAACCGCCAGGGCAACCATTGGCACACGAGACACAGCAAAGATGAGGGGCAACGTGGTGTTGACCCAATACATGCTCTCACACATCAGCCAGGGCTGGAGCCTCCGGTGCAACACGTCACAACACACAGACACAACCAGAGCCCCGAGACGGCACACACATGACGATGCACTGGCCCTCGTGGCTCAGGGCTGACATCACCTGGTCCGTGGCTGACCGCCAGGTGGGCTTCCGAGCCTGAAGGCGGAGCCTGGAGGGTGCACCAAGGACCCCAGGAGATGGGGTTTGCGGGGAGAAGGGAGTTGGGCACTGGGCTCTCCTTCCTCTGCCCCTCTAGCCTTTCTCATTCATTTCTCCCTGGCCCCCAAGCCTCTGCCCGAGAAAGGGCAGCTCGGGCCCTGTCTGGGGAGGAATGGTACTGACCGGTGGCAGGGAGGGTCTCCCCTCTGTCCACACTAGTTCCCCCATGGCACTTCTGGCCTGTCCTCCTTTCTCCCAGCCAACCCAGTGGGGCTTTAGTGGATTGGCGGGAGGCCCCAGCTTGATTCTAAAACCCCTTTACCTCCCACCCAGGGCGTGGCTGTGGCTTTTAGCTTTCCTAGGAATCAGGGCAGGTTAAAGGGAGCAAGCTCTTACCATTATCACATCTCCAGTTGATGTTGATGCATCTGCCATTGTTGCAGGTAAACTGAGTCAGGGGGAAGCAGGTGGGATAGGCTGTCAGGGAGAAAGAACAGCTGAGTAGGGCCTTCAAGATCATACAGCATCATGGCACCTGGCAGGTGGGTGCAGGGTCCCTCCTGGAACCAGCAGCTGTAGCCCAGTCAGACAGGGATGGGAAAGCTACGTGGCAGGGCTTCGGCCTGAAGCTCTGCTCATTCATCCCCATCCCTCTGAGCATCCTTTTTTCAAACTTCTAGTTACCCACCACTGACCCCATGCTGAGTGCTCTTCCTGCATCATCTCACTGAATCCCCATATCAGCACAGTGATGTGGGTGCTCTTATTATCCTCATTTTGCGGACAAAACTCACACAGGCTTCGGAGATGAAGGCGCTTGCTCAAGACCACCCAGGGACTAAGGTTCAGGGGCCCTCCAGCCCCCCACCCCACCCCAGGGCACATTCGACGGGCTCCCTGTTCCCCATGCCAGCCCAGCCTCCCTGCTGTCCCTCTTACCACATGAAGCGGACTCGTCAGAACGGTCCCCACAGTCATCATCCAGATCACATGTCCAGGAGATGGGGATGCAGCGGCCACTGGCACAGGAGAACTGGTTGGGTGGGCAGGTGCGAGCTGGGGACAGGGATGGGTGCGGGTGTTCATAGTCTTGCCCTCCTTTCTTAATTTCCTGTTCTTTCCTCCTGTCCTCTGCCTATCAGGAAGTCTTCCCAAGGGTCTCAATGTCATTTCTCTGAGAGAAGTTTAAAGCCACATATGTGGTCTGACCCCCGCATCTGCTTCACCCCATCTCTCACGGGGTCTCTGGTATCCTCCAAGGAGAAGATCCACCCTGACTTGCTTCTGTCTCCAATCTGGAGCTGTGATCTGTCCCCGCCTTCCCCACCCACCCCGGTTCAGTCCTCCCAGACAACCCCGTTCTCCTAGGGAAGGGGAGAGCACTCCTTTCCTCCTGCTCAGCGTCCCATCCTCTCTGCCTCAATACCCCATGCTTCTTTCTTTCCTGAGGCCACTCTGGCTGCCCCTCCCCGCCCCGGCCTCCCTGCCTGAGGGGTGCCCAGTGCAGCCCACTCCGACCCCACACCTGAACAAGTGGCATTGGACTCATCTTCACTGTTCCCACAGTCGTTGTCCCCGTCACAGAGCCAGCGGTTGGGGATGCACCGGTTGTTCTCGCACTTGAACCTGTCCGAGGGGCAGGTGTGCTGATCTGGGGAGTGAGGAGTTCAGGGGTCAGTGAGAGGGGCAGGGCCCAGCTCTCTCCACATGCTGCCCTGCAGTTGTTGGAGAGGGGCGGGAGACTCACGGCAGAGGGCTGGGGCCTCGTCACTGTTGTCCAGGCAGTCGTTGTCCCCGTCACACTTCCAGCGCTCCTGGATGCACCGGCTGTTGGCGCAGGCGAACTCGCCTGGCTGGCACTGGGGTGGGGGCACGTAGGATGGGTTCGCTGTGGGCACCACAGGGGTGTGGGGGGAAAGTCAGACGCAGGTCATGGGACAGGTGCTCGGCTCTCTGTACTACGTTTGCCTGTTGTATTATTTTAAATAATATGCAGACAGTAATCTTTCCTAGGGCATGATTCTTCACAAACAAATAATCTGGATGGAAACCGCAGCTCTTTCTCAAGCCACAAGGGTGATGTTTACTTGAACACTTTCAGTACTGCAGTATGGCCTGAGAAGAAGCAGCTTCCAAGAGAGCCTAGAGCCCCCCACCCCTTACTTTTGTCCCTCCTGAGAAGACCACTTCTCACCAGCTTCCTGTCATCTCCACAAACTGCTCCTTGGAAGTTACCTCTGGGGCCCCCAGAGCCCTGTCGTGGTGCCTGGACTTTTTCCTTCACAGATGCATGAACTCTACCAGCCGGAGTGAAAACAGGTCCCAGAACTCTGCAGGCTCCACCCTTCCACCCTCATCACTGCCACCTCACCACCCCCCCCACCCCCCCCCACCCCCGTCTACCTTGAGCACTCAGCAGTAAAATCACTTTGTGCTTTGTCTGCATTTGCGTCGGTAACATGGAGAAGCCCAGCGTTCCCAGGTCGGCTCCTGTCCCTGCACCCTAAGCTCTGCTTGCAGCCTTTCTGACCTGTCCAACTCTCATCCCAGCTCTAATCCCTGAAGCTTCTGTGCATCCCGTGGGTGCCTATTTTCTCTCCTGTGGCCCTAGACCACTGGGCCTTGGCATGTGTTGTCTTGCTCCGTGCAACTGCTTCGAGACTGTTCTGCTCCCCTTTCTGAAAAATCAGCTCTGATTTTCATGTTATTAGACTACACCAACCCCTACTTCTATGGGCCTTCAGGCCACTTCCTGTCATCCTTAAGGGTTTTTAGCTGATGGCTCAGTGTCACTTTTCCTCCAATCTCTCCTGCTTTAACTCTTGGTGATTTCAACATCCGTGCGGATCCTTCCATTACCCTGGCCACTCAGTTCCCCTCTCTGTCAATGCTCTTGCCCTCCACCTGGCCTTAGTCACTCATTCTTAGCTGTCCATGAAGGCCCCACTGACCCATTTTCTGGGATTCTATCTTAAGGAAACCATCCAATATGGGAAGGCAGGAAGATATGGGAAATAGCAAAGCAAGTGATTAAAAAAAAACAACAACAAAAACAAAAAACAGGCTCTGGGTCAGGCTTCCTGGATTCAAATCCCTGTTATAACTTTGGGCCTCGTTTTCTTCATCTGTGAATTGGGGATAATAAAAATACTTTCCCTACATGAATATTTTAAGGAGTAAACAAGTTGCTGCATGGGAAGTACTTAAAATCACATCTTGGCACCTGATCTGTGCTCAATAAATGAATGTTAGCTGTCATTATAACAAAGACAGAAACAACTTAAACGTCCTATGGTAGAGAAATGGTTGAGAAAGTTACGGAACGTTTACTAATGAAATATATTTCAGCCATTAAAAATTCTGCTTACGTATCTATGACCTACTGTCAAGTGACAAAAGCAGAAAACTAAAGAGCATGTGTAACCTGGCTCGTTTAAATAAAGGGAAACATGGGGCACCTGGGTGGCTCAGTCGGTTAAGCGTCCGACTTCAGCTCAGGTCATGATCTCACAGTCTGTGAGTTCAAGCCCCGCATCAGGCTCTGTGCTGACAGCTCAGAGCCTGGAGCCTGTTTTGGATTCTGTGTCTCCCTCTCTCTCTGACCCTCCCCCGTTCATGCTCTGTCTCTCTCTGTCTCAAAAATAAATAAATGTTAAAAAAATTTTTTTTAATAAATAAATAAATAAAGGGAAACATGTAGAGACATGTTTGGGAGGGTGTCCCCCCAAATGGTAAGAGTGACATCCATGTCACATGGTATTTGGGTGACTTGTACTTTCTCCTATGTTTTTCTATACTGTTTGTTTATTTATTTTTTACAATGAGCATGACCTACTTTTCTTTAAAAAGAAGCTGTTTAAAATAATGCAACAATAACACAGAAAATGCTGTGACACATATGAGCCCCAAAGGGTGGAACACATTTTATGTACAGTATGATCTCAGCTACAGAAAACCAACCTTGTAACCCACCTGGCCCAAAAAGGTGGTGTTCGCTTTCCTGCAATGCTAACAATATAGTGGTGTCTGTTGGTGGGATGCGGGCTTTTTTTCACTTCTCTAATTTCCAATATTTAGAGCTGTTGTTATATTACTTTAATCAAGGGGAGACAAATGTAAAAGTATATTTTCCCCTTTCCATAGCTGTCCTGATCATCATTCAGCTTCCCCTAATCTTTGCGCTCTCCCTAACTCTTCCCAGCACCCAGTCCTCCCTAAACCCCCTTCTGGCCCCCAGAGCCTGCTCCCTCCCCATCCCTTGCCTCCTGTTGCCCCCACAGGACCCTCTTTTCCTCCTTTATCTCTGATTGGACACGGTGGCCCCTCCTGCTGAGGACCACTGTCAGGCCACCCGCCCCGGCTGGGCACCTCATACCCAAACAGGTGACACCGTCTGTGTCCAACACCTGGTCCTCGGCGCAGGCACACTGGCGGCTCCCAGGGGTGGCCAGGCACAGGCTGCTGCAGCCACCGTTGTTCACCCGGCATTTGTTGGTACCCACTGCAAAGGAGGGGCCAAGGGAGGGGCCGGGAAGGACAGGGTTGTCATAGAGTCAGCAGAGGCCAGAGACAGGAGATGAGAGGACAGGGAAAAGACACATTGAAGTGAGGAGTGAGAAAGAGAGGAAGTGGTGAGAAGATAGTGAACACGTTGAAGAAGAGAACACGTAGGCATGGGGCAGGGAAGGAGAGAGGGAAGACAAAGTCAACTGGGTTAGGGGCCTTTCTTCTTGAGAGCCTCAAAAGTCAGAGCCTGGGATCCCTGGGGAGTGCCTTCACCACCCCCCTCCCCAGAGTAGCCTTACCCCCCTGTCTAGGTACCACCCCCTCACTGGCCCCAGCCCCAGGGGGTACCTTGCTGCTGCTGAGCATCATACATGCGGATCTCAAAGATGGGGGGCCGCTCACTGCGCAGAAGGGTCACCGTAGGGGGTGCACCGCCTGTGCCCCGTTCTAAGCGGTAAACACTGCCACTCCGGTACTCAGTCCAGAAGAGGTAGTTGCCGTGGTGACACAGGCCAAAGGCGTGGTTCAGCTCAGGACCCTCATATACAATCTAAGAATTGAGGGGAGGTTACTGAGGAGCTATAGACAAATGGGGTGCCTGAGGAAGGCCCAGGGGGATCACCATTTTGTCTACTCATTTGTCCATGTCCTGGGTATGGGTCTTGCTTCCCGCATTAGCCTGGGAGCCCCTGAGGATGATAGCTTTGCACACAGTGAGGTGCTAGACACTGGACCCAGTGGGATGCTGATGGGGAACTTGTCCACCTTGTCCTCCCTTGTATCCATCCATATTCATTCATATCCCTCCAACACACATGTGTGCGCACACACACACACACACACACACACACACAGTACTGAGCATACAGCCAGAATTCATCCGTTCGCTTCTTCATCCAACAAACACTTGCCAGGATCTATTAAGGGCCACGCTGTGGTATGAAAAAGACTGTGTATGTCTCATGGAGGGCATACACAGCAATCCAAGATGGAAAAGGGGTCTGGAGACAACATCCTAGAAGAGGTGGCCCCTGAGCAGTGTGCTGGGTGAGGAGGAGTGGGGGTGGAGGCAGAAAACTGCATAAGCAACAGCACAGAGGGCAGCACTCGATATGCTGTGTGCTGGGAATTTCCAAGCTGTGTAGTGTTTCTTGTTCAAATACTGGGATACAGGGAACAGGGGCAGAAATAAGACCACAGAGATAGTCAGGGGCCATATCATAAAGCGCCTCATATATTATGAAAGAGCTTAGTCCACATGCCTTGTAGGCACATGACTCATAAAACACATGGCCACCCAAACGAAAAAGCGTACATATATGCCATCTCTAGTCATCCTGCACTTGCACAGAGGCGAACACAGCAGGCACACACCGAAGCGTGCTGTGTGTGTGTGCATAAACATGCCGAGGTGCACACAAGGTATACACCCAGGCGTGCACATGAGTGTCAAACCTGCAGACAACATGCAATCACAGATGGACTCTTACAGAGGCAATCCTCAAGCAATACAACACATAAGACACAGCACACCGGTGTGCACGTCCATCGGTACGTAGGTAAACATGCACGAAGTGCACAGGCCTGGATATAGAGAGACTCACACATTCACACATAAGAAGCCTCATCCGCACACAAATGTGGTCTAGCAGTGCACACATGAACACCCCCACACAGGTGCCTGCCTGCCCACCTTCCGGTCTGTGCCATTGAGCAGTATGGTCTCAATGCGGTCATAGAAGGCATCCACCCAGTAGAGGCGCCCAGCTGGGATGTCCAGGCTCAGCCCATTGGGCCAAAGCACTGTCTTAGAGGTGACAAAGATGTCTCGGTGTGAGCCATCCATCCAGGCCCTCTCCAGCCGCCCTCGTCGACTGTCCTTGGGGTCCTCCTCCCAGTCTGTCCAGTACATCCACCTGTGGGCAGTGATTGGTCAGCACCACAAGGGCTACCCTTGCAATCAGCAGCCTCCTGTGTGATCCCACTCCACGTGTGCTATGCCAGATCCCCTCCCAGGGGGCTTCCTTCCTGCTCAACCCTAGCCCCCACATTTCCTTCCTTCATTCTTCCATTCAACAAATATTTGTTGAGTGCCTACTGTGAGTCAAGGACCCAGTGGAGAGCAAGGCAGACAAGGCCCCTGCTCTCCTGGAGGTCACATCCTATCCAGGGGTACAGATAAGAAACAAGTCAACTGGAAGGTCACACACATTGGAGAATGAGAAAAACCAGGAAGGACACAAAGCATGGAGATGATATAGAGAGTAGACTGGGAATCAGGTGGAGAAAGCCTCTCTGAGGAGGTAACATTTGAGGCCCAGGTGTGAATGATGACAAGGGACTAGATCTGCAAATGTCTGAGAGCTCAGCAAAGGAAGTCCCAGAGCAAAAGCCTTGAGCCAGGAAGAGCTGGGGTGTGTGAGGAACAGACAGTGGGCAGTGGGGACAGAGTTTCCAAGAGTCGAAGAGAGGTGCAGATGAGGTCAAAGGAGATGAAAGCAGATCCTGTAGGACCCCAGGCCTGATAAGGAAAGTGGGTCTCACTCCAAGGGCCAGGGGAGCCAATAGAGGGCTCTGAGTTGGCAGTGACAGGACCAGATCTCCACGTATGTGTGTAAGACACCACTCCCATTGTCCTGAAGATGGGGCAACTTTTCCCCATTCAGCTTCTGATTCCTGCCTCAGCACTCCACCTAGGCTGCCATCCCCGTTCACTCTCTGTCTCACCTCCCAGTTCTGACACCCACAGTTCCTGGCTCCTCCTACCCCAAGGCCCTGGGAAGACTCACCCATTGAGTGGATCCACCACAATGGCCCTGGGGTGCGTCATTTTGCCCTCGATTAAGGTCTTGCGGGTCTGAGCAGCCTTCTCCAGCCTGGCCACGCTGATGGTCTTCTTGGGTCCATCATCCGTCCAATACAAATTGTCCCCCATCCAGTCCACAGCCACACCCTCCACATTGTGGATACCTGCAGGGAGTGAAGGGGGCAATGGAGAGCCTCAAAGGAAGCTCAAGACTGCCTGCCTCTGACCCTCAGGCTACACATGCCTCTGAGCAACCTGACTAGCAGGGAGTGTGGAAAGCCCTAGAGGGTGGGTGGGACAGGGTGGGAGGTTGGAAGAAAGAGCTGGGAAGACTGTGTTGCCACCGCGTCTGTGTTGAGGCCCAGGGTCTCTGAAAACTGTCCATGGAAGCCCATAAGCCTATGTGGTGGATGTGACCTCTCATGTGAGGGCATGCATGAGCCTGAGCCGGGGTGAGCTGGAGCAGTGTGCGGGTGGCTCTGGGCACAAGTGTGACACAAGATCCCAGGCCGAAAAATCCTGAGCTAACAAAACGAATAAATCAGGAAGTGATTTTTCACTGAGCCAAAGGCTTCATCTCAGGCTTAAATAGCAGTTCCCTTGGTATAGGGAACCCCAATCTTTTCCTGATGAGTTACTTTTGATTTCCCCAAAGTCTTATGATTGCTGACTGGTGAGGTTCTGTGAGCCAACGGCAGTGGGGGTGGGTGGGGAGCGCTAACTGGCGTCAGCTAGATGACTGGTTAGGGAGCCCTGTCCCGGGGGCCCAAGTGTGGGAATTCCTAACAACCGGCAGGAACAGGGCGGAACTCAGGAGCTCAGAGCCTCCACGCAGATGGATATTCAAGAGACAAAGTACTGTTGACCTGCCCGTGCAGCTCAGAGGGAAAAACTGGCTTCAGTTCACAAAACATACTCTTCTCAGGACAAGTAAACACGCAGCTCTGGTGGCCGTGAGGTCTGGCTGCACAGACCTTCCATGTGCAATCATGTGCTGGTATGCCTGCTCCTATTCAAGGCCTCAAGACTCTCGTGGGCTGTGTACTGCGTGCAGCTCTGGGGCTCAGAGCCAATGGCAGAGAGACCCCGAGTTTTCCCAAGGGTTGGCAAGGACAGCCCACGCTGCCTAACCATCCATCCTCCTGCCTCTTTTCGGCTCAGCCAAGAAGGGGGTCACACAGGGGTCAATCTGTCTATCCCCTCATCTCCATGCCAACCAGCCCAGCCAGCCAGTCAGCAGGGGACTCTCCATGCCGAAAGGGCACTGAGAAAGCGATGCCCAGGCCTCCAATCGCTTCCTGTCCCAGGTGGGTGCCCTTCGGGGGTCCTGTCTGTACACCTCCCTCACTGGGGGCCCTTACCGTCCTTCAGGATGGTCTCCCGCTCAGTGCCATCGATCTTCTGGCGGCCAATGAGGTAGCTGGTGGTGTCAGCAAAGTAGATGAAGCCAGTTTCAGCATGGAAGTCCAAGGCCCGGGGGTTCATGAGGTTCTCAATGGGGATCATGTGTTCGTCTGGGACTTTGGCTCCCATATCCATGCCCCGGATGATGCCTGGCCGGCCCTTGCCATACACAAGGAACAGCTCATGTTCTGGCTCTAGGGCAGGCACGAGGGGAGGAGGGGGGACACAAAGTTAGGTACATGTGCCCAAGGATCTGCAAAACCCCAGCTCTCCTGGGTCAGGGGATATGGGTGTAGCAGGGGGTCTGGGCCACATGGACAGATGCATAAACATCTAAAGCCCAGGGGACAGCACCCTGGTGGGCAGCCTATGCACTCTGGGGGTGGGAAATGCGGCAAGAGTAACAAGTAGCATGTTTTCAGTTAAGTGCCCACTGAATCTGATTGGAATCTGATCACTTTGGACCACTTCTGCTATCATCCTTATCTAAGCCACATCGCTTCCTGCTTACAGGGCAGAAGTGGCCTCCTGCCACTTCCCTGCTGTCCATCCTCCACCCAGCGGCCAGCCAGCATGATCTCCTTACAAATGTGAAGCACATCACGTCACTTCTCTGCTGGAAAGTCACCAAGAGCTCCTCATCCCATTTAGAATCCCATCCAACCTCTCCTTCCTGCCTCCCCTCACTCATGCTGTGCCGTTCTCAGCCTTGGAGCCTGGCACTGTAGGTTCCCTCTGCCAGGGAGCTCTGCCTTCGGGTCCTCACGTGATCCAACTCCTCACTTCATAGGGAGCTTGGCTTAACTCCTACCTCCACAGAGAAGCCTTCCCTGACCCTCTGTCTAACCTGGAGCCCTCACTGTCATCAGCAAGTCTACATTCCACTCTATTTTCTTCCTAACACCAGGTACCACCCGAAGCTATTTTTATTTGTCTGTCTCCTCTGCCAGACTACAAGCTCTGGAAGGCAGAGATGACATCTATCTTGTCACTGCTGAATCCTCATTGCCAGGAGAGTGCCAGACATGTAGTACATGCTCACTGGATATTTGTCGAGTGAATGAGTGAAAAAATGAATGAATGAAGTGAATGGGCCAGTTGACAGCCTTCTATGGAGCCCGAGTAGGGTAGTGGGAAAAGCCTTGTTCTCGGATGTGGGTTCAAATTCCTTCTATGCCCCTCACTAGAAGCAAAATGTTGGGTAAATCCCTTCATTTCTCTGCATCTCTGATGGAAACAGCCAGCTGTAAGGAGGCAGATAAGAATCCCGCCCCACCCCATCCCAGCAGGCACACAGGCCCTTCCCTGTCACTCACTCTTGCATGACTTCCCGTCACTGCCCAGGCTGAAGCCAGAACGGCAGCGGCAGGTCCGTGCCTTGTGGCTGTTCGCCAGCAGGCAGATGTCGGAGCAGCCACCTGGCTTCCCGAACTGGTCATTCTCACAGGCGTGGCTCCTCACTGCAGGCAGGGTAGAGAACCAGTCAGGACTCTTCAGAGCCCCCGTGCCCAGGCCTTGAGAAGATGTCCTGAAGTCTGACCACACTCCATCCTGCTGTGGTCTTTTTAATTGATTCATTCATTCATTAATTTTTAAGCAGGCACCACGCCCAATGTGGGGCTTGAACTTACAACCCTGAGATCAAGAGCCACATGTCTCACCAACTGAACCAGCCGGGCACCCCACCCCCGTCCCTCCCCCCACCCAGATGTGGTCTTTATGCTTATTGTCCCATTTTGAAGATTCAGAAACCACAGGACTAGGATTTCTCTGCCCCACCATAACCTAGCCTTCAGACTCTCAGGTGGGGGCTTCTGTGATCAGGGGAGACAGTCATGCCATCGCCTGTGGTCAGGTGCTTCTACTCTAAAGCAGCCAGGGAACTGGGAGGAACAACCTATGTTCTGAGCAGAATGGGGGGCAGGGGCTCCTTGGAGGTGAGATCTGGAGGCTGAAGGGCAGGAAGGGGCTGGCAGGGGAATCTGAGGGGACAGGGAAGGTAGTCCACGGTGGATGGCTACAAGAAGTAGTCATGATATGAGAGAACCGGGGGCTCCCATAGGAGGGTCCACAAAGGGGCTGCAGAGCCCCACTCACCTCGGGGCTGACGCCGCTGGTGGTAGATATGGAGGGCACCACCCTTGTCCACACGGGTGACGACCTGGTAGTCAGTGCTATTGAATCGATTCACTCGGATCACGCTCGTCTTCTGCTGGGCATTGGCGTTGTCCGAGTTGGTGGCATAGAGATAATTCTCAAACACGGTCAGGCCATACAGATGCTCAATCTGAGATGGGCAAGCAGGAATGGTCAACGTGAGAGGAGAAGGGAATCCTCCCTCTGACCCTGGAATGCTCCTTGGCTTCCCATCCAGATTTCATTATTCACACTCCCAAATTCATTCCACGGTTGTCTAACTCCATGTTTTACTCCTGTATCCTCTGGTTGGATTTTCTTGCTTTTGAGATCTTTGCTTGTCAAAATCCCACTTATCCTTCACAGAGCGTTTCTTTGTAGAACTTCTGGGATCTTCTAACCAGACACAGGCTTTCCCTTCACATTCCATCTCTCTGGCTATTATCCCCTGTCTGGTGATTTGTGGACTTACCCCATCTACTCTGCTCAAACCCCTTGAGGGCAGGAACAATGTTCCCCAGAGATTTAGGCATACAGTAGATGATGGAATGATTTTGGACTGAAGTAGAGTTGGGCCCTAAACTCTGTCCACAGAAAACATTCTCCAGCCCCCAGCTTTAGGAAGTTGAGAGGGCAGACTTGCCTCAATGATGCCTGGTAACAGCCCTCGCTACCCACATAACTTACCCAAGGTAATTGACTGTCCAGCTTGTCCAAGACAAAGGGATTTGCTGGTTTGTGGGACTTCCCAGGCTAACACTGGGACAGTCCTGGACAAACAGGGATGGTTGGTCACCCTAATGATCCCAGATTGGAGGTGCCACCTCTGAGTTGGAAAGGCTTCTAGACTAGGTTCCAGCGCTCTTTCTCAGCTGTGTAATCTCAGGCAAATCACTTAACCTCTTTGAACGCTGCTGTTTTTTCACCCACCAAAAGTGAACTAAGACACTGGTCCACCTACCTCCCAGGGGTCATTGTAAGGATCAAGTGAGAAAAGGGAAGTAAAAGGTGTATCTAAAATGACTGCTTCCACCAGAGTGGAAGCCACATCCTCTCCATGTCCACCCTGCTTCCCACCAGAGAGACTGTCCCACACTGTCCTCCCTCTCACTGGGAGGCCTAGAGAATGGCTCCCCTGCAAAAGCTTCCCCCTCACCAGAATGCCCTGGATGATGGTCTGCCGGCCCTTGCCCTCGTAGTCTACCACCTCTATATAGTCCAGGTAGGCGTCAGCCCAGTAGACAAGGCGGCTGACCAGGTCCAGCGTGATGCCGTGAGGAAACACAATCTTGCTATCGACCAGCTTGGTGCGGTTCTGCCCATCCATGTCGCAGCGCTCCACCTTTGGGATCTGCCCATAGTCAGTGAAGAACACCTTCCTGCGGGCAGAGGGCACGTTAGCTGCGTTGTGGACATTGAACGCTCTCCCTTCCACCACAGCCTCTGCCCGCCCCTCACCCCATGGCAGGGTCCAGGGCAATGCCCTTGGGGTTGTAGAGCTCCAGGTCCAGCAAAGTGACACACGTGTCCCCGTTTCGGTTGCAGACAAAGATCCTATCGTCGATGTCATCCACAAAGTAGAAGTTGCCCGTCAGCCAGTCGATGGCCATCTGTTCCACATCTGAAAAGTGTGAGTGAAAGAGCTATGGGGGGAGGCCCACCTCTAGACAGGGCCACCCCTTGTTGGTGCAGAACCCACCCCCGGAAGCCCACCTCCTCTGGGACGACCTCCTTCACCATGTAGGTGACAGCTGTTTCTCCTCTCTGAGCTCCTCCTATAGGAGTTAACGGCAAGGGCACAATTTTGCCTTGTATTCTTTGCCATCTTTCTACCTATTTGGCCTCTCCAAAGTGAAGTGTCTGCGTATCCTCCCACAGAACCCTGCTCTGCACACGGAGTTCAAGGCCAGCACACAGGGGGCACTAGGTATGCATTGGCTGGTTAGTTGATGGACAAGCTTCCTGAACTCTAGACCTTCCTTGAGCAGGACCATCTTCTTGGGGTACCGAAAGGCATTGAAGACAGGTCCACTGGCTCATCCAGTATTTTTAAATATGCTTTTACTTGAGATACCAGCACTCAGGCTAACTAAAATATCACACATCTTCGATGTTGGCTGGACTTTCATCAATTTTATATGGTAAGTCAGGGTATCTCATGCTAGCCAGGGCACTGACCAAACACTGTACATGTTCTATGACTCTTAAAAATGGAAAAGCAGGGCACACCATCAATAAATGCAATCTGAGAGAAAAGTATGTCAAAATACGGCACCCATAGAGATGGAAAAGGGAAGGCCCACGGTGTCAAAAGGTTGGAATCAGTGACATAGGCCAAACTTCCTCTACTCACTCCTGTTCCCGTTTCTTCAATGTCCTCATTGCTCAATTTCCTCATGTCTTAGGGAGGGTAGGAAGGAGCAGAGAATAAGCTATAGGGCTGGAGGACAGAGAACATAGGAGGAAGGCCATAAAAGGACTCTGAAGGTAAACTGAGGTATGGTTCAGAAAGAAGGGGAGCTTCAGAAAGGTGAGTAGGGGAGGAGGATGGACACCAGGTGCTCACACTTAGTCTATGCCATCTCTGGAGGAGATGGAAGAGGCTAAAAAGGACTGAAGAGGGTAGGGGTGGAGCAAGGGCAGTGGGAAGTCTGGAGGCTGGAAGTCTGGAGACAGGGACCCCTGCTGGCCTCTTCTAGGCACCTCCTCTCCAGGACCCACTGGCTCCCATCCATTTACTTACTTGTCCCCTTCAACTACCACCACCAGAGGTGATGCTTCTTGCAGACTAGGAATCTCTAAGACAGTGACTCCTCAGGACTCCTGCCTTGCACTCCACCTTTACCAATTTCAGTAAGTAAAGAGATCTTTGGACCACCTGCCTTTGGCTGAACCTTACCCCCACACGCTACCCACACTTAAACCCAGTAGGGGTTATTCTATCCCCACAGAGCTGTAGGTATAATGACTAGGTGCTCTGCTCAACTCTTCCCTAATCCTTCCCTCTCCCCACAGGGATTCAGAGGCTATTTCCTGACAGTGGGTGGGGGTGGGGGGCAAAGGGAACAGGAACGTGGCTCCCAAGGAACTTGGCTAGGCCCTGACACTGACTCACAGTCACAGGACTTAGGCCGGGGAGGAAGGGAAGGAGCCAATTTGAGGTTCTCATCAAACTAGTTTCCTTTTCAGGTCCCCCCGTTAAACCCCACTTCAGGGTGACTGGAGAAAGAAGTCACAGGGATGAGGCATTGTCCCTGTGGTTGCTGATGCACCCCCAAACCAAATCACTCTCTCCCCTGGGCTCCTAGCACCCTGACGACAGTAGAAGAGAGGGGCAGAGCAGCCTGGAAGTGTGGGTCCCAGACCATGTAGGAAGAGGGCCCAGTGCTGGGATAAGGCAATCACGCTGCTCCACACACCGTTACCACGGAGAAAACAGATTAAAATGAATGCTGCTGGGCCGCCTCCAAAGGAAACCCAAAGTCCCAAACCAGAGTGTGTGTGGGGGGGGGGGGGGGGACCTGCCGCAGCACCAGGAAGCCAGCAGGCAAGTAGGTTGGAAGGCAAACAGGTTGAAAGGCAAATAGGGCTTCGTGCCCTTTACTTGGTGGGCACAGCAGGGGGCTGCTGGCATGCAGAGGAACTTCATCATTGGAAGCTGGTTTCCCAGCACCAGCTGGTGCAGCTGCGTCCTCCTCTCTAACTTCCTGAGGCTTCCCTGAGTCACTGCCCAGCTCCAGGCTGGCAACACCCTGCCCCTGCTCCCCATCCACCCTTCCCTCAGCGAGAAGGGAGGAGGAAGAAATCTGAAGAGATCAGATGCCCCCCCCCCATCCCAGGTGCAGCTACAAATCACCCCCTTAGCCCCAGGAAGTGTTTGACCTTCGAGCCTCACTCCTGGCCTGGGTTCCCTGCCAATTCCGGGAAGGAAGGCAGAAGGATCGTCCTTGCTCTAGATTATTTACCCTTGGCCGGTCTCCCCTTCCACCTCCCAAAGGCCAGGCACGGCCCCACTCAGCAGGCCGGTGAGGAGTTGGCAAGAACGGGAGTCCCCAGCCCGGCCTTGCCTCCACTTTGGTATTTTTGCAGCTGGAGACTATTAGTCGCAAGCCAAAAAATCCTTTGTTATCCAACCCCCCTCCACCACATTATTTTCCCCTCTCCTAAAGTCCAGATTCCTCTGCCCGCCCAACCACACACACTCACACACATGCACACATCTTCACACACACACACACACACACACACACACACACACACACTTGGCCACTCATACCTAAGGCCAGTGTAGACAGATGGGTTCAGATTGGGAGAGGGAACCTTCCCTCCTGGGCTCCCCTATAGGCAGTATCTGGGCCGTTGCCCTGTCTCATGGCATGAGGGGCAGGGGCGGGCAAGTTGAGTCCTGGGTTTCACCCTAGAGGACCTGAATGTTCTGGCCCCACACATTCAGAGGGCAACTGTCCCCTGCAGCCCAGGCTTCTCAGGGCTGAGCCACCCCAGAGCACCCTCCAAGGGGCTCTGGCCAAAGGCCCCAAATCCTGAAGACAGGAGAACCTCAAGTAAACCCAAGGAGAGGAATGCTATGTTGTGGAAAGGGTCTGGGGATGGTCTGGGGGCCAAGAAGTTGGGAATTCCAGCTTACAGAAGGAGGCTAGGAAGCTGGGAGGGGGATGGGATAGTCAAGAGGACAGACCACAGCTTGCCAGTAATGTCATTAAAGACTTTCACTTCCAGGCTCCAGAATAGACCAGGGGTGTGTGTTTATAACTGACGAGCCCTCCCTGCACTCCCCCACCCCAATGCTCAGCACTCTGCACCCCCTATAAGTCCAATTTTTCTCAACTTCTCTACCAGTCACATTGTTCAAGAGTTATTTCCCTAAACAGTGGTTGCTTTCCCAAAAACAACAGCCCACCCCATTACTAAGAAGACCCTGGCTTCAGCTACAGGACTCCAGTCACTTTCCCTAAAACAAATCTGGGGGAGGAAGGGCGCCTCCCTGCTGTGAGGAAATATCCCCCAATGCATCCACATACCCAAAGATTATAGGACAGGTCATGAGGCCTGTGGATGAGGGAGGATGAAACCCACTTCCACTTTAACCACATCCCCAGTGGACACACACATTCTGGTCCTTATTCCAGGAAACTCCCCACCTCTCCCGTCACTCTGCTCCACCCTGGGCCCAGCCAGGCTCTAGACACTGACAGCCTGGGCTCGAATCCTCGTTCTATCATCTTCCAACTGTGGGATTACGGGAAAGTTACTTAATGTCTGAGTCTCAGTTTGCTCATCTGTAAAATGGGACGGTGTATTAATAGCACTTAGCACAGGGCCTGGCACATAATTAACACTCTATAAGTGGGAGCTGTTCATACCACGATCCTCCCTCACCTCAACCCCATTCTTCCCTACCTTGTCCACCCAGTTACCATCTGTGCCTCCAGCTAGAACTCTGTGGCCTCCTGACTAATGGTGGGCCCTCCAGGTGCGCAGTTTGGGGCTAACACCTACTATTCTTCAAGACTCAGCTCAGGCCCCCAGAAGAAAGATTTCTGTATTTCAGGTGCCTGTATGGCCCAGTAAGTCCTTTCATCACAGTCTGTTTACCTGACTACAAATATTGTGAGGGCAGGGTGCTGTCTTTCATCTCTCTCCCCGGCGTCTGACACACATATACTGATTCATTCAACAAATATTTGTTGAGTACTGACTCCTCACGCTGTTGTCCTAGAACTGGGACATCACTTTTTCCCTTTCCTTCGACTGCCAGGATCCTCCTTCTCTGGCCTTGGGACGCCCCCACGATGGTGGGAGAACACATCTGTCTGGTAATCCTCCCGCCTCTCAGAGCCACTTGGGGATCTCGTCCTGAGTGGGGAGAGGGAGGGCTGGGGGAGAGGATCAGGAGTCTGGGGTCTTTGCAAGCAGGTAAAAGACCGCCAGGCAGGTCTGGCAGGAGCTTTGCCAAATGGCATGTCTCATGCTCCTGTTTCCTGCCGAGCCGACTTTAGCTCCTCTTGTTCCCAGAGAGGCCCTGGCTCAGCCACATCACATCACCTCTGTCCCCTGGGCTCCCTTCCTGCCCCACTTGTACCCGCCTGGGGTTTCTGCTCTGCTCCTTCCCCTGCCTGGCCCAGGTCCACAAAGGCAGTCAGTGCTGGTCCCAGAGAAGAGATGCCTAAATTCTGCAGCTCTGATTCAGAATCAGAACCAGGATCTTCCCACTATTGAGAAATCCTTGCTGGGCTCTAAAACACATCTTTCTTGCTTAAGTTACTTCCTGTGGCTTGAAAACAGGGAAGGGGGGGGGGTTAGGGAGCAGGCTGGGTGGAGAGGCAACTTCAAGGAGACAGCGGGGGAGGAGAGTACAGGCTGGAGCTGAGCCGGGAGACTGAGACGGAGAGGAGACGTGGGGCTGGCCTAGCCAGGGAGAGGAGAGCAGGGCTGTGAAATGATTAAGAAACTCAGGACGGGAATGGGAAGCAAAAGCACCAGGATGCGGGTGGCCCAAGGCCAAAGAGTGTGCTGGCAGGAGCCCCCGCCCCCCAGGATTCTGACACCCTATGGGTGAGGAAGGCCAAGGAAGAGGGTGGTGGTGGCTGGCTTTCATATATGAAATCTGGAAGTATTCCATAGGCATAGACTGGGAGGCTGAGAGGGCCCAGGCTGCCCAGTTCAGTGGAAAGACAGCTCCCCTTCCAGCCGGCGAAGACAGTTCATCACAGATGCAGGGGGGTTACTCTCTGCCCCCTCTCTGCCTTCCCTCTAGACACATCACTACCCATTTCCTGTTGTGATTTTAACCACACACATACACACACGCACACACACGCACACAAAGAAAGAGGGAGGGATAAGTGAAACTGGCCAGCTGGACTTGGGGCCACATTTCGCAACCTTGCTGCCTGCAGCCTAGGGGGCCGTTTATTCCTACCTCCTCCTTCCCCATGCGGATGGTGCAGGGAAGAAACCCCAGGACCCCTGAGGGCCCCTCCAGAGCATCCCCTCATACACAAAACTTATTTCCCTGAAGGCCTCCATGCACAGCGTCAGAACTTCCCCTCACCACACACACACCCCTTCCCAGGGCCCCAGTCCTGCAGTCTGCCCTCATTCTTTCTACAGTGGAAACATACCCAAAGCTACTGGAAGACAGGTCAGAGGAACACAGCCAAGGCAATGCAGGGCTGGGGGTGGGTTGGGTCAGCAGACCTGACTTTCAGCCCTGCCCAGGGGCAGCCAGCAGGGGGCTGGGCAGAGCTTAAGTTTCCTTGAGAGCGTGGACAGAGGTGAGGGGCAGAATGGGCAAACCAGGCCTGGCTCTGGTACTACCAGGCCAACCGACCCCTGTGGGTCTCAGTTTCTAGAACTTCGGTCTTTTGTGTATCACTTTCGAAATGCTTGCCAAGGTGATGTACAGCCTGCACTATCATTTACCTACTGTTTCTTTAAGTCAACTCATTTTTCTTATTTTGCTATATCCTAAGCAATCTATGAAATCACAGATTTGATATACTAGTTATAGGAGTTTCCTAATAGGTATTAAAAAATAAAAATTAATGATAAAAAATGCACATCCATGTATAACCTAAAATCAAGGCAGCCTGCTTTGGGAAAGGCAGTATTAAAAACTGAGGGGCCAGCCTTGGTCCTCCCTAAGGATCTTCCAGCTCTCACTACCATGTTCTCCAGTCACAGAATCAGAATCCACAGAGACCTCCCCATGCTGCTGGGACAGTGGCAGAGGGGAGGATGTGTCCTGGAATTATGTCCCAGGAGGGAAAGGAAGAGGTGAGGACTCAGCCCCCAAGGCCCCCCAATCCAAGCCAGTGAAAGTCACGGACAGGGGAAGGAGCACTGGCAGCCTGGGCTCAGTTAAGGGAGGAAAGCGCGCACAGCGCACGCACACACACTCACACACATGCGCACGCACGCACATACACCTTCCGGAACGTGTGAGGACATTGGTAAGACAGTGTCCCCTAACTCTTGGGCAGAAACAGAGGGAAGGAGCTGGGATCAAGACAGGAAAAAGCAGGAGCTTCGATCCCCAGCCGGCTCCACGGAGCCTCTCCTGGAAGCTGCACCAACCCCTGAGCATGGCAGGGCTCTGGGAGGGGCCCTCTGAGGGCTCTCAGGACTCAGAGCAGGTCTGCAACACACAAGCCCTAGGACCCATGTGAAACAGGCTCACTTCCTGGCCTCCTTCCTTTTTTCTATTCTATTTCTGTTCCCAGAGTTTTCTCTGGGGCAGGCTCCCCCTTCTTCCCACAGCAGCAAGCAGGCTTCTCTCCGCCTCTCTGCGTCTTGGCCTCTGGGCCCCAGCACCTCTCAATTGTCAGACTCCTCCCTCCTGCATGGGGCTCCCTCCCGGGTGCAATGGAGGTCATGGTCCTAGCCAGGAATGGGATGATTGCAGGGAGAGCTCCCCCAGGGGGCAGAGAGAAAGCAGGAGAAAGCAGGAGCCTTTCTTCTTCATCCCCCTTGGGGAGCTAATTACAGGCCAGCAGCCCACTGCACAGGTGAGTGCCTGGGACAGCCACCCGCACACCAGGACAGGGCACCCAGCCTCTCCTGGGAAGGGGCTGAACTAGAGATGGGGGAGGGTGCTAGGGGAGAGACACTTCCGACATCCTCATCTCAGGGCCCATAATTAGTCTGTGGGATGAGAGCAAAACAACCATCCTCAGGGTGACAGCCAGACATTCAGGCGGCATGGAGCGTGGGGTGGGGGCAGGGCAGGGAGGAGGGACAGAGGCTGGGGCCACAGGAACCCACTCATCCACCCCACTAGCATTTCTCCCCGGAACCTTGGTCTCCTCCTGCCTCCTGGACTCTGCCCCAGAGGGGCCCAGTGAATCCAACAGACCGGGAGGCAAGGTTCTATTTGCCAAGGGAGGGGTACCCGCCTGAGCTTATTTCCTGCTTCACTTTGGGAGGAAAGCAGGAGAGGGGGCCAGGCCAGAGCAAAAGCGGAGAAGTTTCCCATCAGGGCACCCTCGCCAGCCGCCTACCCACGAGCCCATCGTCTGGCCCGGAGGCAGGGCCAGGGAGGGAGCTGCCAGAGCTGTTTGCCCAGACAGGCCTGTTGGGTGGGGCTGTCAACAAGGAGCAGGGAGAGGGCAGCCGTCTCATGGGGTCTCACCCTGTGCTACCCTATCTGCCATAGGGTTCCCTGATCTGCCCACCCCTCAAGAGTTCAGCCAACCACGTGTGGCAGCCCCCAGCCAGCATTCCAGGGAAGACGAGTCTGATCACAGGTGAGCCTTGGTGACCAACAGCCCAAGGACATCACTGGGATGCTCTGGAGGAGCTGGAGACAAGGTGTGGACCATACGATGAGGCCACAGAGGGCGAGGGCTCTCAGGAACCCCTGCTACCCCACAGCTAAGCCCATACATCCTCCGAGGATCTCTGTCTTCTGTGGGGATCATCATATGGGGACGCAATGAAGGAACTTAAAGATCTACGAGGCCCAAGGTTCACCATCCTAAAGCTTGTGACTTACCTCTGGCTTTCACTTCAGTTTATCTGATCTGGACAGGCAAGCTCATACCCATGATGTGGATTAGGAAATCAAAGCAGGGACAGGGAATTCTGATTTATTCAAGATCACAGATCAAGTTACCCTCCCTCCCGGGGGTCAGATCAACCACAGGCCAGATCTTCCCCCTCAGCCCTGTGGTGCATTTCCTGGAAATGTGATGGTGCCAGATGTTTTGTTTGTTTATGTAACAGCATCTGAGAGGAGCGGGGCTGCTCCAGGCAGTGGATCTATGCCCCGGCCCCATCCCTAGGTACACCCTGTCTTCCACCCCTAAGACAGCAAGGTACAGCCCCGGGAAGGAGTTTGAATGGGAACATCCAGGAGGTCTTAAAACACTCCTGTGGCCCCAGGGCTCACTGCTTCTCCTATAGTCTCATTCACTGCCACAAAGCTGCCCCCAAAACAGCCTCAGGACCCCCACACTCACCCTGCAGCCGTGGGTCCATTCTGGCCATGCCCCCAAGGAAAATAACGGAACATGGAGACAAACCCAGCCAAGCCCTGACCTCTTTGCACTCAGTCCTAACTTAGCAAGCTTCCCTCAAGGCTCCAGGCCTTTTCTTTCCCTTGCCCTGACTCCTGCTGCACGGGAAAGCCCCTCTGTGGTCTAATCAACACTTGTCTCTCTGAGAAGGGACAGTCCCTTGTCTCTGGAGATTGACCATTCAGTGCCTCCTTAGCCCTCTTCCTCAGCCCTGGGCCAAAATCAGGAGCCATCTGGAGCTCAGAGAGAAGGAAGGGAGCATAGCCATAACTCTGTCCCTGCTCCAAGTAGGCGTCATCTTGTGCAGCCCCCTGCCTTAGCTTCAGGCAAGGCCTTCTTATTTAGACTCCTGCCCCAGACAGGGGTCATCCCATCTACTGCCTTTGTCCTAGGCAGGCACCAGCTTGCCCATCTTCCCTCCCTTCCCCTGCTCTCCAAGCTGGGAGCAGGCGACTCACGGTGCAGACTGAGGGAGATGTTGATGGTGTGCTCATCCACGAAGCCCTTCAGGCCGGGCATGCGGGCACACTTGAGCTGTGTCTGGGCAGCGCTGTCCCCAACATGCACCCAACACACAGTCTCGTTGGTGTAGCTGAAGTCCATGGCTGTGGTCTGTCGTGTACTAGTGGGCGTGATGGTAGACACTTGGGCCCCACTCAGGTACGTAGCCAGGATGTTCTGGGAGTTGGCAATCAGCAGCACAGGGGGCCGGTCTACTGGCTCTGTAGGTGGAGGAGAGAAGGGTCGATGCAGCAAGGGGCTCTAGGACCTCTCAGGCCACTCCCCATTGGGGAGCAACATGGAGGCCACCTATCATTGTGACCACAGGTGACCCCACCTACCATTCTTGGCCTTGCAGGAGCGGTTGTCTGGCTGCAGCAGGTATCCTTCCACACAGCCACATGTAAAGGAGCCATCTGTGTTGGTGCACAGCTGGCTGCAGGTGCCGTAAACTGAGCACTCATCAAAGTCTGCCGGGAAAAGGGCAAGAGCATGGTCATCTCCAGTGTAATAAGGACAGGGAAGTGGGTGCCCTCAGACACCATCCAAAGGTGGTGTCCATCCCTACAGCCTCTTCGGAGGGCGATTTGGCAGAATCTACCACAACAGGAAAGGTGCAAACTTTATCACCTAGCAAGTCCGAACTTGGAATCTACCCTCGAGAAATACCCACACGCATGCACATCATCCATTCATTCAGAAAAGATTTCTTGAGGGGCGCCTGGGTGGCGCAGTCGGTTAAGCGTCCGACTTCAGCCAGGTCACGATCTCGCGGTTCGTGAGTTCGAGCCCCGCGTCGGGCTCTGGGCTGATGGCTCGGAGCCTGGAGCCTGTTTCCGATTCTGTGTCTCCCTCTCTCTCTGCCCCTCCCCCGTTCATGCTCTGTCTCTCTCTGTCCCAAAAATAAATAAAAAACGTTGAAAAAAAAATTAAAAAAAAAATAAAAAAAAAAGAAAAGATTTCTTGAGTATCTACTATATGCCAGGTACTGTCCTAGGCTCTGAAGATATATCCGTGAATAAAAGAGATTCAAACTGCTGCCCTCATGAAACTTAAATTCTGATAATAAATGAAATATTGGCATTCCATGATAAACAGAGAAGTACGTTATATGTTAGAGGTGATAATACAGTGGAAAAGTGACTGGTGCTGTGGGAAAATATTAAGCAGAGAAAGGGGATATGGAATGTAGGCAGTGGGTTGTGATTTTAGGGATGGTCTCACTGAGAAGGTGGCCTTTGTGCAAAGACTCCAGGGAGGTAAATCTTAAAACAGAAAAGGTGCACTGTTTGTGACAGAGAGAAACTGGAACATCTTACTCATCGATAGGGAGATTGCCAAGTAAACTGTGGTAATCAATAGTCATACTCCATAGTGGTTTCTAAAAGTACAAGGTAGATGTCTACATATATTTTTATATGCTTATTTATTTATTTTGAGAGAGAGCGAGAGAGCGTGGGGGAGGGTCAGAGAGAGAGAGGGAGAGAGAGAATCTTAAGCAGGTTCTGCACTGTCAGCGCAGAACCCGATGCAGGGTTTGATCCCAGGAACCATGAGATCGTGACCTGAACCGAAATCAAGAGCCAGTCACTCAACCAACGGAGCCGCCCAGGCGCTCCCCCCTCCCTACATATTAATATCGAAAAATCTCTAGAACCTATTGAGAAAACTGAAGAGAAGTATGTACAGTATGATATGTATGTGAAAAAGAGCACACGCACATAAACAATACTTTCAGTTAGATCATCTGTGAATACAGGCAGAGAGATGTACAGAAAAAGGACTGGAGAGAGAGATAGCAAACTGGTAACACAGCTAACCTCCAGAGAGGGAAAAGGGAGCAGAACTGAAAAGGATTCGTCAAAGGAGACTTTGGTTTTTATCTATAATGCTTTAATGTTTTTACAAGAAAACTCACATATGATCTATGTAATTTTAAGAGGAATTTAGTGGAATTTGGTGGAAGTAAGTGGTTAGGGCTCACAGTCATGCCCACAGGCTGCAGGGCATGTAATCGTGCCTCCTCTCTTGTACCTTCTGTCTCATTCTTCTCCTACCCCGGCCAGGCCCACTGGCCATCCCCACACCCATCCCCACCTGTACCCACCCCAGCATACGCACATGTGCACACAAGCACACACACTCACATACCTTTGCAGGTCTTGCCATCTGCCTGTAGTTGAAAGCTATTGTTGCAGTAGCAGGTGGGCCCGTTGAGTGTGGGGACACAGTGGTGCTGGCAGCCCAGCTGAGAACACTGTCCTTGGAGCTCTGTGTGGGGGCAGGCGACACGCACTCAGGCCCCCAGACCTGGCGGCCACACCCAGACCATAACCTTCCCCCGACTCCTGCCAACCCTTCAGAAACCACTTCCAAGGCTTGTAGTGTCAGAGATGGAAGGGGCTTAAGAATCATCTGACATATTTTGCAAGTGAGGAAACTGAGGCCCAGGGAGGTTATAAGACAGGCCCAAGGTCCCACAGCCAATTATGGCTTAGAATCCACATCTTCCTGCTCTGGCTGCTCTGGACTCCCTCTGTCTCCATGAAAGAGGGGCTCTGGCAGTTGTGGGGGTCAATAGGGAGCGAGGACAGTGAGTCTCATTCTCTTCATATGCCTCTTATCTGCCCTGCCCAGGAACCACAATGCTGGCTTCGGGGCTGAGGGTGAGGAGTGGGCATGGGATGGGGTCTCTCCCCTCAGGATCCCAGCTCTAGTCTGGAAGCACCTCTCCAGCCCATCCCTCAAGCCCTAGAGACCTCAGAGGGAAGGTCCGAGGTCCAGGTAGAAGATGAGAGGAGGAGCAAAACTGGTTCCCTCAGGACCTTTCTCTAATCTTTTCCTCCTGCTGCTGACCCACTTCCACAGGGGAGACAGAAGGGAATGAGACAGGAGGGGGAAGAGGTGGGAGAGCAGCTGCCCCCCCAGACCAGCGACCCAATTAATGGCCTTGCGTGGGGCCAGGCGGCCTGGCCACAAAGACCCCTTTGTCCAGCGGCCTCACACCCCCACTTCCCCCCCACCTAGGAGAGAGAGCTGCCCGAGATGCTAAGACGTTTAGAAGCACTAAGCCTGCCAGGAGGAGCTGGACTGGGGGGCCAGTCCCTGGTTATTTCTTCTCCTCCCCACCTCCACCCAACAGCCCAAATGTGCTGCCTGTCCAGCCCTTCCCCACAAAGGATGGAGATCAGCGGGGGGGGGGGGGGGGGGGGGCGGTAATTTTTTGTTCTGGAAGATCTAGAGAAGAATTTCTCTTTTGGATGTGCGGCAGGAGGATAAGGAGGCCCAACTTCTGTCATATCAGAGAAGGGAGTTCAGACCCTAGGTTCTCCAGGTTCTTTGTTGTTTTTCATGCTGACAAGGTATTCAAAAGGAAGCAAACTTGAACATGTACCATTCGATAAGATGGGATGGGCATGGTAATTCAAGTCAGCCCCTAGGCCTAAGCTCTGCATCCCATCCCAGGAGCTCTAGACAAAAACATGCAAAATCAACCCAAGGAAAGGATAAAAATCTTCCACAAACTCCCTTGCTCCACACTCCCTGCCCTCAGTGAACAGGATCCAGATGTGTCTCCTCCCACAGGCAGATGTTTCTGACATGCGTACAGGCCCAGACGCCACCATCACCCAGGGGCCTGCTCAAGCTCTGGAGACCTTGAGCTCAGTAGAAGGGAGAAGTCACTATTCCCTATTCCCTGCCTCGCACGTATGAGTCTCTGCCTTACCGACGGAATCCTCCCCCGCTGCTCACACATGACCCAGACTCTCCCTGGCCCACGGGGCCTTTGGGGGAAGAATGGCAGGGCTGGCAACCTGAGCTACAGCAGGGAAGGGACCTATCATCC
This sequence comes from Lynx canadensis, assembly GCF_007474595.2. Lineage (NCBI taxonomy): Eukaryota > Metazoa > Chordata > Mammalia > Carnivora > Felidae > Lynx > Lynx canadensis. Next base: position 82,992,900 of record NC_044309.1, on the reverse strand, counting down.
TAACGTTCCCTCCTTGGCCTGGATGACCTCCCATCAAACAGCTTCAGAGTGTCTCAAAGATCTGCATTTCCTGAGGGATGGCTTCTGGGGCATCGGCGGGGAATTAGGTGAACCAGACTCCACATCCCCACCCCCAGCTTCAACCACAGCATCTCTTTTTCCCTGTTCACACTCAGGTTGCATGTAAGAAACCATGTGAAGAAAGGACCCTACTATCTACAACAACAAGGTATGAAAATACTGACCTAGTGCAAAGCTCTCATTTTACAGGTGGGATACTGGGATTTGGAGAGAGGTAGTGACTTGGCCAAGCACACATGGCCAAAGAGAAGTGTCCAGGCCAGCACCCATACTGATCCCCACAGGGCTGTTGACCAAGCTCCAAACTCAAAGGCCCACTGATTTGGGCTGCTATCTGGTGGCATCTCTGTGCATGGGAGCAGGACAAGGCCTCATCCCCACTGAAGGTGTGAGGACAGTCCTCGGATGGTGGGCCTCCAGACCCATCACAGGCCTGGCTGAGAACTCACTGCCTCCATCTGGAGCAGGAGAAGTGGAAGAGCCCTTACCTCGGCAGTGGGGCCCCTCATCCGAACCATCCACGCAGTCCTGGACTCCGTTGCAGAGGCGGGACATGAGAATACACATCTCGGTGCCCAGGCAATTGTGTTCATTTGGCTGACATCGCTGGGCCTTACTCTGTGGACCTGGGGGCAGATGGGAAGCCTGGCATGAACAAGGTGGCTAGACTGGAGAGGTGATGAGGACACCCAGACTGGGGTTTCAGATACCCGCATTTCTTAGATCGCAGGAGGTCTCAGGGTCTGGTTAGATTTTCCCACCTAGGGCCCTTTGTCATCATTCCCAAAGGTAGCCACACACCCAGGAGCAGCCGGGCAGAGGGAAGAACTAGGCCTTCAGCAGAGTCCACTCCCCACATGCCCGATACGTACGGACCCCAACACCTCCACACTGTGCACTCAAGAGACGGGCTGAGATTTAGAGGCGAAAGGTTTTGAGGAGCCGAGGAAAGCAGAGTCCATGGCAGAGAGGCTCAAATGTTAAAGAACACTTTCTTCCCAAAGATCTCTAGGGCACAGAGCCGGGGCTGAAAGCCAGATGAAGTTGCACTGTCCGATACATAGCAACAGCCATATGTGGCTATTGTGCACCTGAAATGCGACTAGTTCAAACTGTAAGTATAAAATACTACACTGGCTTTAAAGACTTAAGTTTTCTTTAATTCAATTTATTTTCTATTTTTTGAGAGAGAGGGAGCATGAGTGGGGAAGATGGGCAGACAGAGAGACAAAGAATCCTAAACAGGCTCCATGCTCAGCATGGAGCTCGACACAGGGCTCAATCCCATGACCCAGGGATCGTGACCTGAGCTGAAATGAAGAGTCGGACACTCAACCAACTGAGCCACCCAGGCGCCCCTGGCATTAAAGAGTTAATACCAAAAAAAATAAAAAATAAAAAATAAATAAATAAATAAAGGCTTAATACCACATACACAAAAAAGAATGCAAAAGATCTCATTGCTAATATTATATGATTAATATACAGAAATAATAACATTTCAGCTACATTGGGTAATATAAAATTAAAATTAACTTCACTTAACTACTCTTACCTCTTTTTATTTTTATTTTTTTTAATGTTTATTTATTTTTGAGAGAGAGGTAGAGTATCAGTGGGGAGGCGCAGAGAAAGACAGAGACAGAGACAGAGACAGAGACAGAATCCAAAGTAGGCTCCAGGCTCTGAGCTGTCAGCACAGAGCCCAACGCAGGGCTCGAACTCACAGACTGAGAGATCATGACCTGAGCTGAAGTCGGACACTTAACCAACTGAGCCACCCAGGTGCCCCTACTCTTACCTCTTTTAATGTGGCTACCAGAAAATTTCAAAATTGCATATGTGGCTCACATTATATTTCTGTTGGACGATACCACTCTAGATGCCCAATCCCAGAGCAGCCTGCCTAGTGGAAGGATTTGGGAAGCATCAAGGGTTGTGGCCCACTGATGATGTCTCTGGTACTTCCTTTGTTGCCCAGGAAGATGGGCCAGGGCGAGAAGGGTAGAGCTCCTCAGGGAATCCTAAGGAGGCCCAAGCAGGTTAGGATGCTGGCTGAGCCCATGCGTTGGGAGACAGACCACTGCACCCTGGCTCCCATGCCTGGACAGGGTGTGTGAGAGAGTATCTGTGTGTGAGCCCATCTGTCCATGTATGCCTGGAGAGGAGTACCTGTACACGGGTGAAGGAGATGAGGAGAGAGGAGTGTGGAGTGAGGGTGTGTCTGCACGTGCTGGTCTGTGCTGGTGCTTCTGGCCTCAGTCTGTGCATTTCCATGTCCTTCAGGAGTGAGTCTGGATTTTTATGAGTGTCTGGGGGCGTCTGTCTGAGGTTGGGCTTCTGCATCCCTGTTTGAGAGTGTGGACTCTGTGTTGCTATAAGAATGTGTCTGTGCTGACGTGTGCCCTGGTCTGTGTGTGTGCGTGTGCGTGTGTGTGTGCGTGCGTGTGTGTGTGTGTGCGTGTGTGTGTGTGTGTGTGTGGTGGTGATGGTGGTGGGGAGGGATGCATCAGGGCCCCCCCTGATGGGTCTGGGAGGGTACATGAGTGCAAACAATGTGGGGATGTGTCTAAGGTGGGGTCTGCATCAAACTGAAGAAAGATAGGGCCCTTCTGCGTGGTTACCATCACCCCCACATCAAGCATCAGGGTAAAACAAAGTAGGGCGTAAAGGTGGTATCTGGCAAGAAGAATCTCCAGGCTGAACTCCCCTCACCATAGAAACACTTGAAGACTATCCCCGACTCTACCCCTCGAGGGCAGGGTATGGGGAAAAGACAGAGAGAACGGGTGGCTCCCTTTCTGGCCCTAAAATTACTCCTGACCAATGTGGGTGAGGGTATAGGGAGAGGACAGGGAATAGAGCTGGAGCAGGATAAACCTGGGAGAGAGAACAGGGACAGACCTAGGAATGCAGGGTCTCCTAGACCCTGGCCCTGATTGGCCAAGCAGCGAGAGGCTGAAGGTGGAGACCCCAGGACTCTGCCAGCTGCCCAACACTCTGGGGTCCCGCCAGCAAATCCTCCACCCCCCCCCCCCCGGCAGGGTAAAGGCTGGGTGCGGACCTTTCTCCCAGTTTAAACAGCTGCCTCTGATTACACCACTTACTGGGGCAGGGGAAGGCGGGGGTGGCGGGAAACGCACAGGGGTGGGGCTTCTGGTACAGAGACTGAGTAAGAGCCAGTGGCCTTTGGCCTGGGAACCTGAGGACAGGAAGAGGACCCGGCAAGACCTGGGGGCACTTATTAAGAGTCAGAAGTCTCAGAGGTGGGGAGAAGAGGACTGAGCAAGAAGGGAAGGGAAGCTGGGCTCTCTCCTTCCAGCAAAGCTGTCAGCCCAGACAACAAAGTCTCTGGCAGGCTTGGGGGTACAGCCGCTAAAGGAGCAATCGGATGTGTCATTCTGAGCACATCATGCACCGTGCCGGGCACTTTGAAGAGGGGGAGAGAATAGTTTTAGCTGTGTCATGGACAAACAATCACAGAGCAAGGTCCACACCAGGCTAGAGATCAGTCGTCCTTATCCCAAACTTCCTGAGCCAAAAGGAAAAGGCGTTTAGGAGAAGGGATCAGAAAAAGTACTTACAAATCTCAGGGGCCTCATCGGATCCGTCCGGGCAGTCCCTCTCACCATCACACCGCCAGCCTTTGGAGATACAGGTGATCTGGTCTCTGCAGGCAAACTGTTTGGGGCTACAAGTCTTAGGGGCTAGGAGTAAGGAAAGAAAACAATAAAAGGTGGAGGGCAACTCTACGACCTTAAAGTCCCTAGAGCTCCTCCTCCTTCCCCAGCATCAGGCCCATCTGGCCCAGACTCTGAGCTACATTCCAGGTACCCAGGGTGGCAGGCGGCTGTGGGATACTCCCGGAATACCGTGTACCTGTGGTGGGGGGGAGGCGAAGGATGCAGGAAACGTATCTTACAGCCTGCTCATCCACCCCAGATGCTGCCTGTCCAGTGTGCCTCTCCAGTTCTCAGGGTCAAAGCCCTTGCTGTTCTGCATTACTCTGGTCAGACACCAGCGGCCCCAGTTTTGTTGACCGAGAGTGACGGTGAAAGATCAGGACTTAGGCCTTTGACATTTTTTCTCTTTATCTTCCTTCCCTCCCCCTAGAAGCCGAGAGCCACTTTATTTATTTGTTTATTCACTTATTCATTTATTTATTTATTTATTTATTTATTTTTGAGTGAGCTCTAAGCCCAATGTGGGGCTTGAACTCACAACCCTGAGATCAAGAATCCCACACTCTTCCAATCAAGCCAGGCACCCTAAGGGCTGTTCTTTTCTAACCTCTTTGCTCAGTCCGCCCTCTGTGGCACTCCTGGTCCCTGAAACCCATCACCCTGCCCATCTCCAACTCCTAACCACCAGGCCCCAGACAGGAAGTGGTGGGGGGTGCCCTCGGCACAGTGATGACTTAGAGACTGTATCAGCAGAAGTATAGGAGGGAAAGGCAAGGCAGGGTAGGGAGCCCTGCCTCCACCTCCATTCTCTAAAGACACGGCTCCCCTTGTTGGTTAAACCTCAAGGAGGGCTTTCAGTAGATGTCGTCTGAGATAAAAGGCACAGAAGACAGCTCAGGATGCCACAACTGAAGAGCCGCAGCAGAAGGGTGACTGGGAGCTGGTTTCAGGCCAGTTAACCTGTGGAGTTACTACATCCAGGACCTCTTTGCCCTGTCCTTCACCCCCTCTTCACCTTCCTCTGCTCCCACCTAGATTTCTTGCCTCATTCTCCAAGGAGGAATTAAGAATGGTAACACTAACTCTTACTGTGGGCTCAGTATGCATGGGAACTGTAGTCAACCCATTCTTTCCATGTATCATCTCATTTAATCCTCTCCACAATATGACAAAATAGGTAGTGCTACTAATACCATCATTCATAGATGAGGAAGCCAAGCCCCAGAAAAGGTGGGGTCACATAGCAGGCAAGTGACCAAGCCCGGACTCAAACCAGTTGAGCCAACGCTAAGCTTTTAGCCAGGGCAGTCCGCATCAGCCTCCCAGCTCCCACGGAGACATCCTCAGGAGCTTTTCCTTCCAACCCCGTCACCATGTCCTCCATGGGAAGAAAAGTCCCCTGCTCTCCCTCATCCCCACCCAGGGCTGGGTTCCCAGTCTCCCAGCCCATCATCGCCTTTTCCTTGGCCTGTTGTAAATTCCATCTCTATTCAGCTGGCATGCACTGAAGACCAGCCTGGGGTGCCAAGGAGGAGTGAGATGCCCCCTTGGGAGCCCCAGTCCCCCTGGGAAGACAGCTGTACACAACTAACTCAAATGCAGGGCAGAATGAGCTCAGGGCTGAGACAGAGTATAAATAAAGTATGTCAGGGCTCTGAGCAGGAAGGGATAGAGTCTGAGGAGGGCCACACGGAGACGATGTCCTCCCTCCCTAACCCCCATCTCTGGCAGAAGGGACTGCACCCAGGCCCCTGGCCAGGATGAGAGCCGAGTTCAGGAAACACATCAAGGATGGCCTGGCCAGGCTCCCCCACCCGCGGCGTCCCCCTCCCCTACCTCCCACCCTGAGCAGGGAATAAAGGCCCCTTGAGGAGGTGGATAATGCTGAGTTCATTGCCCCACTGGGCCAGCTGTGAGGTCTTCCCGGGGAAACAGCCCGCCAGCCTAGTTAGCATGCCGGAGACCGGTCCTCTTCCCCTGGCCAGCCGAGACTGGCTGGGGGCGGGTAGAAAGGGCTGGAATGGGACTAGAGAGGCAGATGGGCCATTTGGAGCCCAGAAATGGCCCCCATGCCACCCCCACCCCTTCACATGGACTTAGTCCACGCCCCCACTCCTCCTCAAGGCAGAACTCACAGCCCCGTGAGGTCACTGGTTGGCCACTCCAACCTCCCCTCCACTCCGTGTCCCAGCCATGATCCCCCCTCCATTGGCCCTCACTTTGCACCCCCCCCCAGCTGTCCCCACCCCCATTTTTGGCCTGAACTCGGCAGAGGAAACAGCAGCTGGCAAACTCGGAAAGCTGGAATGAGAGAGATTCACAAACCAGATGTGCTCTTGTGGAGGGGGGGAGTGGGGGATGGGGGAAGGAAAGGAAGAGGAGCACTCAGGGCCCCTGTCCCATCGCAGCACCTCTTCAGGCCCGGGGCGGAGGGACCTGGGGGCGCTGCACTGCTCCCAAGGGACCAGGCAGCACAAGGATCTTGGAGAGATATGTGACAGCACTTCCTTCCTGTCAGGGATGGTGAAGAAAGCCCCAGGAATCTGGAGTTTGAAGGCTGAAGCCTGTCTTTGATTTCCTTCAGGGGGAGTGGGGAGGAAAGAAACAAATAACCTACTTTGGGGCAGTCTACATAGCCAAGAGAAGCCTCCCTCTGAGGTGGGAGGGAGTTGCAGTGGGGGTGGGGTAGGGCACTTGTAATCTGCTTAGAACTGCCAGCCAACCCCACTCCCCTCAGCTGAGCCTTCTGCATCTGACGCTAGCAGCCACAAAACCCATCTTTGTGGCCCGCCGCTAAGGTGAGGGAACAACATGGCCTAAGTTCGGGAGCAACCACTAGCCTCCTCTGCCTCCCACCCCTCATGAGAATTGGGGCTTCCTAATGACAGGAGCTAACTAACACTTTTCAACATGGTCACTACTCGTCAGCCACTGACCTGAAACACTTTGTTCATGTTAATTCATTTAGATCCTCAAAACCCTGGGAGGTGGGTACTGTTGCAATCTCCATTGTACGGACGAGGAAACTGAGGCACAGAGTGATGGGTAACTGAACAGGTGGTTTCCTCACTGACCATGAGGATGGAGCCAGATGAAAAAGGATGAAGAAAAGGAACTGGCAGGGAGAATATTTTGGTCCTCTGGCACTAGGAGTGGGGAAAGAGATTATAGGGGGTGGCAGTGACCTTCAGGGCTCCTCAGAGAGGAGGGGGAGGGGGAGGAGGCAGAGAGGGACAAGAACAGAACAGAGAGGGAAGACAGAGGAAGGAGAAGAAGGAGGAGAGGACTGGAGAGGGAGGAGAGTGAGTGAGGTTGCAGCAAGAACGCCGGGACACAGGGGCCGTCTGTTCTCAGCTTTGCCTGGAGATGAATGTGACCGCCATGCTAACTCTGGCCAACACCCCTGCCCCCCCCCTCTCAAACCCAGGCACCCAGCCCAGCCATGGCCCCCAGGGCCACCAAGCTGGAGCCAGGACAGGAGGTGTAGGCTTGGGTGTGTGTCCAGACACAACACGGACCCCACTGCCCTGCTTGAGCCTTGGCTGTTGTCCTCTGTCCCATTCCGGGACCTTGGGGGTGGGGTGGGGAAGGAGGGCGAGAGTGCCTGGCTAGAGAAGAGAGGATGACAGGAAAGGACAAACCCTGAGGGAGTCTTCTCCAGAAGAGGAGACCCATCCATTGATCCCCTTGGGAGCTCCCCTTGGGAGCAAGGGAGCTGCGACCTCAGATAGCGTGTCCTACAGGACCAGGAGACTTGGGGCCAGGAAAGCATGAAGGGGACCCTTGGGGCCCTTTTCAAGAGCAGACACAGCAGAGGGAGAGATAGGCTGTGTTAGCAGGGGGATATTTTCTAAAGGGAACCACGTGAGATATCTAAAGGAACAGAAGAGCTGGGGGTGGCCAGGGGCTGGAGGGCAGAGCCTGCAGGAATCTAAACTTTCAAACATAGGGGGGTGGGGCAGCAGGGCCTCCCAGACCCAAACCGAGAGCTTTTCACTGAATTTTATGTATTTTGGGTGTTACCCGGTGGCTCCTTCCCGCAGCTCAGTGAGGCTCAGACACATTTTTGTCATTCCTGAGTCTGGGACTCTGCTTTTGCGGCCTGGACAGACGTACAGACGGGATGGCTTGGACTGCCAGGGGAGGGGAAGGGTCTCCCCCTCCATCCTGAGTCAATATTGACTCAGCAGGACATTAGCCTGACCAGTGACCTCCCCACCATCTTTTCCTTTCCCCACAAGCAAAATTCAACCCCTCAAATCCCCCCAGAGGTCATCATATCTCTCACCAGGCCTTTATAAGGCCTTTATAAGCCTACCCCCAACACACACGCATGGTTTATGCTCAGCAGAAGGAGAAGGTCTAAGCTCCTGACCCATTCCCCACACCTTTCTCCAGTTCTCAGGTCATGAGGAAGTTCTGAGAGAAGTCTAACCTCCCCCCTTTCCTTCTGAAATATCTCCTTTCCCCTATTACTCAGCCCATAAAGGTATCAAGTTCCCTTCCTCCAGAAACATTCTCTCCAAAATCCATTCCTAAAAGTAGTGGAGGGGGGAAAAGAGAGAGAAATTTGGAGGAAAGTGAAGGGCGAACTGCAGAACTGGACATTCCGACTCTGACCTGGGAGGGGAAGAATAATTCCAAAATGGCGAGGTGGGACAGAGAGCATGTGGGAAAGCCCAGGAGAGATGCTCACTCCCACGGAGTTTTGAGATGCCCATCCCAGGACGGGATGGAAGTGGATGGAGACAGGTAGAGACAAATCAAGCAATGGAGACTAAAAAAGATAGACAGAGAATGCCACAAAGGGTGGGCAACCAGACAGAGATGAACCAGGAGGATGAGAGACAAAGGTTCGGAGAGGCCAAGAGAGCACACACCAATGACAGCAGACAGAGGAAAAATAGACAGGGAGGGGTCTCAGCCCAGAGGCTGCCAAGATAATGGCACAGTTGTCTTAGGATGAACCCAAAAAACAACAAGCCCCCGAGACTCAGAGTAGGGTGGGGGCAGCATATATCCTGGCTTATGGAGACAGAGTCCCTGCTGTAGCAGTTCTTTCCCAAGGAATACCCAGAACAAGGGTTATTGCCTCCCACAGAATAGGGAGTTAGGGGAAGAAGACTGGAGCTCTTCAACCAGAGAAGCCAAGGCCTCGGAGAGACTCTCATCTCCCCTGAGGGAGCAAGAGGGACAAACACCTCTCCCCCACCACTATCCCTCACCTCTTTCCTGGGGAGTTTTTACACTAGTGCCTGGGGCCACTGCACCGGAAGCACTCCAAAGCCAACTGCTTCCTTCTCCAAACAATGCAGGATCCTGCTAACTGGGCTGAAATCTGGGACTGAACACAGTGGGGTGGGACTAAGTTCTCCAAATGCTCACAGGGGCACCCAGCTCCACCAGGTCAAGGACCCTTTCATGGCCCCAATCAGCTGCACCCAGATTCCCCAAGGGCGGTGAGCTCTCCATACAGAGCCAGAAGGCTTGAATCCTGGAGAGTACACAGAGTGGGGGGATCCTGACAAGAGACTACTGAGGGGCAATATGCCCTAGGCTCGGGGTTCTGATGTGCAAAGGCGGAGACCGCAGCAGGAGGAAAGAAAGTTTGACTTGAGTAAAGAGGGGCTCCTTAAAGCATGGAGTCTTGAGGAGTTGGGCGGATTTGGACAGGATCTGGCTCTAGCCAGGACCCCAACTGACATCCTTAAGAGGTTCAGTGACAGTGGAGAGGTTGGAGGCAAACAAAAAAAACAAAAACCAAAACAAACAACAACATATATATATGGGGGGGGGAGGAGAGAAAATGGAGGAAGGGGGAGCAAGATTGGAAGAAAAGAAGAAGCCTCTACCATCAAAATATTCCTCCAATCTCCAAATCGTTGTGCTAAACATCCCTGCTTTGAAAGACCAGGGGAAGGGGAGATGTTCAAGGATGGGGGTCTGACTGGGGAAAAAAGGAGTTTGGAAGTTTCTCTCAGAGAGCCAGGAGGCAAACACCTCAGCCTCATAACTCACTTCAACTGTCCAGCTTGTCTGATAACTGGTAATACAACTGGCTCAAGGGCGTGTGTGGAGAGGGGTGTGGAAAGAGGGAGGCAGTCGGCCTTCCCTGAGCCATAACTGCCTGGGGCTGCCCTCCCCAGCCCCAGGAACAAGATGTTCCTAAGCTCAGCAGGGTCCTCAATGACCCTTTTTTCCCATTCCCCACCTCATCCATTTCCTCATCCTCTCTGATAGCAAGTACACTCAATTCTGTTTACTAGTGGGGGTGACATGGCTCCCCAAAGAGAAGGGGACACTGGGGTGAGTTCAGGTGGAGCAGACGAGGCAGAGGAGGTGGGGAAGACTCCTAGGGCTGCTCCCCTAGAGGGAAAGCAGTAAGGCCTGCGATAGCAGCAGAAAGAAAGTTTAGACACAAAGTTAGGTATCTGGGGTCAAAAGGCTTCCTTCTTTGGAGAAAGAAGTCAGTGGGCCCAAGGCATGAGGGCAGGGGTAGAGATAAGAGAATCCTCTGGGCTGCCCTGGATAGCACTGGCCCTACAGGTCTGTACAATACCCCTTTCCCCCCCTTCAGAGTGGGGTAGAACCGATGATTCATATTTCCATTCCCAAGGTAAGAGTAGTAGAGTGTGTCTGGGGAAGGGTCCTCTTCCCAGGACTTTGGATACAGTTTGGTTTGAGCTGGGTTACAGATGTGGGCTTGGTGGAAATTTTAAGAAAGGGCAGGGAGACAGTTAAGGAGAACATGTCCAATCTCTCCCACTTCCACTCACCAGCAACTAACCTGTAGTGTGGCAAATAGAACCACCTTATAAGTCTGGGGGTGAAGCAATCTGGTGCTATCCTTGAATGGGATGGGGACTTTTCTGCTCTCCGAAGAGGCCCCTCTTGCTTCTTCCTAACTCCATCCTCCCATGATGCGAGGGTCTCTCTTTTTCTCTTAAAATTTTTTTTTCTATTCCCCCTAGAAGTCATGCGCCCAAACCTCTCTGCCTTAGTTTCCCCTCCCACCTCACAGGGTTGAGAAAAAGAGGAAAGAACATGTATAACAAGGAAGTCATGGGCTAGGGCTGCCTGTGAGGACTGGTCTAGAGAGAATATTCAAGAGAAAGCCTCTTTTCTCCTCTTGGGCAGATAACTGAGGTAGTGGCAGAGAAGGGAACAGACAGTCAACATAACTGGGAGCCACTGAAAATACTGTCTTTAGGGGGCACAGTTACTTCCCGACTCCCTAACCTCTCTTCTCTAACTGAAGCAAGCTGGGGGGAGGGGAGGAGAGGGAGAGACAATCTGGTTTCAGAGAAAAACTTTCCCAATCCTAACCTGGCAAAATTTAGAAGATGGAGGAGGGGTGCATGATGGTACTGGGTCCAGGTTTTTCCCTGGTTGGATGGACCAAAATGACGGGAAGGGATGAGATCCCACCCTCCTCAAATAGGGGCCCAGCCCAGCCCAACCCCATGATCCTAGCTCAAAGCTTGGGCAAGACTTGAACAAGTGACTCACAAGCAAGAGAAAAATAGCTGACATAGAGAGGGGAGAGGGGACACCCCATTTCCCCAAAAAGACTCTGTTCTAGCCCAAGCCTAACTGTAATATACAAAGTGTGTGTGTATGGGGCAAAGGTGGAGAGAAATAAACACATTTCCTAAAGGAGCAGAGAATTGGGGGGTAGGGGCATAGCCATAACCCCCATCCAACCTCCAACTCTCCTTCCTGTCCAAACTGTGATCAAGCCAGAAGTCAGGGAGAAAGCAGCTTTTTTCCTCCCTCCCACCTCAGCATTCCAGGCCATTCTCCAGTCCCCTTCCCCAATGATGACATCTGACGTTTTTCATCTCAAAGCTCCCAGGAATTAAGAAGGAAAATTCAAAGTCACATAGCATCGCTGCCCCCCCCCCACCCCCACCCAGCCCTATCCAGGCTACTGACAGAGGCCCTGAGAGGGGGAAGTGCCCGCTTAGGAACCCAGGCGGGTAGCCCGCTGGATCCTGGACCTAGGCCTCCAAGCTTGGACTCCCCAGGCCCAGATTCCACACCCAAGCAGGGGGCCTTCCCTGTGGCCTTCCCTCTTCCCACCCACAGCCTTCCCGGGCCTGCCTGCCCTCTGCCCAGCGGGGCAACCCTGACCCAGCTCCCCCTTCCAGATTCAGAGGCCACTGCAAAAGCCCCCCCACTCCTTTGCAGCCGTACATTGCAAATCCGGATTCCTTCACATTTCAGATGGGGGTGGGGGGGGTGGAGGATGTAGGGGAGGCAGAGGCCCTCCCCAACCAGAGACAGGAGGAGAAGGCCTCTGGATCCCAGGATCAGAAAAAAGGGGAGCCCTTTTCTCTCTTCCCAGGCCTCTGGTCTTTGTTTGGGCTGGGGGGGTCCCGGAAGCATCATTTGCCCTGGGCCCCCATCCTCCAAATCGGACCCCCATCCCCGCCCCCAGTCGGGCCGCTGCTGTGTCAGCTGGACTGGGATAACAAAAGGCACCCCCTCCCGCGTCTCCCTTCCCCATCTGAGCGCAGGAGTGGGGGCTGGGGAGTGGGTGTCCCCAGGGGTCCAAGGGGGCCGCGGAATCTCACTCACCGTCGATAGCGGCCGCGACGAGAGCTGAGAGCAGGGGCAGCAACAGCAGCAGCGGCGGGGTCAGCATGGTGTGGGCTGATGCAAGCAGCAGCCCCCTCCCCTCTGGTCCTGCTACTTCTTGCCGTCGCCCCCCCCCAATTGGGGGGTCCCCCTTTTTCCTCCTTCTCCCCTCCTCCTCCTCTATTCTTATCCTATCCTTAAGCAAAGAGCATCAGGGGCGTGGGTGAAGAGGTAGAGTTCAGAGCCCCTTGGGGAGGGCCTGCTGTCGGGGGTGCGCCCGCTCCCTCCTCCCAAATCCAAACCCTTCACCCCCTGCTTTTCTCTTCTCCCCTCTTTCCCCCTCCCAGAGCGAAGCTCACAACCCCATCTCCGAGCCGCCTCCGGCTGCAAAAATGCACAATTGGGAGGAGGCGGGGTAGGGGGTGGGGGGCGTGGACCGGGTGGGGGAGCGTTTGGAAGGGGCCTGATGGAGCTCTGGGGGCTCCCCCGGTTTCCGCCTCCTCAGTGCACGGGCCTGGAGCTCGCACCACTGTTCCCCGGACTGAGGTGCCGCGACGGGGGGGCGAGGGGGGGAGAGGGAGGGGACCGGCAAAGGAGGGAGGGAGAGAAGGGGCGGGGAAAGAAAGGGGGGGGGGGAGAAAGAGCTACGCGGCAATCCTGTGAGTGCGCATGCGCGGATTTGGCGCGCTGCCCTGGGGAGGGGGAGTCAGCGCAGCGACAGGATTTGGGTCTGGTCAGCGGTCCTAGAGTGGAGGTCTCCGGACCCCCGCTAGCCAGTCTGGGGCCTGGAGCGTCCTCTCCCCAGACTGGGCCTTCCCCCCTCCCCCGTGCTTCAGAGAGCTGAAGGGCCGAGGGGAGATTGGGCAGTGGGCGAGGAGAGCTGAGGGGCTTCTCTTTGAAACTCGGTGTCGTGTCCTAGGAGTTCAGGCTCCGTCTAGGGATCCAGGACCCGGGGTCCGGGCGGAGGCCCGATTTCCTCGGGGAACTCTGACTGTGCCTCTCCTGCCTGGATTGGGGGGCAGGGGCCTCCAGTCCGCAAGGAAGATACGCGGAAAGGCTGAGGTTTGATTTGGAGACTTCGTAAAACAGAGACAGGGATTGGGGCCTTCGGAGAAGGGGGGCGGGGTGGGGGAGGGGCTGCGAGGGCCCGCCCCCACCTCGCCCCAGGGCTCAGAGTAAACAGGGACACCCGCGGGGACACGCCGGAGCTTGTCCGCCCGCGTAGGGCTGGGGATGGAGCCCACCTTAGTACCCGCCCCGCCCTGCTCGCCTGGCACCGGGCGCGGGAGGGGCAAGCCCTGGTTTGGAGGGAGGTGAGTCACCAACGGGTGGGGTTGAGGAAGGGCCACCCCCCTTCGCCCCAAGAGGTCTGGGTTCATTTATGTTTGGTTTGGTGTTTTGTTTTGTTTTTTATACCTTCTGGCTGACTTCCCACGAAGTCGGGGTTTTAGATTCTGAGCAACAGGGATTTGGGATAAGATGAGGGACTCTGGACCCCTGCTTCCAGGCCTCGAGGTCTAAGGTGTCTGCTGAGTGCCGGACCTTTGTCCCGGCCCCGAGACCGCACGGGAATGCTACTTTGAGTCCTGAAGGCGCCGGGCGGTTCCCAGAGCCCGGTGAATGTGCTTCTGGCCACTGCCCCCTTCTGGGCGGTGTTTTAAGGTTGTACCTTGGGTGTCTGAAAGTCAGAGTTCAGGGACGCAGCAGGCAACGTCGTGGGCTGCCAGAAATTGACGTTAGAGATGAGACAGGGTTGCACCACCATTCTCACTTTTTAAATTCTAGTGGAGGAATAGGAAGGGCTCCAAGTGCTCACACCAGTCCGTCCCTGGCAGGAAAGGGACCAGCATGGAGGACTTGTCCCATTGATGGCAAGGAGAGTGAGAAGAATCCGGAAGGCACTGGACCTTTTCACCAAACCAGAGCTTCCTCTGGGCTCACTTTGCTCAGAGCCAAGTCCACCTGCTTTTAGTCTCCTAGGCTAGAAACTTCAGACATTTTGCCAATTCCTCATCGGCCTTTCTCTCCTATATCCAATCTTGTAAGCCTGTGCTCAAGGCCTGTCATTTCTCCCTCTGAAATATAGCTCAGATTTCCTCCATTTCCACTGCCAGAGAGTTTCTCTGGACAGGGGTGGGGTCGTGTTCATCTTTTTATCCAGCCCTCATGGGCTAATGCAGTGATAGGCACATTGCAAGGACTCACTGTTTTTGTTTTGTTTTGTTTTAATTGATTAATTAATTGGTTTTTAAAATGTTTATTTGATTTTGAGACAGAGCAAGCGGGGGAGGGGCAGAGAGAGAGGGAGACACAATCTGAAGCAGGCTCCAGGCTCTAAGCTGTCAGCACAGAGCCGGACACAGGAACCGCAAGATCACGACCTGAGCCAAAGTCTGATGCTTAACCAACTGAACCACCCAGGCGTCCCTGTTTTGGTTTTTTAAAAGTAGGCTTCACACCTAGAGCAAAGCCCAACACAGGGCTTGAACTCATGACCCTGAGATCAAGACCTGAGCTGAGACTGAGTCAGATGTTTAACAGACAGAGTCACCCTGGCGCCCCACTAACTTTTTAATGAATGCCTAGGTTGGTTCCTTCCTTACCTAGGACCCTGCTCCTAATACTGTGGTCCAGGTGAAATCAGGTGAAGCCGACTTCAGGCAGTTCTGAAAGGAAAGAGCTATCTGGAGTGACCATATGTATAGCCCCAAGAGAGCTGTGAGGGGCATCTCATTCCTTCTTTCATAAAGGAATCTTCCTAAAATTGCTTTCCCTATGTTTCTTCCTGGCTGGCGAACCTCTCTGCTCAGTATCTGTAGACAACCGAATCAAATGTGAATTCTTTACATTGTGAAACATGGTAATACTTAGTTAAAAAAAAAAAAAAACTCAAGGAGTATAGAAAAGTACAGAAAGAATATAAGAAGTATACGAAGGTGGGGGCATTAAGCATCCAACTTCAGCTCAGGTCATGATCTCATGGTCTGTGGGTTCGAGCTCTGCATCTGGCTCTGTGCTGACAGCTCAGAGCCTGGTGCCTGCTTTGGATTCTGTGTCTCCCTCTCTCTCTGCCCTTCCCCTGCTCATGCTTTGTCTCTCTCTCAAAAATAAATAAACATTAAAAAAAAAAAAGCCTAGGAAGGTGAAAGTAAACTTGCCATGCTCCAACATCTTATTCTTTAGTCCTGCTCTCACAGTAACCACTATCAAGAGTTTCTTGGGCTTCCTTTGGAAGGTTTAAAAAAATTTTTTATTGACAAATATAAATAGACATCCTTTAAAACCACAAATGAGCTCATACACTATATACTGTTCTGTAACTTCTTTTTTCAATTAACTAATTTTGATCCCTTTCCACATTAAACATACACATCTAGCTCACTCTTTATATTGGCTGGTTGGAATCTCCTTGCTTGATTACTTCACAATCTACTGGGATTGTTGGGCTCTTAGGTTATTTCCAGTATGTGAACTGCTGAGGGTGTCTCTGTAAGATGAGAGAATGCATATTTCTACCTGAGCCTTTAATTATACTGTTCTCGCAGCTCCTCCCTACCCTCTTCAGAAAAGCTCTCCTGTCCTCTTCCAAGCTTGCACTCAACATAGCCTCAATACCTAGAATTTAGCACTCAATTTTGGGAGGTCTGTGCCCACCACCAGACCATAAACTCCTTAAGGGCAAGCATCATGTCTGTTACTTCTTTGCATCCACCCAATATGAGGAACTCGACTGGAGGAGGCTAACAGGACTGTTAAAACTAGGGGCGCCTACTCAAGGAAAGGAGACAGCCTAACCACTGTCAAATGAGATATGACTATTAACATCTTCTTTCCTGTATTTCTCCTATTGCACTCATTATTCAGTCCTTCTCTGCTTCAGCTTCTTTTCACCCCACTCTTATGCTTAAAAAAAAATTATTTTCAAGTAATCTGTACTTCCAACGTGGGGCTCGAACTCACAACCCCGAGAGATCTAGAGTGTCATGCTATACCGACTGAGACAGCCAGGCGTCCCACCCCACTTTTATTATTAAGACGTTTCTTCCATCTTTATTTATTTTTTTTTTTAATTTTTTTTTTCTTTTCAACGTTTTTATTTTATTTTTGGGACAGAGAGAGACAGAGCATGAACGGGGGAGGGGCAGAGAGAGGGAGACACAGAATCGGAAACAGGCTCCAGGCTCTGAGCCATCAGCCCAGAGCCCGACGCGGGGCTCAAACTCACGGACCGCGAGATCGTGACCTGGCTGAAGTCGGACGCTTAACCGACTGCGCCACCCAGGCGCCCCATTTCTTCCATCTTTAAATCCTTGTGTTGGAATTATAACCCAAATATGGGAAATCAAGGAGGAATTCTCTGCAATTCATGATTGGGATACCTAGAATGGTGGCAGTAGGCAAAAAAGTTGGTGTATAAAGAGGATATCTTCCTTTTGCATCTCCCAGCAAGTTATTAAATATCTCCTTTTCCTGCCTAAGATGGGGTATTAAAGGAGGCAGCTCTGGGACTGAATGTCAGGCCAGAGACTGACGCCACCTAGTGGTCAGTTAAAGAAGGTTAAAGAAGTGTGAATAGGAAGGGTGTCTCTGAAGGGTCTGGTGGAAGGCAGGAAGAGAACCAAGATTTCCTGAGCTCTTACCATGTACCAAGCCCACTCAATGTATTTTACATGGATTAAGTCACTTCTATCTCAGAATCACCTGTGGCATAGGTGTTATTTCCAGTCTGTAGATAGATATGGCGATAGAGGCTCAAGGAGATTAAGAAATCTGCCCCAAATCACAGTGCAGATTGGAGCCCAGTTCTCATTCATTTAAGCAGCATTTGGTATCTTATTTGTGCTGGACACATTTCTAGGTGTGCACAAGGGACAAGAGATGAAAGCACACAATCTCAGCCTTCAAGAAGTGCACAATTTAGTGGGGTTGCTCAACCTGATGATTGATAATCACAACACAGTGCCTAATGCCTGTGATAAAGGAAAACACAGAGGGAACCAGAGCCAGATAACTATTCCAAAGAAAGAGATCAAAGCAGAGCTGGGCGTATGATGCCAAACTACATGTTGAAGAGAGAGGAAGAAGATGACAAGCAATGACAAGAGATGCATGTTTTAGGTTGAAGGACAGGCAAAGGCATAGAGACATGAAGAAGTTTAAAACACAAATGGTCAATATGGTATGGCTGAAGTTCAAGATACTTGTTGGGCAAAGTAATGGAAGAGGTATCAGGGAACCTAATCACAAAGGGTGGTTTTGGCCACATGAAGTACTTAGAACTTTTTTTCTAAAAGTAGTGGGGAGCCAGGCAAGAAATTGATGAAGTCCTAATGTATCAGCCATAGAACTGAGGAGGAAGAGGACTCCAGACTAAGAAGACAGGATCAAGTATGTTAGTTGATTTATCATGTCAGCCTAGAGAATAGTGACAGAAAGCGAGGACTAGAAACTTTGGATCACATTAGAATGTTCTCAAAGTTCTCATATCTAGGCTGCACAATAGAATAACCTGAAGAGCTTTTAAAATTCCAATGCTAGAAGACTTATATCACTTGGCTTCAAGACTTGTAAGCTACAGTAATCAAGACAGTGTGGTACTGGCATTAAGGGTCGACAAACAGATCCATGAAACAGAATAAGAGGGGTCAGAAATAGACTCACACTTAAAGGTCACTTGATTTTTGATAAAGGTGTCAAAGCAATTCACTGGGGAAAGGAATAGCTTTTCAACAAATGATGCAGAGAAAACTGAATACCTATAAGGAAGAAATAAGTGAAACTTGACCCCTCCTTCATACTATATGCAAAAATAATTCAAAATGGATCAAAAGGCTAAGGCATACGAGCTAAAATGATAAACTTTTAGGTGAAAACATAGAATAACTTCATGACTTGGCGGTAAAAAAATTCTTGTTATAGAAAGCAATAACTATAACAGAAATATCAAGATTTAGGGGTGCCTGGGTGGCTCAAATGGTTAAGCCTCTGACTTTGGCTCAGGTCATGATCTCACAGTTCGTGAGCTCAAGCCCTGCATCCGACTCTGTGCTAACAGTTCAGAGCTTGCAGCCTGCTTCAGATTTTGTGTCTCCCTCTCTCACTGCCCCTCCCTGCTCACACTCTGTCTCTCTCTCAAAAATAAATAAATATTAAAAAAAACAAAAAAGAAATATCAAGAATTAAAACTTTTGTTTATCACAAGACGCCATTAAGAAAATGAACAAATAAGCCAAATAGGTAAGGAAAATACTGATCTGACAAAGGACTGGTATCCAGGATAGGTAATAAAAAAAAAAATCTATAACACAGTAATAAAAAGACAACTTCTTAAAAAATGGACAAAAGATTTGAACAGATACTTCACAAAAGAACATGTATGAATGGACAATAAGCACATGAAAAGTGTTCAGCATCTTTAGTCATCAAGAAAATGCAAGTTAAAACCACAATGGAAAATTTTCCACACTCACCAAAATGGTTAAACTTTTAAAAACTCACAATACCGAATGTTAGGGAGAAGTAGACCAACTGGAACTCACACACAGTGTTGAAAATGTAAAATGTACTATCGGTTTGGAACAATATGTAACATTTCTTATAAAAGTGAGCATATACCTATGACCCACCAATTATACTCCTAGTTATTTATTCAAGAGAAATGAAAATGTATACAAACAGATTTGAAGAAGAATGCACATAGCAGTTTTCTTCATAATAGGCAAAAACTGGCTACAGCCAGGTATTTGTCATTTTTTAAAAAGTGATAGACTACAATGAGATGCTACCCAGTAATGGACAAACTATGTTGTGTTACACACAACAACATGGGTGAGTCTCAGAACATTCACCAGTGAGTAAAAGAAACCAGACGTATAAAAGCACATCCCGTTTTACTCCATTTATATGAATTCCAGAAAATAAAATCAGAACAGTGGGGATGGGGTGGGGATTATGATCTATATCTTGACAGGGGTTTAGATGTCACACAGAGGTGGAGTGGTATGGCAGGGATTTGAACCCAGGTGCTCTAGCCCCAGAGGCCATGGTTTAAGCCACCATATTACATTGCTTTGCTGCTGGGATGCTTTAGCCTTGGGTCCGGATGAGATTACACAGGAAGAGTAGCCTTGTGAAGGCGGGACTGAGAAGGAGCACCTAGAGACGTAGAGGGAGGACTAGGAGAGAGGAAGCAGGAAAACCAACAAGGGGAGGGCTTAGTCAAGAATGGCTAACTGTGTTGAATACTGCTGAGGGGTCCAGCAAAGACGGGGGTGGGCCAGTGTCCCAGGTACATAGGTAGGCAAAAATGACATGGGCCTGAACAGTTTCATTGGACTGGTGGGGGCAGCCACCCATTGTCAGTGTCCTGAGGAGGTGAGGAAGGGAAGACCATGAATGTGAATAACTTTCCCAAGAAGCTTGGCTACACAGGGGAAGAGAGAGAGATAAGACAGTAGTTAAAGGGCCAGTTAGAGGCCTGGGATTTCCTTGCAGAGGCTCAATCCTGACCACAGTTGGCTCCGTCCAGGGATGCTCGCCCACCCACCAAGGTTGCCACTTTTTCTTCTGTGAGGTGAAGATCTATTGGCCACAGTAAGCCTCTGACAGCCCCAGGGCTCTATTTGGAAACTTGAGATCAGCTGACCCTACCATTGCTCACATCCTGTCATCCTTGGCAAGCCTCAATGGGCGTCTACCCTTCTCCACTTAATCCAGTGCTTCCTCTTCCTGACCACCCTTGCACTGCTCCCCATACCCCTCCTTGCACAAAGCCTGAAGCCACACTTGGCTCAGATTGTCCTTGCCCCTCTTTGCTTGTCTGAAACCTGCTTCTTCCCTGAGGACATTCTTCTTTAAATGAGCTATCACTTATTCTCCCAGGTGCATAAGATGGGTGGTATGGGAACATGGGCATTCAGATGTTCTGGGCTCTCCATTTCCAACAGTCACCTGGCCCCACTGAGGTCTCAGTTAGGGATACATCTAGAAGCAAGTAACACAAGACCCAATTAAAGTAAATGGAACAAGGTGGAGTTCTAGAGCAGATCCAGGGCTGGTTCGACAGTTTGCTACCTCTTCACACTGCTTCTCTATCCTAAGTGCTCTCCTTGGTCGCAACTGTTTCAGTCCTCACATATGGACTTAGCTTTGAAGAAGAACAGAATCTTTCCCAAGAACCCCCTAAGGTCCTAGTGGCCAGGGGAAGGGGATTGGCTAGATCAATGAGACTCATCCCCTGAATGCATGGGAGGGGAACACCTGTACAAAATCCAGACTTTGCCAGCAAGGCAGAAGGGCTTGCTACTGAGGCGCTACCATAAGTGCTCACCTTGATAGTCCTATAAATCCCTCTACATTTTAAGGGCCAACAATTCCACCTTCCACTGAGAAGACGTGTAGCATACTGCTCCTGGGCAACTGTCATCACACCAGACTGACTGGGTCCAAATCCCAGCTCTCTCACTTGCCAGGTCTTTGGCTTTAGGCAGGATACTTAACCTTTCCACACTGCAGTTTCCTCATCTGTAAAATGAGGGCTATCAACGCTATCCGGTAGAACTTTCTGTGATGATGGTAATGTCCCATGTCTGTGCTAATATAGTAGCCATTAGCCATATGTGGCTATTGAGCGTTTGAAATGTGGCTAGTATCTGAGGAATTTATTTATTTATTTATTTATTTATTTATTTATTTACTTATTTATTTACTTATTTATTTATTTACTTATTTATTTATTTACTTATTTACTTATTTTTGAGAGAGAGAGAGAGAGAGAGAGAGAGAGAGGCAGAATGAGGGGAACAGAAGATCAAAAGCAGGCTCTGCGCTGAGAGCAGCGAGCCAGGCTCAAACTCATCAACCGCAAGAACATGACCTGACCTGAAGTCGGATGCTCAGCAGACTAAGCCACCCAGGTGCCTTATTTATTTGTTTTGAGAGAGAGAGAGGGAGAGGGAGAATCCCAAGCAGGCCACACACTGTCAGCGCAGAGCCGCACGTAGGGCTTGAACCCATGAATCATGAGTTCATGACCTGAGCCCAAACCAAGAGTTGGACACTTAACTGGCTGAGCCACCTAGGCAACCCAGGAATTGAATTTTTAAATTAAAATTAAATAGCCACATGTGGTGAGTGGTTACCATCTTGGGCACATAATTCTATCTCACAGTATTGTTGTAGGATAAAATGTACAGTGTTTAGAATTTTAGGTAGGAATTGAAGTGACACATAAGCTCTCACTAAAGGTTAGTTCTTGTTATTTTTGCTGTCATCCACTGATGATGTCACGATCACTTTTGCCCACACTCCCGGAAGACTTTGGCATCTGACCTACTTTATTCCTATCCACCTCAGGTCTTTGCAAACCCAGATGGCTTCAACTATGCATGCGGGTAGTCCAGCCAGCACCCTGGCTTCTTGGTTCCTTGCCCTCCTCAACTCCAGTGACTCATCAACCATCATGTTGCCATAGCCACTCAGTCCTGGAGCCATGACCTACACGGTGTCCTCCTAGGAGAGCTGGCCTGAAATCTCATCCCCTTGTCTCCAACTGCAACACTCCAGGCCTCTAACTTGTTTTTCCTTTGCTCCCAGTAAGGCTACTCTTTAGGTCTGTTGAGACTTCCAGTTCCTTGACTCTGTTCTTTCCTTACCCACCAGTTCCTCGTGTCTTTATTTCTCTTCCTACCCAGCCTTGATTCTACAATGCTTCACTTCTACTCCTCCATGAAACGGTCTCCTCCTCCATTATTAGTAACCTTCTGAACTGTTCTGTCTTCAGACTTACACTTTAAATCCATTCTCTACACTGTAGCGGGTGGTCTTTCTGAGAAACCTCATCATATTACTCACCTGCCCAAATCTTCTAATGCTCCCCATTGCCAACTACCACCCCTTTCCAGAAGGTACCATGCTCCCACAGTATCCATACTTTTACACACGCTAGATTCTCTTCCTGGTTTAAGTCTCCTTTTGTTCTTTGCTTGAATAATTCCTATTTTTCCTTCAAGATTTGGTCCAGGCATCACCTCCTACAGGGACCTCCCTGATCTCTCCTATCTGCTATCTAGTGTAGATGCCCCTCCTATGTGTCCCCGTAGCACCCTGTGATTCACTGGATTCACAGCCCTGATTATCCTATAATATCACTGTTTGCTAACTGATCTGACTCCCCCTGTTGGCTGTAAGAACCTGAGAACAGACACCAACAATTTTTACTGACTTAACTAAATACACATTCCAAGCATTGTCTTATATGTTTGCTATCAGTTCAATTTTACCTTTTTAAAGAAGGGGGGTGTTAAATATGTTGGTATATATGCTCAGAGTAAAGAGCTGTAATAATTAGAGAATGAAGTTGGAGATTTGGAGGATCAAAGAGACAATGAATGAACAGTGCCTGAGGAGACAGAGGGGGTTCCTGAGGAGAAGCATACCTCAGGGAAGAGTAGGGACAGGGACAGGGGCTCCTTGTCCTCTGAGCCTATGGGGAAGGTGCAGTTGCTGACGAATATATGTGTTGGTTGACAGAAGGAAACTGGGGGAGTTTCCAATTTATAGTCTCTGTTTCATCTAATCTAAGTGTTGAGGTGATATCAAGGTGGATGAAAAGTTGGGGAGAATGGCAAAGGCCTGAGAGACAGAGGTGACTAAGGGTCCACAGCAGATTCCCATACTTCTTCTGTGACTTTTTCCTTCTTTCCCTCAATCCTCCACAAATCCCAGGACACTACCCAGTGCTCCGGAACACGGCAGCCACTCATCTTATCTGTGAAATGCACTGAGCTCCTGCCATCAATACATGACTAAGTGTAGTCCTTCTATAAGAGAGTATCTGTAAAACATTTAGCCCACACCAGGTACCTAGTAAAGACTCAGTAAACAATAGTCCTTGTCTTTATTAGCAAGAATGCATGTTGTCTTTTCTAGCTGCATAGGAATGTGTAAGTATGATATGAATCCCCACCCTCTGGGAGCTTCTGTTCTTGTCAGAGAAGAAGGATATACCCCTAAAATAACTAAAAAGCAATGCAAAGTGATACATGATGTTTACCAACATCCAAATAGTGCTTTGATCTGTGATCCCAGTCTGCAATAAAAATTATCTTTTATATCAAGACCTGTAACTCAGATACTTACATAAAACTGAAACAAAAGTTTCATTAAACAATACTTACCCTTACTTTGTGTGATGCATTCTGGTATTTTCTGTTCTATTTTATCCTACTTTGTTTTTAGAAAGTGAAGGGTGCCTGGGTGGCTCAGTCAGTTAAGTGTCCAACTTCAGCTCAGGTCATGATTTCACAGTTTGGGTCATGAGTTCAAGCCCTGTGTTGGGCTCTCTGCTGTTAGCGCAGAGCTCGCTTCAGATCCTGTCTCTCTCTGTCCCTCCCCTGCTCTCTGTCTCTCTCAAAAATAAATAAACATTTTTAAAAAGTGATGGTCAAGGCTCACTATGATGGATTGAACTGTGTCTCTCAAAGATTCATATTTTCAGGGGCACCTGGGTGGCTCAGTCAGTGAAGCATGCAACTCTTGATTTCAGGGTTGTGAGTTTGAGCCCCATGTAAGGCATAGAGCTTACTTTAATTAAGTTTTTTAAATTCATATTTTCATATTGAATTCATATGTCCCTCAAATATTCATATTCATTTGAGGTTTGCCCAGTACCTCAGAATGTAACCTTATTTAGGGATATGGACTTTACAGAGGTAATCAAGTTAAAATGAAGTCATTAAGGGTGTTCCCTAAGCCAATATGACGGGTGTTCTTATGTAAAAGGGAAATTTGGAGACAGGCTCAAATATAGGGGGAACACCATATGAACTTGAAGATGGCCATCTACAAGCCAAGGAGAGATACCTCGAACAGATTTTTCCCTCCCAGCTCTCTGAAGGGACCAACCCTGCCAACATCTTGATCTGAGACTTCTAGCCTCCAAAATTGTGAGACAAGAAATTTGGTTGTTTAAGCCAAGCCAGCTTGTGATGCTTTGTTACGGTAGCCTTAACAAACTAAAACAGTCTTCAGATTGCTTTTGTGACTCACTATTGGCTTGCAAACCGCCCTTTACAGACCACAAAGTTCCTTTTTCCTATGCTTTCTCTCATGTAATCTTTATGACCACTTGGTGGGATGGCAGGGCTTATGGGTGAGGAAAGCAAGGTACCCAGTCCCAGGGTCATGCAAGTGGGGGTGCCATTACTGAAAGTCTAGCAGACCCTACAACTGTGCAACCTGAAGATGAGTGCCTCCTTAAATTTTGCTGAACTGTTGTCTCCATTTGAGGGGTTGACACACAGTCACAAAGGTCTTAAGTGGTGTCGTACCCAAGCCGGATTGGCCTCTAAATTCTGGGTTCTTAAAAATCAGTTAATTAATTAATTAACTCTGGCTTATTTCCATGACACCACAGTGTCCCCATTGGTGCAATCAGTTAGAGAGGATGACAAAAAATATTGTTTCCCTACCAGTACTTGCTCCTGCCTTTCTACCCTGCAAAAGGACCCAAAGTTAGAGACTGCATTCAATCCTCCCCTTCTCTTGCCAAAATTCGGGGGAACCTGGACCTTCTGAGACCCTTAGGAATTCAGCCACTGTCTGTGGATGTCTGAGGGCAGAGTGGGGACCTGGGAGCATGTGTCTTGAGCACCTATGTGCATACACTGCAGTCCCAGCATTGCTGGTCATACAAACCCACGGACAGACTCCCTACCTGCCATCTCCACCCATACCATCTCCTCAGTTCACTGCCTTCCAGACACAGTCAACACATAAGCACACACACCTCCAATATTTCTGTCTTTGTGGCAGTATTATTACCCCCAAACCTGGGGACCCCTATATAGGAGGGAAGCCCTTCTGCCTTCCTCACACCAGGCTTATTCTGGACCATAAAAAGAGTGCCTAATATTTACTATGTGCCAGGCATTGTTTTAAGCCTTCACATATATTATTGCATCTCACTCCCACAACCTTATGAGTTAAGACGATCATTTGCTCCGTTTTACAGATGGCAAACTGTAACACAAAGAGTAACTTGCCCAGAGTTGTGCAGTTCAGTTAGCAGTGTTGGAGGGATTTGAACCCAAGCAGCCTGTCTCCAGAGTCCCAGTTCTTTGTTTTTTTTTTTTAATTAAATTTTTTTTCTAATGTTTATTTCTGAGAGAGAGAGAGACAGATGGACAGAGTGCAAGCAGGGGAGGGACAGAGAGAGAGGGAGACACAGAATCTGAAGGAAGCTCCAGGCTCTGAGCTGTCAGCACAGAGCCCAATGTGGGGCTCGAACCCAAGAACTATGAGATCGTTACCTGAGCCAAAGTCAGACGCTTAACCGACTGAGCCACCCAGGTGCCCCTCCAGAGTCCCACTGCTACCCTCTGCTGCCTGGCTGGGACCTCCATGTACATGTGCACTCTTGCACACACATGACCATCCACATGGGACAGGACAGGGAGGAGCTGGGCTCTGAGAATCAGTTTAAGCACCAGGGGGCAGCATAGGCCTAGCTTTGGCCCCTCAGCCCAGCCCTGTCTAGGGGAAGAGGAAGGGAGTTGAAACCTCCCATCTCCCACCATCCCCCAGAGACCACCCTTTCTATACACCTTGTCTCTCAGGTTTGGGGGCATGGAGACCTCTCTGGGTCCCTTGGCCTCCTTCAGTTCCTCCTCCAGCAAAAGCTGCAAAAAACAGCCACCAGTTGTGACGATGACTCAGAAGCTGAGCCAGCGTTGTGTATGTGCGTGTCTTATTGTGACTTGCTTGTTGCTCTGAGGGCTAACGTGTCTGTGAGCCTGCCCGCACATGTGTAAGCATGTGTGTGTGTGTGCGCGCGCGCGCGTGTGTGTGTGTGTGTGTGTGCGCGCGCGCGCGCGGTCTTATGGCCAAGGAAATTGTACATGTATGTGTTTGTTTCTGGGTGTGTCTCAGTGTTTACCACAGAAACAGGAACTTTGCCAAGGCTGCACGGCAGATTCCTAGTCAAACTTGTCCCTTGGGAATCTGCAGGCAGCAACTCTAGCTTGTGTCGTTTCCCACAAGGGTCTGAAGTGTAGTGCCCTGTGAGGAGGGGGCTGAGATGATTTTCAGTGCATGAGACTCCTCTGGAGTCTTCCAGAATTCTGAGCTCTGGGGTCCCCTCCCCCACTCCCTCCCATCAGTAATCACGCGACCTCTAAGGCGCACCCCTCCAAGAAGGGAGGAGGACTTAGGAGTTCCAGACAGCACCCTGGCTGCTTTTCAGGGTCCTCCACTGGAGGGAGCGCAGAGCCCAGAGGGATTTGCTTTTCCAGAGGCCCTGGGGTGCCCAGTCCCTCCTGAGCCCAAACCGCGGGCCCCTTCACAAGTTTGGGTATGGGAGAGGCAGTTTAGGGCCGCAGGTTGCTGCTTGGTATTATTATTAGGTGACTTTCTGGAGAAGAGTTGATCGCTTTTGAGGGGGTAGAATAAGTGGGGATCAGGCTCCCCTCCAGTCTGGCTCTAAGGCTCTGAGTCCCAGTCCTGGCTCCCTGGACCCCGTGCTCCCCCACCCGGCACAGGAGGCACACACGCTCACCCCACTTTCTTCCTCTTCCTCCTCCAGCCCACTTTCTCTTCTCTGTGTCGTCAGAGCTCCAGGGAGGGACCTGGTTAGACGGAGAAGCCGGAAACAGCGGGCTGGGGCAGCCACTGCTTACACTGAGGAGGAAGGACGGGAGAGGTTGTGTGTGTGTGTGTGTGTGTGTGTGTGTGTGTGTGCTCTTTTTGGTGGTGGTGGTGGTGGATGTGGGGGGGTGCCAGCAGAGCCAGCCCTGAACTCGCTGGACAGAGCTACAGACCCATGGGGCCTGGCAGTGCCCGTTGAGAGGGAGAAGACCGCAGAGGGGTTGCCAAGGTGAGGGGATGCCTCGGAGGAGGGGGAGGGGGGAACTCTGATTTGGAGTGTGTGTGTGGGGGGGTGGATTAGCGGGGGGTCCTCTCGGGACCCTCCCCTGGGCGGGGTGTATGGTCCCTGAGAAATTGTTTCAGTTGGTTTTGGTAGCTGGTGGTCCCGGGTTTGGGCAGGTTTAAATTCTCACAGAAATCTGGTATGGGTAAGGCCCAGAACTCCCACCTTCCCGCGCGGGTCACTTTTTCCACACCCCCGCCCCCGCACCTCCAGGGGCAAGTAAAGGCACGGAAAGGAGGGCAAGGAGGTGCCCCTCTGCCCTGGGGGGAGGAGAGGTAGCTGCCCCTCCCTAGAGGGTTGATGCCAGAGGGAGGTGGGTCCTTGACAAGCCCCTATCCTGTCCCCCCCCAAAGGTTGCTGCTGTTCAAGGGTGTGGCTGGGGGTGAGCGAGCCCCAGATGTAGACCTCATGGTGCCCCAGAGGAGGGGGAATTTCCCCCCTCAAAAGTGCTCCACGCTTGGCTGCTGTAGACGCCGAGATTTCCCGGTGGCGGCGCGGAGTTAACCCTCCTCGTGCTGAACTGGCTCCACCTCCCCGCCCCCACCGCCACAAACACATATTGGGCAACTCAGAGAAGCTCTTTTGACTTTTGATCCTGTGGTCCCACGGTCAGAGGGCTGGAGAATGTAGGGATAGAGGTGATCGGGTTTAGGCCACGAAGCAGGCTTCCGAGTATCGTGGACGTCCGGGCTCGCCTTCCCGGTTGGGAAGTGTTGGGGAACACTGGCCCCGCCCCCTCGCGCCGTGGCTCCTCCTCCCGACGAGTCTTCAGGGGGATTAAAGCTTCAAGTGCCTGAAGTCAGGGCAGGCACACCTAACCTGCTTTTTTGTAGGGTGGGGTAGGGGAAAGTGTGGCCTGCCTAATGCCCGGGGATGGAGTAGGGGAGGAGATTTAAGGTCAGGGCCTTGCTGGGAGGCTGGTCACTCAACGAGGGTTTGTAGAGCAAAGCGGAAGGGGGGTGGGGGGGAGGGGAGTGGGGGGTGGGGGGGCTGCCTTCTGCTTAAAGATTACCTCAGTCCCCAGTTGGGGTTAAAGGTGTGAGCACCATGAGAAACAGGAGAGGAAGAGAGAAGAGAGGAATGGAGCCCTCCCTTGAATTTGAAACACAGACCTAAAGGTGCTTCACTCCAGGGTGGGAGGTGGTAGAGAAAGGCCTATTGGAAGACCCTGAGTGAGGGAGGATACTGCCTTTGAGAGAAAAAAGCTAGAGAGGATAGAAGCTGGGGAGCACGGGGTATGGGGAACAAGAGGGCTTTGGAGCTAGAGTCTCTAGAAAAACTGCCCCTCTGTTCTCTATCCCTTTAGCGGTCTTGGGAGAGAGGAGAGGCTAAAAGCCCACCAGGAGAGCTTGGGGCTACTGGGTTGGGGGAGCCTCGGGGAGTTTCCATGCTCATCTTCTCTCATCTCTAGGAGAGGGGCATTATGGGAAACATGTGCTGAGAGACCCTTGGGAAAACACCAGTTGAACCTCCCCACCCTGCAGCCCACCCAGAAATGGGGATGCACCTCTCCCCCCTTGTTCTCCCATCTCCTCCTTCCCTCTCTCCATCTTTTCTCCTCTGCCCTTTGACTCCAGCCCAGCCTCTAGCTTCCTCTCCCCAACTTCTAGGCTCTTCACTCCAGGCTTATTAACCCCACTTTTTCTCCAATCTCTCCCACCTTCTTCCGAAGTTCCCTCTGCTTTCCCCTTTCCTCCATCTCCACTTCTTCAGCTCTCCTCCCACAGCCCCTCCTCCTTGGATGATGGGATCTGGATCTGGAAGGGGCCCTCACAGCTCGATGTCGGTTACCCCTTGGATTCAAATCCTGATTTCTGAACTCACTTGCTCAGTGGCCTTGGCAAGTTAGAGAGCCTCTTTTAGACTCAGTTGCTTCATCTATGAAAGGGTGTAATCACTTATTTTAAAAATTATTGCAAAACTGTAATGGGATTATGA
This sequence comes from Lynx canadensis, assembly GCF_007474595.2. Taxonomy (NCBI): domain Eukaryota; kingdom Metazoa; phylum Chordata; class Mammalia; order Carnivora; family Felidae; genus Lynx; species Lynx canadensis. Next base: position 82,963,692 of record NC_044309.1, on the reverse strand, counting down.
GCTTTGTGTACGGTCTCATACACAGTAACTGCTTAATAAATGGTAACTGTTATTGGTCTTCCATTCTCTTCTTCATCCATCCTGGTAGTTTTCAGATTATCTCATGGATGCCTGGGATTTTGAAACCTTTGGGTTTCTTCAGGAACACCTTTGGAGTCAGGAGGCTGGGAGAGGAAAGTGGAAGCAGTGGAGTTCCAGGCCAACCGCACCTGCTTTCAAGAGTGAAACTCCAATTTTATACCTTTTATTTATATAATTGCGATTCCGCAGATTTAAAACCAAATTGTCTACTACTTTAAACAATGTTGGAAAGTTCTGCACTTATCCAAGCCTCCTATTTTATGAGATGAGAAGGTCAAGGCTCACAGTGGGGAGGTTCCTTGCCTACAGAACCAGAGCAAGCTCAGAGCTGCAACCTGAGTCCTCTGCCTTCTCTCAGAGAGCTTTCTCTGTCCTCTCCACCTCCCCTGTCCTCCTCTGCCCGCCCCTTCACCCCTTTGTCTACCACTGAAGGGATGACCTTGTTTCAGACTTTGACCAAAGATGTCCCTGGTTTGAGGTGGTCTGGCTGTGAGTGGTAGTGGCGATGGTCTCTGGGAGGGCTGTCTGCAGGAGGTTGCTGGCTTCCCCCAGAACTTAGGCATAGGCCAGCTTTCTTGGGCACCTCTCAGAGTGGCCTTGTTCCTATCCAGCAGGCACCCTCCAAACCCCAGATCATGTCTCTGTGGGGTCTGGTCTCCAAGATGCCTCCGGAAAAACTGCAACGGCTCTATGTTGACTTTCCCCAACACCTGCGGCATCTCCTGGGTGACTGGCTAGAGAACCAGCCCTGGTGAGTCCTAGCTGCCCTATGCTGGTCCTCCCAGGTCCTCCCCCCCCCCATTAGATTTTCTCTGTCCCATTTTGGGACTTGAGACCCATTATTCCACGTATGGTGGCCTAGATTTAGCGGACAGTCTGTGCCACACCAACCAGATTATGCACGCTGACACAAGGAGTCCTCTGCCCCCTGAGGGGGCTGAGCTATAGAGGAAGGCGGTCAGGGCTGGAACAAGGACACTTCCCACAGCAACCGGAAAATTGGGGAACAAAGGGCACAAGGATGAAACTGCAGAGGGCCTGGATGGAGAATAGAACTGGGAAGGAGCCGCTGAGCTGTGTGCTGAGGGGTGGAAGGTCAGTAGAGCGAAAGAGGCCCTGACCTGACGCCTCCTCATCCTGATCTTCCCACAGGGAGTTCCTGGTCGGCTCAGACACCTTCTGCTGCAACATGGCTAGCGCTCTACTTTCGGCCACTGTCCAGCGCCTTCAGGCCTCAGCCGGAAAGCAGGGGGAGGGGAGCGCCATCTTGCAACACATCAGCACCCTGGAGGTGGGGGCAGGAGGAAAGGGGACAAGGCTGGGGTGGGGCTGGAGTGGAGCTGGGATGAGCATTGAACACTGGAAGAAATTGGACTCTGGAAGCAAATTGGTGTTCCTGTAGTTAGTTGTTAGCTAGTATGCAAATTAGGTTTTAAAAGCATGCAAATGCATGAAAACTTCTGGAGTCTGCAGTTGTGCTGCCTTTTCAGTGTGTGTGTGCATGCGCGCACACGTGCGCGCGGATGGAGGCAGGTGGCGTGGATTGGAGGGGGAGAACAACATGGGTAAGAGCCAGGCTAACCTAGTCCACCACTCTTCGTTTCTATAGAGCATATATCAAAGGGACCCCCTGAAGCTGGTGGCCACTTTTAAACAAATACTTCAAGGGGAGAAAAAAGCTGTTATGGAACAGGTATTGTCAATACCCCCGCCTCCCACCCCAACTCAACTCCCTGGGACTTCAGCCTGAGCCATGAGAAACCAGAAGGAATTTGAACTTGAGGAAAAGCTCAACGTTTTAGGCCCCGGATGACCAAAGGAGGTTCCTGGGGTCAGAGTGCACCCCAAGCCAAGCTCAGGGAAGCTTTAAAATGAGGGACTGAGGGTAGTGAGGTCCAGGGAGGAGAGAGCAAGGGGTGAGAAGCTGATTCTGCCAAGAGAGAGGGCTTATTCCCAGGAGATTCCAAAAGGTCAGGGAGACCCATCAAAAGAGAAAGGGAGCTAGACAAGAGAAGTAGTTTGTCTCCTTTTTGCAGAGCATAGCAGCAGGCACCTCTTTAGGGAGCCAAGGCCTAGTGTAGAGGGATGGACAGAGTGTCTCACCTCTTGGCGTCTGTCCTGCCTGTGCAGTTTCGCCACCTGCCAATGCCCTTCCACTGGAAGCAGGAGGAGCTGAAGTTTAACACAGCCCTGCAAAGGCTACAGCACCGGGTGGGGGAAACTCGCCTTCTCCGAGAAGCTCTGCAGCCCAGTGCCGAGGCTGGCCAAGGTAAGAGGTTGGCCTGGCACCTTAAGAGTGTTCTGGGAAGTGTGCAGAGTGATCCCCTCTTGGACCTCACCCTTGACTCAAATCTGTCTGTAACCCTGATTTCTGCCCTCACCCTCAGTGTCTCTGCGCAACTTGATAGATGCTCCTGCCAGTGGAACTGGGCAAAGCGAGGTCAGTGACGGACTGGGAGGTGGAGTTTGAGCTCAAAGTGCAGTTCTTGAGGGATCTCAGTTCTGTGAAGGGATGGAGATTAGGCCTCAGAGAGTCACACATGGTGGTGGGGTAGGGGAATGCCCGAGAGGTGAGAAACAGAGCCCTTCCCTCAGGGGCTGGGTGAGGAGACAGGGTGTCCCTGGCTCAGGCCTCCCCTGCCCGCAGGCCCTGGCCACGTTGCTGCAGGAGACTGTCGGGGAGCTGGAGGCCACCCAGGCCCTGGTGCTGAAGAGAATCCAGATTTGGAAGCGGCAGCAGCAGCTGGCAGGGAATGGTGCACCCTTTGAGGAGAGCCTGGCACCACTACAGGAGAGGTTGGGGCAGGGCTGATGGGATAGGAGGGCGGGCTGGGGGTGGGTGTCTGCTGTCCCTGCTGGAGGACCCACAGGTAGGAGAGAAAAACCAGGCAAGCAGGTCCTGGCATGGGCCGAGACTCAGAGAAGCCAGTTCCAGCAGAACTGTTCACACTGTTGTCAGGCGGCATCCTAAACAAGTATGCCCAGTGATGCTTTTCTCTTCAAGCCCTTGCCCAGAGGAATGGGAAGCCTTTTCCTATTAGGTCTATTGGGTGGAGGCACCTTTCAGTTTGTGCAAAAGTACCGTACATGCTGGCAGCTGACCTGGGTACCAGAGTCCTGGGGAAGAGGCAGCTGGGTTTCCACAGGGGTCCAGGTACAGAGAAAGAACCTCCAACCCAGAGTCAAGGCAGGTCCCACAGCCCTTTCAGCCCTGGGGCCTTGTAGCAAGACCCACTGCCCATCCCACCCCTCCACACACACTATCCTGCTTTCTTTCTGGGTTTAGGGCTAGAGGGGTTAGGCTGGAGCAGGCAGCCTGAATCCTGTGCCCCCTGACCACTGTCCCGGCCCCAGGTGCGAGAGCCTGGTGGACATTTATTCCCAGCTGCAGCAGGAGGTGGGGGCGGCTAGTGGGGAGCTTGAGCCCAAGGCCCGGGCAGTGCTGATTAGCCGGCTGGATGAAGTCCTGCGAACCCTCGTCACCAGGTATGCCTCCGTAACCCCCCAGCCTGGCCTAGAGCAGACCCCCAGGGAAGGGAAAGGGTTGGAGCTGTGGGAAGGGTACCAGGAGGGACCCAGCCACTAACTTCCCTGTGTCTTCACTCCTCCCAGCTCTTTCCTGGTAGAGAAGCAGCCCCCCCAGGTTCTGAAGACTCAGACCAAGTTCCAGGCTGGGGTTCGATTCCTGCTGGGCCTACGGTTCCTGGGGGCCCCGGCCAAGCCTCCACTGGTCAGGGCTGACATGGTGACTGAGAAGCAAGCAAGGGAGCTGAGCATGCCCCAGGGCCCCGGGGCTGGAGCGTAAGCTGGGGCTGGAGAAGGCCTGTTGGGGTGGTGGAGGCCAGAGGAGCCTGGGGAACTGGTACCGCAAAGAACCAGGTGATGAGGAAGGGGGACCGTGGGGTGTGTGGACCCTGAATGGTCAAGGCAGAGGAAGGCGAGGGACCTAACAGGGCTGGAATGGGATGAGGAATCATGATTTGGCCAAGATGGGAACCCTCCTTAAGAACCCGAGCAGGGAGATGCAGATTTTGGGCCAGTAGTCCACGCCATTCACCCATGGACTGGCCCAGCTGGAATGCACCCACTCACTCTCTGACCTCCCCTGGCAGAGAAAGCACTGGGGAGATCATCAACAACACCGTGGCCCTGGAGAACAGCATTCCTGGGAACTGCTGCTCTGCCCTGTTCAAGAACCTGGTGAGGGCTTTAGGGAGCAGTGGCGGAGAGGGGGGCAGGGGTCCTCAGACTCAGGGACTGTCCTCAGAGAGGATGTCGGGAATCCAGGAGAAGCCGTCTCTGTCCTCACCCCTGCTCTCCTTCACCCCACCCTGCAGCTTCTGAAGAAAATCAAGCGCTGTGAGCGGAAGGGCACTGAGTCTGTCACCGAGGAGAAGTGTGCCGTGCTCTTCTCCACCAGCTTCACACTTGGCCCCAACAAACTCCCCATCCAGCTCCAGGTGAACTGAACCTCAGGCTGCCCAAGCTGGGGCCCCAGGTCCCCTCCATGCCACACGCTGGGGCCCTGAATCCTCACCCCTCACGATAGCTCCATACTTTGTGTGTCCGGTATTCGGGTGCACTGGGGCAAGGGTGAGTGGGAGGAGCAAGAGTGCACATGCCAGGGAATCGTGGTGTGACAGCGACTAGCATTTATTACACATTTTTTGTAGACCAGGGCACTATTTTAAGTCACACACACACAGTTTTCACAATAACGTTATGAGCTAAGTACTATTATTAGCCCCATTTTACAGATGAATCCATTGAGACACAGAGAGAGATTCAGTAATTTGCCCAGGTCACACAGCTACTAAGTGTTGGAGCTGGCATTGGAGACCTGGAGGTCTGCTTCCATAGCACTGACTTGTAACCATTTCTCTACAGTGAGGCCCTAATCGAGCTTCAGAAAGCATTTGGTAAATCACCGGGAACTTTTAACTATGTTGTGTGAATCCAGTAGCTTCCCTGCACTCTCAGAGCTCCCCGAGGAAGCCCCTTGCTCCAGTAAGAAGATCCCCCTTCTCACCCCTGCCAGGCTCTGTCTCTGCCCCTGGTGGTCATTGTCCACGGCAACCAAGACAACAATGCGAAAGCCACCATCCTGTGGGATAATGCCTTCTCTGAGATGGTGAGGAAAGACCTGGAATGGTGGTGGAGGGGAAGAACAGAGGCACGGTAGGCTCTAACATGGCGGGAAGGGCCAGAGTCAGACATGTTCCAACGGGAGTGGCCTTCACTCCCTCTCGCGGACTTTTTCTGCCTCCTTCATACTCTCTAACCTCATGGTTTTGTACTTCTGACCTCTTTTCATGCGAGTCTTAACAGCTATCATGTTGTAGTACCCTAAACTACTCTTGGAAAAGCACCATCTTTGTGAGCAAGCTGAGGGGGACAATGGCTGGGAAGGGCAGTCTTGGGGAGGTGGGAGGGATGAAGGCCCCTCCTGAGGATGAACGAGGATGATAGCCTAAAGTGCCCTATCCTTCCCACTTCACACCAGGACCGTGTGCCCTTTGTGGTGGCTGAGCGGGTGCCCTGGGAGAAGATGTGTGAAACTCTGAACCTCAAGTTCATGGCTGAAGTGGGGACCAATCGGGGGCTACTCCCAGAGCACTTCCTCTTCCTAGCCCAGAAGATCTTCAATGACAACAGCCTCAGCATGGAGGCCTTCCAGCATCGTTCTGTGTCCTGGTCACAGTTCAACAAGGTCATTCCCCTGCTCTTCGGACCTCACACCCCTAAGCTATTCATCCCTGAGGCACTCAGGACCTCCCCAACCTCTGTCCAGAGACTGACCACTGGGGTCTTCGCGATGCCCCCTTATGCCCATCAAGGAAGCCTCTGTTACAGCCCAAACTGGAAAACCCTCAGCCCGGGGGGTAAGCCCAGAGGATGCGTTCTCTGGCATGCCTCGTGTTTTGGTCTGGGGGCCCTCCATCCTCCCTCTTTCCCAGTGATTTGCATGACTCATCTAGATTGTGTGTAAACACAGCTCTGATTCAAAATGACTTTGACCCATTGGGAAAATAGTTCCTATTGCAAAAACCAGGATGAAATCCCACAGGGACATGCTCAATAATACCAGCTACCATGTATTGACAGCTGACTATATGCCAGGCACTATGTTTAGCACTTTATGTATGTTATCTCATTTACTCCTCCCAACATCCCTTTGAGGTAGGTACTATTATTATCCCCATTTTACAGACAAGGAGCCTGATGCTCAGAGGGGTTAAGTAGTTTGTCCAACGCCTCACAGCAGGTGAGTGGCATGGCTGGGATGGAACCCCATATTTCTTGCTCTTAGTTAGCTACTACTATATTTTACCACCTCCAGATGAGGTGGCTCGGGACTGGATCTGCTATAAGAACGGGGGAAAAGATCTGGGTGTCTTTCTTGATGACCAGCTGGGTAAATGCAGTTATGTACTGCTCTCTTAGCAAAAAAGAAAGAGAAGTCTACATGACCAGAGAATGTGTTAGCAAAGGGAACAGGACACTCACACCTGGCAAAGACACCTTCTCTGGACTCAGCTTCCACCAGGCCTAATTAAGGACAGGTGGAGCACAGTGGTTATGATGGACCCTGGCCCAGACTTCCCGGGCTACATCCCAGCTCTGCCTCTCACCAGCTGTATAGACCTGGGCAAGTTATTTGACCTTTCTGGGCTTTCATTTCTTCATCTGTAAGTGGGGTACTTATAGGACATACTTCCATAGGGTTGTAAAGATCAGATAAATTAATTTGTGGAAAGGGCTTGGAATACTGCCTGGCACATGGCAAATGTGAGGATTGGCTATTGTCATCGATGAGATCTCAGATCCAGTTTGGTTCTTCAGCCCTGTGACTCTGCTGTGTGGGCACTCATGGCCCAGTGTCTATCCTAACCAGGCTCTAACTCCGGCCCTCCTGTGTTCACATTAGCTCCCCCCCTGTTCCCCAGGAGATCCTGCTGGGTCGTGGCTTCACCTTTTGGCAGTGGTTCGATGGTGTCCTGGACCTCACCAAACGCTGTCTCCGGAGCTACTGGTCTGATCGGTGAGTCTCTGCCCCAGTGACCTGAGTAGCTGTACCTCTAGCTTCTTCTCCACAGCCAGTGCCTCTACCCCCATCCTCTCCTTCATCCTGGCCAGGCTGATCATTGGCTTCATCAGCAAACAGTACGTCACTAGTCTTCTTCTCAACGAGCCTGATGGAACATTCCTCCTTCGCTTCAGCGACTCAGAGATTGGGGGCATCACCATTGCCCATGTCATCCGGGGCCAGGATGGTGAGGTCACCCCAAGCCAGTCCTCTGTCTCCGTACCTGTGCCCTTTGGGGTTTCTTCTGGAACGGAAATGTCTTGGCCTTCCTTGGTGCCAACCCTGGTCTTCAGGAAGTTCTTCCTTAGATCCAACTTCTCTCCTCCCTTCTGCAGTCTGCCTTCTCACTTTGAGGTCTGTGAGAATGGAGACTGGTGGGTTCTCTCTCCCTCAGGGCCCCCACCCTCATTCTTCTCCCCCTTGCCTTGGTAGATTAAGAATGAGTCCTCTGGTGGAGCTGGGTAGGGGAAAGAGTGTCTGGACAGAGAGGACTCAGGGTCTCATTCCTATTGTAGGCTCTCCACAGATAGAGAACATCCAGCCATTCTCTGCCAAAGACCTATCCATTCGTTCACTGGGGGACCGAATCCGGGACCTTGCTCAGCTCAAAAACCTCTACCCCAAGAAACCCAAGGATGAAGCTTTCCGGAGCCACTACAAGCGTGAGCTGAAGCTGGCAGTTCTGAATCCTTCCTTTGCCCATCTTTTCCGTACTCCCATTGCCCCTCTCCATGCACACTGTATGTCATCTCTGACTTACCTCTCCGTTTTTGAAGCCCCATTTCTCCTACTTGCCCATCAACTATGCCCACCTTTTCCACATCCCTTTCTCTCCAATCCTGGGGCACTCCATGGTTCTCCTTTTCTTCCCCACAACAGCTGAACAGATGGGTAAGGATGGCAGGGGATACGTCCCAGCTACCATCAAGATGACTGTGGAAAGGTAAGTGTGGGGCTGTGGATGATAGCGGGGGCCCGGTACTACTTGCAGGAACAAGTGGTGGCATCAACTCTTGGTCAGTCACACATACCTCCTTCCCTCCTCTAGGGACCAGCCACTTCCTACCCTGGAGCCCCAAATGCCTACCATGGTGCCCACTTATGATCTTGGAATGGCCCCTGATTCCTCCATGAATATGCAGCTCAGCCCAGATATGGTGTAAGGAGCTTGAGGGACAGGAACGGGAGTGGTCTGTGCAGACAGGCGTTCAGCATGGGCGGCTGGGAAAGCTGGCATTGGGGGCCGAAGTAGGGAATTTTCCTTTCCACGAAAGGGATTCCCTATCTTGAGGGAGGGGCTAGGAGTGTCCGGGAGAAGGGCTGGCATCAGAAGGGTCTGCTTTCTTTCCCCAGGTCCCACGTGTACCCACCACACTCTCACTCCATCCCCTCATACCAAGCCCTCTCCCGGGAAGACGTGTTGCCAGCCTTCCAGGAGTAAGTGGAAGAACCTCTTGGGGTTGGGGCGAGTATATCCACCTGCAAGGGTGATGGGTATTTGCATTTGTTAGGAGAGGCTCCTCTGTGAGAAAGGGCAGCAAAAATCTAACACTCTGTCTCTTCTGTCCACTCCATTGAGGTATTAGCAGTTAAGATCCAGACTTAGCTAGGTTTGAGTTCCAATTCCAGCTCCACCATTTACTGACTTTGGGCAAGTTGCCTAGGTCTGGTGCCTCATCTCTAAAATAGGGAATACTGATAATACTACTAATGCTAATACTAATACTACCTTCCTCATAGGATTATTTTGAAGGTTGAGTTAGTAATACCTGTAAAGCTCATAGCAAGGGCTATGTTTAGTATTAATATTACCTCTCTTGTCCTTGAAACCCACTGTCATTTATCTGCTGTCTTGATTTTTAGTTATTCATCTGTTGATAAAGTGGCCTAGACATTTTTGCTCCCCAAGTAACACTCTTATTATAATAATTGCAGGTGATTATTAACTTTTTAAAAAATTTTTTAACGTTTTTTATTTTCTTTTTGAGAGAGACAGAGTGCGAGCTGGGGAGGGGCAGAGAGAGGGAGACACAGAATCCGAAGCAGGCTCCAGGCTCTGAGCTGTCAGCACGGAGCCTGATGCGGGGCTCGAATCCATGAACCGTGAAATCATGACCTGAGCTGAAGTCGGCCACTTAACCGACTGAGGCACCCAGGCGCCCCTGGTGCTTATTAACTCTTAGTCAAGGCAAGACATCTCCCCTCCTGGGAGTTGAGGTAGGGTGGAGACTGGGGGGTGTTAGAACCACCAGAGTCCAAAGAAACATTAGACATTAGCTAATTCAGTCCTTTCTCCTCCCCCCCACCCCAATACCCAACACATACACATTTTACAGAAGGGAAGACTGAGCTCACGGCTTACCTAAGACTATGCAGTCAGGAAAAGGGGCTGGAAATTGTTTCCTCATTCAGTGATCTTGACTTTGCAACACCATGTCCTTGCCTAGCCTTCCTTTCTCTGACTCTGCCCTCCTTCCTGTTTCTAGACCTCACCTACAGATGCCCCCCAACCTGAGCCAGATTAACCTGTCCTTTGACCAACCTCACCCACAGTAAGTGGCAGCACTCCCTCCTGATCCCGTACTCTCCATTCATTTCCAGCCTTACCCACCCCCATCTTATTTACTTTTCTGGTCTTGGCAGGGGCCTGCTCCCATGCCCGTCTCAGGAGCATGCCGTGTCCACCCCTGAGCCCCTGCTCTGCTCAGATGTGACCATGGCAGAAGAGAGCTGCCTGAGCCAGCCAATACGAGGGTTCCCTCAGGGCACCTGGTGAGTGGCAACCTGGGGGTGTTGGCTGGGTGGAGGTTAGAGGAGTGAGTGCCATACCTACCCTACTGTTTCTGTGCTTCCTCCTTGCAGGGTCGGTGAAGACATGTTCCCACCCTTGCTGCCTCCTACCGAACAGGACCTCACCAAGCTTCTCCTGGAGGGGCAAGGGGAATCAGGGGGAGGGTCCATGGGAACCCAGCCCCTCCTGCAGCCCTCTCACTATGGGCAGTCTGGGATCTCACTGTCCCACCTGGACCTACGGGCCAATCCTAGTTGGTGATCCCACCTGGAAGGGGAACCCAGAGAGACAGCTCTTCTACCCCCACGGACCTGCTCTGGACACCTGCCCATGCTCCTGCCAAGTAGCAGATGGGAAGGGTGTCCTCCTATCCCCACCTACTCCCTGGTCAGGAGGAAAAGACTGCCAGGAAAATGCACAGTGGGTGGAGCCTATCCACTCCTTCCCTCCTACCACACACCCCTGTCCTCCCCCTTCCAGTGCTGGAAGGGAAATTCAGGTTCCAAAGTGAGACACGCCCCAACACGCCTGCATACGCAGAACACACACACACAGCTCTCCCTGGAAGATGGGGCCGAGTAGGAAGGAGGCCGGTCAAGAGCACAGGTTAGGGCACGGATGACTTCTCTGCCCACCTCGAGCCAGGGCCCAGGACACCTGTGTAGAAATACGCAGACACGTGCACACCTTTGTACTAGAGTCTGGGGACTGAGGGATGGGCTTGGGTCCCAGCTCTGGGCAGGTGGAGAAGCAGTTCAGGAGATCCTAGCGGGGAGAAGGTGGGGGAATCTGTACACCTGGGTTACAGATGTGGGTTATGCTCAGATTAAAAAACAAATTTCAAACAGTCCCAAATTCCTCAGATGGAGGCTTTTGGCTACGTGTAGGAGATTGTGCACAAGAGGGCTGCGTTTCACATACAGCTGTGTGAAAGCGTGCGTACCTGAGACACGTTAATCCACGGATGTCACACACATTAGTTGTTGTGTCCACAAAGAACATGTATCTATCTGACCTTGCCTGTGTCACGACACAAGTTTGGAAGTTTGAGACACTGCACAAAAGACACCAGCAGATGTGCTGGCTTCTCTGATACATGCTAATCTGAATGTACTCAGCTTTAGTATGTCTGTGGCCCCAGTGGGTCTATGTGGCTGTGACATCTGTATGTGGCTCTAGCTTTGGTGGTTCAACATGACCAATCCTGCCCAGAGGCAGGGGGTGACTCTGGGACCCAGGCGTGTGGTCCTCTGAGTGTATTAGGGGGCCCTACCTGCTGCTTCTTTTCTATTTCCCCATCCACTGCCAGCCTCCCTTCACTCCCCCATTCCCATGCCACCCTTCTTCCCTCTTAGGGGCCATCGATCCTAAGCCATAAAATAAATTTTATTCCAAAATAACAAAATAAATAATCTACTGTACACGATCTGAAAAGAAAGACGCTCTAACTGCTCAGACAGGTGCTGCTGCGGTCCAGCCCCCAGTTGAGGGAGACCCTGAGTCCAACCCAGGCCTCCTGAGGGGGCCGGTGAAGGGGACCCCACATCCACCCTCCCCCCCAACCCCCATGAGGGCAGGAAGGAAAAAGTTGCTGAGGACTTGGGGGAAAGATGGGGATGGGTGGGCAAACTGCAGCACTTGTTAAATTAAAGAAACAAACTAGAAGCACAAAAATGGGGGAGGAGAGGGGAGAAGGAGCAGGTCCAGTGTTCCCAGGCCCCCAGTTCTGGGGGGAAGCATTGTGATTTTTAGATGTTGGACCTTCCCAGGGAATTCCCCCTTTCCCCCATGTCCAAACTGAATCCAACTGTTCATACCACTGGTTCAAGCTACAGAGAATGGGAGTGTGTTGTGTAAGGGAGGGGAGAACCCCAAATGCCCTGGAGGCAGAGTCCTTGCCCCCTTGCTCTAGGCAAGGGTGAAGGGGCACCACGCACCCTCCTTGTGTCCTCTTGCCAGGCCCCTGCTCGTTATTGCTTGAAGCCCCATAGTTCAATGTCCATGGAGCAGGTGGGGAGGCAGGAGAAGGGCAGCGGAAGGATCCAGGGTCGTGACTAGATGCCAGGGATGGAGAACATAGGAGTCTGTATGAGCCAGAAGTCTGAGTCCCAGGTCTGAGGACACCAGTGTGCCCCTCACTGCCGGCTGGCCTCAGCCTCCACTTTTACACTATTCCTGCGACCTTCCACCAGAGCGGGATGAGGTCCTGGGGCAGGGCATCGGTCCAGCAGCCCTTCCTCGAACTCTGCCGGGAAAAGAGGTAGGTTAGGAGGCTGTGGGGTGAACGATGCAGAGAGGTGGCTGGACGGGAGACAGGAGTAGAGAAGACTGCAGAGGGGCTAGATTTGTTGAATTACTGCCTCCTGCCCGCCACACGTTTACAGGTGTGGGGGGGGGGGGTCCACACCCAAGTGTGTGTGCCCCCCTCCCCTTTCTGGCCTTGTGTAGCTCGCTCTCTGTATGTGTCTCTCTCCTTCTCTGTCTCTCCCGCCTCCGTTCTGCTGGAATTTCTGGTTCTGTCAGGAGCTGTGGGGGTGGCTTGGCTCTGACCTCTCCCCCTCCCCTCCCCCCCCCCCCAGGCTCCGCTGCCCCCACTCCTCCCTGGCCCCCTCCCAGGCCCCACCTACCCTCCCATGCCCCTCAAGTTTCTTAGAAGCCAAATCAAGGGGAACACAGGAAGCCAGCCTCCCAGCTCCTCCCCCAAGAAGAGCCCCCCTTCAAGTCCCCGCCCCCACTTCCCACCCACGCACAGTTTAAAAATACCAAGCCAGGGTTGGTGGCTTTGTCTGCTGCATCACTCTCAGCCCAGCCGCTTGGCCCTCTGGCGGACTCCTCCCTTCCCCCAGCCACACACAAAGCATCCCCCTTTGGGCTCCTCTGCTTCCAAGCTGGGCAACCCCACCCTGACTCCTAGCCTGCTGTACCCTCCCACCTAGGTGGCAGTTCTATCTCTGCTTCCCTTCTTGGTTCCTGTTCCCCTAGTCCCCCACTCTCTGTCCCTTTGTTCACCCCAGCTCCCCCTTCACAGATCTCCATTAGGGTCAGACCCTCCCCCGTGGGAACAGCCCTGCCAGATCCTCCCTTCCTCAACCCAAGGCCTGGTTGGCTAGAGCCCAACCATCCTACTGCCGGCCCCCTCTGGCGACTACATCCCTCTTCCTCCCACCTGGCCCCAGGACACCAGGATTGCTGGGTGGGGCCTGGGTGGTAGGGGTGCTTGGGGACAGCACTGCTGCTGCCTCACCTGCGAGAGGCGGCTTCGCAGGCACACAGGGGCTGAGGCGGCCCACGCGGTCGTGGGAGACGAGGCGGGCTAGCCGCAGCCCCTCATCCATCAGTGTCTGCTGCAGGATGTGGCGGCTCCACAGCCCATGGGCTGGCAATGCCAGAGGCAGGTCAGCAGGGGGCGGCGTCAGCCTTGGGCATGACCCCACAGCTGTGGGCATGGGCATGGATCAGGTAAGGGACTACAGTCAACGGAACCCCCACCCTCAACCGCAGAGCAGACCCATAGGCCCAGGCCCCTTTGCCCCCATCCAGCCAGGCCTCCCAACCCTGTTCCAGGCAGTTGCCTCCTGGCTCCTTCCTCCCACCTACTCCACCCCCACAGCGAGGAGAAAAGTGTTCTGATGCACACTCACCCTGCAAGTGTCCATCCAGACTCTCCCCAGACAGGCTGGCGCTGTCTTCCTCCAGACTGGGGCGGTATGGGGGTGCATAGGACTCAGGGCCTGGGGGAGGCTGCTGGAGTTCAGAATGACTTTGCTCTCCAACCTGCGGATGCCCCAAATGGGGAAATGAGGACCTAGCAAGAGAGGGGGCTGGGGGAGACTGCACTAACCCCCTACATCCACCCTGGAAAACCTACCTCCTGTTTTAACTTCTTCAGCGGAGGACCTCCTAATTCTTCAGGGTGAAGCCTGCAAAGACAAGAGAACTAAGGAGGGAGGGACACACGATGGGAAAACACAGAATCTGGTGAGAAGCATGCATTACTTTAAGACTCTAGAAAGACGCTGGCTGAGCAAGAGTCTCCAGCTCAGGTACTACTGTTGGCGGGGGATCAGAGAGGACCTGAGACGGATAGGAGGAGGAACCAGACTGCAGACAAGCAGACTTGGCGCAAAGCAGGACATGCGGGTGGACAGGAAGCAGGCCTACATGTACCTGAACTGGAGGTTAGGCCATGACCCAGCTCCTTGGCAGGATTCTAATTTAGAAAGAACCTGGGAGAAGGGAGTCTCACCTGGAGCCCTTCAAGGAAGACAGGTAGGTGCTCTCTCGGGCCACTTGGCGAGACAGAGAGAAGAGTTCCACCCTCCGCAGTAAGAGCGTGTTGTCCCTCATGCAAAACTGGGCAGCAGCCTCATTGATGGTCAGCTGTGGAGGGGGCCACCAAAGCGGTCAGAATCCTAACTCCTCACTGCCTTGCCCAGACCTCCTCACACCCCTACACCATCAGACAAATGAAGCCCATCCATTAGATGCCTGCTTAGGATTTGACACTATGCAGCTTTCTGAAGGAGGAAGACAGAGGTCAGCACCCACAGCTTCCTGGGAATGCCTGGAGCCTCCTCCACCTGTGGGGTCCTGAGCAGTGTAGAGCAGGACACCTGGGCTCCTGCCTATATCTCTGCTTCCCCCTCAAATGGGGAGGAAAGCATTGCAGCGGCTGGGATTGGGGTGTATGGGGCCTGGGGTCTTGGTCAAGGGGCAATGAAACAGACCTGGGGAGTATGAAGATTCTCCAAAGTCAGTAGGTTGAGGCCTGGGAGCCAAGTGCAACGCTAGGAGAATGGGGTCCTCACCTCATGCAGGCTGAGCTGCTTGCCCTCCCGCCGCTTGGAGTCAAAGCGGCCATAAATGATGCTGTATTTGCGGATCTCCTCCTCCTTCTGGCTGTCATTATCGTCCATCTCAAAAATGTGCCCCACGCTCCGTGCCAGCTTCTTGTTCAGCTTCAGCAGGGACGTTACCTCCCCAGCATCTCCCCTTGGGAAGCTCCGGAAGATCCTCTCCACGCTCTCCACCACCATGCGTACCATCTCTGGCTCCAGTCGATCCGGACCACCCCCAGCTCCAGCTGCGGCCAGCCCCCCAGCCCCAGTCCCCTCAGGGACTCCTCCCGCTGCAGGTGGGGAGAAGGGGGGTGATCCTGCCTCCTCTTCTCCTCCCGCCCCAACGTCAGACTCTGGAGTGCTCCGTCCTGGCCAGATCCGGGGGTCCCCTGCCCCAGGTCCCCCAGGCAGTGGTGACAGCTTCTCTCCAAGTTCAAGGGGGCTCTTGGGGCTAAAACTGCGGGTACTGCCTGCCTTTTCCCCTGGGCTGCTGTGCCCATTGCTCATGCTCCCTTTCCGGGTGCCTGCAGTCTCAGAGATCTTGAAAAGTGGAATACTAGAGACAGGCACAGCAGGCACAGGCTGGCTGAAGAGCCCTGGATTGGTGGCCCATTCTCTCAGTGCCTTCTGCAGGCGCCGGACATGGAGGGGCTTGGTGGCCATGCCCACAAGTGCCATGATCTCCAGGAACTCCTCCTCACCGGCCTCACACAGTTGCTGCACGTCGTCCCCTCCCTGCTGGATGAAGGTCTCATAGTAGGAAAGGAGATTGGCGCGCTGTAGGACCCGGTACAGCTGCAGCTCCCCCAGTGTCCGAGGCAGTGCCATGGCTCGGGCACCGGGCCTGGGAAGGAGGAGCGCAGTAGAGAGAAAGGAAGGCAGTCAGTACAAGTCCCCCTGCTGGGTACCAGCCCACACTCGCAATTGTCCTCTCTTTCCTGCCTGCTTCTCTTCCCCTCCTCTGAAGGCACCCTCTGCCCAGTACCCAAGCCTGCGCACAGACTATGAGAATCAGGCATTACCCAGAGGCATAAACATGCCAGTGCCATCCCAGCCTGGCCACAAGTACCAAAAGCCAGCCCAGTATCTGCTGAAGTCAAAGGCTCTTCGCCACCATTCTCAGCTTTTACTTTTCTGGACTGGGGCAAGGAGACCTTGAGCACTGAAGCCAGCCAGCACACCCCTACCATGGCTGGACCTCCTCATCCAGGACAGTCTTCACCCTCCACCCTACACACCCAGCAGTCTCAGCATTATTCAAGGTGACTTTCCACACTGAGGTGAATGTAAGACCCCCTGTCCTGCCCACAGTGGACACTTGGGACCACTGCTAGCCAGTTTCACTCCCTGGTGGCATCCTATCCAGGTGGCTGAGAGGGAGGGGTGTGGTCCTTTCCCACTCAGCAAGCCAGGTGGACCTCTGCTCTGCTCAGCTCCCCCCAGCTGTTCCCAAGGGCCTCCCCTCTCCTCGAGGACCTCCCCTCTCTTCCTGACTGTCCAGTGCCCCTTAGTTGGCTCCTCTCCCGGCAGTGACCTGCCCCACCTGCTGAGTAGGTAGGCCAGTCCCTCCAGCTCAAGCAGAAGGAGGAAGGAGTGCCTCAATTGTTCTGCTCTGGGGCCCGTTCCACCCACACACACTCCCACAGTAGCAGCGTCAGTGGGCGAAAACCGCCCCAGGGGCTCCCGCCTACCCTCCTCTCCCTCATTTTCCACCCACACCTCTAAGTGGAGCGGAGGCGCGGCTCAAGGCCCCTTGAGGGAGGGGCTGCACACCGAAACTCCCCTCCGCCGCGTGCTGCAAATAAAGCTACAGAAAGGAGAGGGACGCCTAAGGCTTGTCCTGCTTTTCCACAGCCCTGCTGATGCGCTTCCTTGGCTTGAAGGCGCCGGCTTCTCCCGGACCCTGGGGCCCGCGTACTCCTTACCAACGTTAGATAGAACCAGGGCAGCGGCCCTCCCCAGCCCTGTTACCAGCCAGAGTCCAGGGCTTCCCCTGGCTCTTGGGGGGACCCCATATTCTTTGCAGGGGGCTCACATGCCGGGTCACGCCGGCAGAGTAAACGGGGGATAGAGAATTAGGTCCTACTCTTTCATATCCAGCTTCATCCGCTCCCTACCTGCTCCCAGGGCCCCCTAATTCGAAGACGCACCCCCTTTTCCATCAGTCTCCACCCCCCACCCCCGTCCCGCTTCCCCTCGTTCTCTCCTCGACCTCCGCCCTCCGGACCCCTTTCCCGAGTCCAGCTCCACCCATCTCCACTCCCCGCCGCTTCCCTCTGCCCACTAACTTGGGTCTGGGCTGCGGGGTCCGGCGGGCGCAGTCTCCTCCGCCCGGCGGCTGCTCGGCTGTGGGGGAGGGCGCTCTGTGCATGGACGGCCAGAGGCCACAGGGGCTGCCCCTCTCGGTGCCCAGCCCTCGGCGCCTGGCGGGCGCTGCCGTGTCCGCCGCTGTCCGGGCTCCGTCCCTCCCTCCACGTCTCCTCTCTCCAAGCCTCCGCGCCTCTGTCTGTGCCTCTGCCCCCCCCTCCCCGGCTGCGCTTGCCGCCTCTCCGCGCCGCCGCCCCCGCAGGACGCACGGGGAGCGAGGCCCGGCGCAGCGCTGGCTGCCGGGCGGGCGGAGGGCGTGGGCAGCGCCGGGGGCGGGGGCCGGGGGCGGGGGGCGGGCGCCCGGGCCTCCGGGCCGGCGGTGGAGACGCCGCGGCTGAGCGACGGAGAGAGGCGGAGACTGGGGGGGAGGGGGCGTGGAGCAGGCGGCGGGGGCGGGGACTCGGGAGCGGCGGCGCCGAGCCGGGGACTGAGGTGACCGAGGCCGAGCTGTGGAGGGCGGGCTTGGGGACCCAGCGGGCGGGGCGAGGTCGCTCCGTGCCGCCCACGCCGGATGCACAGCCGGCCCTCTCCGCGCCCACGTACCCACGTGAGCGCCCAGCCGGCGACATTCCTACTCCCCCCACCACCCGCTCCTACCCCACAGAGCGGAGAGCCGAGTTTCACAACCACGCACGGGTACACAAAAACACGGAGAAGCGCACGAACGTGCACACGCGCCCCAACAACTACGCGGACGCCCGCTGCCCACACTCCGGCCTCGCGGTGCTGTACGTGTGACTGCTTGGAGTGAGCCGGGAAAAGTTGGCGGAGTCTCGGGGTGCGCGGCTCCTCTGGGGCGTGCATTCCCCTGTCCTAGAGTGTGCACTTAGGGCAGGTCTGTGAGCGTGGGGCTCTGCAGGAATTCCTTGGATATCCCAGCGCTCTTACCCTGCTGCAAAAGGAGTAATCTGAAGGGTCATTTATCGGAAACCCAAGCCTCCGTTCCTGCCTCGAGTCTCTGCCGAAGTTTGGGGTACAGGAATGGGCGGGTTATGCTAGATACTACCGCGAAGATCAGTCGCGTCGGGTTGTCAGAGCATAGGTCAAGCAGGGATGGGAGGGGTACCCATCCTTCCTCTACTGGTCGCACTCTATTTGCTGAGGATGGGGGATCTGCTGGGTATTCTGTGTGGCCAAAGCTGGGATAGGAAGAATATCGCTTCTGCGGACGTTCGAGAGAACCTAATGGAAGATGGGCAGAAGGCCGGGAGCGTCCGACGTGGCTCCCTACGGAGGAGTAGGAGG
Organism: Lynx canadensis; assembly: GCF_007474595.2. Lineage (NCBI taxonomy): Eukaryota > Metazoa > Chordata > Mammalia > Carnivora > Felidae > Lynx > Lynx canadensis. The sequence goes on along the minus strand of NC_044309.1, from coordinate 82,945,283 downwards.
GAGGAGCTCCTTCAAGGAGCCTAGCCCCCCTCCGCAACCCACCCCCCCCCCGTTTGTTTCTCCTAGCCCCATCTGGTTCCCATTACACTCCCGCCCACGGCTGGGAGGGCTGGAGTTGGGGCGGGGTGGGGGGGGGGGGGGGGCAGGGGCTCTGAAGGCCCGGTCCAGCAGCTCCAGACCCTGACAAAATGAAGGCTGGGTAGAAGGGAAGCGAGCGGACCGGGAGGAAGGTTCTCCCCGAAGTCTGAAACCTCAGTCCCGCCCCGCCATTCCGCACTTCTGAGTGGCTCGGGGCCTGGCAGGGCGTGGGCGGCGGGGGCGGGGGCTGGTTCTACATTCCGGCTCTGTGAGGGGACCTTTCCATCTCCGGTGGGGACAGGAGAGGGGGAGGGCATCACTGGGTGGGATTTCGGTAGCTAACATTCTCCTCTCCTTCCCTTGAAGCCAGTGAGGGGGCTCATAGGAACGAGCAGAAATCCCCTTCCCAATCCCCAGTCCTGCAACTGGGGGGCGCGGCTAGACGGGCTCCCTCGGGGTACTCTCCCCGACCCCCTCTGAAATGTGTGGGCGCCCCCTCCCCCACTCTCCTCTGGTTATTTTGGAGCCTGGGCTGCCAGCCGCTGGCCCCGGGTTTCCACGTGCCTCCTCCCTCCCCCTGCCCACGCTCCCCGTGACGCACATCCTCCGCCCACACAGCCTCTGTTCCAGGCGCCCCCCTCACTCCCACCCGGGCCCCTTTGAGGCAGCGCTGAGCCCCCGGTCCGGAGACGCAGGCCCCGGGAAGAGGGCGGGGTAGGGAGTGAAGCCAGCGAGGGGCAACCAACTGGGCTCCGGGCGATTGGGTCCCAGCGCGAAAGAGGACGAAGGAGGAGCCGATTCTATGGCCTCCACTCTTCGGACCTGGAGCGGGTATTCGGCCGGAGAGGGAGGAAGGGAGACCAATCCAGAGGCCTAGGCTTGCCCATTCCACTAGGAGAGTCGGAAGGGGTCTCTGGGTGCGAACCTGTGTGGTAGAGTGAAACTCCCGAGTGTTTGTATCATTGTTTTTCAGGGTTGTCGTGAGGTTCAGATGAGAGGATGTAAATGAAAACTCTGTAAAGTGCCAAGCAAATTTAAGACGTTATTGCCAGTTTGTGTCTATGTATCCTGAGATAATGTATTTATATGTTTCTTTACATCGACTTGTGTATCTGTGGCTCTGTCTCTATCTAGGTTTGTATGTGAGCCCCTATGTGTGGATTTAAAAATACATACATTTAAAAAATCATTGACTTGTGAAGCCCCGCCAGAGGCCCAGAGCGCCCCCGCAGCCGGAGCTGCTGAGATGTCTGTTCTTCGCTTCCCTCCCACTCCTGCCACCCCCAACTCTCCTCCTACTCCCTTCCGTTGAGAACTAGGAATTTCCAGCCTTTTGCAAATGGAGAGACAGAGACAAAGAGACTGAGACTATGAGAAGCTATAGAAAACAAAGATAAAAGATAGATGGGGGGGGGGAATGATAAAAAAGAGGGTGGCACAACTACAAAAATCTTAATTTCTTCTCTTTTCTCCGTGAGCCCCATTCTCCTCAATGTGTCTCGGGACCACTTCCGTACTTGACTCACCTGCTTCCCCTCTCCCCCACCTGAGTGTTCTCAGAGGCACACAAAGAGCACGGAAACGGATTCCATTTGATGGAGGATTAATATATTGTCTACACTCGTCCCTTCCAGGAAGGGAAACAGTATTCCGAGTCCCAATTTTCCAAGAACAGGGGAAACGATTGTGAAGAAAGTGGGTGGAAGAGGAGTGAGGAAATTGCTAACCAGAAGGATTGTCATTCTTGGGCACGTGTAGATTTTCATCTAGCAGACTAAACTGCTCACATTCCCCTCCGCTCCTTTTCTACCGGGCCAAATCCAGCTCATGCAGTGAGGACTGGCTCAAATGTCACTTTCCTGAACCCCCTCCAGGCAGAATTAATTCCTTGCATCCATCAGTGGCCTTGTGGCCCTTTGTACACATTTCAATTATAGTTGCTTGTCTCACCCTCAGCCCAAGACTTCTCCAGGTTAGGTCTAGTATCTGGTGGGCCATCTGAAATGAATGTGTTGATGATGCTATTTCCCGGTCTGAACAATCTTGAAAAGGGCGATTCAGACATTTTACTCCCAAAGGGGCTGAACCTGGGCAAAACTGTTAGGTGGAGAGGTCTCCGTTCTTGAAGTTTCCAGTGAGTCTCCCAAGTCTGGCTCTTTGGCCTTCTAAAACGTCCACTGTTGTGGGCGTCTGGCTGGGTTAGTCAGCAGAGCATTCAATTCTTGAGGCGGGGGGCATGAGTTTGAGGCCCACATTGGGCAGAGTTTACTTAAATCAAAAAATAAAAATAAAATGGCTAGTTTCTGGTAAATTAATTCATACCCAAATGTCCAGATGTGAAAGGTAGAAGGCTGCAATCCTTGCTAGTAACAGAAAAATATGAATATAAAATAATGATTCTTCTTTCCTCTTTGTAACATGTTACAATTAAATAGTCTAAAGAGTGTTGTCCTTCAGTTTAGCCATTTTAGAAGAGATGCTTCACCTCGCGAAGACAAATAATCCTAACCTCTGCCTTTAAGGAAGTAGGGATAGTGCAATAATAGGGGTACAAATAATGACAGAAGTATAGGGGGCAAGTGGTGTTTTCTGCCTCTGGTAGAAGTAGGAAACCGGTTTAGACAGTCATCCAAAGGACGTGATGATGTAGCCTAGGATTTTGATGAATGAATAGATTTTCAGAAAAAAGGGACAGTCAAGTCAGGAGAGCAGAATGTAAACTTACACGGAAGTATGAAACATAATGATATGTTTCCAAAACTAGAAATTATTTGTTATTGCTGGATAGGCTGTGGTGGTGGTTAAAAACCAGCCCAGGGAGGTGTACGAGGCCATTTTATTAAGTGTATTATAGACTATCGCTTTTCTATATAGTAAAAGACCAATTCAAAAAATATCAATCTGGGGCACCTGGGTGGCTCAGTCAGTTAAGCATCCGACTTCGGCTCATGTCACCATCTCACAGTTGGTGGATTCGAACCCCGCATTGGGCTCTGTGCTGACAGCTCAGAGCCTGGAGCCTGCTTTGCATTCTGTGTGTGTGTCTCTCTCTCTGCCCCTCCCCTGCTCACACTCTGTCTCTCTCTCAAAAATAAATGAACATTTAAAAAAAATTTTTTTTATAAAATTAAAAAAAATTTCAATCTAGTGGCACCTGGCTGGCTCAGTCAGTAGAGCATGCGACTCTTGATCTTGGGGTTGTGAGTGCAAGCCCCACATTGGGTGTAGAGATTACTTAAAAAATAAAATCTTTAAAAAAATTCCAATCTATTGTCCCCTACTTTTATAAAATACTCTACATGTGAATTATTAGAAAAGGGAAATAAAATCCGTATTTTTATTAGATTCATTAAATACAAAAATTTTCTGTTGAATTGCTGGAAAAGTTTCTAAATGCTTACATTTAACTTTGAAATGCTTTCATTACAGATTGGTAACAACCTTTGAATAGCATTGTTGTAGTTAGTTTCTTTACATCTGTGTTTTAGATCATACTAAGAACCCTGGGCTTCATCACCTGAGATACTATGGAATCATAAAGACTTTATAACACGGGAGAGACATAGGCAGATCTGCATTTAAAAGTAGGATGGGTGAAGGGTTTTAGGACTGTAAAAACAGCAGGGAAACCAGCTTGGAGTAACCCAAAGTGGTCCATGTGAGAGGTGGCAAGGTGCTAGATTACATGGCTGGCATGGGATGGAAAGGACACATTCACAAGAAAGGAAGTAAACTAAGTAGGACTTGATTGGCGAAGGGGTTGAGGGGGAAGAGAAGTTTAGGGTAACTCTTGGACTTCTAGCTTGGGTGACTGAGTAGATGGAATGGAGTGTCTTCATGAAATATTAATTGTCCGCAATCCTCTTCCTAAATTTAAGAAATTATGAAAACCAAAACTCTTTCATAACTCATTTGATACCAAAACCTAATCTGACCTAAACTTATTTTGTGGCGGACCTCCTAAACTTGCAGGTTATTTATAGTTTCATTTATCCCTCTTTCATTTATCCCAATACGAATATTTATGTCTCATTGCAGAAAAATTAATTTGTTTGATTACAGGGTGCTGTCCCAGGCCCCATTGGGATTGTTGCTTTATGTGTTCTATATGCACCATATTACCTTTCTAAAATCCAAAAATATTCTGAAGCACACTTACTCTCCAGATTGTCCACCCCATTTACTCAACAGTCTTGGCCTGAGTTCTTTTGGCTATTTGCATAAATCAGATCCACCTGCAGATAATGAATATTCATTGCATTGTGTGCTATAGCCTCTGAAGATGGTTGTTGTTTTTTTTTTTAAAGATTTTATTTTTAAGTAATCTCTACACCTAATGTGGGCTCAAATTTACAACCCCAAGATCAAGAGTCGCATGCTCTACCAATTGAGCCAAGCTGGCACCCCCTGAAGATGATTCTTAAAGTGTTTTGAGCAGTGTCCTCGTGATTAAAAATAAGACTAAAAGCTTCTTCAGTGACTACCTTGAAGTGACAGAACTTATTTGGATGTTAACGTATAATGTGTTTATGGACAGTAAAGTTTCATTATTGTATACCTCCTTTGCACATGTTTTTGTTTTTTTAATTTTTTTTAAGTTTATTCATTTATTTTGAGAGGGGGAAAGGGACTGAGAGAGGGAGAGAGAGAATCCCAAACAGGTTCCACGCTGTCAGTGCAGGGCCTGATGAGAGGCTCAATCTCACAAACTGTGAGGTCATGACCTAAGCCAAAATCCAGAGTCCAGCGCCTAACTGACTGAGCCACCCAGGAGACCCCTCCTTTGCACATGTTAAAAGTTAGTGGTCAGTGATCTACTGGCATTAGTTCCCAAATCTGGAATTAGTTCCTTTGTTCTCTGGCCTTTATTCAAAACCAAAGAGTGAACTCTGCATGGTGGGAATTTGGGGCCTGGTAGAAGTGAGAGTGCGTGCATGTGCACATGTGTGTGTGTGCACGGATACCTTTGCACATGTGTGTGCAAGTTTATTTTTTAAAACTTTTGGATTTACAGAAAAATTGAGAAGATAGTATAGAGAGTTCCCATATACCGCACATCCAGTTTCCACTATCATTGCCTTATATCAGTATGCTGCATTTGCTGCTATTAATGAACCAATATTCATACATTATTGTTTAAAATTTTTTGATGTTTTTATTTATTTTTGAGACAGAGAGAAAGCAGGAGCTGGGGAGGAGCAGAGAGAGACAGAGACAGGAACTGAAGAGGGCTCTGCGCTGACAGCAGAGAGCCTGACACAGGGTTCAAACCCATGCATGAGCTGTGAGATTGTGACCTGAGCCGAAGTTGGACACTCAGTGGACTGAGCCACCCAGGCACCCCCATACATTATTATTAATTAAAAGTCTACAGTTTATTCAGATATTCTGGGTTTTCAACTAATTTTTTTTTTCTATTCCAGGATCCCATCCATGATACCATATTACATTTCGTTCTTGTCTCCTTAGGCTCTTCTTGGCTGTTAGGCTCTTTCTTTGTTTTTGATGATCTTGGTAATTTTGAGGAGCATTAGTCAGGTATTTTGTAGTTTGCCCCTCTATTGAAATTTATTTAATGCTCTTTTCATGATTAGGTTAGTTTTATGGGTTTGGGGAGAGGAAAACCATAGACATAAAATGCCATTTTCATCGCATGACATCAAGTATACATAGTATCAATGTGATTTACTACTGTTGATATTGACCTCTCCAGATCAGCCAAGGGAATGTGTGTGACACAGATACAGGGTTACTATTGCAGCAGCAATAGCCTAGACTTTTCTTTTTGAGGATGCAATTTCTTGTTTTGCCCATAGCTGAGACCCATTTTGACTTTTTTTTTTTAAGTTTATTTATTTCTGAGAGAGAGAGAGAGGGAGGGAGGGAGGGAGAGAGAGAATGGGGTAGGGGCAGAGAGAGAAGGGAGAGAGAGAATCCCAAGCAGGCTCTGCACTGTCAGCACAGAACCCAATGCAGGGCTCGAACTCATGAATTGTGAGATCATGACCTGAGCCAAAATCAAGAGTTGGACACTCAACCAACTGAGCCACCCAGGCATCCCGACCCATTTTGACTTTTTAAAAATACCTTGTTTGGGGACACATCTATATCTATATCTGTATCTATATCTATATCTATAGATAGGTATCTATATCTTGGTTTGAAAGCTTGAAACTTCCCCTGAAGTAGCCTCCTTTCCTGAATTTCCTCTCCACTCACTAGACTCCATCATCTCTAGTGTTCCTACCCACCACTATCAGATCCTCTAAAAAAATTAATTGCTTCAATTTCTAGTAACATTAACTGAATACCTGTTTATGTGCCAGGCACTCTTCTAGGTCCTTACACTGTGTTAAATCACGTAATGGGAAGCAGCTTGATGCATAGAAAGAACTCAGTCTTTGGGTAAGACTTGGGTTGAAACCGCAGCCCAGCCCAAATAACTATGTAATCTTGGGCAGGTTCTTTGTATTAGCCTTGGCTTCTTCAATGGAGATATTTGTCTCACAAGACACTGTAAGGAATAAAAAACTTTCCCTTAATCCTCACATTCATTTGACTTCCAACTGCCATGGGTGCCTAGCTGGCTTAGTCTAAAGAGCAGGTGACTCTAGACCTCAGGGTCCAGTTCGAGCCCTACGTTGAAGGTAGAGATTATTAAACAAACAGACAAACAACTTTTTAAAAAACCTCAAAAGCCTCTGCCTACATTTTATTTTATCTTATTTTATTTTTTAAAGTTTATTTATTTATTGGGGCGCCTGGGTGGCTCAGTCGGTTGAGCGTCTGACTTTGGCTCAAGTCGCGATCTCAGAGTTGGTGGGTTTGAGCCCGACATCAGGCTTTGCGCGGGCAGTATGGAGCCTGCTTTGGATTCTCTGTCTCCCTCTCTCCCTGTCTCTACCCCACTTGCGCACTCTCTCTCTCAAAAATAAATAAACATTTTTATTTAATGTTAAAAATAAAAATTTTTTAAGGTTTATTTATTTTTGGGGGTGTCTGGGTGGCTCAGTCAGTTGGGTGACTGACTTTGATTCAGGTCTTGATCTCCTGGTTCATGCGTTCGAGCCCTGCATCAGGCTTTGTGCTGACAGCTCAGAGCGTGGAGCCTGCTTCAGATTCTGTTTCCTTTTCTCTCTCTCTCTGCCCCACCCCTGCTTGTGTTCTCTCTCTCTCTCTCTCTCTGTCTCTCTCTCAGAAATAAAATAAAAATAAACATTAAAAAATTTTACATAAAAAGTTTATTTTCGTAATCTCTACACCCAACGTGGGGCTGAAACTCACCACCCAGAGATCGAGTCTCTTGCTCTTCGCTGTTTGGACTGAGCCAGCCAGGCACTTCCCCCCGCCCCCCTCCGATTTTTAAGTGCTACAAAAATGCCTACATTTTTAAGCGCTGGTGTTTATTCCCATAAAATACTGACATACTTTTTTTTTTTTTTTTTTTTGGTGACTTGTTTTAAATCACCTAGGACTTTGGAAGACACATTGTCTTACTTAAAAAAAAAAAAATCGTCCGTCAGAACCCTACTTATAAAGCGTCTCAAGAGTAAGTTACCCATAACAAAAAGATCATGTAAAAAGGAAAGAAAGATGGGGTATCTAGGTGGCCCTAGTCAGTTAAGCTTCCGACTTCGGCTCTGGTCATGATCTCCCACGTTCGTGGGTTCCGGCCCCGCTCAGGCTTTGCGCGGACTGCACGGACCCTGGAGCCTGCTTCAAATTCTGTGTCTCCCTCCCTCTCTGCCCCTCCCCCATTGTGCTCTGTCTCTCTCTCCCAAAAGTAAATAAACATGAAAAAAAATTTTTTTTTAAGTAAAGAAAGAGGACAGACAATTCTGACAGTTTCGAGGTTAATATCAAATTTGGTAGAGGCCTCGCCCATTCTGATTTTCTATTGGTTAAACTTACCATCAATTGCACCAGTTGTAAATAAAGTGGAGACGGAAGCATGTTGTTAAGGGGTGGGATCTTCCTGTCGCCATTGCTAAGGTGAGGGTCCGTTTTCTAATAGGCTGAAAGCTGCTTTTCCCGCCCTCTCGCAGCAGTTGCTAAGAGGCGGGATTATGGAGTCCGTAAAGGACTGAGTGCTCGAGGCTCCGCCCATCCTATTGGATGGTAGGGGGCAGGTCTTGAAGTGGATAGGCTGCTGGCCCTGCCTGTTCCGGCTAGTTGCTGGGGAGAGGCACGTGAAGAGGAGGCGGCGTGAGGCGACCACGGCGGGAGGAATGAAAGTGGCGGTCTCACCGGCAGTTGGTGCCGGCCCGGGGGGCTGGAAGGCTGGGGGCAATGGGGGCGGTGGGGCAGTGCGGCTGCTCCTGGTCCTCTCCGGCTGCTTGGCCTGCGGCTCAGGTACCGCCGGGGGCAGCAGCTGTCGTGGGGGCGGGTGCTGAGGGGATTATATTTAGAAAAGTGGGGAGTGTCCCCAGGGTACGGACCGTTATTCTGCAGTGGGGCGCGGGCGTGGTGCCGGGGAAGTAGCTTCGTCTGCAGTGAGGGGTTAGGGCCCTGGGGAGGCCTGGGGGAGCTACCCAGAGTGGGGAGGAGTCTGGAGTCTTTTGGCAGAGACAGGAAGGGAGGCCTGGGCTGGGTGAGAAGCGGTCCTGGGGGCTGCGTCGCGGTGAACAGGCCTCGATTTTCCTGATGAAAAGTCAGGGGCCCCGAGTACCATTCCTGGTAGGCTGAGCTGCCACTGGAAAGGGGGCATTCCATTCATTCAGCAAATTAGCAACACCTTCTGAGCGTGTGCTCTGTCAGGGCATGGGTTGCTGAATGGATCATTTTCATTCAGTGAAATGGAGTGATTTCTGTGTAATGTCTTCTGTCCTTGTAAGATCTGGCCCCTACCGGCCTTATAGCAAGGACCTGGCGCCGTTAAACTCGCGTTTCCAAAAAGTAAAAAGATACAAATACCATTCACCATCAGATATGTTTCTTTTCGAGACTTGTTCACTTTTGAAGCAAACATTGATATCTACCTATTGCTGGATAATTGGCTTTGGACTCAAATGAAACTGTTTCCCTTTTCCCGCTGTAACTCATAAAACCTAGACTGTTTCTAAAAAACCTCCTTCTACCCTTATCAAATGCATAACAGAAAAATAAGTGAGGTTTCCAAGTTCCACTGGAGACCGTTGAAACTCACAGGGTTAAGGATAATCATATCTTGTAAACACATTATGCTCTCACCTCTCCCTTCCTTTGCTGCCTATCTCATGCTGTCACTTACAATTATCCTTAGCTGCAGCTTTAAGATTGTCTCAGGATCCGTTGACGTAGTGCCAAATTGTAACGTCCTCCTGAAATGTTTTTTTGGGGGGAGACGGTAGGTATCCAGGAAGGTACTTTTCCAGGGCAGGGGCCCAGAGTAACATTACTACTACTACTACTACTACTACTACTTATTATTATTATTATTATTATTATTATTATTATTATTTTAAGTTTTAAGAGTGTAGTGGGTTTTTTAAAATGTTTACTACTTGTGAGAGAGAGAGTGAGCAGGAGAGGGGGATGGAAGATTTGACAGGGCTCTGCTCTGACAGCTCATGAGCTGTGAGATCGTGACCTGAGCCCAAGTCTGACGCTCAACGGACTGAGCCACCCAGGTGCCCTGAAGCTACCTATGATCTGAATGAACTTGGGTCAGATGGTTAACCTCTAAAATGGGGTTGTGGACTGTGGCTATGAAAGAGAAAATATATGAAAAAAATGTTCCTACCTAGTCAGCACTCAAACAGCAGACACTTTTTCCTTAATGAGAGGAACAGGGGCTTCTTAGCTTCGAGAAGGGTGAACTTGGGATGATATTCTGTGTGGCCTGGTAGATCATGTGTGTGGCAGCTACAAAGAGACAATCATGTTATAGAGAAGAACTTTCTAAAAGCCAGAGGCAGGGCGCCTGGGTGGCGCAGTCGGTTAAGCGTCCGACTTCAGCCAGGTCATGATCTCGCGGTCCGTGGGTTCGAGCCCCGCGTCAGGCTCTGGGCTGATGGCTCGGAGCCTGGAGCCTGTTTCCGATTCTGTGTCTCCCTCTCTCTCTGCCCCTCCCCCGTTCATGCTCTGTCTCTCTGTGTCCCAAAAATAAATAAACGTTGAAAAAAAAAATTAAAAATAAATAAATAAATAAATAAATAAATAAATAAATAAAAGCCAGAGGCACCTAAAGATAAAATACAGTACTTCAAAAGGTAGGAAGTTTTTTCTCATTGGAAGTGTTTGATTAAAAAAATAATGTCAGTTGATTTTAGACTATTTGGCAAGAGCAATTAAAGTATAAAGAAGTAGAAAAAAATCTTCACTGTTTATTCCATTCAGAGGCAATCCATTTTAGCAGACTTTCTCCTGGTCTTTTTCCACATTTTTTTTTTTTTTAATAAAACTTTGGAGGCGCCTGGCTGGCTCAGTCCGTAGAGCATGTGACTCTTGATCTCAGGGTTGTGAGTTTGAGCCCCACGTTGGGTGTAGAGATTACTTAAAATCTTTTTAAAAGTTTTTTTGAATTGATAATATATTCATACACCTGTCAACAATCCAGTTCTTTTTCCTGGATCCAACTAGTTACTACTAGAGATGGTTTTTGGTTTTTAAAAAAATTTTTTAATGTTTATTTATTTTTGACAGAGAGAGAGAGAGAGAGACAGAGCATGAGTGGGGGAGGGGCAGAGAGAGAGGGAGACACAGAATCCGAAGCAGGCTCCAGGCTGTGAGCTGTTGGCACAGAGACTGACGTGGGGCTCGAACTCACAGACCTCAAGATCACGACCTGAGCCAAAGTTGGATGTTCAACCGACTGAGCCATCCAGGTGCCCCTAGAGATAGTTTTCTTAATTGATTTTGTAGCATAAACATTTTTTATACCATTTAAAATTCGTCATAATTATTTTTATTTGTATTCTACTCTTTGGACAGATCATTCACTTAATGTTTTTGAACTAAACATTTGGTTGGATATTTGTGGTGTTTCTAGTTTTTCATCGTTGTAGATAACACTTTGTGAACATTTTTGCATATAAATTTTTTACTGATTATATTTTTAGGATAGATTCTCAGATTTATTAGATCAAATGCTAAAACATATTTAAGGCCCTTGAAACATCTTGCTGAAATATTTTCCTGAAAAGGTATTCTGGTTTACACCACTAGCAACACTATTTGCTTATGACCCATATGCTTGCCAGCTTTGGATATTCTAGACTATAACATCTTTGTTAATTTGATAGATCAAAAGTAGTGTCGGGGCACCTGGGTGACTCAGTCGGTTGAGCATCTGATTTAGTGTCCGTCTCTTGATTTCGGCTGAAGTCTTGATCTCACGATTCCTGAGATCAAGCCCTGCATCAGGCTCTGTGCTGGGGCATGGAGCCTGCTTGAGATTCTCTTTCCCTTTCTCTCTGTCCCTCCTCCCTTCAAAATAAGTAAATAAACATTAAAATAAAAAAGTAGTCATGCCCCAGAAAAAGACAAAATATTAATAAAAGAAAGTAGTGTCTTAATTTAGTTTGCATTTTTTTTAAGTTTATTTATTTATTTTGAGAGAGAGAGGATGCATGGGAGGGGCAGGAGAGGGAGAGGGAGAGAGGGAATCCAAAGCAGGCTCTGTACCATCATTGGGGAGCCCCCCGCAGTACTTGAACCCAGGAACCCTGAGATCATGACCTGAGCTGAAATCAAGAATAAGACACTTTACTGACTGAGCCACCCAGGTGCCCCAAGAATATATATATTTTTATAATCTATTTACTTGTTGAAAGTTTTTCTTTAATTTGCTTGCTTTTACTTTTTTTTATTGAAGTATAGTTGTCATACAATGTTATATTAGTTTCAAGAATACAACATAGAAGGGCACCTGGGTGGCTCAGTTGGTTAAACATCTGATTCTTGATTTTGGCTTAGGTCATGATCTCAGGGTTCGTGAGTTCAAGCTGTGCATCAGGCTCTGTGCTACAGAGTGGAGTCTGCTTGGGATTTCCCTCTCCCTCTCTCTGCCCCTTCACAGCTTGCTCTCTCTCAAAAAAAAAATACATGAATAAACATTAGAAAAATACAACATAGTGATTTGGCAAATCTGTACATTACACAATGTTCACCACAATAAATGTAGATCCCTTTTACCTTTTTAAATAGATTTGTATTTTTATGTAGTCACTTGATTTTATTCCTCAGACTTATTTCCATTGCATTTATGCTTAAAGAGTCCTCCAAAACTGAACTTATATCATTTTTATGGTATATTTTAAATTTTTTTATTTTACTTTTTAATCTATAATTAATGTCAGCATTTGGTATAAGGTGAGGTGAGAATCTAGATAGATTTTATTTTCCAAATAACCAGTTGTCCCAACATCCCATTGAATGATTCTTTCCTAAGTGCACTGTTTAAGATGCTTGTTTTCAGTAAGGCTTTAAGTACAAACTAAGTTATCTCTTGAAAGAAATGAACAGAGGCTATTTAAGAAATTGTTTTTCATGACTTTTTCGGGTCTATTCCAGTCCTCACATATTATGAATCATTTTCACTGATTCTGCCTGTGGATGTTAAGTGATCAGTGCTGTTGATTAAAGTTTGTAATGATTGTAAGCAAGTATGAAGTTATTAACCTTTGAATACCTGCTTTATGGATAAATGCAATAAGCAACTAATGATTCACTACTTTCCATGAAGGCATTTTCCAAAATCTTTGGGCTCAAAGGCATTTTCCTGAATGTTTAGTTCATTCTAGTTTTTAACATTCTAGCTAACTCACTTTAGGGGGGAGGGAGAAAGGTGGTGTATATCCTTTTGCTACAGGAAGCACAAAATTTTAAATGCGCATTCTGACAACTTACATATGTTTAAGGTCGTTTGGTTTAGTTTTGTGTTGCTAACAGTTTAAGCTACAGTTGGAGTAGTGGTTGTTCCACAAATTATCCCATTTGGCTGAATTGGTGTAGTTCACCTCTCAATGAGTTTACAGAGATGTGGCTGGCCAAGGTGCTGATTTCCATAGGAGGTTGCTATTAAAGACATTTATTTATTTATTTATTTATTTATTTATTTATTTATTTATTTATTTAAAATCCTTTCCCTTGAGTGTTATGTAACTTGGGAAAAGGAAGAACTAGATTTTAAAAGATGTTGTTTGTTATAAAACCATTTTATTTCTTTAGGAAAATGGCATCAGAGAATTTTAAAATTAGTTTCAAAACAATAATGCCTTTTCTTGGCATTAAGTTTTTCAAATGCCCTCTGCTATTGACATTATTTGTATCTTACGATCTTCTTGAAAATAATAGTGGGCTTAAAAAGGTATAGTGGTGGGGCACCTGGGTGGCTCAGTTGGTTAAGGGTCCGACTTTGGCTCAAGTCATGATCTCATGGTCCGTGGGTTCTAGCCCCTTGTCGGGCTCTGTGCTGACAGCTCAGAGCATAGAGCCTGCTTTGAATTCTGTGTCTCCCTCTGTCTCTGCCCCTCCCCCACTCATGCTCTGTCTCTCAAAAAATGAATACACATTAAAAAAATTTTTTTTGTTGTTAAAAAAATAAAAAGGTGTAGTGTTCTATTACTTGGTGCTGTGGGAGAGAAGGGGTTAACAAGTGTGACTCTTGTTTTTGTTTTTTATTGGACAGGTGCATGTTTCTACTTCAGGCTTTTTACATAGACTGGATATTCTTTTAAGGAAGTGATAGGTTCTTGTTCAACAACTTTTTTTTTTAATGCTGCCCAATGTTTTTGCATACCTCAATGAATTTCTCAATACAGTAGTTTTAGCATTCACATAACCTTACTCACTTATACTCTCCAGAAGAGAGTAAACTTTTTTTTTTTTTAAGTTTAATGTATTTATATAATCTCTACACCCAACATGGGGCTCAAACTCACAACCCCAAGATCAGGAGTACATGCCCTTCCGACTGAGCCAGCTAGACTCTGCAAGAAAATAAACCATATTTGTGAGTGGATATTCTTTCAGTACATTTGTGTGCTTGCTAGTGAGACAGATGTCAACAGGATTTTGAAAAGGTTTCACTTTATGAAAGATAGGCTAGGAGGAAATCCCAATTACTACTGGATTAAACCGTAGTGAGAAGCTGATAGATGGGGGTTCAGGGCATGCTACCCCAAGATATAGCATCTTGGCATATTATATATTTTAAGCTGAGGGAGTTTAAGAAAACAACAGGAGCAGGAAGGTCTCTTTGACCTCCCCATCTTACCCTTCTCTGAAACAGACCATAAAATCTTGTGAGAGTTGCCTTCCCTCCCTCCCTCCCTATACCTTGAGGAATTTAAGACAAAGGGATATTGAGAGGAATCTAAGCAAACAGGCCTTGCTTGCTCTGTTTCCCCCTAGTTTACTACAATTGCCACATACTCTTTACCGTATCATATTCCTTCACAGCTGTCCACTCTTCCTCAAACATAGCATAAAAGTACATAGCTCTAACTGTTTCTTTGGGTCTTCATTTCCTTATGAAGGCTTTCGTGTCACGTAAAACTTTTATTAAATGTGTATGCTTTTCTGTTGTTAGTCTATCTTTGTCAGTTTAAAATTTCAGACTCGGGGCGCCTGGGTGGCGCAGTCGGTTAAGCATCCGACTTCAGCCAGGTCACGATCTTGCGGTCCGTGAGTTCGAGCCCCGCGTCAGGCTCTGGGCTGATGGCTCGGAGCCTGGAGCCTGTTTCCGATTCTGTGTCTCCCTCTCTCTCTGCCCCTCCCCAGTTCATGCTCTGTCTCTCTCTGTCCCAAAAAATAAATAAGTGTTGAAAAAAAAAAGTTTAAAAAAAAATTTCAGACTCAGCCAGGGACCCTAAGAGGATCAAGGAAAAATTTTTCCTCCCTTACAATATTAAGAGTGAATTTTTTAAAAAATTGAGATGTAATTCATGTATAATAAAATTCACCCTTTCAGTGGTTTTTAGTATACTCACAAGGTCGTGCATCCATCATCACTGAATTCTTGAATTACCAGAATATTTTCATCACTCCAAAATGGAACCCCATGCATCTTAGCAGTCACTCCCCATTCACTTTTCCCAGATCCTGGCAACCACTAACATCTACTTTCTGTCTCTGTGGATTTGCCTGTTCTGGACATTTCATACAAGTAGAATCATTTGATATATGCTCTTTTTGGTCTGGCTTCTTTCCTTCAGAATAATGTTTTCAGGGTTCATCCATCTTGTAGTATGTATCAGTACTCCCTTTTATGGTTGAATAATATTACACTTATAGGTGGATCTATCACATTTTGTTTTATCCATCAGTTCATAAGTTGATGGACATTTGTTTGTTTTCACTTTTTAGTTATTATGGATATTGCTGCTGTGAACATTCATGTATGAGTTTTTGAGTGAACATATGTTTTCAGTTTTCTTGGGTATATACATAGGAGTGGAATTACTGGATCATAGAGTAACTCTATGTTTAACTTCTTGAGAAACTGCCAAACTTTTCCAAAGAGGATGCACCATTTTACATTCCCAGCAACAATGTTTGAGTGTTCTTGTTTCTCACATGCTGGCCAACCCTCCTTACTGTCTTCTTTTTGATTTTAGCCTTCCTAATGAGTATAAAGTGATATTTCATTGTGGTTTTGATTTGTATTTCCCTGATGGCTAATGGTGTTGAGTGTCTTTTCATATGCTTATTGGCCATTTTTATATCTTTGGAGAAATGTCTATTCAGATCCTTTGCCCATTTTTACAATTGGGTTATTTCTCTTTTTCTTGTTGAGTTGTAGTTCTTTATATATTATGGGTAGTAGACCTTTGTCAGATATGTGATTTGCAAATATTTTCTCCCATTTTGTGCGTTAATCTGTTTACTTTCTTGATAAGGTGCTTTGAAATACAAAAGTTTTAAATTTTTATGCACTCTGATTCATCTGTTTTTTCTTTGGTTGCTTATGCTTTCATGTCGTATCTAAGAAACCATTGCCTGGCATGGTCATGAAGATCCACCCCTGAGTTTTCTTCTAAGTGTTTTATAGTTTTTGTTCTTATGTTTAGGTTTAAGAAGAAATTTAACTTCAAAATTGGTCTTAGCTTCACCGTAAAACCATTTTGGACTGGCAGGCATCATTGCCTTTTTTTGTGTGTGTAACTTTGCTTTCTTAAAGTTTTGTTTTGTTTTTTAGTTTATTTAAATCTATCCATCTTTGTACCTAGACCAGAGTGATAACTGCATTTCCACTTAGAGTAGCACTTGATAAGTTGGTAAGTACAATATAGAACCCAAGGAAAAAGTTATTTAACTGTTTTGTGGTAAAGAAGGTAGCTGGTACAAACTTGGGTGGGAAGATATGAGAAAGTGGTCGCTTTTAAGCCTTGAATTGGCTGAGATTGAATACAAACTTCTGAATGGAGAATTTTCTGTCTTGGCTGAATGAAAGGGATTGCGTATGTTAATTAACTGCTCTTAAAACTTGAAACAAAACAGTTGGAAAAAACGATTTTGTCATCTTTTAGCATCTTCTTAAAGTACTATAAATACAAAAACATTGTCAAGTCTGTTTATCCTATTCAGGAGAAAGAGAAAATAAGTAGATGGGGTTACTTTAGCTCTGCCTTTATAAGGGAAGCAGGACCTGGGTGTGAATGTCAGTTAAACTATTCACTGGTTGTATGACTCTGGGCAAATTACTTAATCCTTCTAAGCATCAGTTTTCTATTTGTGAAATAGCGATTATGAGAGTGCTTGACTCATAGCATCGTTGGAGAGTTAAACGATAGACAGCATACTATCTTAATAAACACTTAATAGTAGTTTCTATTACTGCTTTTTCTGGGTTAGTTGCTATTTATAACATTTAAATGATTAAATTTAATGGAAATAAGACTGCCTTGTTTCTCCTCTTGTTTCAGTTTTCTTTTTTTTTTATTAATTTTTTTAATGTTTATTTTTGAGAGAGAGAGAGAGAGAGCACGCGCGCGTGCGCACAAGTCGGGGAGGGGCAGAGAGAGAGAGAGAGAGAGGGAGACACAGAATCCAAAGCAGGCTCCAGGCTTCGAGCTGTCAGCACAGAACCTGACATGGGACTCCAACCCATGAACTTTGAGATCATGACCTGAGCCGAAGTCAGCCACCCAACCAATTGAGTCACCCAGGCACCCCTCTTTCAGTTTTTCTTGTTTCTCAGTCACTGACATTTTAACCCTAGCTTTAAAAAAGTCCGTTTCGATGGTATTGTAATAGCATCATAGGGTAACAGGTGGTAGCTACACTTGTGGTGAGCATAGGTAAGGGATAGGCTCCTGGAATCACTGTATTGTACACCTGATGCTAATGTAACATTGTATGTCAACTATACTTCAATTAAAAAAAAGTGGTTGGTTTAATTCTTTTTATGTAATAGGTTGTAGTTATTAGCTTGTCCTGTTGTCTTAATCCTTATTTCCTTTCTTTGCATAAAGCTGGAATTGATATAAACGTGGTCATGCTTCAGGAATCCCGAGTTTATAATATGAGTGACAGGCAACAGTTCTGTTATAAAAATGTGCTTATCCCAAAGTGGCATGATGTGTGGACACGGATACAGGTAATAATTTGGAGGCCCCTGGCTGGGGCAGCTTCTGTGAATATCTGTCTGTGATCAGTGAATACTTTGACACATTTTCCCCCTTCACACACAATTGGAAAAAAAAAGTATTGTCAACAACCTTGTTAGGGCTCAGATTATCCTGAATTGTGTTTTCCTCAGTATGCATTTATGCTTACTTTGCATTCTTCTCTCTGTTCCCTTAAGTAACTTATAATACTTGACCCTGAGGTAACCTTCCTTCCTCTTTTTCCCAAAGAAGCTTCCTTCTCTTCCTTCCTCTCCTTTTCGTATACATACACATATGCACTCACACACACACACACGCACGCACGCACGCACCCTCCCCCCCTCTTTCTTTTAAAGGCCTTATGCCTTCTTCAGCCAGGAAACTGTTGCGTGCCTGTCAGGATGTAAACTCTTTTGCCTTGCTGTTCCTATTCTATTTTGATTCTACACGAAATATTTCATAAGCCCCCTGCCTGAAGTTTCCCTTTGATAGGATGACTTTCATTTCATTTATTTCATAACACTATTAAGCCACCTGGCAAGCAAGAATGTCTGGCTGTAATAATGATTGAACAAAATGAGTCCTTTTGGAAAAGCTGCTCCTGCTATAAGCATAGTTACTGATAAGGGCATTGTTGTCCACATCATAAACATAAGGGTGGGCTTGTGGGGTTTTTAAATTTTCTTTTTTTTATTGTCTGATATAAAGATCATATTCCATCTGAGACACATTATAACCAACATTTACCCATAATCAGTGATTTGTGACAGAGGGTTGACCTTCTCAGCCTGTCCTTATGGGAAACATTTGCAGTTTTCTGGCGTGGCTTCTGCCTGACAATTCTCTCTCTCTCTCTCTCTCTCTCTCTTTCTTTCTTTCTTTCTTTCTGGCTTGGCAATTTTCTTAATATTCTGGATCCTTGTTTTGTATGCTTTCTCATAAATAGCTCTAGTGCTAACCCTTTCAGCTTGGAAGTCTTTTTCCCCCCCTGTGTTGTTCTGCCTTAATAGTAGATTCAGCTCATGTTAACAAGACATTCTAACAGCTGCCTGTCTGTACTATGTGCAATATTATTTGCTCAATTATGTTTTAGCTCCTGCATCTCTATATTTCTTATAAGCCTTGTGGAAAACTGGCACTATTACTGATATCTACTCTAGAGTTATTTAAAGTTTTTTTAAATTGTATTTATGAAAATTTAAAATTTCTACTTCTTTCTGATCCTGATTTCACTTGTGTTACAGATCCGGGTAAATAGTTCCAAGCTGGTACGTGTCACCCAGGTGGAGAATGAAGAGAAACTGAAGGAGTTAGAGCAGTTTAGTATC
Source organism: Lynx canadensis (assembly GCF_007474595.2). Taxonomy (NCBI): domain Eukaryota; kingdom Metazoa; phylum Chordata; class Mammalia; order Carnivora; family Felidae; genus Lynx; species Lynx canadensis. The sequence goes on along the minus strand of NC_044309.1, from coordinate 82,926,346 downwards.
TGGAACTTTTTTTCCTCCTTTTTAAAAGAGAAATTGAACGATACCTATGTTAACGTGGGTCTATACAGCACAAAAACCTGCCTCAAAGTTGAGATTATAGAGGAAGACACCAAGTACAGTGTCATTGTGACCCGGAGTAAGTCTTACCTGTTTTTCTGTGGATTTTATAGTGAAACGGGACTGAGCTTTGGAGAGTGTAACTAGTGAGACAGGGAAGTCAGCCCAAGACAACTAACTCCCTTTTGGTTCTGATTATAACCTGAGTATACCACTGCTCCAGACAGTTGAGAGACCCTCTCCCACATAAAAGCCTTTAGGCCTAGGATAGAGATTTCACCTTGGGTCATTCTGAATATTTCCTTACGGACATTTGCGAAGGCTTGTGTTCCTAATACTCCCAGTGGCCCTGAACTGATCCGCTTAGTGTTCTTCAGAGTAAGATAGGTTTATTCCTGCCCTCTGGGCACTTCTAGACAAAGTTAGATGTCCTGAAATGTATAAGCCTACATTTGAAGACATGAATGGTATAAATAATAAAAACTGAAGAAAGGTAGAACTGAGTATTAATGCTTCAGAAGTAAAAAGATTTGTGGAATCATAAGTCACTATGAAGATCACTCAGTTTATTTAAGGCTTATTCAGTGGAACTGGAAAAGTTTTCCCTTTTCTGAATGTGTCTAAGAACGTTTCACAGAGAACTGGAATCGTCATCCTGTTTTATTTTCTTACTTTTGGTCTCTCCTTGGGTACTACCCATGATTTTTGGATGTGAATAGCAGAAACATTCCTGGGTTTTGCTACAAAGCAAAGCCCTAGCGTTCCATAGGTGGTTTTTTGTTTTGTTTTTTTGTTTTGTTTTTTTTTGGTTGTATAGGATTTGCCTTTTTTTGGGGGAATGGGGGTATTCCTTTTACATGTACTGATTCCTCTTGCTCCTATTCTGTTTGTGGACCTCCCCTAGACTTAGAGCTCTTGAATGTGAATGCTGTGGGAGTATCTGGTATGCCACTGAGGGGCCTCCACTTGGGCCCCCTGGTCCTGGGTGAGATGTGTTTGAGTGTAGGCTTTTCCAACACAGTGCTTGTGTAGCAGAGGGAAGTAGGTGGTGTTGGGCAAGAAAAGCAGCCAGTTAGAGAACAACAGAGGGCCTGGACCCAAAGTTTTAGGCAAATCTGCTGAATCTGAACCCATGAGTGATTTAAGGCATGAAAACCAGAATGGTAGAGACCCCTTGTGGGCAATTACATGAAGCACTGATGGTGTTATGCCTGGCTCCCTCCAAAGCAAAGCTTAGTTTCTTTTAGCTTTAGCATAGGTAACCAAAATAAAAATAAGATCTCCAGAAAAGTACAGGTTAGAGAGACCTAATTATATTTTCTATTTGGAAGGGTTCCCAGGCTTTGTGTGGAATTTACAATGCTGTTTAGGTGGGTTGTTTGCATTTACAGGGGTTGGGGTGCTGGCTGATTTACCTACCCCTTCCCTCCCCAGTTGAAAATCTGCACATAACTTTTGACTCCCCAAAACTTAATTTCTAATGGCCTACTGTTGACTGAAAGACTTACTGATAACTTAAACAGTTGATTAACACATATTTTGTATGTTATATGTATTATATGCTGTGTTCTCACTATACAGTAAGCTAGAGAAAAGAAAATGTTATTAAGAAAATCATGGGAGGAGAAAATACATTTATAGTACTGTGATGTATTGTCAGAAAAAGTCTGCATATAAGTGGAACGGGGCAATTCAAACCCATGTTGTTCAAGGGTCAACTATATTTTATTAGCTGGCCAATAATGCCAACATTGCCTTTTATTCTACAAAGCATTAAACTGTTTGTTTTCCTATTAAACAGAAGTCTTTATTTATTTCAGGATTTGACCCCAAACTCTTCTTCATTTTCCTGCTTGGACTTGTGCTATTTTTTTGTGGAGATTTGTTGAGCAGGTAGGTTCCCAGGCTAGAGTGCAGAATGATGAGGCTTAGACCCACTCTGCTTGGCTTTTATCATGAAGACTTTAAGTACTGCTCTTTCCTCTTCCATGAGCTTTATGGCCAGGCCATTGCCTGCTTGGAAAATATTTTTAAATACTTTAGTAGGTGTTAGGATTTTTGCTATTTTCTTACATTGAATAAGATTGGCAAGAATGAAATTCTCCCATGAGGTTGAGCCATCATGGGATGGCATTTAGTCAATATATCACCACCCTTTCCACCATTGGAAATAACGTGTTAAGTCCTCATTTTTACAGGGCCATGAGTTTGTTGGTGAGTTTTATACCAATCAGGGGTAAAAAAAAACCCCACAAATACCAACCACTTATTCATTTCCTGCCTTTAGGAACCTACTAGCTAAGCTAAGTGTAACTGACATGTACAGCTATAAAGAAAATATACAGATAACTAAACAAACATTGAACAAAGGTAGAATCAACATTAACTTTGCACACAAGTGAAAAGAATATTTCTGGAATAATGAATGAAAGCTTAACAATTGGAGTTTGAAGTTAGGCTGGAGTGAGATTGATAGAACTTGTTCCTAATTTGGGGGGTCCTGAGAGAAACTCACGGTGGGGGAGGAAAGTCTGGTACAAAAAGCCTGGAATAGGAGCAGGAGCTCTCTCTTTTCCAGGCCCTGTGTCTGGTTATCTTTCTGGGTAATCAGTTCAGTTCCGGTTTTCTGTCTCCTCTAGGACAGTATCCTTGCACTTTCCTTTTCCCCAGTGAAGCTGTGCAGTTCTTCTGAAGAAAGACTCTCATTAAAAATTGGATTGGGGGGGCGCCTGGGTGGCTCAGTCGGTTAAGCGGCCGACTTCGGCTCAGGTCATGATCTCGCGGTCTGTGAGTTCGAGCCCCGCGTCGGGCTCTGTGCTGACAGCTCAGAGCCTGGAGCCTGTTTCAGATTCTGTGTCTCCCTCTCTCTGACCCTCCCCCATTCATGCTCTGTCTCTCTCTGTCTCAAAAATAAATAAACGTTAAAAAAATAAAAAAAATAAAATAAAAATTGGATTAGGGGAGATGCTGCAATGGGAGTGTGTGACTAAGCAGAGGTTTATTGTTGGGACGTATTTGAGGGCCCTCACTGATACCAGTCCTCATTATCTGGCAGCAGTTACATTGTACCAGTCCCATCCCAGTGTTGGCAAGTTTTAAACAAATACCTGCTTTAGTCTGAGATTGTTTTTTCTGTTTTTTTGGCTGGGATAGTTGTTCTAGTTCTAATGGTGCCATATAGGAAGAATACACACATAGTCATGAAATAATGTTTCTCTCTGCAGAAGCCAAATCTTCTACTATTCCACTGGGATGAGTGTGGGAATTGCGGCCTCTCTGCTAATCATCATTTTCATACTGTCCAAGTTTATGCCCAAGGTAAGTAGTGGAATCTTCAAATGCAGTCAGGACAAGCTTGGATAGTTAGTTGAGGGACTATTTTGTTGAATAATACAGCACTGAAAATTTGCATTGGTGGTTGATAAGTCAATGTCCTACTTTTTCCTTGATTCAGGAGGGTACTTTCCATGATGGAACTTGGAGTCTGATTACGTACAAACTCCCCCTTTTATTTAAAATCCTGTGCACAGTGGGGAGTTAAAGTCTCCTTCCTGTTTGCTAATCACATAGCCAGGCTTTTAAGTTACTCAGCACCTCATTTTCCTAGTGTTCTTTGCAGACTATACCATTTTAAATATAAAGGATGTCTTCTTAAGAGATGTGGTTTTTGTGTATTTTAGTAGGTTGAGTTTTTTTAAATCATAGTTCCATTTTGCTTCTTTTATGTATGGAAAGCCTGTTGTAACTTTGTTTTCACTTCTACTCTGTTTTAGAAAAGTCCCATTTACGTCATACTGGTGGGAGGCTGGTCCTTTTCTCTGTACCTCATTCAGCTAGTTTTAAAAAATTTACAAGAGATCTGGAGGTGTTACTGGCAGTATCTTTTAAGTAAGTGTTGTCGTTTTGCTTTCCTTTTTACATGTTTATGGGTTGTTTTAGTTCATTTGATCATGAAAAGGTGTTGGCTGCTTACAGGAGCTAATAGTTCATGCCATTTTATTAATTTTTAAGAATTGTAGTTCTTTATTTCTAACGCTGTGCAGTTGTCACTTTAAATGAAAATGGTGCTGCCAGGGAGAAAACTTTAATTGGTTGGTGTTTATAAGTACACCTCTCTTTACACAATAGGCATTTTCCTGAAAAACTATACATTGACTATATTAATATAATTGTATTGTAAATACACTTGAAGACCTTAAGTAATATAATTGTACTTTAAATACACTTGAAGACCTTAAGTAAGAATCTTTCTGTAAGGTGAAGATCCTTTGGTTTTACAGATGGTAACCCTTAATCTATCTTTTGAGAGGTAATTAATCTGGATTATCATATGTTAGGCTTTTTTAATTTAAAAAAATGTTTTTAATGTTTATTTTTGAGAGAGAGAGCATGAGCGAGGAAGGGGCAGTGAGAGGGGACACAGAATCTGAGGCAGGCTCCAGGCTCTGAGCTGTCCGCACCAAGCCTGATGCGGGGCTCAAACTCATGGCCTGTGAGATCATGACCTGAACCAAAGTCGGACGCTTAACTGACTGAGCCACCAGGCGCCCCTAGGCTTTTTTAAACAGACAGTTCTAGTGTTGTTCAACATGTAGCTTTAATCTTCCATTTGAACCAAATAAACTTGGGAGCAACAGAAAGGGTAGAAACTTAAAGAGATAAATATATTTGAGTAATGAAAAAAGTGTGAATAATTGAGGAAAGATCTTGTCCATTTTCCTAATTCAATAGGTGCTATATAGTGAATGTATTGCTGCTCCCTGCACAAATTATTTTTACCAGTTATAGATGAAAAAGAACGTTTTCTGATAACTCTTCTCATAGGCTATGTCCTCACAGTTGGATTCATGAGTTTTGCAGTCTGTTACAAGTATGGGCCCTTGGAGAATGAACGAAGTATCAACCTGCTGACCTGGACCTTGCAGTTGATGGGCCTATTTTTCATGTATTCCGGTATCCAGATACCACACATTGCCCTTGCCATTATCGTCATTGCACTGTGTACTAAGAACCTGGAGTACCCTATTCAGTGGCTGTACATCACCTACAGGTGACTGAAAGGCAATATAACTTTGTAATGAAACATGCAATGTGGGATGTAGTTGTGGCAAAAGGGTACAGAGGTGTTGACCTGGGAACCTCTTTGTTAATGGAGATTTATTGTATTATGCTTCTGCTTTTGTTCCTTCCAAGTCTTTCTTTTTAGACTGTCTATAGGCATTTTTTATAATTTTATTCTAGCCATTTTATATAAAATAAAAGCATCCAGTAAAGTGTCATGTGTTCCTGTGACCACTAGGTGGTGCAGAGTATATCACTTTTATACCACATGCCTCAGGTCACCAGGTTTCAGATTATTTCACATTGGCTCTCAGATCACTTTGGGAGTTCTAGTGTTCAGATGTATTTGAAAGCATGTTATCATCTTGCATAGTGAACATGGAATGGTCATAGGTTCTGAGGTTATCAGTGGCTGTTTTATTAGATAGTCAAGGTGATGCCTTCAGTTTGGGGAATCCAAGTTAATGGACCACAATGTTATATCATCATTTTCTTGTCGTTTTTCCACTTATTGGAAAATAAATATTTTGTCTATCATTTATTGGGAAATAAGTGAATTTATCCACATTAGTGAATAATATTGATTACTCTGACTTCTCATTCCTAGTCTAACATGTCAGGAGTATATTACAAGTCAAGGTGTCTATAGAAGAAAGGTGGGAATGATGACTCATAATGTCCAGGCTCTCTGCTGTATACTTGGCTCACTGAAGCAAGCTAGAGGGCAGGCTGGATAAAAATTACTGATTAATGATTCATGATGTTATTTTGGTGAGCACAGAAAGATGTGTAAAGCAACAGAAAAGACTGTCCCCCCTCGTCTCCTGACAGAAGAAGAATATCGGATACAAGGAGAGGTGGAGACCCGAAAGGCTTTAGAGGAGCTTCGAGAATATTGTAACAGTCCAGACTGCTCTGCTTGGAAGACTGTCTCTCGAATCCAGTCTCCAAAGAGGTAAACCCTTGGCCAGCTGTGCTAAGCAGCTATCAGGGTAATTGTGACCTTGAGTTTTAACAGAGATCATACTTCTAGATAATCATTTTGTATTGGTGGCTATGTTTTCCTGTTCACCTAGGAGTAGTTGACAGAAAGATACATGTATCATCATATGTTAAGCAGTAGCCTGTTTTCTGCTTCCTCAAGGAACTGTCTACTCTAGATTTGATTGTAGCACTGAGATGAGAAGACCATATTAAGTTTCCCCTGTGATAGTTTTGCATTGCTCTCCGAGTCTGATTATTTTTTGGGGGGGGAGGGGTCCTTTTTATTTGGGAGCAATTGTACCAATAAGTATATGAAGCTTCAATTTGGAATCTTGATGGCATACAGTTCATAAAGCCATAAACATGAATAAATGTGTAATGCCCCCTTAATCTTCTCTTATCAGGATTACAGATGACTAAAAGAACCTTGGCACTTTCCTAACTAAAAAAAAAAAAAAAAAAAAAAAAGGGATAGGCTAGTGCTTATTAAGCAGGATGCCTGGCATTTCAGGAGATGTTGGCTTATGATCCCTGCTTTCCCTTTCTCTTTATTCCTTGCTTTAGTCTACTTGCCTGCCAGAATAAGGTTAGACTTATTATAATTTGAGTTGTAAGTGTATCAGATGTTTCAGCTCTTATTTTGAAAGGAAACCAGAAAGGGCAGAAGGCAGGTTCTTAAAGAGTATTATCTTCTTTTTTCCAGATTTGCTGACTTTGTGGAAGGTTCTTCTCACCTCACACCAAATGAAGTTTCTGTCCATGAGCAGGAATATGGATTAGGGAGCATTACTGCCCAGGATGAACTCTATGAAGAAACATCCACTGAGGAGGAGGAGGACTCAGATTCTCGGTACCCCACTGTCACACAGCAGATCAACTCCTGACTTAGGTGGTGGTCGGTTATTTTTATGTGGACTGGCTTGGGACCTCGATGGTCCATGTTGTATGTGTGTGCAGCTGCTTCTCAGCTCTTTGAAACGGGGTGAGATAGTACAGAAATTCTCCCACTGAAATTAGAGGCCTGAGCAGGCCTCCCTCCGGCAATGGTCCTGGTGGTCTCTGTGGGATCCCTGAGGAAGGAGAGTGGATAAAATATTGAACGCTTCCCAAAGCTTCCCATTGGTTGTGGGCCCACCTTTATGTTTCAAAAACCAAACCAAAACAAAACAAAACCCCAAAAACAACCAACCAAACAAAAAAAACTGGATGGCCACAGCTAGCACAGCATTCTAGCTCTTCTTAAAAGTTCATCTGGTGGTGGCATTTCTGCCACCATAGCTGGCACTCAAAAGTGAGAACTATTATATGTGTGCAGTAATGCTTTCAGATCACAGGCTGCATCTTCCAGAGAGAACTCCACGCATCTGAGCCTCCTTCACTTCTGTTTTTATTTGTCTCATTTTTTAAATGAATATATATTTTTAAATGTAACAGATTCATGTTCCAGAACCAGCAAGTGCTCCAGATTGACAAGCCCATAGGCCCCTATGTTTATTAATATGGATTATCCGTTAAAGCCCCAGAATTGTTGTGTTGAACTTTGAATTAGTTCTCACAATACGATATTCTAAGTCATGCTTGCTCTTGGGAACATGCCTGTAAACTCTTCTGTAGGGGAGGTCTGCAGGCTTTTTATTATATCCCAACTTTTAATTGTATCTTAAAAAGACCTTTGCATTCTTTTCTTCCCATTCCTCCTTGCCCCCTTTGCCCTTTCAGGAAGTGTCTATTTCCTCAACTGTGAAGTATGTACAATTTAGAGTTTGTTTCATTTCTTATATTCTCTCCCTCTTGGTTTGTAGCATTATTTCTGCTAGTTGGGAGAAGTGATCATTTTTAGAGAATTTAAATGCTTTTTATAGGTTCTTCATTTTTCCTGTCAGTGGGACACATATCTTTGAGTTGCTGTGGAACCAAGAAACTTTCCTTTTCCTTTCTCTTCCTTTGCCCATTCTGCCTATTCCTTTCAGCCTTTCCTTAGCCCCTGTACACCCCCCATCTCCCAATTTGGCTAATTTGTAAGCTCTGAAACTTGTCTGTGAAGTTTCCTTGATACAACATATAAATTGCATCTATGTAGCTGCCACAATTTGCATTGCCAGGAAACAGACCTCCAGGTAACCTTCATGCCTCTGAATGTTCATTCACCCATCAGGATCAGACACATTTTTCCATGAACTTAGTATACTTATTTGCAGTTCCATTTCTGGCTAGAGATTCATGCTGCCTTTTATTACATTGGCATTAGTTTCACCTTCTTTTGCCATTGGAAAGTACCCTTATAAACCAGCAATGTCATTTATGAGGGAACAAATTCCCAAGTCTCTGTCATTTGCTTGGTTCTGTCTTTATGATCTTCACCCTCGTACCTTGTAAGAAGCTATAATTACTCTAGCCAGGAAGCTAGGCACTGAAGTCGGGAGCATAGCATCAGACTCACTGTTTATCATGATCATGGAGAAGGCAGATGAATTTTTAAAAAGCTGCAATGACTCCTTCAGACCAGCCACTCAGCAGATAATCTTGAAAGACCCTGGGCTCATTACTGACTTCCAAAATGTCAGCGCTGAGACTCCCCCCCAGGTGGCCAGTTGACTATTACCACCAGTGTTTCCCACAGCTTTACACTGTCCTAGAGTGACAACTACCTCAATTGGCAGCAAATGTACATAGAGTAGAAAGTGAAAAAGCAGTATTTGGGCAGCTGCTGTGGGTTAAAGTTGCAGGGCAAAGGAATTTTATATCAGGAAACCTTTATGCCTTTGTAAATTAAGTACATGGTAAAATTTTATTTCTGTGTGAAGAACTGTTAAGACCTCTGGGATATATTCTTTTTTGCTCTATTTATAGAGATCAAGATCTAGCATATTTGAGCATAAGTTAATTTGAAAAAAATAGTTCATCAGTACAAGTGGTCTCAGGATTACCTGGAGACTTTGGTGCCTTCCCTCAAATAGCTCCTTAAGGAGGTGGTAGCTTGCCTCCAGGGTAACTTTTCCTGACTCTTTATTTCAGTGAGAAAGCACTGTGAAGCAGGGAAAGAGTCTCCTCTTTTTCTGTTTAGTTAAACTCCTGTGAAATATAGTTTCCATCTCCTGACCAGTTTTTTCACCGTGTTTGAATTTGGGGTAAGCTCAAACTCAGTTTATTACTCCATGTCTGGTCGTCGGAGAACTGAGCTGTAGGCAGTGGAGGTGACAGCAGATCCCACAGCATGAGAGCTGCTCTCAGACAGTGAAGGACGGTGCCCGGTGCCTTTGGCGTACTGTGTGTCCTTGCCCTGCCTGCCTATATGGCTCTGCCCCAGATGCTTCAGAGCCTCTGTGTGCCTGCAGATTGTTTGACTCCATAAACCTTCTCCAGGAACTTCTGTTGTCTCTCTCTTGGCCACTTAGTCTGCTGGCTCAGTCACTACTTGAAGCCCCCATTTAATTTTCTCTGGCAGTTACAGCTCTTGCAATTCAGCATAGTCTCATCTCTCAGACTGATCTCATCAAGAAGGATTGAAGGGATAACCATGGAGTGAGCTGGACATTGGAGCCACGTCTGCTGCCGCGTCAGCGTTTTGCTTGCAAATATCAAGCTGTAAATTGGCCCTCTTTAGGGCCAGGGTCTCTTTAGCATCGGAAATCTATCGCCTCTAATTGGTCTGACCAAGTTATGTAGAGCATGACTGCCATTAATGGGAATATGAAAGCCAGCTGGCCTAAAACATTTCCCCTTCACTTTCCCTCTCAGATTGCTTTCTCGAGACCAATGGAACCAGTCACCAAAAATGAGGACAGTTTGCTAAACTTATAAGAAGACTTGGATGTCTTCTAATAAGAAAGTCCTATCAGCCACTTCATCCCACCAAAACTAGTTTATTTCCTTTTTTTTTTAATTAAAAAAAATATTTCTGTCAGCGCAGAGCCTGTTGTGGGGCTCGAACTCACGAACCACGAGATCATGACCTGAGCCAAAACCAAGAGTCAGACGCTTAACCGACTGAGCCACCCAGGTGCCCCAAAGCTAGTTTATTTCTCCCCCCAAATTCATGACTTTTTGTCTGTTACAAAGGGGATTTTGCTGATCATAGTGTTCGGGCCCCAGTGTTCTCTTTTGTGCTGTTACATCCCATTCAAAACCTAGCCCTCTCCTTACTGATGGTGTTCCCTTCAATCCAATTCCCACCTGGCACTTATGTTAGAGAGTTGATGAATGAAAGGGCCCAAATAGGCCAGATAGTCCTCCCTGGCTCTGACATCCATAAAAAGCTTGGGAATGGATTATGCAATTGCCCTCAATCTTTTTGTTCCAGAAAAAAAGACGGGCTCAGATGGATGCCTGCGTAAAAATGGTTCTTAGCTGTGTACTCATAACTTTTCTCTGAATTGAGTAGTGAAAGTTGAAGTAGGAGGAAAGGAAATTAAATGTCCTTCTAGTATTCCTTTGGACTCAGGTCTGACATATGAGATAATAACTTATATTGAAATGCCAAGAACTTTATCTTAACCAAGGAGAGGGCAGTTTGACAGATTTATTATGCCTTCATGTTACATAGGCACTGAAACTAAGTAATAAACACATAAAATAGCCATTTGCACAAGACAAAGGCACCTAAAACCTTTTATGTTTTGATGTAGCAGAAATTGATTATAATTTTTAGAGAAACCTATGCAATTATGGTGATCCAGTGGTGTCTCTTGGTAACTTAGCTTATGGTTTCAGTTGCTGTGGAGTTGGATTCTAGATGGTCACTACCTTGAAAAGGGTGTTTGGTGCCTTATGTGTTGGGAGCCAGAGCCTGCCGGAAATAAAAGTAGATTCATGTCAACATCAACACACACCTTTAGTGGGGGTGGGAATGGCACACAGCCTCCCCCAAATTGGGGACTTGGGCTCCCACATCCCTGCCCATGTGTGTCATCTTCCTCTTTACACTCTTGACAGTAACTTGAAAATGGTGAAATCATCTTTTCTGAACTTTCCTATAGTATGGGCGACATTCTTATCATGTTAACATAATAGATAGCTCATAATGTGAGTGTTAGAACTGTTATAGCCTGCAGTTGCCTCAGTTTCCCATGTTTCTAGAATTGATGGTGAAATAGCAGGGGTAAGGAATTACTCGGTAAGTTTTAGCCTGTGGGTAATGCCTTAGTGTTATTTAAAAGATTTGTCATTTATATTTAAAATAAATGTTCACGAATGTTTGAAAGGAACAAAACGATCAGGGATGGCTCTTTGCCATGGGTCTCATTTTCCCTCTTTTCTGTAAGAAAAAATAACAGTGTCTTATTATATATTTTTTCATTTTTATTGTACAAGTTTGTAAGTAATCCAAATTTTAATAAAGTTTTATAGACTATAGTGGTTTCTCTTAATGAACATGTACTTTTCTTATTTGGATCTTTTGAAACAATTAGCTTCTAAGTTCCATCTTTCTGATGAAGTGGTGGTGATGCCATCTATTTCCTTTCTTTCTTCACCACCACTGCCCAACCTGGGTCTGTCTTGGTCTATTTCCATCCTGGGACTGGGTGATTTGCCAGAATGCCAGATCTCTAAGGGGTATTCTTGCAGGAGGCACAGGTTGTACTACCATGCTGTCTCACAGAAAAAAAAAAAAAAAAGTATAGGTTACTCCTAGTCCTTGTACTTTAGTTCTTTATTTTTAATGGCATAAAATATCTCTTGTTTCTCCACTGAGGTGAGGGGAAGACCTGTGCATCCAGCTGTGGGTATCTGCCAAGAGCTTTGTGTAGGGCGAGAGAGGGAGCAGGGCTGTAGTGCGTATCAGGGGCCATGGAATAAAAACTTCAGTTATGTCTAGGCCCAGCTTCAGTAGGAGAAGGCTGGTACCTTCCACCTTCTTTTATGTTTTAGCTACTTTCTTTGCTCTGTGGATCCGTTATAGCATTTGCATTAATTCTGTGCCTGTGTCCTCTCTTCTCAGTTATTTAGACTACATGGAAATCTACTGTCCATTTTTCAGACCAGTCATTGAGAGAGGAAGAATCGGGATGTAGACCATATGTAAATTTATGTAGATTAATGCACACTAATGGCGTCTTTTCTCCTCTCCCCCATCTTTTTTTAAATTTATTTATTTATTTTGAGAGAACACGCACGAGTGGGAAGCGGCAGAGAGAGAGGAAGAGAGAATCCCAAGCAGGCTCCACACTGTTAGCATAGAGCCTGACGCAGGGCTCCATCTCACAAACCATGAGATCATGACCAGAGCCAAGGTCAATAGTCGGAGGCTTAATGGACTGAACGACCCAGGTGCCCCTCTCCTGTCCCTTCTATAACTATACTAGGTAAATAAGAGACACTGAATTAATAAAAACTTAAGGCATAAGTGCTAGATGTGCAACATTGTAGGGTTTTAATGAGGACAAAAAGAGATAAAGTGTGGGGCGCCGGGCTGGCTCAGAAGAACATGTAGCTCTTGATCTCGGGGTCATGAGTTTGAACCCCACATTGGGTGTGGAGATTACTTAAATAAAACTTAAAAAAGGTAAAGTGTGTAAAGGCGTTCTTCTCAAACTTGAACATGCTTAGGAATCACCTAGGAAGCTTGTTAAAATGTAGACTTCTGATTCAGTAAGTCTGGGTTGAGGCCCAAGATTCTGCATTTCTGATAAACTCCCACATGATTCCGATGTGGGGTGTGGACCTCACTTTGAATAGCAAAGATGTGAAACACTTAGCTTGCTTGCCTGGTACATAGTGAGTACTTGATCAATATTGTTACTAATTAACAGCAAATAATTTATGAGAGTCAAGAAGACCCTCTATCACCAAGCATCTTCACCAAATCTGAAAACTTCTTCATTTTTATTGTGTGGCATTTTTAAAAAAGGAATATCCTTGGGAGGACTTCTGCATGTGAATTAGTTTAATCAGATTACTGCCTTCCCAACTATGTTAAAAATCAACACTAAAGGATCTAGAATTGTTTGTTTGTTTGTTTATTTTGAGAGAGCAAGAGAGAATGAGAATCCCAAGCAGGCTTCACACTGCCAGCAAGAAGCCCAATGTAGGACTTGAACTCATGAACCATGAGATAATGACTTAAGGTGAGATCAAGAGTCAGACGCATGTTTAACCAACTGAGCCACCCAGGCCCCCCTAGAATTGTTTCTTCTTCTCCTCTTCTTCTCCTCCTCCTCCTCCTCCTCCTCCTCCTCCTCCTCCTCCTCCTCCTCCTCCTTCTACTTTTTTTTTGGCCAGCTGTTTCAAAGTATAATTTATATACAATAAAATTTATTTTAAGTTTTGCCCAGTTTTGACAAATGGAGTTGATTGACACTTGTGTAACCACTACCACAGTCTGATAAAGAGCATTTCCATCACGCCCAAAGTTCCCTCATGCCCCTTATGCAGACTAGAAATGTTAGTGGGGAGAAGAGGAAGGGAGTTTCAGAATCACAGTGGAGGAAGACCAATAAGCTCAAGTTACTTCAGTTTTGCCTGGGGATCAGAAGATCACAGTCTTGCATCCTCCCTGCCTCCTCCCTCCCCACCCAGGAATGCTTTGCCAGACCTTAAAATCCCCACTGACTTGGATGTGTACTTGTAGCTCATTCATCCCAGTTTGCCCAGAATCTTCCCAGTTTTAGTATCCCAAGTTCCCGTGTTCAGACCTCTCACCCCAGGTCCCAGACAAACCAGGATGGTACGTTGCCCTAGCTGTGATGTTTATGCCACTGTTTCTCAGTCTGAGGTTGCCATCTCATTTTTTAGAATCATTTTTCTTGTGTGAGCACATAGAAGGCACTCAGTAAATGAGTGTGTGGGTGGACACACAGATAAACCCCAAGCTGTAGGCAGCTGCGGATTCCTGGCCTGGAGAACAGGAGACCTGGGTTCTGGTTCCAGCTTTGCCGAGTTTGCAGTCATGTGATCCTGGGAAAGTGGCTTCTCACCCCAGGTCTGTTTTCTCCATGTAAAATAGGGGATCTGTAGCCCTTTCTGCCTCTGACACAGATACTGCTTCCATTTGTACATGGGGTTGTGTGCCAATGGCACTTCCACTCAGCTTGCTCGCTCTCTCCTTTCCTTGCCTTTTTTCTCCCTTCAGATATATATAGTAGATCAATAAATCATGTAAGGGCAGGTTGATAATGGAGCTGCTGATGGGCCAGGCGTATGCAGGCGTATGCAGAGTGCTTCTGTGAGAGCAGTAGAGTTTGGACCTTGAACCAAGCAGCCGTGGCCGGTAGTTGGAGGATCGAGTCTATCTTCAGCTAAGTGTGTGTAATGACCCGATTCGCTCTTTGTGCATGCCTGGGAGAGAGGATGGTGGGCAGAGGGAGCCTGTTGTTTAGGAATTTTCCTGGGTGGGTGAGGGGATGCCCTGGAAAATAGGATAGCGTAAGTTTCTTATCTATTGGAGGCATCTATTTCTAGCTGTGCCCAGGAAGCAGCGTCTCGGGGTCTCATTCAGGTTTCTCGCACAGAAGGATTAAAATCAGAAATACCAAGACTTGGGCTGAAACCTATGGCTGACTTAGAGTCAGGAAGCTGCATTCTGTTTCTGGTTCTGCCATATACCGTCTGTGCAACCTCTCTGAGCCTCAGTATTTGCCTCTAATTTTCCTTTTCAATGGAGTGAGTAGCTGCACTGCCTAGCTCACAGGGTGTTGTGATTCAGTGAGATGATACAGGTGGGAGTCAATGAAACTGACATCTATACAGATGCCAGGTGGTATTACTAACTTTAGTCTTTGGGTCTGTTTGTGGGGGCTGACTTATGGGGGGAGGGAATTTGGGGATTTTGTCTGCTTAGTTCTCCAAATAATGTCATTAATACCCTCTGACTCTCAATGAGATAGGAAGGTTTGAGGGAAGTACTGTTTCTTTCCTAGGAAGACACTCCAGCCTACCTTCCTTTTTGACAAAATTCCTGACTTTTTGGAAAGCTTTTCCTTAGCTATAAATTCCACTCCTGGTCTTACTTCCAAATTTTGGGGGCAGTGGAGCAAGAACTCTACCTGAGCCTCTCAGCTAAGCCCAGCCAGATACCCTTTCCTACCTAGAGTGGACTTTCTCATGTAACCGAGCATCTCCCTCTGGGCCTTCAGGCCTGTGAAGGGTTAAGTGAGCCACACCCTTAACAGGAACAGCCTCGGACTTTGTGCTGAGCAGCCGTCTCTGGCCTCTCTTGGCTTGACTGGCACAGGGAGCCTGAGCTGGAGGAGGCAGCACAGTGGAAGGTCAGAAGAGTGGACACTGGCAAGAGGAGGGCAACCTCTTTCCTGGCCTGCCCGACACCATGGACAGCTCCCAATAACGAAGGCATCTCTCCACCCTTGGTGCCTTGGAACTCCTATGCCCCCTTCCTGTCAAATTGGGATTTCATCCACCATTTTACAAGGGACACTGAAGTTACACCCTAGTTTGTTCCAGTGTTGGGTGAGTCTTGCCTTGACCTGTCACTGCTCTGCATCTTTTGGGGTGCCCTATCTGGGAGCTGCTTTGTTTTTCCCTTTCTCACCTCCAACCAATCACATTCCCACTCCCCTCAAATCCAAATCCAAAGAAGATGGCTTCTTCCAGCCCTATTTCTGTTTCTCACCCTTGCCTGCCAAGTTACTTAAAAGTTTAACTTCTGTTTTTTAATCTGGAGCATGTGGAATAGTAATAGTTTCTACTTTGTGAGGATACTGTTTGTAAGCATCAAATGAATTAGTATATGTAGTGTTTAGAGCTCTGCCTGGCCCATGGCACCTGATTGTTTGCGATTGCTACTGTCAGTATTCTTATTGCTTTCTCAGTTGTGTCCTTCCAGGAAGTGACAAGTGCTCTCATTTTCTGGAACTTGGGGAGGCATAGTGAAGGCTGAAGGCAGCCTGTGTTCCCCTCTTGCCCCACCTTCAGTTCCTGCTTCCCTCCCCTCCCCCGCCCAGGTTCAGCATTGCTGGAGACTAGGAGGATGTGGCTCTTTTATTCCTGTTAGGGAGTAGCCCTGACCATTGTACTAATAATTCTGTCCTGCTCCAGGCCACCCCACCTACTCAGTCCCACAGGCAAGACTGA
Source organism: Lynx canadensis (assembly GCF_007474595.2). Taxonomy (NCBI): domain Eukaryota; kingdom Metazoa; phylum Chordata; class Mammalia; order Carnivora; family Felidae; genus Lynx; species Lynx canadensis. Next base: position 82,910,218 of record NC_044309.1, on the reverse strand, counting down.
GGAGGGCTGGGCTTCCTCCTTCGGTTACACCTGCCATGTGCTCACTGCGCAGGGGATGAGCCCCACAATAACTCTGTTCCTCCTTGCCCACTCCCACCAGCTGCTAAAAAGCTGGGTGTGTCCCTATGGGGCAAAGTCCATGCCGGAAGGTTACAGCAATGGGTATAAAAACTGGAGATAGAAAAATAGATACATCCAGAGATCCTGACAGCTACTTGATGTTGGAGAAACCAAACTTTTATTCTCTTCAGGGTATTCTAATCTTTTATGGAGGAACTTCTGCCTCTGTTCCTCTAACTCATCAACTTATCCCATTTAAAAGATGAATCTTGATGTGGCAATGAGAGGGATCTTTGGAAGAACTTTTGCAATGGTTCTGGGTGGACTGGGTGACTGAAATAGAAGCTGTGAGAGTTAGAGAGTTGAGAAGGAGAACTGGGGGCAGAGGGTCAGGGAGTCTGGACCCTGGCCAGGGCCTCAGCGCAGAACAGAACAAGTTTTCAGAGTTAACCTTTCCTCCCCAGCCCGCTCTCCTGCAAGAACAACTGTGCTTCCCCAGGTGCTACCTGCTGGGTGCCTTCCTTACCCTGGTCAAAGGCAGGTGGTCGTGTCCCACCCCTGCCCCACCCCCACCAGCCCTAACCCAGGGAGCAGAGGATTCTCCCCGCTGGGGAGAGTTTCTGCAGCCTCCCACAGTTAGCTTTGACTAGTCCAGAGGACCCCTAGGTTGAGGATTGTCTCTAGGGCCCAGAATTGGAGAAGGCTCTTTAAGTCCTTCTGCCCTCCTCACACACCCCTGCCCCCCCCCCCCCCCCCCCACAGTTACTGGCCCCTAAAGCAGAGCAGACTTCAGCAAACTGACCTCCTTACTCCCAGGATCAGCAGAACCTCTGGACATGACTCTCATGGAAGACTCTGTGGGGGTGGGGGACCTTGTGCTCCTGGAACCCCTGGAGGAGGAGCCTCTGCTCAAGAACCTCCAGCTGCGCTATGAAAACAAGGAGATTTATGTGAGTGCATATGCGTGCCCCCGGCTCTGGGTATGTGGTCAGAGAGTTCATGTGCTCCCACTCCCTTCTCCCCTCTCAGCCTCCCCTAACCCCACCGCTGCTCATTCTCTTTACCTTTTTTGGCTCCAGACCTACATTGGGAATGTGTTGATCTCCATGAATCCCTACCAGCAGCTGCCCATCTATGGTCCAGAGTTCATTGCCAAATACCGGGACTATACCTTCTATGAGCTGAAGCCCCATATGTAAGTAAAGGAACTGAGGGAAGGCTGATAGGGCCCTAACTTCTGACAGTGAGACACCCTAATTTCCTCGATCCTTTCTCCTGAAGGAAGTTCTCCGGCTTCCCCTTCCCCACTGGCCCCAGGAAGACCCTTCCTAGGCCTATCACTTACCTCAGTCTAGTCCAAGTGAGGAGGGTGGATGACTCTGGAGGCTGGAGATTGAGTGGAAGGTAGTGTCTTGGATTAGCCCCACATCAGTCTTCACCTGCTTCCTCCTCCCAAGCTATGCTTTGGCAAATGTGGCATACCAGTCACTGAGGGACCGGGACCGAGACCAGTGTATCCTCATAACGGGCGAGAGCGGAGCCGGCAAGACTGGTGAGGTGCCTGGCTTGGGGAGGCTGTGCAGTCACTGCTGGAACCACCCCCTCATCTCTTTCTGAGCCAGACCTGGTCTTGCCCCACCCCAGAAATTCCTTCCCACTTTTTCTGATTCTGAGGGGTATGGTGCTGGAATGACAGGAGTTAAGGAGAGTGGTGGGGATCCATGTGAAGGTTTCTCTTGCACAGAGGCCAGTAAGCTGGTGATGTCTTATGTGGCGGCTGTCTGTGGGAAAGGGGAGCAGGTGAACTCTGTGAAGGAGCAACTGCTTCAGTCAAACCCGGTGCTGGAGGGTGAGTATCCCAGTCTCTGCCCTCTCCACCCTCCACCCTGCTGGCCCAGAGACACTCAGCCCTACACCCTCTTACCCTGTTCTTGTTCAGCTTGAAAACTCTGAGATTGGCCTGATGACTAGAAGACGTCCTTCCTTCCCCTTCTCTCGAGCCCCTCTTCTTCCCTCAGTTACCTCACCTTCTCTCTCATCTCTGCAGCTTTTGGCAATGCCAAGACCATTCGCAACAACAACTCCTCTCGATTTGTGAGTGACCATCTCCCTGGCCTGGGAGGAGAGGGTGTGGGGGCTTTAGAAGGAGGAATGCAGCACAGACACCTCCTGGGTGGGGTGGTGAGAAGAAGAGGAAGCAAAATCTCTTTCTCTCTCTGGTCTCTGTAGGGAAAATACATGGATATTGAGTTTGACTTCAAAGGATCGCCCCTTGGTGGAGTCATCACAAACTGTACGTGTCTCCCCATTCTGCTTACCACCTCTCTCTTCTCCCCATCCCACAGTGTCCCTTTCTGGTGATTTGAAACCGTAGGAAGGAATAGTAGGCTACCAGGAGGCTTCCCTACTAGTAGGAACACCAGCGAAGAGGGCAGGCTTAGAGGGAAGCTGTGGAATCTCCCTGAGCTCTAGGACATTATTTTCTAATTCCCTGCCAGACCTGCTTGAGAAATCCCGAGTGGTGAAGCAGCTCGAAGGAGAAAGGAACTTCCACATCTTCTATCAGCTACTGGCCGGAGCAGATGCACACCTGCTGGGTACGTGCCTGCCCAGACACATGGAAGAAGGTCCCCAACCTCCATTTAATCCCTAGAACCTTTGGGCCCCTCTGCACCCCTGCAGCCCTCTTTCCCTGAGCCCTCAGGCTCCTTCTTCCTGCATTCCTCACACTGAATTTCATCCACTCATTGTTGGAAACAATCCCCTGACCTCTGTGTTCTCCTCTTTTTTCTGGGGTTGTATTGCTAGGAATAAACCTTCTTGTCTCTTGACCTGCTCTTATTCCTCTGTCCTGCTTGGGTTCCTCTTTTCCCAGGCTGGCTTCAGAAATGGGACACTTATTTCCACCTACCACTTCCACTCTTTCCTATCTTCAATTTAAGGGACTTAATCGCTAGCTCAGCAGAAAATCAGACAGGATATTTAAGTGTTAAAGAAATTTTGATGAGCAGTAGTTGAAGTTGTTCTGGGTCTACATCTGCCTCACCCAGCCCCTGTCCTTGATTTCTTCTTCTTAGATGGCTTGATGGAGGTTTCATGTATTCATTCATCAAATATCTCTTGAACACCTACTATTATCGAACATTGTGCTAGCCTCTAGCAATGCAGAGTTGAATAAGATAACATGGCTCTTGTCCTCGAAGAACTTAAGGTCTTCTAGGGATGACAGATATGTTCAATAGGCCTGTGTGGGTGGCTGTAGGAGCAGAAGGCATGGAGACCTCTGCCTTGTCCTGGGGAGCCCTGGGTGCTGGATGGGCCTGAGGTGGTTCTGGGTGGGCATCACTGCAGAGTCTGGTGGGACTTCGGGCCCTGCCAGAGTTTGCCTCCCAATGCCCCCTCTAGCTGTGAGCAGTGTGGGTGTATGGCCCCCAAGGACCTGTCCTTTTGGTTCCTGGTTATTCTCTGCTGGACTTGTGCCTATCTCTTTTCCCCTCCTAGGGATCTCCATGGTTCAAGAGCCCCCACAGGTCTCATTATTCCTTCCTAGCTCAGTAGTCTTGGTTGTGCTCAATTTGTTCGAATCATAGGCACCAGTATCTTATTCTGTCTGACTGTTACCCATTGGCTTAAGCTAAGTCTGGACAGGGCCTCCCTGGTGTCATCATCCCAGGGCCTTTCTGACTCATTCTTTGTCCACCTTTCTTTAGCAGGTTCCTCTTTCAAAATCTGTGTCTCAGGGGAAGCTGTCATTAAACTCTAGTTTGAGGGACTTTCCCTGATTCTCAGATCATTTGAATAACTGATCATTGATATCCCTCAAGCTCCATGCTTAACCTACTTCTTCCCATCTCAGGTGAACAGCTTGGATCATAACCTTGACTCATTTATTAAAAAGAAAAAAGTTTATGTATGCCAAGCAGGCACACAGAAAACAAAGATGAAAAACACAGTCCCAATGTGTTGTTCATTTGTGGGAGAGACAGAAAAAACAAAACCTAGCCCGTGTGTTATGGACTGGGATAGAGATCCACCATGGGGGAACACAAGAGAGCCTTTTGGCTCAGCCCCACAATGTCCAAGGAAAGTTTCCAGGAGAGGGGTCAGGATTAGGGAACATAGTACCTGCAACTTTGTTGGTGCTTACTGAACAAATAATGAATGAGCCAACCCAGGCCTAGGGTGAGGTGTTGAGGCTCTGGGTGGGTGGGAGATATGTGCTCACCCGTCTTTCCTCTCTGAGCCACTGAGAACTGAGTAGGATGGAGGGTTGGCTTGTTTGTTTTTATTGTTGAGAACCCTGAGGATGGGAAGAAGAGCAGAATGAGTCTTTTCTTTCATCAAAGTTAGGAAAACCCCCACAATTAAGAATACCCAAACTCTAAATACTGCTTGAAAATTTAGTCTATTATAATGGGAATTAATGATCCCAAAACAAAGGAGGCAGGGGACGAACCGAAAACAAAAATGGCTCCTTCGAATAAATGAGTAAACCAAGCTAGGGCAAGGGCTGTGAGAGTCAAGGCCGGAGGACTCCTGAGAGCCTGGGTACTAACCCTCCTCCCAAGCACTTTAACGTTTTCTAGTTGCCAAAGGATATAAAGTACATGATTAAATGCTAACTCCCCATGAAATCATTGCCTTCCACATTCAGCACAGGGATCCAAGCCTGCTTTGTTTGATGGGAAAGGCCACTACAATCTACTGGTCATTTAAAAGTAGAATTTCTGTTGCCTATAAGAATTAGAGGGAGGTTTATATCCTATGATGCATATAGACAAAAAACCTATCAAAATTCATTATAACTAGTTTGTGAATATAAAATGAAAGCACATAGAGTTGGTGACTTTAAAAAGATTGAATGTTGAATCAGATTCTCATACTGACCCTTGCAGAGGCCCTGAAGCTCAAGCGGGACACAAGTCATTATGCCTATCTGAACCAGAAAGTGTCTAGAGTTGATGGCATGGATGATGCCTCCAACTTCAAGTCTGTACAGGTGGGTGCCCAGGAAGGGCCTTAGGCTATCCCCTGAGCCCAGGCTTTGGCTTTGAGAAGGGAGGCATTGAGCTGGCACCACAATTCAACTTCTCATTTCTGCTATCTCCTCCAGAATGCAATGACTGTGATTGGGTTCTCGGAGGTAGAGATTCAACAGGTGCTAGAGGTGACGGCCCTGGTGCTGAAGCTGGGGAACGTGGAGCTAGCAGATGAGTCCCAGGCCAATGGGACATCAGCAAGTGGCATCCGTGATGGGAGAGGTCTGTACCGCCCTGCTGGTACCCTCTAAGCCGCTCCCTGAATCTCCTACTACAATTTCTGTTCGTCCACCATCTGCTGAGTAACTGACTTCATTCCGATTCAGTCCCACTCAGCCATTCCTGAGTTCTACCCCAAACACACTCATTGAGAATTCCTAGTGAGGCATTTGGGAGTGAGGTTATGAAGTTAGACCTTGGTTCTGACACATCTCTGAGTCTAAGTGGAGTCTTTGCAAAGAATTTCAGGAGATTCTCCTATTGAAGTAGATAATGCAGGGGCACTTGGGTGGGTCAGTCAGTTAAGTGTCTGACTCTTGATTTCAGCTCAGGTCTTGATGTCAGGGTTGTGAGTTCAAGCCCCACGTTGGGCTCCACTTTGGGTGTGAAGCCTACTCAAAAATAAAATAAAGTAGATAATGCATTTAAAGTGTCCGCAGCTCCCTCTCCTCTCCCCAGGGTTTCCTCTTGGGCCATGTTATGGATGGGCTGCAAGGATATCCCCAAGACCTTGGGAGACCAGTCTCCTAGCAGTGTCACTTCTCAGCCCTCCCTCCCTAGGAGATAGCTCTCTTTCAGGCCATGTTGTATTTCCTCATCACTCCAGGAGTCCAGGAGATTGGGGAAATGATAGGTTTGAATTCAGAGGAACTAGAGAAAGCTTTGTGCTCAAGGACCATGAAAACAGCCAAAGAGGAGGTGGTCACTACACTGAACTTCACCCAGGTAAGGGCCCTATGGGAGGGGGCTGATTTTGAGACTATTCTGTGGCTGCCATCCTAACCAGCTGGCTCTGCCCGACAGGCTCAGTATGCTCGGGATGCTCTGGCTAAGAACATCTACAGCCGCCTTTTCAACTGGATAGTGAATCGAATCAATGAGAGTATCAAGGTGAGAGATTGCTCTCCTCCCTCAACACTCTCCTGTCTGCCTCACTTTTCTTGTCCCGGTCACCATCCCTATACTTCGGGTTCTGAGATGAAGAGAGTAAGAAGGATGAAGGGTAAGGTACAGTTCCTTCCAATAGTGTGTTGTTGTGGAAGCATCTCTGGTTTTTGAGTTTGACTGTCTGGATCCCCTGCTTACCAGCTGTGTGGCCTTTTAGTTTCACAGAGATTCTGAGCCTCAGTTTCCTGATTTGGAAAATTGGATGCTAATGCCTACCTCCTTCATAGTGAGGATCAGATAAAATTATGGACATGGTTACCATATAACCCAGAAATTCCACTCCAGATATAGATCCAAGAGAATTGAAAACAGATGTTCACGTAAAAACCTGTACCCAAATGTTCATAGAGGCATTACCCATAATAGCCAAAAAGTGGAAACAACTCAAATGTCCATCAGTTGATGAATGGGTAAATAAAAGTGGTATATCCATACAATGGGATATAAATAAATAAATAGGCCATAAAAAGGAATGAAGTACTGATAACATGCTCAACACAGACAAATCGTGAAAACATTCAAGTGGAAGCAGCCAGACACAAAAGGTGATTCCATTTATATGAAATGTAATAGGCAAATCTATGGAGAGGGTGGTAGATTAATGGTTAGCAGGGGCTTGGAGTGGAGGGAGAGGGGAAGGTGGAATGACAGCTAATGGGTATGAGTACAAGATTTCTTTGGGAGATCATGAAAATGCTCTGGAATTAGGTAGTGGTGATGGTCATACACTTTTTTTTTTTTAAGTTTATTTTGAGAGAGTGGGGGAGGAGCAGAGAGAAAGAGGAAGAGAGAGAGAGAATCTTAAGCAGGGCCTGTGCTGTCGGCGTAGAGCCTAATGCAGGGCTTGAACTCATGAACTGTGAGATCATGACCTGAGCTAAAACCAAGAGTTGGACACTTACCCGATTGAGCCACCTAGGCACCCCCATATGCATTTTGAATATACTGAAAAATCACTGAATTGTATACCTTAAAAGGGTAAATTTTATAGAATGTGAATTAGATAAAAATAGAGCTATTATTTAAAAAATTTTGTGCATGAGGGGTGCCTGGGTGGCTCAGTCAGTTAAGCATCCGACTTAGGCTCAGCTCATGATCTCACGGTTTGTGGATTCGAGTCCCACGTCAGGCTCTGCGCTGTCAGCTCAGAGCCTGGAACCTGCTTCCGATTCTGTCACTCCCTCTTTCTCTGCCCCTCCCCCACTTGCAGTCTGCCTCTCTCTCTCAAAAAATAAACATTAAAAAAAATTTTTTTTAATTTTGTACATGAAAATGCCTTCAATTCAGAAGCTATTATGGAAAGGCAACAGGGGAAAATGGGATTTAAAAACGCTTAGCCCCTTTGAAATTTGATCTGTCCATCTGTAAAATGAGAATTATCACACCATATAGGGTTATCATGAGGTTTAATGAAGTAAGAACATAGAATTTTTTCTAAATTGCTCTACAAATGTACGAGATGGTTATTTTCCTCAGAAGATTTTAAAGTCTTTCTACCTCGTCCCCTGGGAGCACCATCCTGGAATCTGCTTACATCTCCCTCCTCCTCTCCTCCCTCTGCTTGGCCCCTAGTGTGTAGAGGAGGAAGGAGAATAAAATCACAACTGGTCAAGCTCACCCGAGTTCTGTTTGCCCTCTGCTCCAATCACATCTGCCCCAGAAGGGCCTGGCCCGGTGTGCAGAGGGGGCCCGTCCTCAGATTTATCTTTCCCTCCTCTTCAGGTGGGCAACGGGGAGAAAAAGAAGGTAATGGGGGTCCTGGATATCTACGGCTTTGAAATTTTAGAGGTGAGAGAGCTTCCCCCAACTGCAGCCACCCTGCATCCCTAGGGTTGGGGTGCGGAGGCTCAAAGGGAGGGGCTTGCGAGAGGGGAGGTGTGGGGCTGAGAGGGAGGAAGGGTCTTGGACTGAGCTGCTCTCTCTCTAACCTGGGTCCCCTCCTTCAGGACAATAGCTTTGAGCAGTTTGTGATCAACTACTGCAATGAGAAGCTGCAGCAGGTGTTCATCGAGATGACGCTGAAAGAGGAGCAGGAGGAATATAAGAGAGAGGTGCGCGGAGCCTTCCCCCACAGCCCCTCTCCAAAGTGACGCTGGTGTGCGCGCCACGTCTGTCTTTCTCCTCAATCCCGGTTTCCTCTCACTCGTGCCCAGATGGGAACATAAAGGACAAAAAGTTCCCCTTTCACTGCTCAACAGTGCAGCATTACCAAGAAGCCCTAGTTTTTGCTCTCCACGCCCCAGTCCCCTGCTCCCACCCCAGGCCGTGCCAGCAAGGGGCAGACTGATGGAAGGCTGTGGGGGGGGAGTCCTCACAAGGGTGAAGTGACAGCTGTGCGTGGCCTGCAGCACACTGTGAGCCTGATTTAGAAGGGACATTTCTCCCAGGCTTGTCACCCCACCACATCCATTTTGGTGCTCTTCTCTGACACCTCACAATTCTTTGTCTCCTCGGGCCCTGGCTGATGTCACCATCTCCTCATGTAGCACCCTGATCCCAGACTTCCTCCCCAGAAGTTCCCCATGGCTCAACATTTCCACACTCCTTCCCCTGTTCAGCAAGAAGGCTTGCTTTCTATGGCTAGGTGTTAGAAAAGCTATCTGATTGAGCTAATTCCCCCCAAAGTGTGAATGGCTGAGAGTCTCACTCATCAAAACGCTGCCAGGGATGCTGCCTGTGAGCCCTTGGGAATCTGCTGCAGCAGAATTTCAGACAATGTGGTCACAATGTGTGGGAAAGGTTTTTTTTAAGTTGTTTTTCATGTTTTTATCTTAAAAATTTAAATGATCAACTAGAGAATACATTCCCATGCCTCAAAATTCAAAAAGCTTATAAAGGCATATAGGGGCGCCTGGGTGGTGCAGTCGGTTAAGCGTCCTACTTCAGCCAGGTCACCATCTCGCGGTGGGTGAGTTCAGCCCTGCGTCAGGCTCTGGGCTGATGGCTCGGAGCCTGGAGCCTGCTTCCGATTCTGTGTCTCCCTCTCTCTGTGCCCCTCCCCCGTTCATGCTCTGTCTCTCTCTGTCCCAAAAATAAATAAACGTTGAAAAAAAAAAAATTAAAAAAAAAAAAAAGGCATATAAAGAAAGGGCTCTCTCCCAGCCCATCCCCAGCCTCTTAGTTCTCCAACCATCTAGAGGCAACTAAAGTGGCCCTCTTTTCAGAGGTCTTTTATGTGTAATCAGGCAAATGTAGAAGTTTATTTTCCCACAGAATTTTTTTCAAATGGCAGTGAATATGCTCTGCTCTACCCTTTGCTTTCATCAATTAATGAGATCTTTCCATATCGTATATAAAGATGCATCTTTACAGCTACACAGGGTTGTAAGGATATCATACTTCATTTAACTAGTTGGGGAAAGTATTTTGGGGATGAAATGGGAAGGCAACTACTTAATTCCACTCTACATTCCCTGAAGATCTGTGAGGGGGTGGGAGAGTGTTCCCCAGCCACACCCCCACACCTGGGAATGGTCTGAGTCTGGGAGGGCTGGCCCTTGGGTGGGATCAGAAGCTATCCTGTCTGCGGCTACCCCTAAGTGGGGAACGATTGTCTTTGGGTCTCCTTCTGTACCATTCTTGCTTAAAACAAAAACAAAAACAAAAACTATACAGTCCCAAAGTATCAGGTAGATTAGTAGTTCTTAAAGTGTGGTCCTGGACCAGCAGCATCCCTGGAAAGGTGTTAGAAAGGCAGATTCCTAGGCTCTATCCCAGACATGCTGAATCAGAAACCCTGGGGATGGGGCCTAGCAGTCTGTTTTTACAAGCCCTCTAGCTGACTGCCATGCAAGTTTGAAAAGCACTGATGTAGGTCTTTGAAGATGTATCAAGTTAGGTTTGTTGCTTGATGAAATTCACTCATGTGCTTTGGTTTTATTGGTCGTTGCCAGAACAGTGTGGCCTTTGCTCTTGCACACGCTCAAGGATCCTTCCTCACTCCACAGTGGGGCAATCCCTACCCCGATCTTCACCCCACACCACCTACAGGGCTCTCTTCAGCATCTCCCCCTCTCTCACAGCTGCTCTGGGTCCTTTCACGTGTCTCCCACCCCACAAATTCTCCATCAACCTGGAGGGATGGGAACCTAAACAGAAGCCACACCAAGGACCCCTCTTAATTATAGGGCTTTCTGAGTTCTTCGTGGGTTGGGTGAGAGGGAGCCTGAGTCTGGTGAGGTCTTTGGAGACTTGTCTTGGACCTGCTCTTGTAACCTGTCATGCCTCTTCTTGCCAGGGCATACCGTGGACAAAGGTGGACTACTTTGATAATGGCATTATCTGTAACCTCATTGAGCACGTGAGTTATCTTTATGTTATCTCTGAGACTTCCTCTTCCAGACTGCCTGAATATCCTTGTCCTTCCCCCTCCCCTTGCCCCACTTGGTAAGGATGGTGAAGTGGGCAAAGGATGAAGGGGCAGAGGGACAACAGTGAGGATGTGGACATCTTGGAGGATCAGGTCTAAGTTGGGCTGATCTTGTTCCCCTGACCAGAATCAGCAAGGCATCCTGGCCATGCTGGATGAGGAGTGCCTACGGCCTGGGGTGGTCAGTGACTCCACCTTCCTAGCGAAGCTGAACCAGGTCTTCTCCAAGCATGGTTACTATGAGAGCAAAGTCACCCAGAATGCCCAGCACCAGTATGACCACACCATGGGCCTCAGCTGCTTTCGCATCTGCCACTATGCGGGCAAGGTGACATGCAGGGCTGGAGGGTAGAAATGGGCCTGGGCATGGGTGGAAGGCAATGGGGGAGGACCTGCAGGGAGATGAGATCTGGGAATACTTCACAATGAGATTGGGAGTGCCAAGTGCTGGGACAAGGTCATGGACCCTCCAGACCCATAGCTATTCCTCTACAGGTGACTTACAATGTGAACGGCTTCATTGATAAGAACAATGACCTACTCTTCCGGGACTTGTCCCAGGCCATGTGGAAGGCCCAGCACCCCCTCCTTCAGTCCTTGTTCCCTGAAGGAGTTCCCACACAGACATCTCTCAAGCGCCCCCCAACTGCTGGAGCCCAATTCAAGAGTTCTGTGGCCATACTCATGAAGAACTTATATTCCAAAAACCCCAACTACATCAGGTGACATGCTGGGTACATGGGGAAATGCAGCATATGTGATGGCAGATGCAGGGTCCAGCACTATAGAACCTGTCCATTGTTGGGGGGAGGGTGTCTCTGGAATAAGAGTATCAGAAGGCCCTTCCCTCATAAAAAATGAGGAACTGAGAATCCTGTGGCAGGGAGAGCATCAGACTTTAGTAGGAACCACGCTATAGTGAGTGAAGCTGGGAAGGCCAGTGTGTTCACTTCCTCTGAAAATAACCCTCCAGAATAGGGTTATAGAGACCAGGATGGGTCACACTTGCAAAGGTGAAGCTCCTCATGCCTGTGCCTTGCACCTCTCCCCCCACCCCAAGGTGTATAAAGCCCAATGAGCATCAGCAGCGAGGTCAGTTCTCATCAGAGCTGGTGGCCGTCCAGACTCGGTACCTGGGACTGCTAGAGAACGTGCGGGTGCGTCGGGCGGGCTATGCCTACCGCCAGAGGTATGGGCCCTTCCTGGAAAGGTACCGATTGTTGGGGCGGAGCACGTGGCCTCGCTGGAATGGGGGAGACAGGTAAGACTCCTGGGGGAGATGGGGGAGCAGGGAAGGGCAGTGCAGGGAACATCTGGGTGGTGGGGAGAACAGACAGTGCCATGTAAATTGCCAAAACTCCATGAATGGATACTTGGGGAAATGAACTGATCACTTTGCAGAGGCTCTGAAGTCTGTTCAAGCCCTGAACTCCTCTCCCTGGGTATAAGAGGTTGGGGAAAGGTGAAAGAGGATCCTTCTCTGGGATGCCCCTTGGTAGCTTTCCCCATCTGCTCCTATAGGGAGGGAGTTGAGAAGGTCCTGGGGGAGCTGAGCTTGTCCTCAGAGGAGCTGGCCTTTGGGAAGACGAAGATCTTCATCAGAAGCCCTAAGACTGTGAGTTGGAGGGTGCACCTGTGTTGGGTTGGGGTAGGAGGCAGAAGAGTTGGAGGGTCCATGAGTGAGAGGCTGGGGCGGAGGGGAGCATCTATAACTTGGGATGGATGGTGGGTGAGGAAGTCTGCTTTCTGCAGGGACTTTGTCCCTGGAAACTGAATCCTTGGGCTCCTACCCCACCCTGCTTGCATGGCCCACTCTGAGTGCCTCTACCTGTAGCAGAACTCCTGAAGATCAAGGTGATGTGCCACTCATGTCTAAATTTCCAGACCTCGCACGTGCCTCTGACAGAGTTAGAATTCAGTAGGTTTCTGTTAAGGTGAATAACACTTAACAGAATAATAATGAGTGAGCGAATAAACGAATGCACTAAGAAGTCAATGGAATGAATAAAACACTGGCTGGGAAGCCCCTGGCACCTGGGCTCCAGGAGGAGAGAGTGCTATTCTCCTAGGCCAGCCTTTCCGCCCCACCTTCCACCTCTCCACAGCTGTTCTACCTGGAAGAGAAGCGGCGCCTGAGACTGCAGCAGCTGGCCACGCTCATTCAGAAGATCTACCGGGGCTGGCGCTGCCGCACCCACTACCAGCTGATGCGCAAGAGTCAGATCCTCATTTCCTCCTGGTTTCGAGGCAACATGGTATCAGTTGCCCCCTAAAGTCCCATCCCTTTCACTCCAATAAAAGAGTCAGGGGCGCCTGGGTGGCACAGTCGGTTAAGCATCCAACTCTTGATTTCAGCTCAAGTCATGATCTCCTGGTTTGTGAGATCAAGCCCTACGTTGGGCTCTGTGCTAACAGTGTGGAGTCTGCTTGGGATTCTCTCTCTCTGTCTCCGTCTCTGTCTCTCAAAATAAATAAACATTTAAAAAAGAGAGAGGGAGAGAGTGGGAAGTAGGAGAGGTGGTTCAGGGGATGGAGTTTTTTCTAACAGGCCTATTGTTTTTCTGCAGCAAAGGAAGCACTATGCGAAGATAAAGGCATCAGTGGTGCTGATCCAGGCTTTTGTGAGAGGGTGGAAGGTAATGCGGAAGGGGAGAGGGGTTTCCTCCGCACACATGGGTTCTTCCCCCACATGGTTTCTCCTGGATTGTGCCAGCTGCTGGGAGGAAAGAGTAGCAGAAAGCAAGTCCTGCCCACACCCAGGGCATACCTCTGTGTGATGGCATGCCTGCATCTGGGTGTGTGTCTGGGAGTGTGGGTGCGTACTGGGGATGTGTGTATACACCTGGGTGTGTCCCTGACTTGGCTTTGAGTGCCTTCCTCATTGCCAGCTTGTCTGCCTTTACTTTCTCCCTCCAGTAGAGTCTCGGCACTTTATCTAACTGTGCTCTTTGTATGGTTGGAAAACAGTAGAACCTCTGCTCCTTATCTTCTAGGTCTGTCTATCTTTACTTTGGCTCCTTTCTCATGTATCCCTTCTAGGCCCGCAAGGATTATCGAAAATACTTCCGGTCGGGGGCTGCCCTCACCTTGGCAGATTTCATCTATAAGAGCATAGTAAGTGGTGGGGGTTGAAGGTGGAAGGTGGAGGGGAGGTTGTGGAGGGAGGGTCAGGTTTGGAAAAGGAAGATGAGGGGTTTGAGAAGAGGTGATCAAAGCTTTCCCTGGAAGGGTTTCTTTGATCTGCATGTACTTAATTATTAAGTCCTAGGGTAAGAAGGAATGGGGCTTTGGTGCCTCAGGGCCCAGGGGCAGAATCAGAGTGCACTCCGGAAGGAGTGGACACTGTGGGCAACCTTGGGGCAGGAAGGGGTCCCAGCACACCCACTGACTGGTCCATGATGAATAGGCCCGAGAAGAGACGGGCTGGATGGCTAACAACAGTTTGAAGAGACTGAGCCTCATGGAAGAGCAGAGTGAGGACATAGGGTTACCTAACTCAACCTTCCGAGATCCATTTTATGGTAGGGGTGAAAGTGGAGGGATTGTATCTTTCTTCCGGCTCTTCTGAAGCTATAGCAAGGAAGTCCACAATGAAATCTCAGGAAAGATCTTAATTCTGGGGGACTTGGGACTTTTTTTTTTTTTTGAACTTTTATTTATCATTTTCGAGAGACAGAAAGAGACAGAGCACAAGCAGGGAAGGGGCAGAGAGAGAGGGAGACACAGAATCAGAAGCAGGCTCCAGGCTCTATCAGCACAGAGCCCAACGCAGAGCTCAAACCCATGGAATGTGAGACCATGACCTGAGGTGAAGTCGGACACTTAACTGACTGAGCCACCCAGGTGATCTGACCCCAGAGTTTTAATGCCTGCCGAAGACTGCTTCCCCACACTGTCCCCCCACTCCCCCTAGAGACCTACTGGCGCAGGAGGGCTATATAGGGAAAGGAAAGACTTTCTAGATCTAGAAAAAACAAACAATTAAGAAAAGAAAACCTTCAGAGTTTCGACATCAGTTAGCACATGAGGGATTGGAGGAAATGCTTAGGAATGTTTATTGAATTAAATCAAACTAGACCTGACCAAGTCCCCTTGAGGACTTAAACCAAGGTGTGAGGTGATTAGACCAAGCCTGCAAGATCTTTGTAGCAGAGGAATCAAAGAGCTTGGATAGTTCCTGGAGAATTATAGCAATATACTGCATACCCTCCCTTTTCCCATTTTAATTTTTTTAACCTAATGTGTTAGTAAGAAGTTTTCATAAAAATTCCAAAAACTTGGGGGCGCATGGGTGGCTCAGTCAGTTAAGTGTCTGACTTTTGTTTTTGGCTTAGGTCACGATCTCACAGTTTGTGAGTTCGAGCCCCACATCAGGCTCCATGCTGACAGTGCTAAGCCTGCTTGGAATTCTCTCTCTCTCCCTCTCTTTCTGCTCCTCCCCCACTTGCTCTCTCTCTCTCTCTCTCTCAAAAATAAATAAACTTAAAAAAAAAATCCAAAACTTGGAAGTACTCAAGATCAAGCTATTTTCTATACCTTCAATAATTCTACCCCACAAACAAACAGGGTGCTGGGTGTTTCCTGGGATATAAAGACTGGAGAGTCCTTATTCTAGATTGGGGGAGACTAAACAGATGCCATGGGTGATACTTGATCCGATCCTGGAACAGGAAGTATAAGAACAAAGCTACAAAGGGCATTTTTAGAAGTTTATAAAGGACATTAGGAGAAATTTGAGCATGCATTGCTGTTGGATGAGTGTATCCAATTAATGTTTGTCTTCTTAGGTATGGAGGTGGAATTATGATTTGTGTAGGAGAATGTCCTGGTTCTTGGGAGATGCGTGCTTAAGTTTTAGGGAAAATGCCATGATTTCTCTAACCTACTTTAGGATGATATGGTAGCAAAGATTTATATATGTGTGAGTGTGTGTATGTATTTATTTATGCCCATTTGTATACATGTGTGCATGTGTTAGAAAGCCTGCAAATATGGCCAATTGTTAACATTATCAGTTGGTGGATTTAGGTAAGGAATATGTGGCATGCAGATATTCACTGTAATGTTTCTTCAACTTTTATGTAAGTTTAAAAACTTTCAAAATAAGACAGATAAGGCAGATTATGTCACTCTTCCCCTTAAAATCCTCTAATGGCATTCCATTTGACTCCCAATAAAAGCCAGTGTTCTTACCTCAGCCTACAAGGCCCTTCATGAATGTACTTGACCAACCAATCCTCTGATCTTCTTTCTTCTTGCTCGATTTAATCCAGTCTCAGTTTCTTTTCGTTTCTGGGATATGCTACTGCTCATTTCTGGTCTCAGGGCCAGCTTTTTTGCATCATAGCATATATAATTATCTGACCTTACATATAT
Organism: Lynx canadensis; assembly: GCF_007474595.2. Lineage (NCBI taxonomy): Eukaryota > Metazoa > Chordata > Mammalia > Carnivora > Felidae > Lynx > Lynx canadensis. The sequence goes on along the minus strand of NC_044309.1, from coordinate 82,894,207 downwards.
GTTTGTTTGCTGTGGGGTTCTTCCCTACCCCCGGTAGAATATAAGCTCAGTGAGAATAGAGATTTTGTTTGTTCTGTTCACTGCTGTGTATCCATACCTAGAACAGTGCCAGGCACAGAGCAGACACTCAATAAATGTTGTTGAATGGCAGGGGGAAAAAACAACAACAAGAACTCAGCTTGGGATCCAGACTCCCAAGGACTCATTGTCTAGAAGAGGGAAAAGATTTCCACACAGATAATAGTAGTACAAACACAGAAGTATAGACAAAGTGCTGTGGGGCTTCAAAGAAAGGAGAGGCAGCCCTGGCCCAGGGAATCAGGGAGGGCTTCGAGCTGTGTCTGAAAGGATAGGTAGAATCTAGATGGGCACAGCTGAGTTGAGAGCAGGATGGGCTGAGGCACCGAGTGATCACGCCTGGGCTAGGCAGAGGGCTTGATGAGGAACACTACCTGAGAGGTGTGCTGGGATCATGCAGGGGATCCTGGGGCATGAGATTGGGCCCTAAATAGAAGACTTTGAATGCCAGGTTGAGGCATTGGGCTTGACTGATCAGGGAAGGGGGGAGGTTTGGTACCTGTCCTATAGCCAATGCAGACAGTGGCAGCCAGCTGTAGGCAGCTATGAACTGAGACAATAGGAAGTCACAGGAGCAAAATACTGAGGCCAGTTTTCATCTCGGTTGCTCTCACCTCACTACCCTGGGCAGCAGGTCTCTGCTTGGAACTAACCCTTCCCTCCCTCCCTCCCTCCCAGTCTCCTGTTCACGCTCTCACTGCCCAGCTTCCAGTGAACACTGGACCCACAAGAGATCCAGGAGGTGACTCCCTTCTGACTCCTCGCTCTACTTGTTGCTTCTTACTCTGGGTGGCCTCCCTCCTTTCAGGTGGCAGGTCCTGGATGAGAGTTTGCCTGTTGGGTGGTCTGTCTTCTCATCCGTCCACTCCCAATCCCCCTGCTTCCAATCTAGACGCAGAAGTTCCTGCTGGGGCTGAGGAACAATTTGCCGTCTACCAACATCCTGGACAGAACGTGGCCAGCGGCCCCTTACAGATGCTTCAACACAGCGAACCAGGAGCTACAGCAGCTCTTCTACCGCTGGAAGGTGAGTGGGGCCCAGCACGACTCCTCTCATTTGTCTTTTTTTCCTCCTCCCTCTGATTTTCATCTTCTGCCTCCTTCTTCCACTTTTTTTCTTCATGGTGAAAACAACATACATCACAAAATTGGCCATCTTAACCATTTGTAAGTCCAGTGTCATAAAGCACGTTCACACTATTGCGCAGCCGTCACCACCATCTGTCTCTGTATTTCTTCTTTATCAGCCCAAACTGCAATCCTGTACACATTAAGCAGTAACTCCCCATTCCCCACTCCTGTAGCCCCTGGGACTTATAATCGACTTTCTCTGTGAATTTGACTGTTCTCGGTACCTCATGGAAGTAGAATCATACATTTGTCCTTTTCTATCTGGCTTATTTCACTCAGCACAGTGTGCTTCCATTCAGGAAATATGTACTGAGCACCTGTCTAGAGTAGGCCTTGCGCTGTGTGCTGGCATATAGCCCTCCTCCTGGGGCTGACACATTTGATTGTTTCCATCCCCCTCTCCCAGAGTCCCTTTGAGGGGGGACAGTGCTCCTCCAGCAGCTGCCCTCTCTGAAGTGCCTAGAGCCTATTCTATTCCCTGTCTCTCCTCTTCTCCAGCCCCTGCCCTCCTTGCACCTCTCAGTGTTCTCCCAAACCCCCACCCCAGGCCTGCCCTCTGCCTCCACGAGCTTAGGCCCTGCCCCTCCCTCTCACAGTGCAAGAGATTCCGGGATCGACTGTCCCCAAAGCAGGTAGAGATCCTGAAGGAGAAGCTCTGTGCCAGCGAACTGTTCAAGGGCAAGAAGGCTTCCTACCCCCAGAGGTGAGGGCCCTGCAGACCCTGCACAGTCAGTTTCATCCAGAGCAAAGACAGGATCCCCCAGGTGGGATAGGGCAGTGGTCCCCAAACTAGTGTGCATCAGCACCACTTGGCAGGCTTGATAACACCCAGATTGCTGCACCACCCCCCGCCCAGAGTTTCTGATTCAGCAGATCTGGGGCTGGGGCCCAATAATTTGCCTTTCTAACAAGTTCTCAGGGGATGCTGATGTTGGTCCTGGACCATGCTGAGATAGAGGATATGGTGGAGCATGGGGGAAGGGACATGGGAACTCACTGTGGGGAGGCTCAGGGCCTTGGGGGTCAGTGGTGAGGAACTTGTCTCCACCACATACCTCCTGTGTGTCCTCAGTGTCCCCATTCCATTCTGCGGTGACTACCTTGGGCTGCAAGGGAACCCCAAGCTGCAGAAGCTGAAGGGCGGGGAGGAAGGGCCTGTTCTGATGGCAGACACTGTGAAGAAGGTCAATCGTGGCAATGGCAAGGTGAATGCCTGCACCCTGGACTTCTGCCCACGGCCTGATCCAGAGCCTTGGGACTGGTAGCTGGAAGGGTGGGGTTAATCTTCACCTTTCCTCACATTTTCCATTTCTGTCCTTAGACTTCCTCTCGAATTCTTCTCTTGACCAAGGGGCATGTGATTCTCATAGACACCAAGAAGTCCCAGGCCAAAACCGTCATTGGACTAGATAGTGTGGCCGAGGTGTCAGTCACCAGCTTCAAGGATGGGCTTTTCAGCTTGCATCTGAATGAGGTATCAGAGCTCTGTGGGTGCAGTACCTCACGCTGGAGAAGGTGGTGGGCATCACGGGGCTGGGGTGGGCTTGGGGTGATGAGGACCAGACCTCTCACTCTGGGCCTTCAGTGCCTCTCAGGCTGCTCCTGCAGAGGGAAAAATGAATCCCTTCCCCACTTTTTCCCCCTTCCTAAGATATCATCAGTGGGCTCCAGGGGGGACTTCCTGCTGGTCAGCGAACATGTGATTGAACTGCTAACCAAAATGTACCAGGCTGTGCTGGATGCCACACAGAGGCAGCTTCTAATCTCCGTGACTGAGAAGTAAGGCCATGAGCTGGGGGTGAGGGCCAGCCTGGGGGCAGATGACCAAGCTGTTGGTCATTATGACCGGGAAAATTCATGTAGTCAGAAAGTGAAGCATATTCTGTCAAGGCAAGGTTTGGAGGTGTTTCTTAGTCTCTCCACTCAGGTTCTCTTGGGCCCTGAATCTTCGGACACGAGGGGAGGAGAGATGTACTTCCTTTAAGAAGGAGAATGGAAACCATCATGAAAATATGGGAGTAGAGATGAGAGGATGAGGGTACCAGCTTTACCCCTCTGTCTGTTTCCCCTCCAGGTTCTCAGTGAGGTTCAAGGAGAGTAGTGTGGCTGTCAAGGTCATCCAGGGCCCTGAGGGTGATAGGAACGGCAAGCTAAAATGCAAGAAGAAAGGGAGCCGTTGCCTGGAAGTGACTGTATAGTGAAGAGGTGGGGGCCTGATTCAGAGACAGCAGCTTCTCTGGACCTGTGCCAACCCCACCCACCCATGTTTGCAGGAGGATCTGATCGTGGTGTGGGGCTCAGAGATTGAGGAACCCTTGAAGAGGACCTTTCTTCTCCCAAACTCTTCTGGGCCCCTCTCCCTTAGAACTTATCCTCCCACCCTCAGCTGCTTTGCCCACTAATAAAACAAGTGACTTCCCAAATATTTGCTCAGTGTGGGTGAGTCCCTGATCACCCACCTTCACAGTGCTTGTACTTTGGCTACCCCACCCCCTTTCTCCTCCTCAGGTTCCTTGGAGCCAGCAAATGCAGATAATAAGAATGGAAAAGAAGGGAAATTGTCTCCGGGCTCCTTGACCGGCTGAGCTCTGGCGGAGTTTGGAGACACTGGGGTGGGGGTGGGGCAGCCAGCGATGGGGCTCAGGTCGCAGGTGGCCAGTGGGCTGATTCATTAAGTGTGTCCCTGGAGGGAAGAAGTGAGGATCCCTGTCTTGGCGGAAACTAGGATCCTTTGGAGATTTAGCCTAAAAAGAGGCCCCGGGCTGGAGGGCTCACGTGAGCTGAAGAAGCTGGGGAATGAAGCGTCCCCTGCACCCAGGAGCTCCATTGCCCCCTCCATCCCCAAGCTCATTGCTGGGCTTTGTCACATCTGGCCCCCCAACACCCCCTTCCTTTCCATACACCAGAGATGCCAGGCTGCTCCTGCCAACAGTTATCTTGCTAATCACTGTCCCACAGCTGGGGCCTGCAGCTGGTGGCATTTGACAGGGGGAGGCTCCCTGACCCAGACTCCCCCACCCCTATGACTGACCCTCTCCCCCTTGTCTTCATTTATTTTCCCTGTGTCATCACCATTATTTTCTTTTTCGATTTTCAACTGTCTCACACCATCTCGTTGTCCCCATTTCTGTGGACTCTAATATTAATACATAATATTTTGTATAATGCTTTAAATATCTCCCCTCTCCCTTTATATCTGTTTCCTCATAGACTGTGTTGTCTCAGCCTCACCCATCCCGGTCTCTACCTTAAGGGAACAAGGAGCTCCTATGTTTGCAGTAAAACGTAGATATGTGCTCTGTGAGAGCTTACAAATGGCTGCCTTTGTTCCTGTCTCTGGATGTCTCTCCCTCCTTTCACGATCCCTACCTTCCTTGCCTCTTCCCTGTCTCCACCACTGAGCTCACTGTGCCTCGAGGCTGGGGTTTCCCTCCACCTCGGTGCTTCCACTGGCTTTCCATCGGCAGGCAGCTCACGGCCCCAGGTAATCATGCCGGCGGGAGACCTGATTAACTTCTCCTCTTGCCTGCAGATCAGTCTTGCTCTCTGAGCACAAGCCCGCTCTGGCACACCCTGCTCTGGGCTGGGAGAGGGCCCAGGGAGTCAGTTCTTCCCTGACGGATGGGGGGCTGTGCCCTGAGTGAGGGTAGCTCAGGCTCCCGTCAGCCTTCCGTCACCCCCCACAGCTCCCCCCATCCTTGACTTCTCAGAACCGGCGGAGGAGATCCTGTCTGGCAAGAGGGGGCTGGTTATCAGAGCCTGACCGCCCCCGCTCTCTGCCTCATCTCCTGCTCCCAGGGCCCAAATTGTCGTCACTTTCCCAGTGAAGTGTCTGGTCATTTTCAGAAGCAATTTCAGGAGAATATGCAGCTGCTGCTCCCCATCCTGCTTTTCCTTCCCCAGGGCTGAAGGCACTGTCAGCTCTCTGGACTGGGGAGGGGATGGGATGGGGGGGGAGGGCTCGAGTCCTGGTCTCCCTCCTGTCCCCCCTCCATCAGTCATGTGCTAGTTTGAGGACGGGGCTTGGTTGCCCCACCTGTGCCATGGTGCTTTACAGGGCTCCATCCTGACGGGAGAGGCTGAGGTTCTGCTGCCTCCCTGCTCAGCCAGCCCAGCATTCTCAAAGTCTGGGTTGTTTTTCTGAGGGGCACAAGCCACCCTGGAGCCCCCTAACCCCCATGAGGAGCCATTTTAGCACGTCAGCTCATACCAGCTCGAGCTAGGTCCTCCTGGCTCAGCTCATTTCCTCTGTAGGCTATGAGGGGCTCTTCCAGTCCTCGCTCTGAGGGCTGGCTCCCAGCTGGCTCCTGCCTGCGGGACTCTGCAGGATGCACGGGTTGCCATCCTTCCATTCTTTTCTAGTATCTCCACCCAGTGTCACCTCCAGCCCTGGCCCTTCCCTCCCCACCCCGCAGCACCCCTCCCAGGATGTTGAAGGAGCCCCCATGCTGCACCCCAGTTGTGTATATGGTGGGCATATGCGGGTCATCTTGCATACACAGCATCCACTTCTACCCCCAAGAACAGTCCACAAATCCAATCTCAGCTCAGCTCAATGCAACACACATTTTCCTCGCCCCCCCCCCCACCCCGGCAACAAAGGGGAGGAGCTCCAGAGTAAGGGTCTGCTAGGGACCCTCTTCCTCTAGGCCAGTGATAGTCCTTGGAGATGTAGCTCAAATCAAAAGTGTCAAAGGAAAAAACCCCTACGTGCCCTGTAGCTGCAACACCCACTTTACATGCCATTTGCATATGGTCTGTGGGCAAGATGAAGCCCTGCCTGCCAGAGCCCTTCAAAGCCTCCCTCCTTCATCACCTCTCTGGCTTAGTTTAGCATTAGCTCTTTCAAGTCTTTGCTACTCCCAGAGATCAAGGGGTGATCAGTTCTCCCTGCCATTCCCTTGCTCCCCCCATGCTTGGCTCCCGCCATCCTCTGTGAGATGCTGCATCATCAAAGGACATTATTCATGGTGAACCTTTGCTGAAGCCCTGTTTCCCTGATGCCAGAGCTTGGGGGCAGGGATGGGTGGGTTGGGGAGGAAGAGAGAGTCTGCCTCAAATGGGACCCAGGAGGCTTTAGTCCTTAGCCCTCAGTCTAACACTACTCCTCTTGCACCCCCAGTTCCCTCCAGCCTGCCTAGCTTGGACTTCCTTCTCCAGATTGGTAGGGGGAGGAGAGGAGATAGAAGATGGCTACATCCAGTTGGGATCAGCATTTGATCTTCTCAAAGGCATGAACCTGCCATGTCATTTCCATGTAGACAAGCTCCAGCTTCTTACCCTCTTCCCACCAAAGGGTCCCAACACTGGGTCCTGGCCCATGATTGGCCCAGACAGCCCTGTAATTAGCTGGGTAATGGGAAGCTTTAGATGAAGCCCCACCAGCCTCTCACATAATAAAGGAGCCTTGAGACCCAGCTGCTGCCCTCCCTCAGGGGTGAATGGGGGGCCATGTGCAGGCAGACTTCTCTCAGTATGGACCAAGTCCTAGAGTGGGTGGGGTGTTGAGAGTGTGGAGGGGAGAGACAAGCATTTCAGGACCCTAGCAGCACTTGAAAAGCTCTATGGAGGATCCACACTGTGGGCTGCAATACAAAAAGGAAGACTCAGGGTTCCTTTTTTGTTTTATAAATGCATTTTTATTGATCACCTATTATATGCCAAACATTATACAGCTAGGGATTCATGGTAAACAAAACAGACAAAAGTCCTTGCCCATGTGATGCTGACTTTCTGGTGGAGCGTGGGGGTAGACAGACTATAAGTAAAGCATTTAGCATGTTGGATGTAATAAGTGATGAAGAGAAGAAACAGAAGGGGGATATGGGCTATAGAAGGGTGGTCATTTTAAGTAGGGTGATTGGGGAAGGCACTGGTGAATGGGGAGTCTTTTTAGTAAGTACCCAATTGCTGCGGTTCTCTTCTCAACCCATGATGTAGTAGAGTGTAAGTCCCCAAATCTCCAGGTCTCTTAGAGAGGGGACTAACTCTTCCTCTGGGAGAGTTAACTGCTTCCTTACTGGTCAAAATTCATAGCACTGCAGTAAAATGAAAGGGAAGTTTGGAGTGAAAAAAGCCCAAAACTGAATTTGTGGCTCTTCTCCAGAAGCTATGTGTCATGGAGCACAAGACTGAATTTTTTTGTAAGATTTAAAAAAAAATTTTTTTTAATGTTTATTTGTTTCTGAGAGACACAGAGAGACAGAGTGTGAGTGGGGGAGGAGCAGAGAGGAAAGGAGACACAGAATCCGAAGCAGGTTCCAGGCTCCGAGCCATCAGCACAGAGCCCTATGTGGGGCTCAAACCCACAAACCGTGAGATAATGACCTGAGCCAAGTCGGATGCTCAACTGACTGAGACACCCAGGTACCCCAAGATTTTTAAAAAATTTTAAGTAATCTCTACACCTACTGTGGGACTTGAACTTACAACCCCAAGATCAAGAGTTGCGTGCTCTACCGAACGAGCCAGCCAGGTGCCCCAAGACTGAACGTTTTGAGCCTCAATTTCCTCACCTGAAAAATAGGAAATGCTAAGAGTGACACATGGCTCTGAAGCTGCTTTCACTTCCCCCTACGCCCCACCCCTTTCCCTTCAGCAGCATCTTCTCCTTCCATCCTCACTCTGAATCTGACTCTCCCCTGGGGTTCTACCTTAGGAATGAAGTGAGCAGTACAAGCACCCTCAACAGAGTGGGCCATTGAAGGAGAGGCTTGAAATGTCTGGGGAGAAGAAGCCTGGGCCACAGGGAGACAGACTAGAGTTGGGAAAACATGTAATTGTGAGAAAAAAAGAAGCAATTAAGAGATCAATGATGGGCTGGGCTGGGCTGGGCTGGGCCTGGCCAGGCCAGGCAAGGATTTGGGGGCAGTTCAGCCACAGTGTTCTCTTCCTCCTTTCCAAGATTATAGCAGAAGGGATAGAAGTTAGAACTCTGAAAGAATGCAACTAAATCAGGCTGATTCAAGGGTCGAGAGGGAGTGGTGTGGGGAGACGCATTCGCACTGGAGTGCTGGGGGGAGGCAGACACGGGAAGTTTCTGCATTCAGTAGCAGGGGAGAAGTACTGACCCTCACTTGGCCTGAGGACCAAGGTGATGGGTCAGCTGCAGCTGGGAGGAGGACAGAGGGAGAAACGAGAATGGGACTGGATGCCAGACTCACCTCCCAATGCTCAGGGGCCTGAACCTAGTTGTCCCGGTGGTGTGGAAGGGCCAGAGAAGCACCTGCCCGATTTTTTTCTGGCCTGACAGTTGAGTCTGAAGGTTTAAAGGGTGAGGAGCTGGTGGGTGAACAATGAGTAGAAAGAGACTCAAGGACCACACCTATTGAGCTAGATCCCGCATGGGAATTTTGGGACAAAGCGTATACAACATCATTCCTTAGTGTGCCCAGCTCAGGGGCTGTTGGAAAGTGGGCTGCTGGATAACTCCAGCTGACTGCAGGGTTTGTGTGGTTGTGTGTGTGTGTGTGTGTGTGTGTGTGTGTGTGTGTGTGTGTGTCTGCAGCCTATATCCTCCTTTTTCTCCACCAGCCTCCCCCCTCCCCTCCAGCCACCCTGGGATTGGTGATTCACAGCCCCTCCTCCAGCTCCCCCAGACCCTCCCAGAGCCTTTATCAGGGAGCTGGGCCGGTGTTCCTGCCACATCCTCAGATCCCCTCCACTCCCTGTTTCTCTGCACGGAGGGAGGCAGCGGCACTACCAGCGTGTGGGGAGTGGGCACTGCTGCCGACCAGCTCCCTGATCCTGCTAGACCATCTGCCCTGGGCTCAAAGCTACTCCACAGGTAGGCACGAGTGGGAGAATGTCAGATGGACTGGAGTTGGCACCAAAGGACAGAGGCCAGAGTTAGGAGGGAATAAAGGAGCGGAGGGAATAAAGGTGGCAGCTTTTGATCTGGGAGCAGGGTAGTGGGAAGGTGAGCGGAAAGCACCGATAGGGTTTAAAAACCAGTAATGTTTGGAGCCTGCGGGTTCAGACTGATCCTTCCAATACTAGAAAGTTTTTGCCTAAGTCTGGGTTACCCAGTGCTGGAAAATAGAATCCAGGATCCCTCCTCAAGCTATGGAGACAGACTGGTGCGTGTCCCACGGATCTATCATCTTCCCTGGAAGACTAGCATCTGGCACTTTTGCAACATTGCTCATTGCCAGGTGCTCAGCCTGGGGAGATGTGTGGTGGGGGAGTGGGGAAATTGAACCCAAAGGATGGCCCTCCTGCTCAGAGATACTCTCCCCAGAACAGGGCTTGGGGGGTGGATTTGGGGGCTGGGGAAGCAGGATCAAGCCAGGCTGCCAGTTGCATAATGTCTCCTGCATTTGCACCCATGCCGCATCCTCCCTGCACCCCTGTCCTGTCCCTCTGCCCTCCTAGGCACCATGAGGAGTGCCCTGCTGTTCGCAGCCATTCTGGCCATTAGCCTGGTTCACGGTTTGGGGGCTGTCTGTGAGGACTCACGGGAGCAGGTGGTGCCCGGTGGGGGCCACAACAAGGTAAGGCGCCCCCTCTGGTTGTGCCCACTCTGGCAGAGTCCTGGGCAGCGTCATGAGAGCCGGTGCCCTGCCTGTTCCACAGCTGTTGAGAGGAAGGTGGGGTGGAAGTTACCCGGGTTACCCATCAGAGGGTGGGTTTCTCTGACTCTCTGGCGGTCTCCCGTTCTCAGTGTCTCTAGGGATTCCTCTAAGTGTCTCTCTCCCTCTGCGTGTCTTTGATAGCCCTGTACCTAAAAAGTGCCCTACCAATACGTTGTTTGGTTGGTTGATCGGTGACTTAGGGATACTGTGAAGGGTAAGCTAGGGTGGTCCAGCTCAGTTGCTATCCTTCTACAGGGGGCAGATCCTTTCCACTCCCTGGATGGTATGAAATATACTCAGAATTTCTCTCCCAAATGGTCATTTATATGCTATTTTACCTATCAGTTACGTGTATTATTTTATTTTCAAAATTCAAATAAATTCCTATACGCTCTGCTCATCCACCCCCAGTAACCTCAGGTGTTCCTAAGCCCTAACCTCTTCTTTCCTTTTCCTCGCCCTGCTCTAGCCTCTGCTTAGTCAGGATAGGGGGTAAAATCTCCACGAAACAGACCAGGCCCCAATTTCCAAAGTTTCTCTAAGAAAAAGAACAGGAGTTGTCAGGGAAGGGGTACAGGGGGAGAGCAGGGAGGGAGTCTTTTCAAGGTTTTGAAATGGCAGCAATTACATTGGTACACATGCTTTTAAGATGATTATAGGTGGAACTCATTACAAATTCAGTGTGTGAAGTCTAACTGCCTCTCCAGCTCAGATCTGTTTAGCATCTCATTACAGGAGGTGGGCAGAATATTTGAACAATTTGGGAAAAGTGGCTGCCTAGGATGTCGTGCGCAGGGCAAAGAGAGAAATCAGTCTTCATCCATATGTGTCGCGGGGCACGCCAGGCTGGCAGCCTTGCGGGTGGCGGCCATTGCACCAGATCCAAAAGACCAGAAGCAGTTCAAAAATATAAAAAATACACAAGGAGTGCCAAAAATGGGCTGGACACTGTGCTCAGAGCCCACAGTTCCAGCTGGAGATGGTCAGAGTATCTGGCTGTATTTCTTTAAAGCGAGCTTGCTTCAAGACCTTGGGCCAGGTGGTCAATGAAAGAGAGAGGTTGCCATCTCACCCCTTTTCCCTGAAGGTCTGTGAGGATGAGGGAAATTGGGGTGAGATGAGGGTAGGGTATATGTGTGCCCGGGTAACTGGTTGGTATATGCAGGGTGCATCTGTGTAAATGTGCTGTGTGTGTGCCTGGGAGCCTAAGGACACCTGGGCTCTGGAGAGAGAGGCACCGCTGAGATTCAAGGTGAGAATCTCCAAACATGATCATTGTCATTGTTTCTCTGCAGCTGCAACTAACTGGCTGTGTGGTGTGTGCCCACCAACCATCCTGCTGTGCCCAGGCTGCTTAAAAAAAAAAAATCAGCAAGACAACGAAGAGCCCCTGGTCCAGAATGGGGTTCAGTTGTAGAGGATAGGAGGTGTTATTCTGAACACACTGTTTTCCAGGCAATCTAAATTCAGTGTAGAAAGGAGAGAGGGAGCGACAACCAGAGGCAGAAATCTATGGAGAAGAAAAGAGAATGAGAGGTGGTGGGAACCACAGGCAGAGAAACATCCACGAACGTACTGCAGAGTAGGGGAATTTCAGGATTGCAGATGCGCCCCTGCTGCCTACGGACACCCATCCCAAGGACTGAGTCCTGTCTGTGACTCAATCATGGAATACAGAGGATGCTTGCTCTGTCCGATGGGCCTTTCTTGGGAGTGGTGGAAATCATGGCTCACTCCCGTATTGGGGCAACCACATCCTTGGGCAAACTGGTTCCTGATGTGCCAAGGAGAACAGAACCAATGGCCCTTCTCACTGAGAGGCGGCAGGAGATGGGAGAGAGCCCTAAGGGACAGTCTCCTTTGAGCTTGGGAGACAGTGACCAACTGTCCCAGTTTTCCCAGGACAAGCGTAAGCCCCGAAAGCCCCACATCCCAGGGAAGCTCTTAGTCCTGGACAAACCAGGACACTTGGTCTGCCTACAGGGATGCCCACTGTGTTCTCTTTACCAGCGCTTCTCAAATCTTGCTGTGTATATGCGTTGCCTGGGAGCGTGGTTAAAACGCAGATTGTCTTAATAGGTCGGGGTAGGACTGAGATTGAGATTAAGTATTTCTAACAAGCCCACAGCAGTGGTGCTGCTGTTCCGTGGACCACAGTTTGAGAGCCCACTTCTCTTCCAGTGTAAACCAGAGGAAATCCTGAAGGAAACAAAATGTCAGGTTTAGCTGTGATGGGTTCAAGAAGAGGTTGTTCTTTGTGGGGAGGGGTAAGAGGATTAGGTGTGAGCCTCAGCCCTCTTTGTTTCTGTCCCTTAGAAGGACTTGGACCTCTACCAGCTGCCTCCATCTTTGCTCCGGAAACTCTATGACAGCCGCTCAGTCTCTCTGGATGGATTGCTCAAAATGCTGAGCAAGGCTAGCGTGGGTAGGAAGCAGCCTTGGGGGAAGTGTGGTGGGGGGCAAGATTCTGACCATTAAATAGGCTTGGGAGGAGCCTTCAGGTGGGATGGAGACTGGAGATGGCTTGGTGAATAATTGAGGGTTGTGACCTGAATCCCCTCTAACTGTCACTTTCCAGATTCTATTCCCCAGTTACACATTGTTCTTGCTTTCACAGATCCTAAGGAATTGCCACTTCCCCAGAAACGTGAGTAGCCTCTTGTCCCTCCCTGTCTCTGCTGACTGCTTGCTAGCGTTCCATGGGCGTGGGGCCCAGTGACCATTCTGGCTGGCCCCGTCTCAGCTGGCACAGACAATAAGCCAGCTGCAACTGTTCAGCCAGTCTTTCCTGGATGTGAGAGGTCACTGGGAACCAGGAGGAAGCAGGTGTGAGGAGTGTGGTGGACTTTCCCTTCATCAGCTGGTCATTGGGAACCAAGAGGATCTCTTGGTGGTTGTGAAGATTCTAAGCCAAGCACCTGTGGGGGCAGAGAATTCTTGAAGTGTGGAGGAGGGAGAGGTGGGCAGAGAGGGTGAGCTTAGGGGATAGCCTGTTCCCCTAACTCGGGGGACAAGCTGTGGCATGATAAAGAACCAAAGATCAGAAACCCGATTTCAGAAGTCTTGACACATCTCTCCCCCCTCACCCCACTCCCACTGCCCATTATCACGGTTGGCAATGTTGGTCCTTTTTCTACAGGTGACATGCACGACTTCTTCGTGGGACTTATGGGCAAGAGGAACAGCCAGCCAGGTAGGAGTGTGTGGAGGTACAGTGGGAGGGTTTAGGGTACTACTGGCAAAGATATGGCAGAAGTCAAGTGCCTCATATTCGTCACCAGAGGGAAAGACAGGACTTTTCTTAGCTACAGTGAGGGTTCCTTGGCCCTTCTACCCAATCGGGTTGGATCCATGGTCCAGCTCTCCCTAGGAGCACAATGGGGAGACCTTTATAAGATAGTTCTGCTGCAGCTGGGAAGGAGTTGGGGGAATCTGTTTCCTCCCTATCTCCCAAACACAATGTGCTTCTTGTTCCCGACTCTGTCTTCCAACGCTGTCATTCATGGCTAGCTAGCCCTTCGCTGTTGGGTCAGGGTGAAGGTCACATTCAAAAACATCTCTCCTAACAACACTGTTTACTTTACCCCAGACACTTCTATTGATGTAAACCAAGAGAATGTCCCCAGCTTTGGCACCCTCAAGTATCCCCCCAGTGTGGAATGAGGTAAGAATTGTTGGTTAGGAGAGGAAAGGGACTGTGGGAGCGGGGAGGGGGGAATGGGGTTACCACAAAGGCATTTCCTCTGATGCTACAGGCATTAATACTCATAAATCTGCCTTAAAATATACTGCCAGTGCCCAGCACACTGTTGGCCAAACACACCATCACTTAGAGGTGCATACTGGTCTGCAAGAACATGCACACTCACATGCACACACGTGCTCACACACACACACCCTTCTTTCTTTCTTCTTCCCCTGTATCGTGGACCCTGGCTGACTCATGAGCACGCATTAGTGGTGGGGAATGGGGAGAGAGGGGCTTCTCCTGTGGCTTCTCTGATGGGCAACTTCTGTTGTTTGGACTCCATTCTCTTATTATCTACGTATAAGATGAAGAGACCATCATCTGAAAATTACAGGCACAATAATTACAATTATTACAATTCGTATGTAAAGTGTTCTGCCTCTTAGGTGGGCTAAAACCTTTCAGATCATTCAGAATCTCCAGTGACTGGGTCCGGCGTGTAGTTCTTCACAAGAGTGCTTTAGGAAGAAATGCAAGGAACTCTGAAATTTAACAGGGTGTAACTAGCTTGGTTGCTTTGTGTAGCAAAATGGGTAAGAGCATAGCCTGAGTTTGAATCCTAGATCTGCAGCTCACTGGCTGTGTCCCCTTGGCCAACTTATATAACCCTTCTGTGCCTCAGTTTCCTCATCTGAAAAGTGGGAGGGATATTATTTTGCAGGGTTGTGCTTTTGAGGATTGAGCGTAGGTAAAGTCTTCAGAACAGTACCTGGCACACAGTGCATAGTGCTGTGTGTTGGCTGTGTTAGGATTACTGCCGTCTGGGAGGCATGGGTAATGTCCCAGTGTCCCCCCTGCCTGGCTCTGGTCTGTCTGCCTAGAGCTGGCTTGGCTGGACCCTGGGCTTGAGTGGGAGACAGATCTCTCCCTTAGTGTTCGAGTATGAGAGTCTCCCAGGGAAGCGTCTAGTCAAAACACAGAAACTACCGTGTCAACCCCATCTTCTCCCACACGGCAATAGCGGCCCAACTGATGGATTTCTTTGCATTCTGAAGAAAGACGGTGTGGGGGGAGAAAAAGAGAGGCATAGGGAAGCCTCTGTGAGCACAGAGAGACTCCTGTCCCTGTCCCTGTATCCCTGTTACCCGCAGTCACCGGTCTCAGGGGAGAGCAGAGGAGCAAGAGCTCTCGATGGCTCTCGATGAAACTGCCTGTGCATGGCTCCCTGGGCCCGGAGACTAGGTCTAGCCCCCCATTCAGTGTTGGGTGAGAGGGCACAAAGAGCCGTAATAACCGTAACTCGCTGATTACATGGTACTTACCGTATCATTTTGCTCTCATTAGACGGTTATTTCAGTCCTGCCGACCGCCAGATAATTATACGGGCAGCTATATCTGGATGACATAGTCTCCCCCAGCGTTATGCATCGGCCATAAAGATAATTACAGTGCAATTTTGCCATAGTATTTTATACAAATGGTGGAAACAAGTACATTGTGGAAATCTACTTTTAATGCTTGCTGGTGAATCTAGGCTCTTTCAGAGGGGCCAGTCTCATAATTACAGCCTTCATAATGTCACCACTGATGGAGCATTCTCAACCTGTTAGGTGCCAGGAAGAATAGCACATAAAGTCCCCGGAGGCTGGCATTTAAAGGAGATTAGATGAGATGGATCAACACAGATCATTGTGTCATCTGATTTCATTCATGTGAAACTGCTAACAAAGGAAGTGATCCCTGGGCCTCTTCTTCCTCTGGGAGGTTTCTGGAAAGAGGAGAAGGGACTGGGGGACCCTGGAGAAGCATCAGCACCCAGGCACGTTGAATGGGGCTATAGTTTGCCTGACTCATGGGATGCTGAGCACGGGAGCCTGCTTAAGATTCTCTCTCTCTCCCTTTGCTCCTCTCCCTCTCTTAAAAAAAAAAAAATAATAAGTAGCATGGTAAACTTGCAGCTGGGAAGGAACAAGCTCCTGCGGCTAGAAGAGTTCAGTCCTCCAGTTCAAAGGCTACAGGGAGAGCTGAGGGCTGAGACTTCTGTTCTCTTTTCCTTCCTTACATACCCCACTGCTTCCCCGACGAGTGGTCGGTGGGAGTTTTACAGGATAGAAGATGTGATTTCATTTTTGCTCCTCAGCACTCCACTTCTGGACTCGTGGGCTGCATCATGAAGACACCTGCCCCCCACTTCCCAACCCCCAGCTGCACGTGCTCTATTTCCCTTTCTTCGCCCCCCCCCCTCCACCTTGTAACACTCCTGTGCTTTGACTCCTTCCCCATCCCTCTACCTCACCGTGATGGAGAAACTGCAGAGTGAGCACCCTCAATCCTAGTGGGCATTGACCCTAGATCCCCTTGGATAATGTAAGTGTCCTACATTTAAAACTATGACATCTCTTTCCATTCCTCAACAATAAAAGATTTTCACATATGACCTAGAGTGATGTATTTATTTGGCTGGTGGGTGAGTTTTTCTCTTCCTTGACTCTTCGAGCTACATAATATACACACACATGTATGCACACATACATATATCATATATAAATGGAAACATCTTTATTTGGCACACATATCAATTTTCCCAACAGTGCCTTCAGCAGTGCTTCATACAATTAGTATGGAAGACTTATTTAGTAATTAAAAAATAAATGAAGGGCGCCTGGGTGGCTCAGTTGGTTGAGCGTCTGACTTCGGCTCAGGTCATGATCTCGCGGTTCATGAATTCCAGCCCTGCATCCGGCTCACTGCTGTCAGCATAGAGCCTGCTTTGGATCCTCTGCTCCCTTTCTCTCTCTGCCTCTCCCCTGCTCATGTACTCTCTCTCTCAAAAATAAATAAACGTTTAAGAAATAATAAATGAATGAATTTGGAAGATGGTTTCTAGTGGTCAAAGACTTTCACAGACTAGCTTCAGATAAAGGAAAAATATATTCTCAATGGCTTGTCTGTATTTCTAGGATGAGCCTAGGAGACATCAGTCCCTGCATCTGACTCTACTTAGAGAAGGAGAGGGAGGTCAAGGCTGTGCAAGGACCCAGCCACAGAGGAAGATGCATCTATTGAATTGTACCATTTTTCTGTCTCCAAATGTCGAGCATGGATCCTGTAACGGTGACCTATACACATCGTTTACAGTGGAGCCAGCGGTGGACAAGCAAACAACGCTTGGTCTTGCCAGGATGGGGTGTGGATGGGGAAGTTACTACGGAGGCCAAGAAAGAAGGGAGCAGGTATCTTCAGTGTCAGCTGGCCATTTCAGTTATTATAAAGGGAAAACATTTGTCTCAGACTCCTCTACAATGCAACTGACACCAGCCCCTGTAGCACTGGTCTAGCAGTCCACAGAATATGTAAGCCCAAGGATCCCAAGGAGGTGTTCTGTACCCTAAGGGAACAGTCTGAGAGATCCTCAGGCTCCGTATTTTAGCCCAGTGCAGGGCCTGGCAGTACCCCCTGAACTGCCCTGCTACAACATCAACGCTCCATTCTCCCAAGGCAG
Organism: Lynx canadensis; assembly: GCF_007474595.2. Classification (NCBI taxonomy): domain Eukaryota; kingdom Metazoa; phylum Chordata; class Mammalia; order Carnivora; family Felidae; genus Lynx; species Lynx canadensis. The sequence continues at coordinate 82,877,235 of NC_044309.1, read as the reverse complement.
TGTAGAGACAGGGCCACGGAGCCAGAGGTCGCTTCCTACAGTTCCTTCACCCCAGTGAAAGTTCTCTCTTCCCAGAACCTTAATGGGGCAACTTTGGACCCACAGCTGAACGGCAGGGATGGGGGAGGAGAGAAAGCTCAACTCAGCATCCCTTAGGTCAGGTTTATTGCTACAGGTCAAAGAATGTTCTTACCCCAGAGCCTCAAGCCTTTCTTCAATGACTCATCATGTTGGCTTTTCAAAATGATCTATCTAGAAGGTTTTAAAGTGGGGTAACTTTTGCAGAGTCTGGGGAATTTATTTAGGTCATGAAAGCTTCAAGAGTTGTTTCTGCTCAGACTTGGGAGATGGGCATGTGTGCTGAGATGACACAGTGCTTTGCCAAGTAGGAGCATAAATGCAGAAAGGTTGCTCTCTGGTGGGGCTGACAAAAATTGCAGTCCTTGGGATTCCAGGAAAAAGGAAGCCAAATTTTAAGTCAGATTCCTGTTTTTGTACTTGGAGAACGTGTGAAGGAATACTGGCCCTCCTCTTCCTGTTGTAAAGAGGTTGGTGCCTAAGGAGAACTGGCCAATAAGACCTTGACCGGATTTGTGGCTTCTCCACTTAGGTGTGTGTGTGTGTGTGTGTGTGTGTGTGTGTGTGTGTGTGACTGGGATTGCATGGTGATTTTTACTTTAAAAAGATTTCAGTCTTAAAGTTTCTGGACTAATTCCTACGTGTGTGGAGGTGTGGTTTCGCCACACTAACAAGCAATGCTCTGACACTGTCTACCCAAAGATAATATCAGATTCCACAGGTTAAGAGCTCAGTCCACTGAGACTGCCCCTTGCTTGGGATGCCCTCTCATGTCCAGGTTGTTACCTGTGTTCTGACCTACAGGCTCTGGTAATGAAATAAAAAATATATATATTTCTTATTATAAATCACAATATCACAACTATAAACAGTATAAACTTTAATCTACACCTTTAGAGTGGTTTCTTAGCTCGTGAAGTACATTTACCAGGGTCAACACTCCCCCAGAGATAGTTAAGGCATTTGGTTAGGAAGCTTGAAGAGCCCCCAGACTTTTGCAGCCTAACGTCTCAGAGTCATGCTGGAGGAGTCTATCAGTTGTGTGAGGGTCCACTTTAGGGGCACACTCGGTCACCTTGTCCAACTGTGGGGGTTGGCCTGCCACTGGAACATGTATCAGCTTCCAAGTGACCCTTTCATGAGAGAGCTAAGTGGGATTGTCTGCCCCCCAAACTACAAGAGGGTCCTATGACCGTTTTTGTATCTCCTTGCTAATAAATATTACATGATTGGCGTCATTTGGTAGAACACTTGCTTTTGGTATAATCTAACACCAGTTAGTGAGGTTGTGGAAACGGGGGACACCCAATCTCCCACATGCGTCAAGATAACTGATGGTTACTGAATAGCCAAACTGTCTTAGATCACTTGGCAACTTCCAGCGCATCCTCCTCTTCCCATTCACCCATGGAGGAATTACTGAACTCTACCATGAGCCTGCTCTGGGGGGGTTGTGCCTGGCCGCTTTCTATCATCTGGCAGTGGACAGAATGTGCTGGGAGAGAGGCTGAAAGAGAAGGGTCCCAGAGCCTGAGGGGTTCCTATGTATTGAGGGGAGAGGATGGGATGCCCATGACCGCTAATGTCTTCGGTGGTAATGGTGGTGGAGGGGCGGTGGCAGGGAGGGCAGGGAGTTTTGGTTTGATGACAATTTTTGGGCAGGGGCATCTGAGGAGAGGATTTGGAGGGTAGATGCAGTGCTAAGGGAAACGAGTGGATAGAAGCAGCACAACTGAACTCTAGAAACAGTTGAAGATATAATGGAAGAAAAATAATTTTCCCTCAACCCTTCCAAGTTCTTGGCTGAGACCACCCTATAATAAAAGACTGATTAACAGGAGAAAAACAAACAGAAGTTGAGTAGCCTCAACAGTATACCTCCTGTATACATGGGAGATGTCCAGGAAAACAGAGTCACTCCCTAAAATGGCCTAAGCCGTCACCTTAAATACCATCTCTAGCTAAAGACAAAAGAATATACTGGGGGTAGAGAGCCAGTTATGGAGGGTTTTCAGGTCAAGCATGGTAAATAAGGGTATGGTTGTTAGGCAGATTTAAGTCTTGCCTTCTCCATTGATAAGAGTTTCTGGAGATTTAGTCATTTTCTCTTCCTCGTACAGAGAGGGAGACACCCTTACAAACGGAGATTTCCCTTATAAATGTAATTTCTATTCTGCTTTCAGAGCTTCTCCTGTGCCTGCCGTTTCTTAAAAATAAGCGATCTAAAATAATCCTTATGCCAAAAAGGCATATTTGGGGTGGCAAATTCTGCTCGCCTTCAGGGAGGACAGACTGCAGGAAACAGGCTTGGGCTCCCAAGGTGGAGTGGGATCCTGTAAATTCCGTCCTTTGGCCCCTAGGTGGGAGGAGGGGCATCCTCGAATTTTCAGAAGAGCGTGTACCAGGGGCCCAGCCCTCAAGTTCATTCAGTCAAGCAGGCTTTATTAAGCACCAATCATAAGGACCAGGAAGTATGTGGTAAGCACTGCATTGAGTAGTTCTGGAGAAAGAAAGATCCCTGACTTCAGGAAGCTCTCAGCCTAGCTAGCTCACAGCCTAATGGAGACTATAAAGTAATCAAATAATCTTACTTTCCCCCCTCTTTTTTGCAAAACCACAATAGTGGAAGTTTTGAGAAGCTTCTGGGACTAGAAGACCTAGGTCAGGGTAGAGGATGAGTGTAGAGTCGGGATAGGGTTTTTCACTTATCCGGGTCCCAGGGCGAGGAGGGAATGGTCCTCCACCTGGTAGATCAGAACATTTCAGAAAAACCAGGATCAAGGGAGTTGGAAACTTCCCAGCAGCTGCTCGCGCGGCGGCCGGGCCCGCGGTCCCAGGGCCGCGCGGGGGCGGGAGGAGAGGCCTGGGCAGGGGTCCCGCTGCGCGCGGGGGCCCTGCCGGCCGGCCGGCTGCTGGGGGCGGGCGGAGTCTTGGCGGCTCCGGCCCCGTCCACCTGGCGCCCGGCCCCGCCGTGGGGGGGCGCTGCCTCCTCCCGGGCGGCTGGGGGCGCTGCGACCAAGCGGCGGGGGGCGCTGCCTCCTCCGGGACGGCGGGGGGCGCTGCGGGCCGGGCGGCGGGGGCGGCCCGGGCCGGCGCGGCGAGCGGCGCGGCGGATGGAGAGTCTGGCCGCGGCCGGCGGCGCCGCCTCCTCGTCGGGCCGGGCACGGCGGGCCGGGGCCTTTGTGTGAGGCGGCGGTGGCGATGGTGCTCGGGCCCCGCGGAGCCGGGTAAGCGCGGCCGGGCCGAGGGCTGCCCCTGGCCGAGGCCCGACCCCCCTCCCGGCCCTTCTCTCGCTCTTGCTGGGCTCCCTCCTGCCGGCTCCCCTGGGCCGGACCCATCATTCCCGGCCGCGCGCCGACCCCGGCCGGTCCCGCCGCCCATCCCTTCTATCCCGTCCGGCCCGGCGCCCCGGCCCCCGTCCGGAGGCGCTCCGGGGGATCCCCCGCCGTTTGAGGAGGGACCGAGGTGCTCGGTGGCCCCCAGATTGGAGCACCCTCGCCCGATCCAACGCCCTTCTTCCTGGATTCGACCCTCCAGAGGGGAGACTGCGGCGCCACGAGATTGTTGGGGTGCCTTCTCGGAAGTTCCCAGTCTGCCTCCCTCCCACCCCCCGACTCAGGCTTTCCGGTGCCCCGACCTGGTGTGTGGCCACCAGGGCCCGGGAGATGCTTGACTGGTATCCCAGCAATGCACAGAAGCTTCTTGGACCCCAGCAAAAGTTGGGAGTTAGTAGGAGGTGGTGAGGTGGAGAAAGGGGCTGTGTCGCGCGGGGCGAGTGGTGAGACTGAAGGAGAATGTAGCTAGCTTGTCTTCCTTAGGCATGCAGTACTCGAAAGGGGGGAAAAGTGGGATCTGGGAAGTCTTTAGGAGTCTTACCTATATAATTAGATGCCTTCTTAGAGCATCAAGTAAAAATCTGGTAGTTCTGGTCAGCGTATGCATAAGTCCCAAAGAGGGTGGTAAAAGGAAAAAAAAAAAAAACATATTTAAGTAAGAGTAAATACCACAGTGTATTCTACTTTGCTTTATTTCTTTGGGTCCTGAGTGCTTTAGCTTCATCCACAGCATACAGAGAAGGTGACAGAACACTATCTGGATGGCTCTGGGCTATGGCGAGACAAGAGAGTAGGCAGGTAGCAGGGAGAGATGGGAACTCGTGAATGAGCAAGAGGTTTATTGGACTGAAAAGACACAGCATTGATAGGAAACTAAAAGAGCAACCTTATCTTGCCCTCAGTGGCTAATGGAGCTTTGGTAATTGTGTCCCAAGATGTATATGGCATTTGGCAATTGTAAGAGAAGTGAATGTACTCAATGAGATAGGAAAGCTTGTATTCAGGAAGAAATTAGAAAATTAATATGAGTAAAATCTGAGCCGTGGCTCTGGTAATGAAATAAAAACGGTGTCTGAGAGGGTGCCTCTGGCTTGGCTCTGAGGCACTAGCTCCTGTCCAACCAGGCCTATAACCTCTCTTACTGACTCTTAAAGACCAAGCTGTCAGATTTTTTTCAATACTTTTGGATTTTGTTAGGACGACTCTGTGACTATGCAGGGAGAGGGGTCATTGTCCCGTCATTGCGCCCAGCAGCATAGACCAGCTCTCCACGTCCATTTTCTCCTGCTCTTCTCCACCCAGGGCTTGGAAACACTCAGACGGGCGGTATTTTCTTCCGCAGAGCTCCTCGCCTGCAGGGATGTGTGTGGCCATCCATCTCTTCCTTTTGCTGTCCGTAGGTGAACCGTGCTGATACAGAGGCAACTTCACAGGAGCTGCTAAGATGGGCATGAGGATCAAACTGCAAAGCACCAACCACCCCAACAACCTGCTGAAGGAACTCAACAAGTGCCGGCTCTCGGAGACCATGTGCGATGTCACCATTGTGGTGGGGAGCCGCTCCTTCCCGGCCCACAAAGCCGTGCTGGCCTGTGCAGCTGGCTACTTCCAGAACCTCTTCCTGAACACTGGGCTCGATGCCGCCAGGACCTACGTGGTGGACTTCATCACCCCTGCCAACTTTGAGAAGATTCTGAGCTTTGTCTACACATCAGAGCTCTTCACAGACCTGATCAATGTTGGGGTCATCTACGAGGTGGCCGAGCGCCTGGGTATGGAGGATCTCCTTCGGGCCTGCCACTCCACCTTTCCTGACCTGGAGAGCACGGCCGTGGCCAAGCCCCTGACCGGCGCCAGTGAGAGCCACTCTGGCGCCCAGAGTTGTAGCTCGGCAGAACCTACCTATCCCCTTGGAGAACTCCGGGCTGGTGGGGAGCACTTCGGTCCTGATAGGAACTACGTGTTACCTAGTGATGCTGGAGGAAGCTGTAAAGACGAAGAGAGAAATGTTACCGGTGACACTAACCATAGCCTGCCTCTGCCACAGCAGCCACTGCCGCCAAAGACAGAAGACCATGATGCTCCTGCTCCTTTCACTTCCGTCCCCAGGATGGCGACTCCACCAGGCCTAGGCACTGTCAGCATGGGCATCCAAACCAGCACCAGCTGCTGCCAGCCATACAAAGTTCAGAGCAATGGAGACTTCAGTAAAAACAGTTTCTTCACCACTGACAATGCAATTGACATGACCACTGGGACCAACTCCTGTCTGAGCAATAGCGACCACTCCAAAGATCCAGGCTTTGGGCAGATGGATGAGCTCCAGCTGGAGGACCTGGGGGATGGTGACTTGCCGTTTGAAGACCCCACTGAGGAGACAGGCACGGCCGAGGAGGTGATCGAGTTAAGTGACGACAGTGAGGATGAGCTGACTTTTGGAGAGAGTGACAGCCGAGAGAATAAGGCCATGCCCTGCCAGGTGTGCAAGAAAGTTCTAGAGCCCAACATTCAGCTGATCCGACAGCATGCTCGGGACCACGTGGACCTGCTGACAGGCAACTGCAAGGTCTGTGAGACCCACTTCCAGGACCGAAACTCCCGGGTGACCCACGTCCTGTCCCACATTGGTATTTTCCTCTTCTCCTGTGACATGTGTGAAACTAAATTCTTTACGCAGTGGCAGCTGACCCTCCACCGACGGGATGGGATATTTGAGAACAACATTATTGTCCACCCCAACGATCCCCTGTCTGGGAAGCTGGGTTTGGTTTCAGGGACAGCCTCCGCGGAGTTGAAATGCGCTGCCTGTGGGAAGGCACTGGCCAAAGATTTCCACGTGGTCCGGGGGCACATCCTGGACCATCTAAACCTGAAGGGCCAGGCCTGTAGCGTCTGTGACCAGCGCCACCTCAACCTCTGCAGCCTCATGTGGCACACGCTGTCCCATCTCGGCGTTTCAGTCTTCTCCTGCTCTGTCTGTGCGAACAGCTTTGTGGACTGGCATCTCCTAGAGAAGCACATGGCCGTGCACCAAAGCCTGGAAGACGCCCTCTTCCGCTGCCACTTGTGCAGCCAGAGCTTTAAGTCGGAGGCCGCCTATCGCTACCACGTCAGCCAGCACAAGTGCAACAGTGGCCTTGATGCCCGGCCTGGCTTTGGGCTGCAGCACCCAGCTCTCCAGAAGCGGAAGCTGCCCGCGGAGGAGTTCCTGAGTGAGGAGCTGGCTCTGCAGGGCCAAGCTGGGAACAGCAAGTATAGCTGCAAGGTCTGTGGCAAAAGGTTCGCCCACACAAGCGAGTTCAACTACCACCGGCGGATCCACACGGGCGAGAAGCCGTACCAGTGTAAGGTGTGCCACAAGTTCTTCCGAGGCCGCTCGACCATCAAGTGCCACCTGAAGACGCACTCGGGGGCCCTCATGTACCGCTGCACGGTCTGTGGCCACTACAGCTCCACCCTTAACCTCATGAGCAAGCACGTCGGCGTGCACAAAGGCAGCCTCCCGCCCGACTTCACCATCGAACAGACCTTCATGTACATTATCCATTCCAAAGAGGCAGAAAAGAACCCGGACAGCTGACTGGGTCCCAGCGGAGCTAGGGGGAGCTCCCAGGCGGCAGCCAGGACGTTGATTTTCTAGTGGCTGTTGGTCCCTCTCCAGCCGGAGTTTCAGTTTGGCCTTGCTCGGAATTCTGTTCTGTCCTGTGTTTAAAGAAGAAAAGAAGAAGAAAGAGCACACGAGCTGTTACTGTATTTGAGAAGCGACGGCCCTATCATGTTTACCTCCTTACCTGTTCTTGCCCAGGAAGGGCTGTGTTTTTTGATTCTTTTGAGGCTGGTTTGGGGATCTGGTCAGGCAGTTGGCGTCAACTAGATCCCCTCTCCGAGCCTCTCAAGTTTTAGTTTACTGATAGGTTTTATGCTGCTAACAATCCAACCAACGGCCTCACTGAACAGAGGAGGTGGAGAGAGGGCTTTTCACTGTGGGTGTTAGTACCAGATTTCCAACTGGGACGCCCAGCTGTGAGAGAGATTTTGGAAATGTGGTCGTTCGGAAAAGACTAGTCAGCAGGGCAGCTCACCTCAGGTTCCCAGCCCAGCCCTCAGCAGGGAAAAGGCAGATGGGATGGAGGTGCCTGCCTGTTGCGACACTCTAATCTGCTGATGGGACAGTAAAATCTTTTGGCAGCTAGATCCAAACTGGGGACAAAGCTTTCTATTTAGGTCAGAACGCTTTGGGATGAATCCTTGCCAGTCAGAAGAGGTGGCCTGCGGTGCCGCCAGAAGTGGCAGCCGGGATGGACAGGAAGGGAGGTTTCTCCTTTCTCCTCAATTCCAAAGAAATACGGTTTTATGGAGTTATAGCCCAGGTTGCTAGGCCTTCCCTGTGGGGTAAAGAGGACAAGGAGCCACTTTGATACAGTCACCTGTCATCTGGCGGCCTCCATCGAGCTTGAGTTTCCTGGTGGAGAGGTGGGGATGTCTCTGACAGCAGCAGCCTTGCCTTAATTTACATCCAGTCTCCCACCTAGAAGTGTGTTTGACCTGTGGTGTAGATGAGAAGACCCCATGAGGTGGCAGAGTGATGGACTGTGAGCCCTTCAGGATTGAAGGGACCTGGGTAACGTGGTGTGTAGCGGGATGTGTGCTCTGTCTGTCCCAGTCGGGTAACCCGTTGTTTACTTTGTACACTAACTGGCCGGGAGCCTTGGCAGCTCACCTTTGACCTGCTGGAATTTATCCTGATCTGTCATTGCATTGCCACCAGGGGGCGCTATTGGAGGGCAGCTGGTTTAGGCCCTCCCTGGGTGGCTGTGATGGAGTCTGCCCAGTCCTTGGGGCTGGTTGGCTCCGTTCTGTGGCTTTTGAGGGGTTTCTGCCCAAAGAAGTCTTGAGGGAGAGGGCCCTCGGATCTCGCATATTCACAAGGTAGCACCTCAGTAACTCATACTACCTCACCCTGCTCAGGCGAGCTCTGGGAGTCCCTGGCCGAGGCCCTGACACTGCCCTTGGTGGGACTCAGCCGCACCCCGGGCTGTTTCACAAGCAAGTGGTTTTAATTCACTCACAGAGCCTTTTTGGACAATAATATTTATTTATTTTTGCTTTTATATACATATTATCCAGCATCTCTTTTGGATTAGTGACTTCAGGAAAATGAGTTTCTCTCCAGCAAGTAGCCATATTCCAGGGGACAATCCTGGCCAGAGATTTGGGAAACAGGGGCTAGAATAGGGGAGAAGGTGTCAAGCCTTTAAACAAGCAAATTCTTTTCTTTCTCTCCACATGGTCTCTTGCATTACCCTTTAGATAATGGATGTAAGTTCTAGAAATTTGGGGCCTATTAAATTCCTAGGCCTTTTATCCCTCTTCCTTCCTGTGATTGAGTAGATTGGGGATTGTGTTGAGGGTAACAAGTTATATGAAGGACCTTTTTGCACATTTTCTCATCCTTCCTAAACTTGGGAAGCTATGTTAAGATATACAGGCAAGCCAAAGCTCCGTCCTTGTTGGACTTGCTGTCTCTCTCCCTAGCCCTAAGTTGATAAAGCCTCCCAGTTAGGGTGCATGACTCTCTGGTGGGGTGACTGTTACACGAAGAGATTTGTACAGTGGCCACTTTTCACCATCTAAACCCAACTTGTTACCTGTTGCCTCAGGTCATTCTTGTCAGGAGAGCAGTGCTGAGACTTTTTTTTTTTTTTTTAAAGTTTATTTATTTTGAGAGAGTACAGTACAAGCAGGGGAGGGGCAGCGAGAGGGAGAGACAGAATCCCAAGCAGTCTCCATGCTGTTGGCACAGAGCCCAAGGCGGGGCTCAAACCCACGAACCGGGAGATCGTGACCGGAGCTGAGATCAAGAGCTGGACGCTCAACTGACAGCCACCCAGGTGCCCCAGTGCTGAGATTTTTCACCCCTGGTTGGCTTCTCCCTTTCTTCCCCATGCTGACCATTAGAAATTTAAGGAGAACGTGCAAAAGACTACCGTCTAGTGTCTGCTAAGCTTTTCAAGGCTGGGTAATTCCCAGACTGTTGATGAGGACTGATTTTTGAATGGTCAGATTTGAGAGAGGTGGTACTTACTGGAACCCAGCCAGGTAGCTGAGAATAGATCAGTGTGCTGGAGAAACCCTTTTCCTTAACGGAGGGCATCGTGGATGCTGGGTAGTCTGTATACTTAACCTGAAACTGTGAAGTTTTCCCTTTTTGCCAGTAAACCAAAAAGCAAATCCTTGAAACTTTGCCCCTGAAACACTAAACAAAAAACTGCGTTCCCTGATCCTCCTGAGGTCAAGTGGTTGATCAGGGTGGCCTGGTTGGTTGCAGTTAGACATGTAGCAGGGTCAGTAGCTCATGAGGCTCACTGACCAAACCCTGTTCCTCTGCTTGTCCCCATATTCACACCTGACCCCTCCCTCTGTTTGGAGTCATGTTTGCTGCCTCCAGCTCACTCTTTTCTGAACTGTTTTACTTGAAACTCTCTATTGTGGCAGAGGGCATCTGGGATACCTGGTTGAAGGTATTCATTTTCTTTTGAGTTTTTTTATTTTTTTTCAACCTTCTGTTCATTTGATTTTGTTGCCCCCATGCCCCCCCTTCCCCACCGCCCCCCCTTCCCCACCTTGGAGCCCAGTTTAGCAGTCTGCTGTATTGTTCTGAGGTTCTCTTTGACCCCTGAATGTCTTTTTTTTCTCTCCCTTTTTCCTTTTTCTTGTTCTGACTCAGGACGAGCTACGTAATTTGCAGAGCCCTTTGTTTAAAAATGAAGAATTTCGAGATGGCGACTGTAGAGCATTAAACCAGGCATGAGGCTATTCCCAACCTGTTTCTTAAGGGAAAAAGGTAATACTTGTATGGCACATTGGAAGAAACAGCAGAGGCTGCTTGTGGCCAGAGGAGGGGATCTGTATCCTGCTTCTCCTGTGACTCAGTGATGGCTCACTGATGGCCACAGCACCTGCTGGGAAGCGCTGCTGTATTTTAGTATTTGGTCCTAAATTTTAAGGCCCCAGGGAGTCTCTATAGTTCATGGCTAGCTGGAAAAAAAAGAGGTGGGAGTTGGGCCCACGTGACCTCTAAGAACCAAGAAATGGGTAAAAGTTCTTTTTGACTTTCTTCCTTTCTGTTCAGCATCCCTTGGTCTCCAGGACAGACCTTTGGGCTTAAATACCTTCTCCCCAGTCAGGTTTTGCTACTGATGAATACTCTTTGTTTTCTGGCCTCTTGCTGTGCCCTATTCTTGAGACTACTCATCTTTGGAAGCAAATCAAATCCTTTTATAGATGGACACTGATTTTGTTGGCACGGGAGTGGGCTGTGTGGAGAAGTCTGCCCATCTGGAGGTCCCCACACATCCTTTTGCCTCAGTCCTGCACTGAGTGAGTCAGGAAGCACAGGCACACAGCATTGATTTCATTGTGATCACGCATCGTAAGCTGAACACCCGAATGGAAATGAAACTGTTTTGATTTCGATGTTTCTTTAACACCCCTCCGCCTGTCCAGTCTGCCCTCCCCTCCCACCTCTGCTAGCGAAAGTCTCTTACGAAACCAAGAAGAGTTGTGGACGTCTAACTTCCTTCCATTAAATTAATAAGTACTGACCTCCTAATATTTAAGTGTTTACTATCTATTGCTGTAAAGTTTTGTATATTTTGTAAACTTCTTTTCCCAAATAGTAGATGTCTAAAATCGTTGTACATCTGATTCTTTTATATTCCATTGTTCGGCACAAAGTGTGGTTTTTATTTAGAATAAAAAAAAAAGGAAATTTGAAACGAGAATTCTTTTCCTACTGACTGGGGTTACTGTCCCTTGTTGAGATCAGAGCCCAGCACCCGTTAGCGGCAGCTTTCTCAGCAGCTGCCAGGATTCTTCCAGGTGGCAGCTTCCTTTCCTGTAGCTGGAATCCCCCAGGGCTGACTTGTTGACCTGTTTTTAGTGGGAAATTAAGTCAATAACCCAACCTTTCCAGGGGAAGCCTCCCTGAGGGTATCTTCCGTTGGCTCAGAGAGTAGTGGGACTCGTGCTCATGTCTAGTTGGACAAGAGATTTGGCCTCCAAGTGTCCTGCCAGTGCCATCGGATTCACTGACATGGTATGTTGGAACGGAGAGAGGCAGAATCAGGGAGGAGGTGGAGGTTTGGCACAATCTCACGAGGTCGATAACAAATGTACCTCCACAGAGAAGGAGATAGACCTCAGAGGCTGGGGCGTGATGTGGCCCATTTGGTCTCAGCACAGTGGCCAGGCGTGACCCCCAGCGGTGCTCAGTCAGTGCTGAGCCGAGCAGCCTTGCTGTGGTCAGTATCACTGGTTCTCTGTCCTCCCGAGGCCCTGAGGAGGTATTCATACTGCCCTGGGTGACAGCGGTTGCCAGAGAAATCTGTGAGAAGAGTGAGACCGTGGGGGGATGGCCTCTGAGGTCACTTGGGATAGGACCGGTGTAAAATTAGGTTCCCTTTAGGAAGCTTCTGGAGCCCAAGTCCGAGGAGGCAGTGATGTAGGCATCAGATTTTGGCTTTTTTTTTTTTTTTTTTTTTTTTTTTTTTTTTTTTTTTTTTCAACGTTTTTATTTATTTTTGGGACAGAGAGAGACAGAGCATGAACGGGGGAGGGGCAGAGAGAGAGGGAGACACAGAATCGGAAACAGGCTCCAGGCTCTGAGCCATCAGCCCAGAGCCCGACGAGGGGCTTGAACTCACGGACCGCGAGATCATGACCTGGCTGAAGTCGGACGCTTAACCGACTGCGCCACCCAGGCGCCCCTGGCTTGGTTTTTATATGAGCACAAGGGACGAGGGTCTTTAGTGCATTTTCTGTATTACTGGGTTAAACCCTTACTGCAACCCCATGTCACAACCTGGACTCTCCCGGTTGAAAAAGCCCTCAGCTCTGTGCCACTGAGCAGCTGTTTGTCACTTAAGACCCTTTGAGATTTGGGCCCAACGAGCAGGAGGATCATAGGGGGATTTCCCTCTGTGCTCCTGACGCACGGGTATGTACACTATTGGAGCACGTGTTTCATGCATCTGGTGAATATGGTTTCAGATTTCTAAGAACAGAGGAGAGAGCACTCTGGGTCAGTGAATGGTTGTTCCAAGTTAAACATTCCAGAAATACTGAGCCCTTGAGCAGAACAGAGGCTCTCAGTGATTATGCCCACAAGCCCTTCATTCTCCACAGCCAGGACTAGGAGGCCAGAGACTTGGAACCAGTGGATCATGTTCTTAGGCCTTGCCTTTGTGGACACGGGCCTAGACCCTAACTGATAAATGAGTCTTTAAAAAAAGATTTTTTTTTTAATGTTTTATTTGAGAGAGAGAGAGAGAGAGAGAGACAATGCGTGAGTGGGGGAGGGGCAGAGAGAGAAGCAGACGTAGAATCCTAAGCAGCCTCCAGGCTCCAAGCTGTCAGCATAGAGCCCAATGCGGGGCTCGAACCCACGAACTATGAGATCATGACCTGAGCTGAGGTTGGACGCTCAACTGACTGAGCCACCCAGGGACCCTGATAAATGAGTTGTTTACAGAAGACCTAATTTTTTTTTTTTTTTTTAGGATTTTTAAAATTGTCTTTTATTTTGAGAGACAGAGAGTATGAGTAGGGGGGCAGCAGTGAGAACCCCAAGCAGGCTCTGCACTCTCACAAACCTTGAGATCATGACCTGAGCCAAGATCAAGAGTTGGATGCTTAACCGACTGAGTCACCAGGTACCCCCAGAAGACCTACTTATTAATAAGAAGACTTCATTTCCTATCTATGGGATAAGCATGAATAGAAGTAAGTTGCAGGACAGGAAAATTATGAAAAGACCTGGCCAAGGAGAATGAAGTTTAGCGGTGAGAACAGACTTAGAAGAATACCAGAGCGGGGCCCCTGGGTGGCTCAGTCGGTTAAGTGTCCAACTTCAGCTCAGGTCATGATCTCGCAGTTTGTGAGTTCAAGCCCCACCTCGGGCTCTGTGCTGACAACGCAGAGCCTAGAGCCTGCTTTGGCTTCTGTGTCTCCCCCTCTCTCGGCCCCTCCCCTACTTGTACTCTTTTGGTCTCAAAGATGAATAAATAAACATTTTTCAAAAAGTAAGAATACCAGAACTCTGCCCTGTGACAGAATCAGAAAATTTCTGCCTCCCCATCCCATGCAGGGGACAAGGGCTGAGGGACAGAGCATCTGTCAGTGCCTGCTGCTGGCTGTCCCAAGGTCTGCTCCCAGAATGGACATCCTTTGATATTTTCCTATGATCTGGAGAGAAAGCGCGGGATGGGGATAGATTTCTGATAGCCTCTCTTTCTAGAAGTCTGGAGATGTCCTAGATCTGAAGCCAGGAGCAGGTGGGCTGTGAGGAGAACTGACTCTGGGATGGCTCCTCTGCTTCGGGGGGAGGGAAGCAGGATGGATGAAGGGGAGAGTATCAGCAAGGAAATGGAGCCACTTCCTGGATGGTGGGAAGGGTGGGGAGCCAGACCTCTGCTTCACCCCCCTCCATTTGTCATCTCACTGAGGATGCTAGGAAACGTCCTGCCGAGGCCTCCTGGTTCCTTGGCCTCTGACTTCTTGTCCTCACAGCCTGCATAGTTCTCCGGGAGAACAGCAACACACAAACACAAAAGGAAAGTTGTGTGAGCTCCCTGCGGAGCACACTCCTTCCGGCCAGGGTGATTGCTGAAATGAGTGCGTCTCTGTTGAGCATCTCTTTAGCCTATCCCAGCTGGAAGTACAGAGTTTTGAAAGAGCCAGAGTCATGGCTGTCTCTGTTATTTATTTCACTTTTTTTTTTTTTTCCTGAGTGTCTTCTTTAGTCCTGAGGACCGAGACAAATAGTACAACACTGAGGACTTGTTCTCGACCCCTCCCTGGCCCCCTCTCCTCCTCTCACCTCAATATTACAGGACATACTCAAAATTAACCATGAGTGTTCTGACCCTTTCCCCGACACCCCCCCCCCCCAAAAAAAACTCTCACCTACACGTCTAGCCTCCTAGTTTGCTGATGGAGAAGAGTGGGATCTACCTCAGCTGCCTAGGAGAGGCTGAGGGGCAGGGATGGGCGAGGTAGTTGGCGCTTAGAAGTTCAGGCCTGGGTGGTGCTGGGGCCTGCTGCGGCGGGCTGGGCGCCCTCCTTGATGATGACGATGGAGTGCTGAGTGGAGGAGGAGGAGAGGGAGGAAGCACGTCTGTCCCCCCTGGCCCGGACCTTGGGAAGGTAGTGGACCACAGCACTCAGCAGCTGGTCCCGGAATCTCGGGCTGAGAAAGTTGTAGAGGATAGGGTTGACGACGCAGTGGAGCATGGAGAAGCAGTCAATGATGTCGTAGAAGAAGTACAGCAGGTGGACCAGGTAGCAGTGGAGGGAGACGTGGGTGCCGTGCAGCGTGAGCAGCAGCAGGGTCACGTGGTAGGGCAGCCAGCAGACGGCAAAGACGGCCACGTAGGCACACACCAGCAGGCAGTGGCGCCGGCCCTCTGGCCATCCCGCCTGCCGAAGCCGGCAGGCCGTCAGCACGTTGAAGATCACCATGAGAGGGAAGGGCAGCACGAAGCCCAGGATGGTGGTGGACAGGGCCACCACCAGGGCCCACGTGTTGTACGTTTCAAAGGGCGCCATGAAGAGGCACATGGGCTCCGAGCTCTCCACCAGCTGGATGTGCACCACCTCGGGCAGTGGGATGACGGCAGAGAGGACCCAGACACCCGCGCACACGGCCCGCCGCATCCGGTGCTGGTGGCGCTGCCAGGAGGGAGAGGTGTTGGTGAGGGTGACGTAGCGGTCGATACTGAGGCACACCAGGAAGAAGATGCTGCTGTACATGTTGGCAAAGTAGAAGTAGTGAGTGAAGCGGCAGGAGAAGCTGCCCCAGAGCCAGGTGTAGTCCAGCATGACCTCCAGCATCCACACGGGCAGAGATAGGACGATGCCCAGGTCCGCTATGGCCATGTTGAGAACGTAGAGGTTGAGCAGCCCCGCCCGGCCTAGGCAGCGCCAGTTGACGCAGATCACCAGGAGGTTCTCCACCAGCCCCACCACGAAGATGGCCAGGTAGAAGACAAAGAGGGTCACTTGCTTGGTGTCCTCCCTGAGCTCCATGTGGCACTCGGGCAAAGTGTGGTTGAAGAAGTAGAGCAGTTCATTCCAGTTGTGGATCTCCCCAAAGTCACTGGCAGGTGCTGTGGTGAACCCTTCCGAGGGGGTAGGCCCCATGTTGTCCCTGACTGACATCAGGACCAGCAAATGCCTGGTGGGGAGAAGAGAGGGTTGGAAGAGAACGGAGACCTCAAAAGCAGCCTTAAGCCTCAAGTTAGTGGGCTACCGGGACCAGGAGGCTTTGAGGGAAGATTCTGGGTCTGAAGAGGCAAGAAAGGCAGTTTAAATATTCAAACTGTGTATAAACAGTACACAGCTCCCTTGCCAGCTTTGACCTGCGAGCAGAGACATTTTCTTAGGGCTCAGTGGTGGGAGAGACCAGAACTGTTGGCGCCTGACCAGGTTCCTCCCCAGCCTGGCTGGTGCCACCCTATCTCCAGCCCCAGGCCATCTCTGACCTCCACTTCTCTCCTGGCACTTCTCCCCTTGGCCCTTTCGTGTGGGCCTTCCTTAGGAAGTCTTAACTCTGTCCCGCCATCTGGGCTATGGATGTGGACACACACACACACACACACCCCTCTGATTTATCCCTAGGAACATTTGTGGATTGTGCAGAAAAGCCAATTATCTTCAAGCCCTGATTCCCTTCTTCCCTGAGAGAGGGTGACACCCACCTGAGTTTCTGTCTGGAGCGCCTCTGGTCCTGGAGGGCCGGTGGTGGGTCTGGGCTGCTGGGGAGCTGCAAGGAGACTGGAGGGACTGTGGCTGTGGGGCTGGCTTTGCTGTGGGCTTCAGGGCCGTCCTTCTCATCCAGGAAGCAGTGTCACTGGCTGAGGCTCTGTGGGAGAGGGTCAGTGTTTTTCCTGCCTTCCCCCAATCCAGATAGAGGGGAAGTCACAGCAGAAGACCCAGTGTGCCAGGGGCGGGGAGGAGTCAGGCTGCAAGTATTAAAATCCAGACTCTTGACTCACTAGCTATGGGAATTTGCCTCCTTAAGCCTCAGTCCTCTCCTCTGCAAAATGGGACGATAATATCTACTAACAGGGGTGTTGTAAGAATTAAGTGAGCCAACAAGGTAAAGTGCTCAGCACAGGGCTGGGCCTGTGGTCAATGCTTTACACACATATGTGCTTTCCACTCTAAATTGGCTTGGAATCCCACTCTCCCCTGTCTGTTGATTCCTACAAAAGCAGAACTGGATGTGGGTGGGCAGGCTAAAAGAAATCTGAAAATCAGCCAGGCTTTTAGTCACTCTGCCCTTTGCCGCTGGCTCGCACCCATCCCTTGCCATTCTCCCCAGCCTGCATCTTGGCTCTGGGGTGAGAAGCTGGACACAGAGAGAGGATTAAACGTGGGGTGGGAAAGGGGGCTGCACTGAGCTTCAGGGAGTCTCCTAGACCCGGAGGGGGAGAACAGCATCCTTCCCCCACCGCCTCATACTTCTCGTGAAGTGTGGCCAAGGGTGGCTGAGAGAGAGAGACAGACACCAAGCTTCTCTCTCTTGCCAAGCTAGAGGGCAAGGCTCAGAGCCCATGGATGTGTCAGCAGAGCCTCCTGCTTCTCAGCCTACTTTCACCTCAGTTAATCGTTTGACCCCTGAGATACCCAGTGGTATCCCCTGCGGGGAGAAAGGATGGGCTTTCTCATCTTCTGTTAAGCCCAGAGAGGTAGCCCGTCTCATGAGCCACGCGGCTCAAGGTGTGTTGGCTGGAGGGGATTGCGTACGCATATTTAATCGAGATGAAGTTCCCATAACAATATTAACCGGCTTACAGTGTACAGGTCAGTGGAGTTTAATACATTGATGTTATTATGTAACCACCACCCCTCTCTAGGTCCTAACATTTTCATAACCCCCCAAGAAAACCCCATACCCGGTAAGCACTGCCTACTTCCCTCTTCTCCCAGCCCCTGGCAATAACCATTCTGCTTTCTGTCTCTGTGGATTTATCTATCATGCATATTTAACATAAATGGAATCATACAATGCGTGACCCTTGTGTCTTTTTTTTTCCACTTCACATAACGTTTCTGAGGTTCATCCTCATTATAGCACGTATATGCATTTCATGACCTTTTATGTCTGAGTAATGGTCCATTGCATGGATAGGCCACATTCTGTTTATCCATTCAAGGAGGTGATTTTTTTTAAGATTGCTAATTAATTTTTTGTTGTAGTGAAATAAACATAATGTCAAATTTACCATCTTAGCTATTTTTTTTAAGTTTATTTATTTTGGAGAGACACAGAGAGAGAGAGAACATGAGCGGGGGAGGTGCAGAGAGAGAGGGAGACACAGAATCCGAAGCGGGCTTCAGGCTCTGAGCTGTCAGCACAGAGCCCGATGCGGGGCTCGAACCCACAAACTGTGAAATCATGATCTGAGCCAAAGTCCTATGCTTTACCGACTGAACCACCCAGGCATCCCACCATTTTAGCTGTTTTTAATTATATAGTTCAGTAGCATTAAGTAAGGGGTACCTGGCTGGCTCAGTTGGTAGAACATGTGACTCTTTTTTTTTTTTTTTTAATTTTTTTTTTCAACGTTTATTTATTTTTGGGACAGAGAGAGACAGAGCATGAACGGGGGAGGGGCAGAGAGAGAGGGAGACACAGAATCGGAAACAGGCTCCAGGCTCCGAGCCATCAGCCCAGAGCCCGACTCGGGGCTCGAACTCACGGACCACGAGATCGTGACCTGGCTGAAGTTGGACGCTTAACCGACTGCGCCACCCAGGCGCCCCAAACATGTGACTCTTGATCTGGGAGTCATGAGTTTAAGCCCCACATTGGGTGTAATTAATTAATTATTTAAAGTAATTAATACTTTCATTCATTGGTTAATTAATACTTTAATTAATTAAGGATATTCCCATTGTTGTGCAACTATCTCCACAAGAGGGGATATTTTAATTTTGCAATTTTCTTTTTTTTTTTAATTTTTTTTTTGTTTATTTATTTCTGAGACAGAGACAGAGCATGAGAGGGGGAGGGGCAGAGAGAGAGGGAGACCCAGAATTGGAAGCAGGCTCCAGGCTCCGAGCTGTCAGCACAGAGCCTGACGCGGGGCTCGAACTCACAAACTGTGAGATCATGACCTGAGCCGAAGTCGGTCAATCAACCGACTGAACCACCCAGGCGCCCCTAATTCTGCAAGTTTCTTAAAGCCTTCTATAGAAAAACTGTTTCTCTATTCATAACACTTCTGACACCAAATATGTAGGGGTTTTTCTCCAATACCAAAGAGTTTTCTAACTCCCGGACACCCTATAACCGTGGGTGTCCTAAAATTTATCAGTTCTGGCACCAACCTGAAGTCGGTGTCAGACTCCACAGGTTTAAGGGCTCAGTCCCACAGGATTGTTCTCACTTTCGATGCCAGTCACAAACATGACTCTGTCCAACATGGTTACAAAGTCCCCATAATCCCCCCACCTCTGTGTCAATAATTTGCTGGCATGGCTCACAAAACTCAGGGAAACATTTACTTTGTTTACTGGTTTATTATAAAGGATGCAAATGCACAGCCAGATAAGGAGTATATAGTGTGAGGTCGGGAAGGGTCCTGAGCTTTGTTCCCATGGAGTTGGGTACACTGGCCTCCTGGCATGTGGATATGTTCACCGACCCAGAAGCTCTCTGAACCTCACAGTTTTGGAATTTTTATGCCTGCTTCAACATAAAGGCATGATCTATTATAAATTATAATTCTAGTCTCTGACTTCTTCCCAGAGGACAGGAGGTGAGGTTGGGCATTCCAGGCATCTAGGCAAGGCTTGGTCTTTCTGGGAGTCAGTCCCCATCCTGAAACTATCTGGGAAATTCCAAGGGATTTAAGAGCTCAGGAATTAGGGGCAGAGACCAAGTATACATTTCTTATCATGTCACACTTCTACTCACACATCAGACCGCCCCTAGACCAAGAAATCCGTCATGATGAGCTATGACAATGTAAAATGTGGTTTACTTTGATTTTTCAGGCAGTTCTATTTTCTCTCTCTTTTGGATCCCAGTTTCTATCCTATGGATATCGTTTTTTAATAGAGAGCCTTCTGAAAATTCTCACTTCCTTCTCCATACCTTTGACCCATGCAGGTGGAGGCTCTACTAGATCAAGCACCGTCCAGGAAGACCTAGTTCTCATCTCTGTTCTTTCTCTCTACACATTCTGACTCATGGCCATTTCCATTCCTCTCAAGACTGCACTCGAGTGGCTCATGTCTCCTGGGTCTCCGAATCTTTGACCCCAGGATCTTTTCCCTCCCGTATGGAGACATCACCCTCCACCTGCTCCCCGGCCCCCCTTCCCCCACATCACTGAATGTGAATGTGCAGCAGGAGGAAATGATGGGGTGCCTTCTGGCAGAGGCACAGAGGGAAAGCTGTTCCCTCAGGAAGAAATAAGTGACAGCTCTGCAGTTTTCATGTGGCTGTTTTTCTTTGGAGGGAGGAGGTGTGCAGCTGGAGAGAGAGAGATTGGAAGGAAGGGAAAGACAGAGGGGGCAGGACCCAGGCTTCTTGCCAACCTGAGCAGGAGGGGAGCAGCACACAGCTTTGCTCCAAGTAACAGGAACAGCAGCAGCAAAACAATTCCTGGAAATTTACTCTTTCTCCTTCCTACCACCTCCCCAACTTTTTTTTCCAAAAAATGTAGACAAGATATTGTAATCAACAATCAGAAAGGAAGGAAGGTACCAGGGAGGAGTTACTGGAGGCACAGATAAAAGCAGGCAGCTTCCCAGGGTCAGGTGGGGGCCAAGGGCTTGTGCCTGGACCCTGGAAGGAGGGCTGGGCAGGCCGTCTGGCCTGTGTGGCCGAGGACCCTACTTTGTGTGTTGAGGGCGGATGGATTGCGGACTGGTTTAGGCTGAGGAGTTTGGCAACGACTGTACTTCCGCTCCCAGCCTAGCTGCCAGCAGGTCACTGAGTACAGAAGCCAAGCCCAGCCACAGAGGTCATTTGGCCCTCCTGCCGCAGCTTCCCCCTGTCAGGGAGGCAGCCTTATCTGCCCAACGGCACCAGCCTGGTCCCCGGGCGTCCCAAAGAAGGATGTGGTCCAGCGACCCTGTCCTTGGCTCTGCTCAGCTCTTTCCTGCTTACTCGCTCTTCGCTGAGGCACAGTGGAGCTAATGCTACTTCCGGGACCAGACCTGACTTTGACACCGTGTTCTGTTACTTAGTAGCTGTGTGACTTTGCACAAGTCACTTTACCCTTCTGAGTCTTAGTTTCCTTATATGTAAAGTGAGGTGACCGATGCTTCCTTCAGGGGTTATTGTATGGGACATACGAGATACGTAAAGTGCTTGGCATAAGCATGTTCCTTTCCCACTATTTGGGGATGAGGAAGGAGAGATCCCTTCTTGGGGAATTACGTTGAGATACCTCTGCCCAGTCCCACCACTATGAGCCGTTGTTTTCTCAGTTGGATCGACACCAGCTTCCTCTTTCATTTAGTTGTCTGGTGTTCTGTTTCTCACGTGAAAGGTCAAGAATATTCCCAATGCCACTATGAATTACCACAAAAGCGATATAGCGACAAGTTAGCGTTTGTGATTGACATGTACTGTTTGATCCTCATTAAGTTGTTACACTGTCATAGGCAAGGCTTCTATCATGTCGTGAGGCACGGAGAGGTTAAACAACTAGCCTGTGTCACACTGTAAATCCTTATTATAGGGATTCTTGACCTAGATTCCTGGCACCTAATGGCTTTAGGTGGTCTGCGAACTGCCTGAAAAGCATATTCAAAATCCCGTATGTTGTGTTAAGTCATTTTTATGGGGCTTAGAGTCTTCCTTAGATTCTCAAAAGGATCCACAATGTCCAAAAGGTTAAAACTGACCGCCCTCGAAGCGCCTCTTGTGGATAAAAAAGTTTTAGAAGCACAGCATACACTTGGGTGGAGGTGACTCAGCCTTTGGAATTCTGGGAAATTTCTTGAGTGAGAGCAAAGTCCCCTCTGTGGAGGCCGAGAGAAGCATGGGATGACCTGGGGAGGGGTTGAGAAATGGGAGGTGAAATGTCTTTGCTGTCACAAGATGAAGGACAACTGTTTCCTCCCTATGATTTCCCAAGAGAATGTATGTGGAGGTGTGCAAGGTTAGTGCCAGGAAGAGGAGGCTCTGAGGGACCGACAGACACTGGAAGGTCCCCAGGGAAACTGGCACCACCCAGCAGCCTCCCAGCATGCCTTCACTCTTCCCCACCCTGTAATTTCCTATCCATCTCCTGGCTTTTGTCCCTCCCTCGGAACTCTCCCCCCTCCACTTCCTGATCCCTAGCACCTCCCCCAGGGTCTCCGTAGATGTGCTGACACTCCTTGTTGATCCCAGATTTAGTCAGTTTCTCCTAACTTTTGTTGAGCGCGTAACCTGGGCTGGACAGCAATGCCCCTTGACTTCTCCAGCGTTTCCGGAGGCCTTGACTTCCTAAGGTTCCCTCTTGACCACGACATAGATTCTTAGACTCCCCGAGAGTTGAAATGGAAAGGACTCACAAGATCATCCTGAACCTCCTCCCTCATTAAGAGGGGAGGAAGGGAGGCTTTGGGGAATCTCACGGCAGGACAATGTGAGAAATGCAGGTGAAAATGGAGAGGGAAGTGGGATGCTGGAGGGTCATCTACTTTCGCATGTGTTCATCTTGTAGGACGCCAGGTGCTGCCAGGTACTAGAAGACTAAAACTGGTGAGACTCAGTCCCTGCCCCCGAGGGGCTGCAGCCTTCAAGGCTCTAGTGTTCAGCACATGGGCGACCCATACTGCTTCAATCAGATGAAATTATTGCTTCAGGCTTTACCTGGAGTTTCTGGATTTCTACCATTTCTCTACCCCTCCCCCCCAAACAATGCTTATCCAGCCATTCTGTGGCCTCTTGGGGAGAGATGTTCAAGAGGAATGGTGTTTGGGACCACATTCAGATTGTCTTTCCAGAGTGTCAGGGGGCTGTGCACCGGTTAGGTCTCTGATTTCTGCCAGTGCTTCCTGAAGGACACAACCACAGAAACTTATTGAAGGGCTCTGCCTAGGGCCGCAACTCAATGGTCCTGCCACAATGGCAGGTGAGCCTCAAGGGCGAAGAGGTCCAATGTAAGCCGGCCTCAATATCCCTTGAACTATTGCATGACCCCCTCCCTCCCAGGCTTCTTTTCTGGGGAAGGAGCTGGTACATTTCGGTGGATGTAAGCAGCGACTAGAGCCCAATCCTGTCAGAGGCCACCGGGGTGCCCTGAGAAAGCCGCCCCATCGCCAGCTGTGCCCACTCTTCTTTTATGATGTGATGTCATCTGCCTCATCCTGAAGCCCCTCCATGGGCAGCTATTCCGTCCAGTCTCCAGTCCTATCTTGAGTCTGCTGAGGGGGCAGCTCCCCCCTCCTCCCCACCATCATTGGGATACAACTGAATGGATATTTTTGCAGTTATGGGGCTTATAGCCCTCCCTGCTTGCGTGAGGTTTTAGGTCCTGTGCAAGCCAGTCTTTTCTGCCTTCCGAGTCTGTGCTGAAATTCTGGATGTGGGAGGGGCAGAGGGCAATGCAGGCAGGCACCCGGGGCCTGCTGAAAGGGTAGCAGCTGTGAGCCCCGCTTTGCTGAAGTGCTTCCTTTCAACGTTCCCAGCAACTGGGAACAGTCTCTCTCCTGCATGTGCCCACCTTCATTCCCTTCTCCCCCAACTTTGCCTCCGATATCAGACACCCCTTTAGTCTCCTGAACACCTTTCTGCCCCTTCCCTACTAAAGGGAGGGGACCTTATACTCTCTGCCTTCTCCTTCTAACCCCTGGAGAGGCTGACAGTGACTTAGATTCCTGAGGAATGAATTCTGTGTCCTGAGCCAGATGATGAAACCCAGGCCCAGAGAGCATGTTGAATGCAAATGTGTCTTGAATCAAAGTGTAGCTTCCCATTAAGAACCCTCCTGAGCTTGGGAATGTCAAGGCCCAGCATGCTGGCAGAACAATGAAACAGCTCTAAACCTGGGACCCAGTGCAGAGTGGCCCATGTCACCCCATGTGTAGTCACATGGACACAGAGAGCAGAGGGCAGGGAAAGGGTGAGGGAGCCCTGCTGACACCAAGCTATCTTTCTGGGCAGGATTTGGGATTTTCAAGGGCATATGTCAGCACTTACAAAAGTAGCCCAAAGAGCAGACAGGTTGAGGATAGGAAAAAATGTTCCGGAAAGACAATGATCAGGAGGGAAATTAAAGACTTCATGCCAGAGAGCCTGGAGGCCAGACTGCCTATACAGCCATCCTGACTGAGGAGGCCAGACCCTTTTCTGATCATAGCCTGTCTGCCTGTTCCCTGCAAAGCCATGTGGCTGTACCTGGCGGCCCTCGTGGGCCTGTACTACCTCCTGCGCTGGTACCGGGAGAGGCAGGTGGTGAGCGACCTCCGAGACAAGTACATCTTCATCACGGGCTGTGACTCGGGCTTCGGGAAACTGCTGGCCAGGCAGCTGGACCTGCGAGGCTTGAGGGTGCTGGCCGCGTGTCTGACGGAGAAGGGGGCAGAGCAGCTGAGAGACCAGACGTCAGACAGGCTGGAGACGGTGATCCTGGATGTCACCAAGACAGAGAGCATCTCTGCGGCCACCGAGTGGGTGAAGGAGCGTGTGGGAGACAGAGGTACTGCCCAGATTCCTGTTTGTGCCTCTTTGTTGCTTCTCTCTATGCAAGGGAGACCTTTTTTCTGCTAACTCGGAAGATTCCCAGGATGTTTTCCAGAACTTGAAGTCATACTAGCTTTCTTTGCCTCACCCAGCTTATCAGAAGAGGGTCTTCCTTCTCCACTGCCCCCCACCTTGAGACCTTGGAGCTCTGGAGTTTTGGGGAGAGGGTGCCCTGATGAAGATGTGCCCTCCCCGAATTCCTCCTCTCTCAGCAGAGGTTCTGGATTTCTTTTTTTTTTTTTTAAGAATTTTTTAAATGTTTATTCATTCTTTGAGAGACAGAGCATGAGTGGGGGAGGGGCAGAGAGACAGGGAGACACAGAATTTGAAGCAGGCTCCAGGCTCTGAGCTGTCAGCATAGAGCCCGACGCGGGGCTCAGACTCACAAACCGTGAGATCATGACCTGAGCCGAAGTTGGACGCCCAACCGACTGAGTCACCCAGGCGCCCCGGTTCTGGATTTCTTGATGCTGAGTGACTAGGAAGACTCACTTTCTGGAGGAGGAGTTGAGACAGGGGACCCAGCCTGAATGCTTGCTTTGGTGGCTGGGGGCATTGCTGGAGCCAGGTCCTGTTCTCAGCACTTTAACAACACCTCATGGTATTCTATGAAATTGTTTCCTGCATTTTATTCATCATATTCAATATAAACGATGTCTTGGCAAACTTTTTTGTTGTGTTTTGTCCCGGAGCCTTGTGATGTCCTTGCCCCTCTGCCTGTCTGCCTTGCAGGAGGGAGCTCTCCTACTCTGGGGTGAAGGTGGCTGTGATTGAGCCCGGTTTCTTCAACACTGGAGTAACCAACTCTGAGAAGATTTCTAGGGCTGTGCAGGAAGCATGGGATCAGGCCAGCCCAGAGGTCAAGGAGATCTATGGGGAGAAGTTCCTGGCATCTGGTGAGTGAGCTGTGGACTGGGGGGAAGGGAGACAAACCCTTGTGGGGCAGCCTGAGCCCATCCCAGCTCCTCCTACAGACTGGGTCAGGCCTCCAGGCTCTGACTCAGCCCACACAGTGGGGACATTTAACTCCATCCCCATGGTCCCGTGTGGCCACCTGCTGACCTCAGGAAGAGCCAGGCTTGTTAGACCTAGGGGCCACGCTTTCCTCTAATGCCCTCATTATTTGGGGAGGAAACTGAAGCCAGAGAGGGAAGAATGTATGGATTCCGGACAAGCTGGCATTAGCCAGCTGGTTTTCAGGTGCTTACATTTCTAGTGTTTGTAGAGACCTCAGTTTCTGCGGAGCACATATTCCCAGGAATAGAGCCAGAGGGGGCGTAGTGTGGAGAGTGTTCCTGTGGGAAGGAGTCGGGACACACTCCGATGACATCCCTGCGTCAGATCCTCACAGTGAAGGCACGGATGTGTCTCTGCATTTTTGCGTTCCCACTCCAGATAGTGGAAGCTGCCTACCTGTAGGCCTGGAAACAAGTTGCACAATTGGTACCTACTCCCTGTCCTTTCCAGCTCCCTTTTCCATCACCTATGGCTCCCCTCTTCAGAAGATCCACACCCGGTGGAGAAGGGGGAATGGGTGGGAGGAACGCGCCCACGGGAAGGCAGTCTCGCTGAGTTTCGGCAGGGCACCACCAGGGGGCGCGCGCCTCCGCTCCAGCGCGCGCTCGGTTACAGGTGCTGTCTGGGGAATCTGGCAGAGTTGCCCCTTTTCGAGGGCGTGCGTGGGGATCTCAGCGTCTGGACGTCCTGTGCAGGATCTCAGCGCAGAGATCCGCAGCAGCGAGTCTCCATTCCCCTGGCGCCCCTGCGGGGTTTCTCGTTCTGGGCCCCACAGCTCCCAGGTAAGTGAGTGGCACCCCAGCCTCTTTCTCTTACTATCCTCTCTGAACTTCCTGTGATTTCAGAGAAATGAACTCCGAAGCTCCTGGCACCGCTGACAGGCGGTCACGTTGTTTTGAGGCTTTACAAGAGTGAAGCAGCAGGTGCTGAGGGCTGGGAGGTGTCTCTGCCACGTTGCCCCTTGAAAGTTGATGGTTGAAGGAATCTGTGGTTACTGAGAAAAAAATCTCCAATTCCTTACAAGTAAAGAAACAGGCCTTATCCCTTAATGGGGTTTGGACATACGTGTCTCTTTGGGTCGCTGAGAGTTTCCAGGGCTCCTTCCTTCCTCCTTGCCTTCTTCTCCACTGCCCTTGAGGAAGCCCTTGTTAGGAGGGTCCTGGCAGTGACCCCCAGGAAGCAGAAACAGGTGAGGCTCTGCAGGACCAGGCCTTGCCAGGCTGCCACCGCTTCCCGCCTTAAGAGATAAATGCTTTCAGGACTACAGTCACCTCTCTGCACATAACAGTTTCAACTAAAGGCTTAATCTGTATCCCTTTGTCCTTTTCACCTGCTGGGGGATACTTCTGCAGTTATGGGGCTTACAGCCCTCCCTGCTTGCGTGAGGTTTTAGGTCCTGTGCAAGCCAGTCTTTTCTGCCTTCCGAGTCTGTGCTGAAATTCTGGATGTGGGAGGGGCAGAGGGCAATGCAGGCAGGCACCCGGGGCCTGCTGAAAGGGTAGCAGCTGTGAGCCCCGCTTTGCTGAAGTGCTTCCTTTCAACGTTCCCAGCAACTGGGAACAGTCTCTCTCCTGCATGTGCCCACCTTCATTCCCTTCTCCCCCAACTTTGCCTCTGATATCAGACACCCCTTTAGTCTCCTGAACACCTTTCTGCCCCAGAGAAATACTGTATCTGGAGGGAATCTATTCCTTAAACATTTTGCCTTCTCCGATCTCAGTGAGAGTGACAATGACTTAGTCTTCTCAGAAATGAATTCTGAATTCTTATCTGGCTCAGATAAGGAAACCCTGGTTCATAGCATAAGCTGGCAGCCAAGGTCACACAGCTGGTTGGTAGCAAACCTGGGTGTTGAAACCACATGCGTCTTGATTCGCAATGTATATATCTTCTTCGTAAGAATCTCCAGTAGGTCAGGGAGACCAGAGGTACAGCCTCGAACAGGAACAAAGTAAGAAGACAGTTCTGAACCATTAGATTTAGGACATAGGGGATTCCAGTGTGTGTGTGTGGGGGGGGGGGGTGGGGGGGTGTGTATGAGGGAGTAGGTGGGCAGAGGAAAATGGGAGGAGTGGAAGGACCAGGAGAAGGTGACTGAGAAAAGTATCCTCATGTCAAAGGATTCTTTGTGAAATCCAATGGCATCTAGTAGAAACAGCATTAGTGTACCGAAGAGCATGCCAGTTGAGGCCGGAATCAAGAGTACTCACTAAAGGCAGTGACCAGGAAGAACTTGAGGACTCCATGTCAGACAGCCTGGCGGCTGGCCCGCTACTCACACCTTGTGTGTTCCTAAGTCATCCTGTCTGAACACCGGCTACACTCTTGTTTCATTTCAGCCTGTGTGTTCCCCACAAAGCCATGTGGCTGTACCTGGCGGCCCTCGTGGGCCTGTACTACCTCCTGCGCTGGTACCGGGAGAGGCAGGTGGTGAGCGACCTCCGAGACAAGTACATCTTCATCACGGGCTGTGACTCGGGCTTCGGGAACCTGCTGGCCAGGCAGCTGGACCTGCGAGGCTTGAGGGTGCTGGCCGCGTGTCTGACGGAGAAGGGGGCAGAGCAGCTGAGAGACCAGACGTCAGACAGGCTGGAGACGGTGATCCTGGATGTCACCAAGACAGAGAGCATCTCTGCGGCCACCGAGTGGGTGAAGGAGCGTGTGGGAGACAGAGGTACTGCCCAGATTCCTGTTTGTTCCTCTTTGTTGCTTCTCTCTGTGCAAGGGAGACTTCTCTTCTGCTAACTGGGAAGATTCCCAGGATGTTTTGATTTTCGAAGCCTCAAGCTTTGGAGTTTCCTGAGCAGAAGGCCTGAGTGCCTGAGTCTGAGCCCAGGGTTAAATGAGCTCAGCCTGAGTTTAGGGCCAATAGTCTGAGGAGGTGTTGGGACACTGAGGCTTGCTACGGGGCAGCGTGGGGCTGAGCCAGGCTAGACCCAGGCTCCTGATCTCAGCAGATACACATTTTCTTGTTGGTTCCTTCCCACCGGACCCTCTGCAGGGCTTTAAGATCAGCCCCACTTAACTTATGAGGACACTGAGGCTTACGAGGGAGCTGAAGGGACTTTTGGTCAAATGTGGGTGAGGGGTCCTATTCTTCCCCCTCTATTATGCTGCCTGCCCTTTTCGGGAAAGAAGACATCATTGATGTCTTTTTTGTGATTAAAAATGTAAAACATGCTCCTTGTATACAACATAGAAGATGATAAAGATAAAAGGAGATTTTCCAAATGTCAGTTTCCGGAGTCAGTTACATAGTTATATATCCTATGATCAGCATTTTCATTGTCAAATCCTTTTTTTTTTCTCTTTTAAAAATACTTTTTAATGGTTTGTGTGTGTGTGTGTGTGTGTGTTTTAGAAAGAGAACGAGAACATGAGCCAGTGGGGGAGGGACAGAGAGAGAACCCCAAGCAGGCTCCACACTGTCAGCACAGAGCCCGATGCGGGGCTCGATCTCACAAATCGTGAGATGATGACCTCAGCTGAAATCAAGAGTCAGACGCTTAACTGACTGAGCCATCCGGGTGCACCTGGGCACACTCTTAACGAAGCTGGGCTTATTGCCCCTGGTATGCCAGGCACTGAGGAGCAGCAAGTTGAGAAGGAACATCCCTGCGGTCCAATAGCTCAGTGTGCGTGCAAACGCTGATGCCCCGTAGTCACTTCATTCTCACTTCCTCTCTCGCACCCTTTTCCTTTATACATGTAGATGTTGTTGATGTGGTGAAAAAAAAAAAAAAGTGGATTGGAAGGTGACTTGGAACCACAGTCGTGTCTCACTCAGGCACACGGTGTTGCTCTCTCCCTACCCTGTAACCAGGACTCTGGGGCCTGGTGAATAATGCTGGCATCTCCATTCCCTCGGCACCCAATGAGTGGCTGACCAAGCAGGACTTCGCGAAGATACTCGACGTGAACTTGTTGGGGTTGATAGAGGTGACCCTGAGCCTGCTGCCCCTAGTGAGGAAGGCGAGGGGCCGCGTGGTCAACATCTCCAGCATCATGGGCCGGGTGTCCCTTCTGGGTGGGAGCTACTGCATCTCCAAGTATGGCGTCGAGGCCTTCTCCGACTCCCTCAGGTATTGGACTGGGACAGAGCCCATCCTTTCAGTCTTCCTGCTTCTGTGCTTCTGGGGGAGATTTTCCAGGGGGTTCAATCACTCACAACCTCAAAGGCTCTTCCTTCCAGATGCCTCTGTCTTGCTTCATGCTAGGAATTCATTGGGAAGCACCTTCCCATGTTCTGGGCATTGGGATGGGCCCCAGGCTTATACAGTTGGTTTCACCTATGGTTGCCCTGGAGGAGGGCCCACGGTTGGGAAATGCTTGAGGCAGAATTGGACCTGAGATCATTTGGCTACAGAGCTCATGTCCATAATTCCTATAATATTCAGCTTCAGGGGGCCCTCGACATGGAGGTCCAGCATTTGACTCAGTTCAACAAGATGCTTCTCGGCATTTCTGTGAGTGCACAACAAATGTGTCTGAGGACAACAAGACGAGGTCCCTGACCTAAAATGTCTGACAGCTGAGAAAGGGACAAGAGAGACACAAATGCTGTGACCATCTATCACGATGGTTGTGACTAACTTAGCTAGCTGTGGTGGTGGTGGTGGCCAGTGGAACAAGGGGAGAGTCTTAGAGAATGGCCTGAGCTGAGGATTGAAGAAATGAACTTGGAAACCTGGCAAAGTAGGGTCAGAAGGCCTCCTGTATGAGGGAATGACTTGAGCCCAAGCCCAGGGTGAATAATAGCTGACTGCCTATGCTGTGGGGTCCTCTAGGCTAGTGGACAAGGCCTGGTCAGGCAGAGGGGATGCTGGGCAGGTGGGCTCAAGGAGACACGGGGGCCCCGGACAGGCTGCAAACCTTCTTGCTGTTGGCAGCAGGACCCCGTGGAAGGGATTTACTCAGGGGAGCAACGTGGTCCAATCAGCCTCTGGAGAACCCACTGGCCACAGGGCAGAGGTTGGCTCTGGGTGTCGGGGATCTGAGATGTAGGCAGAGATGTTCCTCAGAGGACAGAAGGCAGACGAGGGAGCAGGGTACAGGAGGTAAAATGGGCAAAGTCTGGAGATGGATTGGATGTGAAGGGAAACAGGAAGAGATGGCATGTAAGTGGTGCTTCACAGCAGAAGAGGTAGGATGTGAGCTAGCCAGCACGCGTGTGGACAGTACTGGAAAACATGTGCACGCTTTATGCAGAGACTATACATCATCATTATTTTCTCCCCCTGGATGCTGCTCTTGGAACCTGTCCAAGCTTTTGAGTTTATGCCACCCCAGTCCCAGGTTAGGTGTATATCGGGTTTGTTTGTTGTGTTTTGTCCCCGAGCCTTGTGACGTCCTTGCCCCTCTGCCTGTCTGCCTTGCAGGAGGGAGCTCTCCTACTTTGGGGTGAAGGTGGCTGTGATTGAGCCCGGTTTCTTCAACACTGGAGTAACCAACTCTGAGAAGATTTCTAGGGCCGTGCAGGAAGCATGGGATCAGGCCAGCCCAGAGGTCAAGGAGATCTATGGGGAGAAGTTCCTGGCATCTGGTGAGTGAGCTGTGGACTGGGGGGAAGGGAGACAAACCCTTGTGGGGCAGCCTGAGCCCATCCCAGCTCCTCCTACAGACTGGGTCAGGCCTCCAGGCTCTGACTCAGCCCACACAGTGGGGACATTTAACTCCATCCCCATGGTCCCGTGTGGCCACCTGCTGACCTCAGGAAGAGCCAGGCTTGTTAGACCTAGGGGCCACGCTTTCCTCTAATGCCCTCATTATTTGGGGAGGAAACTGAAGCCAGAGAGGGAAGAATGTATGGATTCCGGACAAGCTGGCATTAGCCAGCTGGTTTTCAGGTGCTTACATTTCTAGTGTTTGTAGAGACCTCAGTTTCTGCGGAGCACATATTCCCAGGAATAGAGCCAGAGGGGGCGTAGTGTGGAGAGTGTTCCTGTGGGAAGGAGTCGGGACACACTCCGATGAAATCCATGGATTCAACCTAGAGATGAGTGGGGAGAGGTGGGGTGCTTTTAGAAACTTCTCTCAAGTTGATCCCAAAGCAAGATTAAAACGTGACGATATGTTGTTCCCTTTGGACAGTCAAGAAATCAGCGAAAAAGTTGAAGTCAACATGTTGCAACAATCTGTACTTGGTGACAAACTGCGTGGAACATGCCCTAACAGCCTGCCACCCCCGCACTCGATACTCATCTGGCTGGGATGCCAAGCTCCTCTACCTCCCCATGAGTTACATGCCTACCTTACTGGTGGATGCCATGATCTACTGGATGTCTCAAAGACCCATCAAGGCTCTGTAACCCCAGACTGGGGTGCATGGTAGGAGGGAGCTGGGTACTGTGTGAGGGTGGGAATCCCTCAGGGGGAGGGAAATACAGTGGGGGGGGGGTTCTTGTGTCACCAGGGGCACCCATCTCAACTTCCTCCTCGCCTCCTCCCCAGACTTCCCTGGACATTAGCACTCTAGGAATATTAGGAGGAAAGTCACAAGTTTTGTGATTGAGGAACAGGGACCCAATAGCACACAACCATACCCTGTTCCTTGAATGACCTCTCAAGGCTTGGAGTCTTTTGGCCCTCCTGCCACTTGAGGAATCCATTCTTGGCAGCGTGTTAGCAGCAGGGAGGGGCTCAGCCCCCACCTGCTCTGCTTCTGTCCCCGTACTCAAGGTGTGCCTTGCTTCTGTCCAGTGTCCCCCTCCTACAGGATGGACATGGCCTGGGGGAGTTAATGCCCCTTTCCACTGAAGATACCTCTGACAGGGATGGAGATGTGGATGGCAACCACCAGCCTGACCCATCAACCTGAGGTGCCAATTCACAGACCCTGGCTGAAAGGACATGTCTGTAATTGGAATCATGACAGAGGATACAGAAACAAACCAGTTGTTGAGTTGTCTTGAAACCTTGATGTCCATTGATTATTTTTGCCTTAAAATAAAAATTGATAAGTTTACCTAGATCCAGTGATTGGAACTGTGGCCTTGGGGAGTGGTGGGATATGAATCCATAAGAGAAGGAGTCAGGTGCCTTCATGGAGATCATGGGGGTGGGATTTTAAGAGGGTAGTTGGATCACTCTTCTTTCCAAAGAAGTGGGGTGGGAGGCTAATGTTTCTTTTCCAGGATTTTTCAAGTAACACGGTGTCACAGGAAGACCCAAGGATGGATAGACAAAGAGAAGTTGCTGAGGCACTGGCAGACTCCAGTCCCTTTCCTGGGGACATCAGCCTCTCCCCTCAACAGTAACCTCTCCGCAGCCCTCTTTGTCCCCTCTTTTAGAGTTATGCCCCCCCATTTGCAGCCATCCCCAGGTTCCCCAGCCAAGATCCCCTTTCTCACATCCTACGGTGGAGGACAGTAAGAGTCACTTCTGGACCCCAGTCTGTTGTTTTCTGCTAACCTTTGTTGAGCACCTACTATATACTGGGCAGGGGTTCCCTTAATTACCCAGCATTTCCCGAGACCACAACTCTCTACATCTCCACTGTTCTGATGATGTTCTGAGTATGAACTGAACAGAGAACACATTGTACAAAGTGATGTAGATTCCTGGGCTGAGGATAAATTGGTGCTGGGAGCTGCCTCATCAGGTGCCTTAATTTTCTTCCCTCAGTTTCAAACTGAGGCTATGGAGACCTTAGGGGGACCTGATACTGTAGAATATCAGTGTTCTTGGTGAAAACAGAAAGCGAGGTCAGATGTGGCAGTGTCATTCATTCTCACCCTGTAGTAGGGGCTGGGGATGGCCTGGAGGAGCTGAAGGCCCCTCTCTGCTGAGGATACTAGTGAACAGACATGTGGGTGGAGTTCAACCACCAGCCTGACCTGTCAGCCTCAGGTGCCCACACAGCAGGGAGACCTGTCATCTGAGAGTGGGGCATTTCTAGCCCTAGGGAAAGAACCCTTCTGTGTGGTCCTGCAGCCCTCCACTGCGTGACCTGCTTTTTTGGGTGTTGGGAGTTTGAACCCAGGAGAGCATTTCCTTGACCATCAGTCAGCAGAGAGGCCCATGCAATGGTGGGTCAGGCCCGGTCCTGTGTTGGAGCAGTTCCAAGTCATCCCTTTCTAAATCCATAGACAATCCCTGGATGTCACCTGTCTTCTCAAGGATTGGGATACCCCTGGGGCTCTTCAGCCCTTGAGTGACCTTGTCTGGCTTCCCCTAGCCAAAATTTCCCTGTTCATTTACCCAGAGGGCAGAGTTAGGAGGTGCCTCCCAGACTGAGTGTATGCGTTGTGCCTTGGGCTTGGTATGCCATAGTTGGGGTTTGCCTCCACTGCTTCCCACCTCTGTCCCATACGGGGTTTGGATCAGCACCTCAGGGGTGTGTCCTTGATCTTACCTCTCACTCCTACCACCCTTGTTATAGAATGACCAACCTCTCTGGTCTTTCTTGAGGTGACACCTGCTTTATTTGATTCTGGAGCTTACCAACCTTGGTAGATAGCACACAGCATAGAGATGCATCCTTGTCTCTTCACCCTAGGAAATTTGTGGCCCCATTTCTTTCAGACTCTTTGAACAGGGAAGGTGTGGGTGGCTGGCCGCCAGTCCCTCGGGATGAGTTGGTGACTAGGCTCATCTTGGGGAATGGTGACTCCAGAGGTTTATTCAAGAGCCACCATAGACCCCAACATCCTTCTGTCCCTGAATCTTAGGCTCCTCTGTCTCATCTCCTTATTTCTTCTTCTTTACCAGCTTCCCTCCTAACTTTTGTGAGTTCTTTGCCCCATTTCCTGGAATTTCTCCCTCCCCTCCAAGTCCTGACCTTGAGACTTTTCCAAGTCTCTTATTCCAGTCTTCTTCTTGGAGCCAAGGAGTTGGCCCCAGGCCATTCCTGCAGCTGCCCAGGGAACTCATGACCTGCCCCTATCATCTGGCTGGACCTCATCTCAATGATGTTCATGTCAGAACTCTCTCGTCTCCTGCCTCTGAATTCTCTTGCCACTTGTGGTTCTACCCGTTATCAGCCCCAGTATATTAAAATCCCCCTGACTCCTGGTCTCCCCTACCTCTGTACATCCAATTAGCCACTGTGTCAGTTGACTTCATAATCCCTTCCTTCCACTATCCCCTCTGGGCTTCTCAGATTACTAGATCCCCTAGTGTGTGCTTAGCCCTCGAGGTAGAAAGAAATGCCCAAGGGGGCCCAGCCCTGGGGGAGCTGATGTGTCTTCTGCCATTAACTTTGTCCATTTGTCCGGTCACCAAGTGAGGGTGAGAGCTGGGTCTGCCTGGAATGCAGTGGGGGCTCCTCATTGGTGACCTGAGTATCACCTCCCAAGACCCAGGCCCGGAGCCCCTCCATCTTTCTGCTTTCAGAAACAGCCTCCCTGGCCATCCATAAGAGACTCTTAAATAAAGAGAACAAGTTGAGGGTTGCTGGAGGGCTGGGGGGGGGGGGGGGATGGGCTAGATGGGTGATGGGCATTAAGGAGGGCATTTGTTGAGATGAGCACTGGGTGTTATATGTAAATGATGAATCATTGGGTTCTACTCTGGAAACCAATACTACACTGTCTGTTAACTAACTTGAATTAAAAAAAAAAAAAAATTAAAAAGAAAAAAAGCAGCCTCCCTGCAGAAGGGTTCCGCTGCCTCTGGCCTCAGTGGAGTCACATCCACCCTGGGGAAAACCTTTTGTTTTTCTTAATCTCTCATAATGGAGATTCACCTAAGGACAGATAATTGCAAAGAGCCAGTAACTTGAAACTCATTTCTTTTGGGACTTGGGGGGCACAAAGCCAATTCTGTTTGTTTTACATTAATGAATTTGTCTTAATTTTTTTGCCTGAAAATAAAAATTAAGTTTATTTACATGTCTGAACTCATGACAAATGATTTTGATCCCTGGGCCAGAGGTGGGAGATTTCCAGGGATGCTCTCTGGGCTGAGTCCTCCTTTCTCACCTGGCCTGCTCAGACCACCCAGGTGAGCCACCTCTCAGCATCATCATCACCAACGGGGTCTTTCCTATCCTTGGCAGCTTCACCTATCAGGGCTGGGGGAGAGCGAGAGGCAGCCACCAGTACTGTCTGAGGTCACAAGGCTTCAGGTTGGACTTGAATTTCTTGCATCTAGGCTAATTGGTATGGTGATGCATCCACCTATAGAAATTATAAAGTGGCTCATCTAGGAGCCCTGTGTCTGTTGCCAGTGGAAGAAAGCTCTTCTCAGTGGCTTTCAGCAGACTGCCAGCTGGGGCTCAGAAGACCAGCCTCTCTAGCTGTCTCCTGAGCCCAATACTTCTTGGCCACCAGCATCCTCTTGCCCTATGGCAGCTATCACGGATCTCTCCTTTATGTATCGATGGTTCAAGAACTGCAATCTGGTCCGCAACCTCTCAGACAAGTATGTCTTCATCACAGGCTGTGACTCGGGCTTCGGGAACCTGCTGGCCAGGCAGCTGGTTGATCGGGGCATGCGGGTGCTGGCTGCTTGCTTCACTGAGGAAGGGGCCCAGAAGCTTCAGCAGGATACCTCTTACCGACTGCAGACCACCCTATTGGATGTCACCAAGACTGAGAGTATAAAGGCAGCGGCCCAGTGGGTGAGGGACCAAGTGGGTGAGCAAGGTGGGGCACATTGCATTCTTTGGCCTTCTTAGTTTATTCTTCTGTCTTTCTCCTCTAGGCATCTGACAGTGATCAGGGACAGTGTTGTTCAGATGTAGTAGGAGAGGTGATGTAGAGAAAGGGGCTGGGGCTTTGGCTCAGTGGGTTTGGAAACTGTTGCTTAGTTTGGTCTGTTCACACAAAAGGGGTGATTTCCCAAGGAAGTTTTTTTCTGCTAGAGACTCAGAGGGATGGGGGAAGGTTGCCAGAGGATGTGGGAGAGGGAAGACTTGTTCTGTATGTCCAAACCTCTAAAGATGGGAGTTGCCTTTCTGGGACTTAGGTAGTCCTAACCATCAGTTCCAACTGAAATGTGAGCACCTTTCTTACTGCGAGTGGGCTGGGGAGAGGGAAGAGGGGACAGGAGGTTGGACTCCCTGAGCAGGGACATTTGCTCTCCTTGATTGTGTCAAACTGGAAGGCAGGGGAGACAGAGATCTGTCCTCTTCCTTCACATCATGGTGGGTATTGGGTTGACCTCAAGGTAAGTGATGACATCAGAGTGACCGCTCCTATTGGGAAAGGAGGCCGTGGGCTGGCTGGGCTGGCCCAGGACTACATGCAAACCTGCCCGGGAAGCTTCCTGCATGCAGGGCATGGGCACAGGAGCAGGAGAAACAGGCTGGCTCTGTTGTGGAACAGCAGCCTGGAGGAAGTCCTGGCTCCTAAGGGAACTGGTCTGGGGGCCGGAGAGCCCTGGGGCCCAGGAGGGGCCAAACAGCAACTCTCTGCTTGATTTTTCTCCTTAGCATTTACCACTATCTAATATTCCATATATTTTACTTATTTTTCTTATTCATTGTTTGTTTCCCCTGCTAGAATAAAGGTTCCTGGGATGGGGCGGGGGGCAGGGCTTTTCACCTCTTTTCTTTTATAGATCCTTAGTACAGAATAGTGTCTGGCATCTAGTACGGGGCTCAATAAATTTTTGTTGAATGAACTAATTAATGAATAATTCAGCGAGAGTCAGTCTCTTTTCTCAATAGGCTGCCTTGCCCTACATTTAGCTGTGAGCCACTTGTGTTAATGAGTCACTGGGTATATTAGTTTCCTGTTGCTGTTCTAACAAATTAACACAAAAGTGTAGTGGCTTAAAACAACACAAATTTATTATCTTAAAGTTCTGGAGGTCAGAAGTCCAAAATGGGTCTCACTGAGCTAAAATCAAGGTATCAACAGAGCAGTGTTCATTCTGGAGGCTCTAGGAGAGGATTCATTTCATTGCCTCTCCCAGCTTCTAGAGGTTGCCTGCATTTCTTAGCTCATGACCCTCTTCCTCTATCTTCAAGACCAACAACGTGGGGCCAAGTCCTTTTCACACTTCTGTCTCTCTGGTTGTCTTTCGTCTCTTTCTTCCACTTAAAAAAATCCCTGTGATTATATTGGGTTTAGCAGGCTGATCCAGGATAATCACCCCGTTTTAAGGTCAGTTGATAAGCAATTTGAATTCCATCTGCTATCTTCATTCCTTCTTCCCGTGTAATCCCCCATATTAATAGGTTCCAGGGATTTGTACGGTGACTATTTGGGGAGCCATTTTCTGCCTACTCCATTGGGCAACATTCTTGGTCTAAGAAGTACTAGGAAAGCGGCGGGGCGGGGGGGCAGGGGTTTTGGCATACTTTCTTGTGGCCCCTGAGAGTCCCTGGCACAGCCCTAAAGCTATTCACATTGCTCTGATGGTTCTCTAGTTGCTCTTTACAGGAAAAAAAAAAAATGAAGGCTGTCCTGGTTTGCCAGCAGGCAGAGCTGTCTACCAGGATGATCACAGGTAGTGGAGAGTGTGTGTCCCTTTTCCACGGACAGCACCTGGGTTTTATAGTCTTTGGGTCTCAGGAGCCTCATTTCCTCCTCTGTAAGACAAGAGAGCCTCCTCTGGCTGGGGAGGTTTGAGTCCTGCCAGCCAACTGGTCTCCTGGGGTCTCGTTAATTGAGGGAAGGCAGGAAGATACAGTAGGGACATGGCTTGTGTGTGGACCCCAGGCATAGGAGGAGGGTGGACCAAGAGTGGTGTTTACATCCTGACAAGTTATTGGAAGAGAGTGCAGTTGTGCTGGGAGGAGTATCTTGGGGCTGCAGGAGTCAAGGTGGGCTGGGAGGATGAGGGGAGGGGAAGGGAAGGCAAGGCACCTGAGCAGTGGGGTTTTTGGAATCTTTGATACCAAAGGTGTCAAGGTGGAAGGTGTCCTTAGGAATCGTTTTAAGGACTTTTCCAATGTGTTTTTAGAATCAAACCTCCTCCTCCAAGTGGAATTTCACTTGGAAGCTTGACATGTAAAACAAATGGAAGTTGAGCCTCCCCTGCATCTCCTGAGCCGGTTCTGGGGTTCAGCCTGGAAGGGTCTCAGGATTGCAAACCCCAGGCTGGAAGCAACTGTCCTGGCCAGTTGATAAAGGACCTGAGGCCCAAAGAGAGGAAGTGACTTGTCCAAGGCTGAAGGTAGAAATAGAACTGGAACTTAAGGATCTTCAGGTGTGGGTTCCTGCAGAGTTGAATGACAATACTTAGCATTATTTCTCTCCATTTGTACCAACTCAACTCAAATTAAATATTTGAAAGAGAGCCCTTATTACATTTTTTTCATGATTGTTTTATTTAAATGTGTTACACATTTATGAATATTATTTATTTCCTCTCTGGTTTGTGAGCTCCTTGAGGGACAAGATCTATCTTGTTCATTTTACATCCCCAGCACCTTCCTCTGTAACTGACAGAGAATAGATATATGAGTAGATAAATGGATGAATGTGTGAATGGATGAACTCATTTTAATAATGTGTGAAATGGAGTCGGTTTCTTACACTTAGATGGATAGAGAGGGGGAAGCATGATAAGGGCAAGACTTCAACCATTAATTCATTGGTATGAAAATTATCTCTCTCTTCCCAGAGCTAATAGCTTAGGTGCTATTAGCTAAAGCCTGGACTGTAGCTGGTACAGGGCCCCAGCTAGCACAGTGACAGTCTGTGTGAATCATAAAAAGTGCCCCTTTGGGGAAAACTAATTAGTAAAAGGCATATCTTCCTTTGGGCTGTCATAGCTCCCCATCACATGCCACCAGCCTACCTTGTTGTGCCTTGTGCACCTGCTCGACCATCCTCAGAAGCCCTGGGCTGGTGGGTGGTGGACACTGATGATTTTCCAGAGATGCTAATGATTTCTGTGTGGTTCTCTCTCCCTCCATCACGCCCCCAGGCCTCTGGGCCCTGGTGAACAATGCAGGTGTAGGCCTGCCCAGTGGGCCCAATGAATGGCTGACGAAGGAGGACTTTGTGAAGGTGATCAATGTGAACCTGGTGGGACTGATCGAAGTGACCCTCCACATGCTGCCCATGGTCAAAAAAGCCCGGGGCAGGGTCATCAACATGTCCAGCTCTGGTGGTCGCGTGGCTATTATCGGTGGTGGCTACTGCGTCTCCAAGTTTGGCGTCGAGGCCTTCTCTGACAGCATCAGGTGACTGGGCCCTGGTGCCCTGGTGCCAAACCACTCTGGGTCAGAGTCCTGGGGATTTCACCTCAGGAAGAGAGCGCTGGGGAGGGCAGCATGTGGGCAAGGGAGTTCTGGAGGGAGGGAGCTAACACAGTAGCAGGAAGAGGGCTAGTCCTCAGGGAGCCTTCCCCAAGGACCAGGAGAAGGGATGAGGAGAAGAGGTAGGGTGGTGATAGGAGGCTGTCTTCCTGTATTCCCTTCAGCTGTCTCAAAGTAAGTAAAACTATGTTTGGGCCTATGGGGGTAGAAAGGAGAGTATCTGATGCAGACAGAGAGGCCTGGAGGCAGATATGCTCATGGGAGACTCTCAAAGGAGGATTCAGGCCTTACCCAGACCCCCTCACTCCTTTGCCACGTGGGTGTTGAGTATGAGGCTGAGTGGGTGAACCTGGTAGGAGGCAGGGCTTTGGTCTAGATTTCTCTGTTGACTTCCTTCCTGCTGGGTTTGCCTAATGCAAACTGCTTGGGCAAGCGCTGAGGTCCTGATTTGCATGAAGGCAATGCCTGGCCTGGCACAGGGGTGGAGGGAAGCACCTCCAGGTTTCCGGGGAAATAAGCCCCTGTAGAGGGATCAGAAGTGACTGTGCCTGATGATCCTTTGTCATCGTAGTGCCCCAGACTGAGTCCCACTCTTCTTTCCCAGGCGTGAGCTCCACTACTTTGGGGTGAAAGTCAGCATCATTGAGCCGGGGAACTATCGAACATCCATCCTGGGCAAGGAAGGCATGGTGTCCCGCATGCGAAAGCTGTGGGAGCGGTTGCCTCAGGAGACCCGGGACAGCTACGGGGAGGACTACTTCCACATCTGTGAGTTCTCTGGGAGGGAGACGAGTGTCTGAGAGGAACAGCGAGATCTTGGGGATCACTGACTCGTTTTCATTTCACAGATAATGGGATGGAGGCTCAGAGGGGTTAAGGACCCAAAGTCACACAACTAGTGGCAGGCTGGGATTTGAGAATAGAAGCCAAGGGCACAACTGCTCAGAACAATAGCCTTTGCGGGGAGAGTGGTGGTAGGGGAGATGCTGCCCAGGGACGTTCCCCACTCCTGGCACCTGCCTCCTGACATATTAGGCAGGTGCACAGGTGAAAATGTACTGACATGAGTACAGAGAAATTAAGAGCACAGCTGCTTCACTATAGTAGTTTTCTCTCTAGGAAACACAAAGGGGGTTCATTGGAGTTGGAGGTGAGGGTACTTAAACCACACTGTCCCACCCTCATCAACTGCTCACCAAGTTCTTGCATGGAGAGGTGAATTCTCTGTCTCCCTAGACCATCCCCAAATTTGGACCAGCTATTTCTCCTTTTGTTTTCAAGTTTTAATCCCTTATTGGGATGCCTGACTCTCAGGCACCATTTCCTTCTGGAGTTCTTGGGGCTCTCGTTGAAGTATGAGTCCCAGTGACCCGCCCCCATCCCAGAGTCCTGGGGCAAAGTTGTACATCAGGGCCGGTAAGTGTACCATGAGGTTTGTCTATTTGTGTTGTGAGCCTTGGCAGACTTGGACCACTCAGATGCCTCACACCCATCTTCATACCCATGTACGCAATGCTAACAGAACAGCCCCTCACATTTGTTAGAGACTTACAATGTATCTACCTGTGCCTTAGATCATTTGAGCCCCATAATGGCCTAATGACCAAGGCAAGGGCAGTGTTACAATTTTTTTTTAAGTACTCTCCACACCTAATGTGGAGTTTGAACTTACAACCCCAAGATCAAAAGTCGTGTGTTCCACCAGCTGTGCCAGCCAGTCATCCCAGCGTTACTATTTTTTAATAACATTTTCTTTCTTGCATGACTTTGTAGAAAATATGGTAACTCTGAGACCTGTGTAGGAGAAAAAACAAAACAAAACAAAACAAAACAAAATAAAAAAAGCCTCCAGTGACTAAGAATCCCACAAGCCAGAGAGTAATTTTACTTATTTTCTTCCAATTTTTCTCATGCACTTATATACACTTGCTTTCTCTTCTGTCCTGCTTCACTGTCTACCCTGCTATTATTCATCTTTATTATTCTTTAGAGCAGGTATTATTATTCCCATTTTATAGATGATGGAAGTTTCAGCTCAAAGTCACACAACCAGTAAGTGGCAGAACTGGGCACAGTTGTTCTGATTGCTAGTAGGATTTCAACACACAGTTTTTGAATTCAGGAAGAGAAATAGGATTATTTACAGGGTGTTCATGTAAGGGACAACCTGGAGGGTGTGGTAGATCTGCCTGAAATGTTGGATCTGATGGAAAGGAAGCTTGGATAGAATTCAGAAGAAACCATCTTTTGTGAAGAGCAACAGAGCCTTTGATTTCTGCCCCCTCTTGTACCCTCAGATACTGAGAAGTTAAAAAACATGATGCAGTTGGCAGAGCCAAGGATCAGAGAAGTCACCGACAGCATGGAGCACGCCATTGTTTCCCGGAGCCCCCGTATCCGCTACAACCCTGGCCTGGATGCCAAACTCCTCTACGTGCCATTGGCTAAATTGCCCACTCCTGTGACAGATTTCATCCTGAGCCGGTACCTTCCCAGGCCAGCAGACAGCGTCTGAGCTGGGGAAGTCCAGGTGGTTAGTGGAGTGTGGAGGAGGGAGGGGTATGGCAGAAGGAACTGCAGGGTCACAAGAGGTGGTGTTAGGCAATCGGGGTTCACTTTGCTTGGCTGACACACACTGCCAGGGAAATATTGGATAACTTCTAGCAGAAGACAAGTGCCTCTTCCCACTCACTGGGGCCCCACAGAAAGCTGCAGGTGCAAAGACCTGAAGCATGGCCCCAAGAACATCTGTCACCCATTAAGGATATGGCTTTTTCTGGACCTGGAAATGTGAAGGGGAGGAAAACAAGCTCCTACGGAATCATGAGACTCTCTCAGTTATCACCACCACTGCGAAATATTGCAGGATAATCAAGCTCATGGAAGCACCTCAACCACTTTCCTATTGATCTCTCAATATGCATTAGCTTCATTCCCACAACCCATTATTTGAAGTATGTACTAGGGCAGACAGGGAGTGCAAGATTATATCACGTAAAAGTTTATATTTTCTCTCTCTATAAATTTATCTGTTCATCGGTGATTCGGATTCACATAAAATAACATTCATTTATTTAATCATCATTGGTTAATTTTTCAAATATTTATTGTATGCCTATAAGATACCAGGCACTATGTAGGTGCTGGAAGGATGTAGAGATGATTAAATCATGGTCTTGGTTTTTTATTGTTTGTTTTGTGGCTTTGTGTTTTAGCACAATATCTAGTAGCAGAGATGGGACAACCAGTGATAGAAGAAACAGAAACCAGAAAATTATTATTTTTTTTATAGAGAGTATGTGAGTGCGAATGGGGAAGAGGCAGAGAGATAGAGAGAATCACAAGAAGCTCCATGCTCAGCACAGAGCCCAGTGCAGGGCTCTATCCTACTACCCTGGAATCATGACCTGAGCCAAAATCAAGAGTTGGATGCTCAACCCACCACCCAGGCGCCCCCAGAAAATCAAATTTTTAGAACTATGAGGAACCTGAGAGGTCATCTAATTCATTAGTTCCCAAACTGTACATTGTAATCACCTGGTTAATTAAAAATACAGACTCCTGGCCTCAATGTTAGAAAATCTGGTTTAGTAGCTTGGGATGGGGCCCAGAAATCTGTGTTTGTAACAAGGTAATGATTCCAATGTCTTTGGCACTTGGGAACCACAGCCGGCTCCACAGCAGTATTGAACACTCAGAAGAAGTGACCTGCCCAAGGCCTCCCAGCATGGTGGCCAAGACAAAACTCAGGTGTTCAGATTCCCAAAGTAGAGTTATAGTTTTGAAGAATACATTTTGACATTAGTTACATTGTCAAGCCATGAAACTAAATTAAAAAAAAAAAACACCTTGAACTTCAAAGCATTTGTGCAGTTCTAGTGAAAAGATTTCTTTGATCTTGAGGCAGGGTCATGTAATAAAGGTCAAATGTGAATTTTTTAAATTAAAATGTCTCTTTTAATTAATTATTTATTTTTTTAATGTTTATTTATTTTTGAGACAGAGACAGAGCACAGTCGGGGAGGGGCAGAGAAAGAGGGACAGAGAATCTGAAGCAGGCTCCAGGCTCTGAGCTGTCAGCACAGAACCGGATGCGGGGCTCGAACTCACAAACGGTGAGATCATGGCCTGAGCCAGTCAGATGCTTAACCGACTGAGCTACCCAGCACCCCTAAAATTAAAATGTCTTTAATTTGTGCCTCTTCAACATCTACAAAATGAAAACTTAATTATCTCTGCAAAGACCCCTTTTCTAGGTGCCCCTTCCTGAAGTTTTAAATTGGCTTTTCTTTCCTTATTCACTTATTCAGCCTCTTAATCAAATTATCTTCACATGTTTTTGTTTTGTTTTGATATTTTTCTTTTTTTTATGTTTATTTATTTATTTTTGAGAGAGAGCACAAGCAGGGGAGGGACAGAGAGAGAGAGAGGGAGACAGAGAATCCCAAGCAGGTTTCATGCTGTCAGTGCAGAGCCTGATGCAGGGCTCAAACTCACCTCGAGATCTTGATCTGAGCCAAAATCAAGAATTGGATGCTTAACCAACTGAGCCACCCAGGTGCCCCACGTTTTGATTGGATTTTAAGTAGGGAAGTAAAGTGATCTGATTTAAATTTTGGAAGGGGGCTCTGTGGAGACTTAAATGAGGGGGCAGTGGTGGAAGAAACGGGACTATTGCATAATCCAAGCAAGAAATAATGGTACCGTAGGTTAAAGTGGTAGTAGAGGGGATGATGAGAATGGATAAAATCAGTATATAATTTGGAGGCAGAATTACTGAAGGATTTTAATCAGTTATTCTGTCAAAAAGAATTTATCGTGTTCCTACTGTGTTCCAGGCATAGTTCTAGATGCTGGAGTTAGAGTGGTGGACAAGACCAAGTCCTTCCTCCAAGCAGTTTATATTTTGATGGGGTGGAGGAATTGGGCAATAGACAAAAAAAAAAAAATTTAAAAAAATGAATGAGAATTTTATATGGTAATAAATGCCATTAAGAAGAGAAAATGTAGTGGAGCTCCTGGGTGACTCAGTCGGTTAAGTGTCCAAATTTTGATTTCAGCTCAAGTCATGATCTCGAGGTTCATGAGTTCAAGTCCCACATCGGGCTCCACATTGGCAGTGTGGAGCCTGCTTGGGATTCTCTCTCTCTCTCTCTCTCTCGCCCTCCCCAGCTCATTCTCTTTCTCAAAGTAAATAAATAA
Source organism: Lynx canadensis (assembly GCF_007474595.2). Taxonomy (NCBI): domain Eukaryota; kingdom Metazoa; phylum Chordata; class Mammalia; order Carnivora; family Felidae; genus Lynx; species Lynx canadensis. The sequence continues at coordinate 82,832,693 of NC_044309.1, read as the reverse complement.
AAGAAGAAGAAGAAGAAGAAGAAGAAGAAGAAGAGGGTCCCCTGGGTAAATCAGTCTGTTGAGAGTCCAGCTTCGGCTCAGGTGATGATCTCAGGACTTGTGAGTTCGAGCCCTGTATTGGGCTCTCTGCTGTCAGTGTGGAGCCCACTTCAGATCTTCTGTCTCCCTCTCTCTCTGCCCTTCTCCTGTTAGTGCTGTCTCTCTCTCTCTCTCAAAAATAAATAAACATTAAAAAAAAAAGAAGAGAAAATGTAGTAATATAATGGATGACTAGGGAGGCTGCTTACCATTTTTTTAAACCAATGTTATTGAAGCAAAATTTATATTAAACAAAATGCACCCCTTTAACTATAAAGTTTGATGAGTTTTGACTTAGGAATATACCTGTGCAACCACCACCAGTCAAGATATAGGACGTTTCTCTTATCCAGAAAAATCTCCCTGGTGCCTCTTTGGGGTTAACCCATCCTCCTTTCTGCCCTGGCTCCAGACAACCACTGGTGTGCTTTGTGTCCTTATAGATTTGTTTTGAGGTTACTTATTTTTTTTTTTTAATTTTTTTTTCAACGTTTATTTATTTTTGGGACAGAGAGAGACAGAGCATGAACGGGGGAGGGGCAGAGAGAGAGGGAGACACAGAATCGGAAACAGGCTCCAGGCTCTGAGCCATCAGCCCAGAATCTGACGCGGGGCTCGAACTCACGGACCGCGAGATCGTGACCTGGCTGAAGTCGGACGCCCAACCGACTGCGCCACCCAGGCGCCCCTGAGGTTACTTATTTTTAAAGAAGATCACTTTTACTGCCTTTGGGGAATTAGTTGGAATGAACCTGGTTGGAGGGATACAAGAGGAACAAGACTAGAGATGATGAGAGAAATGTACCAATAAGATAATAGAAATAGAAATAATTAGCCTTTCTTGGACAGGACTCAGTCCCAAGCACTAAGTGTTTTAAGTGCTTAGTGTTTTAATTTTCATTCAATCTCCATAACAAGCACTATGAGGTTACCTCTATTGTATAGAGGAGGAAGCTTCATAAAAGTTAGTGATTTGCACACGATTACACAGCTAGTGAGTGGTGGTTGGGATCCAAGCACCTGTGGTTCCCCACACACTGCAATGGTGCACGCTTACCCAGTGCTTACTATATGCCAGGCACTGTTCTAAACACTTTAACCTGTACAAGAACCTTCATGGGTTCCAGTTTTAATGACAGGAAACTAGAGGCCCGAAGAGAATAATCACATACTCTATGAGCAACTGGCAGAGCAAGTCCTTCAAGTTCTAAAATCCTATTCTTTGAATGTGTCATTGCTTATTTCAACTCAGGGTACATCTCTGTACACAATTTGCAGCAGGGTTTTCTAGCCAGCAGCTCTGATGAGGCTTGCTTCTTTTTCCATGAACCTTCTGAAACCTCTCCTAACCAGCCTGGCTTGGGCCTGTCTTCTGGCTCTTTCCCTGTGAAGGTGGAGGAGCCTCTGCCCTCCATGACCTCCTCTTCTATAGGACATGCCTGAGGCTCAGCAAGCTCTCTGATCTCCAATGAACCCCAACCCAAAAGTGAGGGGAGGTGGGAGGAGAGAACACAATCCAAAATATTATGGGGCTGGCTGGTCCCTGAACTATTGCCTGGCCAGATCATTTGAGACATTCTTGAACAACAAAAGTATAAACACTGCATCTGGATCAGAACAAATGGACACAGAGAATTGTAATGCCAAACTTGGAACAACAAACAAAATGTTGCTTTAGGAATTTCTGGCAGAGGAGCAGGAAGTATAAGGATTTTTTAAATTGTGTATGTGTGTGTTTTAATAGTCAGGGCTTCAAGTTTCAACTAGGACATGAAAATAAACTGCAAGTAAACAATTCCAAGGGCAGAATTGAGACTCCACTTAGAAGTCTTGTGTAATCCACTGTCTTGTGTAATTTCAAGAAGGCTTTGAAATAAGGAGGGGAATGCCAACTCTTCTAAATTTGCCAGGAAAGGAGAGGTCTGAGTTTCTCCTCGTGAAGAATGAGGAGTACCCTCCCCCCATTTGGCTCCACCACCTTCTGCTCCTGTACCAAGAGAGGCAGGCGATGGGTTAGCCACCTCCAAGACAACTGTGACTTAATTGTGATGTGTGACTTGGGCTTTGGGAACCTGCTGGCCAGACAGCATGACCTGCGAGGCTTGAGGGTGTGGGCTGCGTGTCAGGAGAAGAGGATCCAGCAGCTGAGAGGCCAGACGTCAGAGAGGCTGGAGGCAGTCGTCCTAGATGTCACTAAGAGAGCAACACTGAAGCCACCCAGTGGGTGAAGGAGTATGTGGGGACAGAGGAATGATATAATTTCTCTTCCTCTAGATGTCCTCTTATTCTAAGTACTAGTCCCATGAGAAGATGACACCAGCCTACTAAATAAGAGAGAGACACTAACAAGTTATAAAATTTGCTCTTAATTATCTACTCTGACAGAAAAGAACAGTGATCTGGATCTAAGACAGCAGGTAATTCTACTTAGTCACACTCTATGGTATGTAACCATGAGCCTATAAACATGCTTCGTATAAGTACAAACTATTTAATAATAAGTTACCTTTGGGGGCACCTGGGTGGCTCAGTCGGTTGAGCGTCCGACTTCAGCTCAGGTCATGATCTCGCAGTTCGTGAGTTCGAGCCCCGCGTCAGCCTCTATGCTGACAGCTCAGAGCCTGGAGCCTGCTTCGGATTCTGTGTCTCCCTCTCTCTGCCGCTCCCCCGCTCATGCACTGTCTTGCTCTTTCTCTGTCTCTCAAAGATGAATAAACGTTAAAAAAAATTTAAAAAAAAAATAATAATAAGTTACCTTTGTACAGAACTTCATAATTTTACAAAATTCTTTTACATACCTCATGTCCTATTTAAAGGAATTTGCTTTTGCCCCAGATCACTTGAACATTTTTGAATGGGTCTTGCTCATCCACATTCAAGGTCTTTGCTCATAACTCCTACACACTCCGGTGCAATGGAGTGTGGGAATTGGAATCCAGATACCTGTAAAAAAAATCTGGCTCCACTCTGTATGACCTTAGGTAACTAATTCCTCAGTGATTCAATGTCTTTCCCAATAAAGTAGGAATAATAATGCCTCCTCCAAGGAGCTGTGGTAAAGCATCCATGAGGTAATGTATATGAAAAACTTTGAAAAGGAGAGATGGAGTCAGATAATGGAGATGGGGAGTCACAGGCCAAGCTAGAGAACTAGCAGTCTGTCTTCCGTGCAATGGGGAGCCATAGCAGTTTATGGGGAAAGGTGGTTCTTTTTCTGATCTTTCCTAAATGTCCTTTGTCCCTTCTGAATCCACCTAATTTCTTGGACTTTGGACCTCTGTCTCCCTGAATTATCTGGCAGAGTCTTACTGAGAACTAGAAAAAGAAGGAAGCCATTGACAAGTAGCTGTAGAAGTAAGCACCTGGGAAAACAAGGAGGGGGATAAGTTTCCAAAAGACAGAGGAGTAGGGCCTAAGGTGCTTCTTTATGGGGGGTTTTCATGAGCTCTGGGCTCAGACCTGGAACCAGGAGACTGAAAGAGCAGAATGGCTTCAGTGGTTCCTGGAATTTCTCATATTGTCTTCTGTTCTCCTTTTCATGAAGAAAGAGAAGTTTGCCAGTCTCAACCATCCTTCCTAGGTATATACTGGTCTCTTTGTTGCTCAGCAGGAAAATGCTCCAGATATCAAGGCTGGATAGAGATCTCTCTGTGATTCTCTCTCTTTCTCTCTCTCTTCCCCTTCCCTCCCCTCCTGCCTCCCTCCCTCCCATTCTTCTTTACTTCTGAATGATTAATATATACATTTGGAAATAACTGCCCTCACTCGATAGCCTCTGGATTGTAGACAACAGATCATATTCTTATTTATAGGATATAGTTTCAGCTGCATGTCACAGACATCAAAATTAACAGTGGATTACACATGACAGATATTTCTTTCTTCCTCATAGAAAAACCTGGCATGGTATGATATCTCCTCTGTATTGACTTCTCAGGGGCTCAGACGTTTTTGGTCTTTCTGCTCTGCTATCCTACAGTCCAAGATGGCTCTAGCCAGATGGAATGGGGAAAAGAAGGACAAGCCTCTATCCTTGAAGGACATAGCATGGATGTTTTGCACGCCTTGCTGTACTCATGCACATTGGCCAGAACTTAGCCACATTGTCAAACCTCACTGCAAGGCAGGCTGAAACTGTGGTTCTCATTCTGAGTAACTGTGCATTCAGCTAAAAATTCAATTATTATGGACAAAGGGGAAAATGTGTATTGTGGGACAGCTGGCAGTCTCTGCTACACAGGATAAGTCAATTCTTTTGGGGGATCTTCAGCAACAACTTCTTTCCTTATAGTCTTCGGTATTTGATGGGTTTCATAATTACACTTCTGAATCTATGGGTCAAATGGTTGGGATTTTTCTAGGAAGACTCTAGGAATTCTCCTTTTTTAAGGTACCCCAGGCCTCTCTTAACATCAGAGAACTGAGAAAAGTTTGGAGACATTTCTTAGAATCAATCATCTTTGGTTTTAGGGTTGCTTCCTTTGGAGGGTAGAGATCCTTACCTTTGCTTTAAAATAGTTTTGTTGGGGTGCTTGGGTAGCTCAGTTGGTTAAGTCCGACTTCATCTCAGATCATGATCTCACAGTCTGTGAATTCAAACCCCATATCTGGTTCTGCACTGACAGCTCAGAGCCTGGAGCCTGCTTCGGATTCTGTGTCTCTCCCTCTCTCTGTGTCCCTCCCCTGCTTGTGCTTTCTCTCTCTTTCAAAAGTAAATAAACATTAAGAAAAAAAAATTAAATTGTTTTGCTGAGGGGCACCTGGGTGGCTCATTTGGGTAAACATCTGACTCTTGATTTCGGTTCAGGTCACAATCCCATGGTTTGTGGATTCGGCTGGTGGGTTCGAGCCCTGCATTGGGCTCTGCACTGACTGCACGGAGCCTGCTTGGGATTCTCTTCTCCCTCTCTCTCTGCCCCTCCCCTGCTTGTGTGCTCTCTCTCTCTCAAAATAAATACATAAACTTTAAAAAATAGTTTTGTTGAGGTATAATTTACAGAATTCACTTAATTGAATTTAATGTAAGTGTAAAGTTCAATAATTTTTTTTTACTAATTTATACACTTTGTGCAACCATCACACAACCCCTCAATAAAAAATTTTTTCTTGGTCCAAAATGTTCTTCTGTGCCTGTTTGAAGTCAATTCCCACTTCCACTGATATGCTTTCTATCTCTGTAGATTTACTTTTCCTAGAAATTCCATATAAATAGAATCATACAAAATGTAGTCTTTTGTGTCTTGCTTTTTTTTTTTTTTTTTTTTAGTGTAATGTTTGGAGCTTATCCATGTTGCTGCATATCTCAATAGTTCATTCTTTTTTATTGCTGAATTGTATTCTATAATATGGATATACCACATTTTATCCATTCACCAGTGGTGGACATTTGGAGTGCCCCCAGTTTGGAACTAATATAAATACTAGTACTGTAAAATTCAAATAGCCTTTATGTGAACACATGTTTTTCATTTCTCTGGAGTAGATACCTGGGAGCGGAACTGCTGGTTAATCATATAATGTGTTTAACTTTTTAAGAAACCGCCAAACTGTTTTCCAAAGAGACTGTATCATTGTACATTCCCACCAGCAATGTATGAAAGTTACATTTTCTCCATACCCTCACCAACACTGAGCACTGTCAGTCTTTTGGATTATAGCCATACCAGTATGCATGCAGTGGTATCCCTTTATGGTTTTAATTTGCATTTCCCTGATGATTACTGATACTGAGCACTTGAAAAGCTATAAAACTCCCTCTGAGCACGGCTGTAGCTGCATGCTATAAATATTGTTTTCATTTTCATTCAACTCAAGATCTTTTCTAATTGCCCATGTGATTTGTTCCTTTGACCTAAACGTTATTTAGATGTGTATAGTTTGGTTTTTTTTTTTAAGTTTATTTATTTATTTTGAGAGAGAGAGAGAGAGAGAAAGAGAGAGCAGGGGAGGGGCAGAGAAAGGGAGGGAGAATCCCAAGCAGGTTCCCTACTCAGTGTGGAGCTCAATGCAGGGCTCGATTTCACAAACTGTGAGATCATGAACTGACCCAAAATCAAGAGTCAGACACCCAACTGAGACACTCAGGCACCTCTAGATGTATCTAGTTAAATTTCCAAATATTTGGGGGGCTTTCAAATTTTTTCTTGTTGTTTAATTTAATTTAATTCCTCTGGTTATAGAACAACCTTTGTATGACTTCATTATTTTAAATTTTACTGACATTTGTTTCATGGCCTAGCATAACATTTATTCTAGAAAATGTTTCATGTGTGCTTGAAAAGAAAGTATATTCTGTTTGTTGAGTAGAATGTTCTATAGTTATCAGGTCAAGTTGGTTGATAATGTTCAAGTCTCCTTATCTTACTAATTTTCTCTCTGTTTTACCAATACTCAAGAGAGGAACATTTAAATCTCCAATGATAATTCTTGAGTTGTCTATTTTTCCTTTCAGTTCTGTTCATTTTGCTTCCTGTTTTGGGGGGGTTCAGTTGTTACGTGCACATATGTAATAAATTTTATACTTTCTGGATATAATGATATTATATAATGTCTCTATTTGTCTCTAGTAATATTTCTATTCTTAAAGTTGATTACTGTTCAAGCTCTCTTAGAATTACTATTTGTATGGTATGTCTTTTTTTATCTTTTTACTTTCAAATCTGTTTGTGTCTTTGGGTCTAAAATATATCTCTTATAGGGGCACCTAGCTAGCTCAGTTGGTAGAGCATGCAGTTCTTGATCTCAGGGTCATGAGCTCAAGCCCCACATTGGGCATAGAGCTTACTTAAAATAATAAAAATAATAAATAAATAAATAAATAAATAATATGTCTCTTATAGACTGTGTATACTTGGATCTTGTTTTTGTATACAGTTCCAAAATTGCTACTTTTGGTTGGAAATTTGTTTTTTTATTTAATTTTTTAATGTTTATTTATTTTGAGAGAGAGAGAGTGTGTATATGTGTGCAAGTGGGGGAGGGGCAGAGAGAGAGGGAGACCGAAGATCAGAAGCAGGCTTGGTGCTGACAGCAGAGAACCTGTCATGGGGCTTGAACTCACGAGTCACGAGATCATGACCTGAGCCGAAGTCAGATGCTTAACCCACTGAGCCACCCAGGTGCCCCTACCTTTGATTGGAAAGTTTAATTCACTTACAGTAATGTAATTATTAATGCCATTGGATTTATATCTGTCACTTTGCTATTTATTTTCTTTAGGTCTTATGTCATTTTTCCCCTCTTCCTCATTTACAGCCATCTTTTACGCTAAAAAAAGTTTTTAGTATGCCATTTTGATTCCACTCTTAATTTTTAAAGGCTTAAAAAATGTTGTTGATGTTGTTTTTAAAGAATAAGAGCAGTGGTCCTCCACTGTGGGCAATATTCCTCCATTCCTGCTAAAGGATATCTGAAAATGTCTGGAGACATTTTTTGTTGTCACAGCCTGGCAGTGCATTCAGAGTTCAGTCAGTTCTCAAATTAGCCTGGGCTTTGGCTTTCAACTTGGCTCCCACAATTCTCCCCACGTGTGTGAGTAGTGCTGCAGTCAGCTGCCCATGTATGGAGAGCTTATTCCAGCCCTTCAGTGGCTCTTTTGTTTCCAAGACCTCCCTGCTAAATTTCTGGTTGGTCTGCTGCTTGCCCCAACCCGGGGCCATAACCTAAGGTTAGAAGAGCTGTGAGTCTTCCCTGTTTATGTCCTATCAAGTTCTGCTGCTTTTACTGATAATGCTGTGGTGTGTTTCTGTCTTCTGCCTGAAATCAAGCCTGCCCCTTCTGGAAGCAGAGATGCTAATTTTCCAGCCAGCTCTGCCATTCTTGCCTGTTGAGCTCCAGTGAGGATGGGGAAATGACCCCAGGCAAGGAGATCACAGATTCTTGAGGATCTCCCCTGAAGAGCTAATAGTTTTTCATGAATAAATGATTCTCAATTTGTTGTATACCCTTGGTTAATTTCCAGAGACCTTAGCCATCGTTTCTGACAGTTTTGTCCAATTTGAACCTTGTTTTTGGAGGAAAGGATTTGCTGACCTCTTCATTCTGTAGCTGGTAGTCCCCCCACTACTTTGGAGTTTGTAGTTTGTAGTTTGCATCATAAAACTTTATGGCAACTTTAGGGCAGCCACTTTCACCCTCAAAAGGGTAAACAGCAGTCTTGGGGGGGATCTGAGTCTATGTTTCTCTGGAAAGCAGACAAAATTAAAGGTAGAAGTTTTTTGAAAACTGTATCCCCTCTCCTCCCAGTAGTCAAGCAAATATTTTTGATCTTTCGTTCAAAACGACTGACTCTGAGCCCCAACCAGAGCTCTGATCCTTGTGGCACAAGTCCCTCAACTGGCTGGTTTAATCCTCAGAGAACTAGTGTTACGTCTTACACTGTGGTAGCTGCTCTCCTTAACATGCTAGTTTCCCCCATTCGCCCATATTCCCCACTGTATTGCACGCGTGCGTGCACATCCACACCCACCACCCCCACACACCTGAGTGTGCGTATAGAGGTGTATACTGGCAATTTGCTTTCCAGAGCAGTCCAGCTCTGGCTTCAGTGTGACCAATAACCTATATCTGAGGTGTCCCACTGCAGGCCCTGGATGAGGCTGCTAAAGACATTCTATTCCAAGTGCCAAAAATCCAGGGCCATACCTTATCCATTCATTCAACTGATTTGTGTTCAAGCACCTACTGGAGCCCAGTTCTGTGCTAGGGGCTGAGAGAAGCTGGGTCACTATGGGGCCCTATGGGGCCACGGTGAACACGACACAGTTCCCACCCTGGAGGAACTCTCAGTACCAAGGAGGAGACATAAATAAATAAGCACTTATAATAAAATGTAATGAGTTTAACGTCAGGAGAGGTATAGACTGTTAAGAGGAACTCATACAAGATAGGAACACTTAGTCTAGACTTAGGGAATCAGAAAAGGCTCCTTGGAAGCAGTGATGTCTGAACCAAGACTAAAGAATGAGTCAGAGTTAGGCAGGCAGCTAGTTGACACTGTATTCTTCACAAATGTTCAACTGAGGCAAGTTTTAACTCAACCTTCTACCCACTCATCTTACTTCTAGATCACCCTTTACTTACCTCCTTGCCTCACTCTACCTATGTAATTTGTTTTGTGATCTTCCAGGAAGGCCAGCTTATTTTAATATTCAAGCCAGATGGATTTAGAAAGAGAAGTATGCAAGCATTAAAACAATCTTTGACCTGATGATTGAGAAAAAAAAGTCCCAAATTTCCTGGCAGCTTCTGAGCATGTTATGTAAAGCTGATTGAGCATCTCAAGAAGAGATTCATGCCCTTGACGGGGGTTGGACTAGATCACCCTGAAATTCTAGTTTTGGTCTACCCTTGATTGACTGGGTGATGTTGGGCAAGTTCCTTGACATCTCTAGGCTCCCTTGGGTTTTTTAATTAGTACAAAAAGAGTGGTAAGTCTGTATCCAGTTGCCTTCCACCTCTGATATGAAGTGAATCAAGTTATTTTGTAAAGTTAAATAGAAATGATCTAGAATGGGTGGTGTCATGAAAAGCAAGCTGAAGTCCCTACTAAAAGGAGAAAGTGTCTACCTACAGTGCCAGACTTAGAGTTCAGGAATGGAACTAGACTGCTTGCAATCTACCCCAGGAGCTCTCAGGCTTACCCTACACTTTTCTCAGAGGTCTCTTTTCTGCATGTTGCCGAAGAAGGCTTCCACTGCATCCCTGAAGATTGTACCTATTTATAAATGTTATTCACTAAAGCAAGTCGATCTGTCTGTAGAGACAAACAGCAAGGGGCACATAACTGACTGTTTCATATCCCCACATTTACTACTCTACCAAGTTATGTTACAACCCTCTCTCTAACTAGTTTTCCTGGAAGAACCCCCACGTCTAACTGAAACTAGGAAAAGCATGTAGTAAAGTGAGGTAGACCCACTCTATGGTCCACCACAGGGGTCCAGAAGCTATATGGAAGTTTAAGCTAAATGCATTGGTGGTCACTAATTCCAATATAATGTCAGGTCCTGACAAATCTCTCAACAGATATGATTCAGAAAATTGGCTGAATATGAAGGTCTTAAGTAAGCTTGAAGACTCAATCCAACATTTCCAGTTTCCAATTTCCAGTTTTAGAATAAATGGCTTCCCTTTTAACACTCCTGCTGGGAGTGGAAAATGGTAGACAACTTTTTCATTCAGTGTAAGCTCAGAGGTCTGATACGACCCAGGGAGTAGGGGAGGGGTAGCCCGAGGATGTGAGACATCCAGAGTCAATAGTGTGTGTTTGGGGGTGGGAGGAACAGACGGACAATGTCGGGTTGGTTTGGGGCAAATTAAATGTGAATGATAAAGACACAAGGGAAATGTTTACTACAGACTCATTCTAGCCTGACAGTTGTGGGGGGTGTCTTTTTGACTCCCCAATAGAAAAGGATTCTTAAAGTTAGTGTCCAGTCACTAGCTCTTTCAAAGTAAGACCTATTGTCCTAGGTTTGAAAACCTATTGTCCTAGGTTTGAAAGCCTTCAACAATATAGGAGAAAAATAAAATAATACTAGCAGCCAACATTTGTTGAGCCCTTCCTACATGCCAACTGCTGGGCTAAGCATTTGCATACATATGTTTACATACGTTATCACCTTTAGACTTGCGAAGTATTATTTCTCCTGTTCTGTAGAGGAGGAAACAGACTCAGAGGGGTTACATAACTTGTTCAGAGTCACAGAGACAATAGCCCTGATCTGAGCCAGATTTGTCTGGATGGCATTCTGCACTTTGATCATGAGCAAATACAGGGGTCACTGTCCTGAATGGGCTGGACCACCCCACTGCCCAAGCTGCCACTTGTGCCTTTCATGAGGGCTCATGATACCTCATCTTCTCAGATTGTCATGTCCCACAAGTCACCATGGGTACGATGAGGATAATGATATCTTACCATTCAGAGTCGTTTTGAAGATGAAGAGAGATCATGTTAGCAAAGAGTTTTCCTCACAGCAGAGCGTCATGATAAGCTTGAGCAAAATGGCAGTTTTAATTTTAATTTTTTTAAGTTTATTTACATATTTTGAGAGAGAGAGCAGGGGAGGGGCAGAGAGGGAGAGAGAGAATCCCAAGCAAGTTCCCCACTGTCAGCACAGAGCCCAATGTGGGGCTGGAACCCACAAACCATGAAATCATGACCTGAGCTGAAACCAAGAGTCGGTCCTGAGCCACCCAGGCACCCCTAAAATGGTCATTTTAAACACAATCAAACCTATTACTGATTCCTTGTGGCCTCCACTACCTATATTTATTCCTATCTCTGCTTTTTTTTCTGTACATCAATTCTTCATGAAAGTTAAGACCCTATAATTTGGAGTAGGCTTTTAAAAATCCAATTGTCGGGGTGCCTGGGTGGATCAGTTGGCTAGGGGTCTGACTTCAGCTCAGGTCATGGTCTCGGGGTTGGTGAGTTTGAGCCCTGCATTGGGCTCTGTGCTGACAGCTCAGAGCCTGGAGCCTGCTTCGGATTCTGTGTCTTCCTCTCGCTCTCTGCTCCTCCCCCACTACGCTCTGTCTCTGTCTCAAAAATAAACATTAAGAAAAATTAAAAATCCAATTGTGTAGGGGTGCCTGGCTGGCTCAATCAGTGGAGCATGTGGCTCTTGATCTTAGGGTTGTGAGTTCGAGCTCCATGTTAGGCATAAAGAATATATATATATATATATATATACCTCCAATTGTCTAACCACGGCACTCCTCTCATTCCCATTAAACTGAAATGGTTTGCAAATGCACAAATATGATAGGATCTTCGTTGCCCCTGTATTCATTTGTTTTTAGAAAGTTGTCGATGGGAACCTGGGGAGACTAAGAGTTCTATTTCCATAAGACAGATCTGTAGGACAGGTTAGAATCAACCTCACCTTTCAGTCTCTATTCTGGAGACTGAAACCTCTCCTAGGCAACATTTCTAGAAGGGCAAAGCATGTCCTGGATTGTCTTCCACACCCAAGCAATTCCCACTAGTCATTTGAGGGTCCCTTTAAGCATCATCTCCTCCGGAAAGCCTTCCCTAAATCCCTCCCACGTGAAGTGACTGTTTTCTCAACTCCCACAGCCTGCATGCTTGTCAGCCTTTATTGATACCCACTGAAGCTCTTCCTCTGCGACTCCGTGCTCCTTGAAGTCAGGGACATTGTTTTCATTTCTGTACCCCATCCATAGCACCTGTGCCTTGCTCATAGGAAGTTTGCAATTATGTTTGTGGGATAAATGTTACATTTAACTTGCTTTCTGAAGGAAGAGTACATTTGTCGGGTATACTTACCCCTTACAGCAATGTTTATGTTGTTCTTGAGCAGATCTCAAAGTGAGTGCTCAATTATACAATTATACGTTTACCTGGCTATAGATCCTGAGGGCTCATCTGTTTTTCCCTTTTTATCTTAAGGTTTGTTCGTAACTTGAAACAAATGAACAAACAAGCAGAACACACACACAGTAACATAACCCACATATACTTTTATTGTTTCTCCGTATTATATAAGCAATATATGCTCAATGTAAGACATTATAAACATGAATAACAAAAAAGGAGGAGGGGCACCTGCATGGCTCCGCCGGTTGAACATACGACTTCGGCTCAGGTCATAATCTTGCGGTTCACAGGTTCAAGCCCCCCATTGAGCTCTGTGCCGACAGCTAAGAGCCTGGAGCCTGCTTCAGATTCTGTGTCTCCCTCTGTCTCTGCCCCTCCCCTGCTCGTACTCTATCTCTTTCTCTCTCAAAAATAAATAAACATTAAAAAATATTTTTAAAAAGGAGGAAATAATAAATATAATTCTATGACTCAGAAATAACCACTATTAATATTTTTTTACCACACATGCAGACTTTTCTTTATGTATGCATATGCTTTTTATTTTTTTTTTAAATTTTTTTTTTCAACGTTTATTTATTTTTGGGACAGAGAGACAGAGCATGAATGGGGGAGGGGCAGAGAGAGAGGGAGACACAGAATCGGAAACAGGCTCCAGGCTCTGAGCCATCAGCCCAGAGCCTGACGCAGGGCTCGAACTCACGGAGCGCGAGATCGTGACCTGGCTGAAGTCGGACGCTTAACCGACCGCGCCACCCAGGCGCCCCGCATATGCTTTTTAAATGTGTCATAGTGTTCATATGATACCTTTTTCTCTTAATATGTATTTAAGTACTAAATATGTTTTATATCACTTTTATATCATGTAGTTTTTATTGTGTTAATATGCCACCTTTTATTTATTCTTGGCTGGCTGCATTCTCTCCAATTTTTAGCAATTACCCATAGCACTGCAAGGTGGTTAAATAAGTTGTTATTTTATTATTACCTTAAGATAAATTTTTGAGAATAAAAATGCTGGCCCAATGAGCATACATAATTTGTGTGTGTTTTTAAATTTTTTTATGAGCTACCAAATTCCCCTTAGGCCTCAGTGCCTAAGTACCCAGGTACCTGAGTTCTTGTTAACCTTGGACACTCACATTAAAAATAAAACAAAGCAAACAAGACACTTGGTCATTGCGAAGTCATTCCTGTTTTACTTGGCATTTCTTTAATCACTAGAGAGGTTAAATTTCTTTTCCTATGTTTATTGATGCTTTCCTGTTTTGTAAAGTGAGTATTCTCATCTCTTGTTTTTCTATTGAGTAAATTGAATGCCTTGTTTCATATGGGATTTAGATCAGTCCCCAAGATCCCTTGGACTCAGCCCATTTTGTACTGATAGGTGTTAAATGAGGTTTTGCCTGTGTGCATACGAGATGTGTGTCCTTGAACAAGGCTTTCATGAGGACAAAAGACTTTTCTGGGGCTACTTTTGATGCAGGCAGCCTGGGTCCAAGGACCCAGAGGGAGTCCACAGGACCAGCCAAGAGGGTCCTTGACTTCTCCCAGGCTAGAAATCCAATGGTGAGCTGGAGAAGTGAAAATGGAGTTTATTGAATAGCATGAGTGACAGAGAATAGCAGACAAGTATCTAGGAGACTCAGGAAGGAAAGGAGAATGAGTCTTGTCTCCGTTGGGGGTTTAGGGTTTATATTGAAAAGGGGTCTAGGATATGTGTGTTCCTTTAGGAATCCAGGGTGGAGTCCAATCAAAGGCGAGTGACAGATGAACAGTGTTATCCCATAAACTACTGAAGGTAGGAGGTGTTGCTACCAGCATCAGCCAAGGTTTGTCCAAAGCTAATGCCCTGGAACATGTTTGGGATCCAGCTCTTCTTGGATGTTATCAGGTGTTTGGGGTCTAGGACAAAATTCTTCCTTCCCTCTTGAGTTGGGAACATAGCTTCTTTGGCTTTTTCAGAAGCGAAGTATAGAATACAAGTAAATGGGACCTAACAGAAAAACAGCAGAGACAAAGCCTTTCTATTTTTTTATTTTTTAAATATAATTCATTGTCAGATTGGCTTACATACAACACCCAGTGCTCATCCCAGCAAGTGCCCTCCTCAATACCCATCACCCACTTTCCCCTCCCCCCCACCCCACCCCCATCCACCTTCAGTTTGTTCTCTGTATTTAAGAGTCTCTTATGGTTTGTTTCCCTCCCTCCCTGTTTGTATCTATTTTCTCCACTCCCTTCCCCCATGGTCTTCTGTTAAGTTTCTCAAGATCCACATATGAGTGAAATCATATGGTATCTGTCCTTCTCTGACTGACTTATTTCACTCAGCATAATACCTTCCAGTTCCATCCATGTTGCTGCAAATGGCATGACTTCATTCTTTCTCATTGCCAAGTAGTATTCCACTGTATATGTAAACCATATCTTCTTTATCCATTCATCAGTCGATGGACATTTAGGCTCTCTCCATGATTTGGCTATTGTTGAAAGTTCTGCTATATACATTGGGGTACATGTGCCCCCTACACATTAGCACTCCTGTATCCCTTGGCTAAATTCCTAGCAGTGCTATTGCTGGGTCATAGGGTAGTTCTATTTTTAATTTTTTGAGGAACCTCCACACTGTTTTCCAGAATGGCTGCACCAGTCTGCATTCCCACCAACAGTGCAAGAGGGTTCCCGTTTCTCCACATCCTCGCCAGTATCTGTAGTTTCCTGATTTGTTCATCTCAGCCACCCTGACCAGTGTTAGGTGATATCTCAGTGTGGCTTTGATTTGTAATTTCCCTGATGATGAGTGACGTTGAGCATCTTTTCATGTGTCTGTTGGCCATTTGGATATCTTCCTTGGAAAATTGTCTATTCATGTCTTCTGCCCATTTCTTCACTGGATTATTTGTTTTTTTGGGTGTTGAATTTAGTAAGTTCTTTATAAATTTTGGATACTAATCCTTTATCCGCTGTGTCATTTTGCAAATATCTTTTCCCATTCCATCAGTTGCCTTTTAGTTCTGTTGATTGTTTCCTTTGTAGTGCAGAAGCTTTTTATCTTGATGAGGTCCCAATAGTTCATTTTTGTTTTTAATTCCCTTGGAGTTAATTTGGAGCTGTGTTGAGTAAGAAATTGCTGTGGCTGAGGTCAAAGAAGTTGTTGCCTGCCTTCTCTTCTAGTGTTTTGATGGTTTCTTGTCTCACATTGAGGTCTTTCATCCATTTTGAGTTTATTTTTATGTATGGTGTAAGAAAGTGGTCTAGTTTCATTCTTCTGCATGTTACTGTCTGGTTCTCCCAGCACCATTTGCTAAAAAGACTGTCTTTTTTCCATTGGATGCTCTTTCCTGGAGACAAAGCCTTTCTAAAATGGAGTCCTGGGGCTCCTGGGTGGCTCAATCAGTTAAGCATCCTACTTTGGTTCAGGTCATGATCTCACGGTTCAGGGGTTCGAGCCCCACACAGGGTTCTCTGCTGTCAGCACAGATCCTACTTCGGATCCTCTGTTCCATTCTCTCTCTGCCCTTCCCCTGCTTATGCTCTTATGTGCGTGTTCTCTCTCTCTCTTTCTCAAAAATAAATAAATGTTAAAATAATAATAATAATAACAATAATAATAATAAAATGGAGTCCCTTCATCTTCCCTACATCTCTTTGGTTATTAAAATTAGTGTCTGATTTAGTGTAGTTAAAAACATTTTTCTTTAACAGTTTGTTCAATTTATAGACCTCATTTTATCTATATAATTTAGAGGTTTCATCAGTTTTTAAGGGAGAGTTTGATTAATATTTGATTCTGCTATTTAAACTCCCTTGAGAAATTTAAACTGCATTCAAAAATTTAACATATTTAATTTTCTTTTTTAAAGTACATTGACTGTTACTGATAAACCTTAAATAAGCCTTATAAATCAAATAGCAACATATAAATATGGCAAAGTCAAATCATCTTAATTTTCTCACAGGTTTTATGTATTTAAAATACTAAATAGCTATAGAGTAGTACCAGAGTATTTTAGTTCAAAATAGTAATAATTCAGAGTGTGGTTTACTTGACTATCTCTATACTTAATTCTAAATCTCTTAAAAACCATGAAGGAGGAAATTATTTCCTCCCAAGTAATTTGAAATTGCTTTTTTGGGTAGCTGGGAATGCATTTAGATATGAGACTTTGGTTGGGATAAGAGTATTCATAGATGTAGACATTATCAAATGACAAAACTAACAAGTTTGATGTCCTTTATTCAAAGGAAGACAATCCATGGATTGAGAGAGTATAGTCCCTCATAAACAGTGAAGCACTCTTCCCAAGAGATTTTGGGCAAGAGTGAGTTTTGTAGAGCATTAAAAGTCCCAACACCAAAAGAGGGCATTGGTTGGTTGAGGTTGCATATCTGACTCGGTTTAGAAAAATCAAGGAACAAGGAAATAATAATAGAGTCCAGAGTTGGCTTGGCGTTTGGTGATTGGCTGACTGGATACATTGCATTTCTGGTAAAGCAGAGCATTTATCAGAACATGAAAGTTGGGTTTGTTAACATGGCACCCTGGGCAGGAGCGGCTCCATCTTGGGCCTAGAAGTTCATTTCAATATGTAAGATGAGTTTTCTCATTATGATGGAGGCCAAGTACTACTAGAAGTCTCTCTCAATATTTTTATGCCAGATAAGGGGATTTTATACAATCTCCTGACACCATATTTGAGTGCATGACCCCCAATTTTCACATCTTATTTAACCCCACCCATGTTTCACCAATTTATTGGATCCAGTAGATCATTTCCAATTATATTCTAATTATAATTATAATCCAATTATATTCTAATCTTTTCATATCTTCCCTATCTATAGTACTACAAATCTTAGATATTCAAATGCATCTGTTTGGATTCTGTTAAATTCACCTCTGTGTTACTCAAGGGCAACAATCTGTCATTCTTGTAACAACAGAACAACAAATTACTTTTTTTTTTTTGTAAGGCAGATAAAACAAGATAAGTACAAAGGCTTACAGTGAGTTTAGTAGATAATTGCTGGCAATTACACAGGTTTATCTCAACCACAGAGTCCTCCCTTCTTCTTTTCCTCTCTCTTTGGCAAATGACCATAATCACATATTATCACTTCACTTATATTTTTTATTTTATTTTTTTATGAGAGAGAGAGAGAGCAAGCAGGGGAGGGACAGAGGGAGAGGGAGACACAGAATCGGAAGCAGGATCCGACTCGGGGCTTGTCCCAAAACCCTGAGATCAACCCTGGGACCTGAGCTGAAATCCAGAGTTGGAAGCTTCACCAACTGAGCCAGCCAGATGCCCCTATCACTTCACTTATAAATGTTGAATCTCTGGAGCCCAGGGGTGGCTCAGTCAGTGAAGCGTCTGACTTCAGCTCAGGTCATGATCTCATGGTTTGTGAGTTCGAGCCCTAGTTGGGCTCTGTGCTGACAGCTCAGAGCCAGGAGCCTGCTTCAGATCCTCTCTCTCTCTCTGCCCCACTCCGGCTTGCGTTCTGTCTCTGTCTCAAAAAAATGAGTAAACGTTAAAAAAAACATTTTTTTAAATAAATGTTGAATCCCCTGTTGATGCATAAGGAATCTATTAGCTTTAAGTGGGCAGATTTCTCAGAAGATTAGAAATAATGTCATTCTCTGGATGTGGATGTTTCATATTAGATGTAACCCTACCCAAGCGATGGTTTGCTAATGTCGCTCTAAATTGTCATGACAATTTCCTGAGTTTCAGTGTGGCAAGACAAGTCACCAAGAAAGCCTGGACTGTGATATGTGCACATTGCATGCATGCACTTGAGACACTGCAACAGGTGTGAGTATGGTAGGGCTCTAACAGGGGTGATGGTTTACATGGAGCATGGGAGAAAATAGCCAAAGAGGAAAGCCATGCCAGATGGTCTGCTGTCCCGTCCCGGAGACAGGCTGTTCTGGACCTGAGGGGTCCAGAGCCCCTGAGGGGCTGCTGAGCCCCAGAACCCCATATTCCTAGAGTGGAGAGAAGGCAGTTCACTCATGGTACTAACTTGTTGGCAATATTCTTTAAAAGCAACTAATTCCTGGTGCACCTGGGTGAGTGTCCGACTCTTTATTTTGGCTCAGGTCATGATCCCAGGGTTGTGGGATCAAGTCCCACATCGGACTCCATGCTGAGCATGGAAACTGCTTAAACATATTTTTTTAACATTTATTTATTTTTGAGGGAGAGAGGGCATGAGCGGTGAAGGGGCTGCAAAAGGAAGACAGAAGATCTGAAACAGGCTCTGTGCTGTGAATGCAGAGCCCGATGCAGGGCTTGAACTCACAAACCAACTGTGAGATCATGACCTGAGCCAAAATCAGGAGTCAGCCACTTAACTGAGCCACACAGGCATCCCAGCATGGAGACGGCTTAGGATTCTCTCTTTTCCCCTCTGCCCCTCTCTCCAACTTGTGTGCTCTTTCTCTAAAATAAAATAAAATAAAATTAAATTAAATTAAATTAAATTAAAAAGCATATCATTCCTTGGCTCTACATCTGTCTTCACTAAACAACATCTTGATCTAAGATCCAGGGGTTCTTGATCTCACCCAGAATAAGTTTGTGTCCTGTGAAAATGCCCTAGATAGGTTTTACACCCAGAAGTAGCTTCCCCTGTAAATTGGGTTCTTGGTTTTTAAATTAACCTCTTCCCAGAGTTTGATCGTCTTGGATAATGGCTGGAATTAGATGTAAGGACTTGCAAAACTAAAATACAGAATTGGCTGAAGGATTCTTTATCATAAGGGCCCACTACAGTCCTCCCCTTACAAGACTCCCCGTAGATGCCTGAAATTGTGGATAGTGACAAACCTTTATATACTGTCTTTTCCTATGTATACATACCTATGATAAAGTTCAACTTATAAATTAGGCACAGTAAGAGATTAACAATTATAACTAATAATATAATAGAACAATTATACCAATATACTGTAATAAAAGCTATGTCAATGTGTCATTTGACATATGTCAATGTCTCTCTCAAAGTATCTTATTGTGCTGTATTCACCCTTCTTGTTATGATGTGAAATGATAAAATGCCTATGTGATGAGATGAAGTGAGGAGAATGACATAGGCATTGTGACAAAGTGCTAGGCTACCTTGACCTTCTGGTGATACTCAGAAAGAGGACAGAGATTGATCAGGAGTAACTGAGACTACAGAAAAAAAAAACCATGGATAAGGGTGGGGGGACTACTATAATGGTGTTCCATCTGAGGCAAGTGGCCAGTTGACCTCCTTGCTGACTTGTCTTGAGCTATACTTTGGCTATGAATTCAGTGAATATAGAATTCAGAATTAGTAGGTTCTGGGGGTGCCTGGGTAGCTCAGTCGGTTAAGTGTCTGACTCTTGATCTCAGGTCAGGTCCTGATCCCAGGGTTATGGGATGGAGCCCCGCGTTGAAGCCTGCTTGGGATTCTCTCTTTCCTCTCTCTCTGCCCCTCCCCCTATGCCCGTACACACACTCTCAAATGAAATAAACATTAAAAAAAAAGAATTAGTAGGTTCTGATATTTCTGTGGAATAAAACTAATTTTGGTGGAAGTGGAAAGAAAAATTCAGATAGGGAGGAAGCTGTGTGGTTGTGTGGCCAGCAGAAACACCATCACACTGGGAACCGGTGAGTCTTGTTGAGGCTTGGGCAGTAATTGGTTTCTATTAACAGCAGAGACAAAAGGAAGAACAGTAGCACTTAAAATCACATGCTATTCCTAAAAGAACATGCTCTCTGAGGGCAGCCATTGTCATTGCGAAGCACAGGAAGCCTGGAGCCAGCATTTCCAGAACTGAATGCTGGCTTCACCACGTACCAACTATGTAAGCTTAGATGTGGAACTTAACTTTTCTGTGCTTTGGTTTTATTAACTGAGAAGATTAAATGATTTGACGTACACAAGGCTTAAAGCTGTGCCTGACATTTGCTAAGATACGTTATAATTATCTGATGCTAATTGTGGAGTAGCTTCCTTCTCATGAATTAGATGGGAAAGACAACCAACCAGCAGCTCATTAAGAAGCTGGCATAGGGGCGCCTGGGTGGAGCAGTCGGTTAAGCGTCCGACTTCAGCCAGGTCACGATCTCGCGGTCCGTGAGTTCGAGCCCCGCGTCGGGCTCTGGGCTGATGGCTCGGAGCCTGGAGCCTGTTTCCGATTCTGTGTCTCCCTCTCTCTCTGCCCCTCCCCCGTTCATGCTCTGTCTCTGTCCCAAAAATAAATAAAACGTTGAAAAAAAAAATTTTTAAAAAAAAATAAAAAAAAAAAGAAGCTGGCATAAAATATGGGAGAAATGATAAATGGTTACCTCTTTTTTTTAAATGTTTTTAAGTTTATTTATTTTTGACAGAGACAGATTGTGAGCATGAGCTGGGGAGGGGCAGAGAGAGAGAGAGGGAGACACAGAATCCAAAGCAGGGTCCAGGCTCCAAGCTGTCAGCACAGAGCCTGACGCGGGGCTCAAACTCACAAACTGTGAGATCATGACCTGGGCTGAAGTTGGACGTTAACCAACTGAGCCACCCAGGCGCCCCAATGGTTACCTAACTCTTAAGTCTGTAATCTTTTGTGAGTAGTAAAGGGCATCAACTTTTTTTTTTGGTCCATTCAGATAGGTTTTTTTTTTTTTTTTTTTCTATTCATCAGTAAATCCTTACATAGCACCTCTTAGGTACAGGACACTGGTCTAGGTATGTTACAAATACTAACTCATTTAATCTTGACAACTCTTAGCTGTTATTAACATGCCCATTCTACAGATGAGGAACCTAATGAGAGGAGAGCCAGGCTTTCTGCTGCAGCAGTCAGGCTCCAGAGATGTGTGCTGCACCGCCGTGTGAGGCCACCCATCTCCCCACTTCAGACGGGACTGCAGAGCAAGTGGCCTAAACAGGCTGGAGCCCAACACCAACAAACAGCGCAGTGCCAGCTCAGCTGCTTGCCTTCTTTAATTTTTTCCTTCATCAGACTGCTATAAGACAAATTATGGCTTCCTAACTTAATTGGGTTTAATAGTTCTATTATTTGGAGGTCACACTTTTTCAGTTCTCCGAGTGTTTCTTTTTTAATAGCATCCTCTTTTTGTTTCACGTACGCAATATTTTCTCTTATCCCTCTGAAGATATTGAGAGTGTTTTGTGTCCCTCTTGCATCATTTTCTGCTTGCTGCAGGTGACTTTATTCCGTTGGCTCATTTTGCTCTCTATCTTCCATACTCGATGTTTTCTTTTAATGTCTGTTAATCCTTAGCTAGTTGCTCACATTTAAGAGGAGGGAAGTAAAGAACTGCAAATTGGTAGCACTTATCATTTATGATCTTCACTGTTTTGTTGTCACTGGACTATTTCAGTGGATCCCTGATATCAGTGCCCTAGAACTTCTGTTTCTCCTGGATTTGAGAGATTTCCCAGAGAGGCTTTTTCAGTCTCCCACCCAGGGGGCATATGTCTTGTGCCACCATTCAAGTTGTCAAATACAGAAAGGAGGGGCGCCTGGGTGGCTCAGTTGGTTAAGCATCCAACTTTGGCTCAGGTCATGATCTTGCAGTCTATGAATTTGATCCCCACATCAGGCACTGTTCTGAGAACTCAGAGCCTAGAGCCTGCTTCGGATTCTGTGTCTCCCTCTCTCTCTCTCTCTCTCTCTCTGCCCCTCCCCAACTCACGCTTTGTCTCTCTATCTCAAAAATAAAATAAACATTAAAAAAAATAATATATAAAGAAGACTGAGCTCAGGGTTTTAGCACTCAGTATGTACATTTTCACTTCAACTCATTTCCAGAACAATATCTATGCCCTTAACCCTACAAAATGCAGCCCCCACTCTCATGTAGATATCATTGTTTTTACCCCCTCTTCCCAGGTATGAGAGGGACAGTTGCTATACATATTTGGGAGGGAGTCTGATGGTCTGTTTCTTATATAGGTTTTCAAACAATCCTTCTTTTCTCAGGCCCTCCTTTACCCCCACTTCCGGAGATGTCTAGGGCCCCAGTTCTTGAGCTTTTGGGGAGTTCTTCAATTAAATTGAGTTGCTTATTAAGTTCCCTGCTTCTGGCTTGTTATTCAGTATTTTCAATTCTGATAAATCATTTACCAACTGTCCATTTGCTTTCTTCTAAAATGTCATTGCTATATGTCTTCTCTTCTTCCTTGTGAGTTTATTATCTCATTTTAAAAGGTATTTTACAAATAAAATAAAAGGTATTTTACTATCATTTTAGTGGACTTTCAGTAGAGAATAGATACTAATTGATGCGCTAAAGCTGCCATTATTTATTGCTTTTCTTACTACCCAATTTAAAAAGTCACAACATGTAGACAAGTTCTGGGAAACTGCTTTTTTTTAATTTTAATGTTTTATTTATTTTTGAAAGAGAGAGACAGAGTATGAGTGTGGGGCGGGCAGACAGAGAGGGAGACACAGAATCCAAAGCAGGCTCCAGGATCTGAACTGTCAGCACAGAGCCTGATGCGGGGCTCGAACTGGTGAACCATGAGATCATGACCTGAGCAGAAGTCGGATGCTCAACCACTGAGCCACCCAGACGCCCCAGGAAACTGCTTTTTTTTTTTTTTAACGTTTTTTATTTATTTTTGAGACAGAGAGACAGAGCATGAACAGGGGAGGGGCAGAGAGAGAGGGAGACACAGAATGGGAAGCAGGCTCCAGGCTCCGAGCCATCAGCCCAGAGCCCGACGCGGGGCTCGAACTCACGGACCGCGAGATCGTGACCTGAGCTGAAGTCGGACGCTTAACCGACTGAGCCACCCAGGCGCCCCAGGAAACTGCTTTTGAAGGTGTTCATGACACCTACCGTGAACACGCTGAAAAGCAGGGAGAGGCTGCTTATCACACAGTCCAGAACCTTGCTATTCAAAATATGTTGTGTAGACTAGCACCATTGGCATTAGCTGGGAATTTATTTTAAACTGCAAAGTGCCAGATTCCATATCAGACTTCCTAAATCAAAATCCACATTTCAGATCCCCAGTTAATTCATAGCCAAATGAAAAGTTGAGAAGCACTGGTCCATAACAATAGCCCTTACCATTCCATTCAGCAGTATTAAGTTTGAAAATCAATTGGCCAGGATCTTTCAACATAAATTTATACAACTACCCTTAGGGATATGACTTAAGGGAAGCAATGGTTAGTCACACAAATTGAATGATGGTGCAGAACAGGTCTAGGGACTTCAAGCTCTGACCATAATTATGCCAATTAGCAGGGGAAAGACTGTCTAGGTTACTCAAAAGAATGCCAAATACAGACGTAGTTCACTTTAGTGGAAAAAGTATAAAGTGATGTATGTCTTATCCATCTTATTGGGAATCAAATTTTAAAAAGAAAGAATAGGTTCTTATTATAAGAGATGGTAACTAAGTGATATTGACAAAGATTAGAACAGTCAATTCACCCTTGCTTTTGCCGATATTTGACTTCTAGGAGTTAGAGGGAAGCACCTACTGCCTTGAAAATAAACCATCTATTCTCTCAAATCCAGGTCCCTTCCAGACCCAAGAGAGTAAGCCTCAGAAGAGAAGCTCACAGGGTGGAATTTGATCACTCGATGCAAGGAGGGTGAGGAAGTTTGCTCCAGGAAACCTCCTAAGGCTGGATGCATGCAGCTATGAGCTCTATGCCATTTAGAAATAAGGGATTATAGCTACAAATTGAGTGCACTGACCTTCAATGAGCAAGGCTGGCACCAGTGAGCCAAAGGCTAGTAAGATTAACCCATTATCTGGGATAAGGAAGTTTGTCAGGCTTGCAGGACAAGTTAATGCCATGGGGACAGAATCCATAAGAGTCAACTGGCTGAGGTGAATTACTGCAAACCATGGCTGCAGTAGAGAGTAAAGTATTTGCATAGATTTGGTCTGTAAAATGCAAGCAGGGAGAGTGTGTGAATAGAAGTATTACTGTAAAACCACATAGGGGTATTGTCAGTGCCCAATCCTGCC
This sequence comes from Lynx canadensis, assembly GCF_007474595.2. Classification (NCBI taxonomy): domain Eukaryota; kingdom Metazoa; phylum Chordata; class Mammalia; order Carnivora; family Felidae; genus Lynx; species Lynx canadensis. The sequence continues at coordinate 82,808,278 of NC_044309.1, read as the reverse complement.
ACATCAGCTGGATGAGATCACATCAACAGAAAGAGAACCGTGTCATTTGCAGAAGAGTGCTGAGGCTGGGTTTGTGTGGAATGTTAAGTCAAAAAAAACTGATGCCAGGGTGCAGCTGAGTAGATGAGGCAGAGGAGAGTAGCCAAAGCCCTCGTTCAAGGAATGTCAGAGGGGTGTTGGACCAGGTGTGAGGAGATGAGGAGAGTGGCACAGAACAAATACCAGGAATGGTTTCATTTGATTCCTGTATAGGCTGCAGTAGCTACTTCAAAGAGAGGGGGTCAGATGGGGATTTCCACTGGAAAAGTTCCAGAGAAGAAGGGAATGCTTTCTTAGGATAGGATCTCTAGTTGGGGCACCTGGATGGCTCAGCCGATTAAGCATCCAACTTGAGCTCAGGTCACGATCTCATGGTTCATGGGTTCAAGCCCCATGTTGGGCTCTGTGCTGACAGCTCAGAGCCTGGGGCCTGCTTCAGATTCTGTGTCTCCCTCTCTCTCTGCCCCTCCCCCCCTCAAAAATAAATAATCATTAAATTTTTTTTTAATAAGTGATCTCTATTTGGGAAAACAGCAGTTTGGTCAACATAGCATTATATGAATGGAATAATCACTGTGAACTCACACCTGAAGCTTACTGAAGCTATTTTTCAGAGACAAACCTGTTCAAAATAGAATCCCTTTCTCTCTTGGAAAATGGATAATGAGTTGAGTCCTCACTCTAATGAGGCATATGATAGGGGTGAAGGGGAACTTTCTTCCAGAGAAGGATACTGTACTTATCACCCAGGGATGGATACGGTGTCAGAATTCGGTAAAGGTGAGAGAATGAGAATGTCTCCATTTGTACAAAGGAAAGTTGCATCTTACCACCCAAGGCATAAAGTTGTTTTGATCTTTTATAGAAGTTCAATATACATAGAAGGATTGAGTGGATGCTGAGTAGCCAAAGGGATGGAACGTGCTGGTTATGACCTATTTTCTCTAAACTTCAATCCTTCTGTGCCCTGTTTTATGCTGCCTGGAATTCTGCAAACCATGTTTCTTTCTTTTTTTTATTTTTAATTTTTAAAGTTTATTTATTTATCCTGAGAGAGAGAGAAAGCGCAAGTGGGGAAGGGGCAGAGAGAGAGAGAGAGAAAGACAGAATCCAAAGCAGGCTCCTCACTGCCAGTGCAAAGCCTGATGCGGGGCTCAATCTCATGAATCATGAGATCATGACCTGAGCCGAAACCAAGAGTCGGACGCTCAACTGACTGAGCCACCCGGGTGCCCCAACAAACCGTATTCCTCTTCTGCCAGCTCTCCCTGTTAGGATCTTCTTTTTTTAATCTTTATTTATTTTTGAGAGAGAGAGACAGAGCACAAGCAGGGGAGGGGTGGAGAGAGAGGGAGACACAGAATCCGAAGCAGGCTCCAGGCCCTGAGCTATCAGCACAGAGCCAGACACAGGGCTCGAACACATGAACCGCGAGATCATGACCTGAGCCGAAACCAAGAGCTGGACACTCAACCGACTGAGCCACCCTGGCGCCTCCCTGTTAGGATCTTCTAATAGGGGCTCTATAGGGAGATGAGAAGGCTGGATAGGTGAGGGATTTATTCCTTCCTGTTTGCTTTCTGCTTCTGTCAGTGCCACCCTAGCAACCATTCTTCACCGTGCCATCAACACTTGGTTTCAGCAGCAATACTTGATTGCAGGTGTAGTTCTTTCCTACACTCCACTCCCTAAATGGGCCTCATTATGTCCCTTCAGAGATGCTACTACCAGCCAGCTGGCACCTTCTCCCCACAGACCTGGGTCCTTGTGCTGCAGAGACCTCAGAGCTCCCACTGCGCCAGCACCACCCAGCCAGGGCCCCAGCCAGCTCCCTGAGAGTCTCTCTTTGGAGCGTGAAGCTCTACATGATCCCAACATCCTTCCTTTCTCAGCCCCAGGAGAGGTAGCAGCTTCCTGAAGTTCCACCTCCAGAAAATGTCAGTGTTCCCTTTCATCTTTTCAATCTTTCGGTCACTGGTTAACAATTCTTTATGTTAAATTCTCTCTCTTAAAATAAGTGCGCTGGTTTCTATTTTTCTACCCAGGTCCTAACTGATGCTTACACCCCTGGGCTTTCTGACATAGTCACACATTCTTTTAGGAAGTTAAACCCTTTCCCCAGTTGAACTCACGGCTGTAATTAGGCTGCCCACATGCACCAGTGTGTCCGGAGCAATACTGTTTATGCTTGTTGTCCTGACATAATTGTTAATAGTGTAATGAAATACATAGTTCCCTTGGAGGGTAGGAGCCACTGTTATTCAGGAGAACGTTTGCTTTCTCTCAGGTATATTGTGGAGCAAGAAAATAAGAGCCAGTGCTATAAAGGTATAGTAATCAAAACAGTATGGTACTGGCATAAAAACAGACACATAGACCAATGGAACAGAATTGAGAGTCTAGAAATAAATTCATGTATATATGGTCAAATATTTGATAAGGGAGCCAATACTCAATGGGGAAAGGATAGTCTCTTCAATAAATGGTGCTGGGAAAACTAGGCATTCTCATGCAAAAGAGTGAAATTGGACTCCTGCCTTACACCATTCACAAAAATTAACTTGAAATGAATTAAAGACTTGAATGTAATACCTTAAATGTAAGACCTGAAACCTTAGAACTCCTCAACAAAAATATAGGGGAAAAGCTCCTTGACATTGGTCTTGGCCACAGTTTCTTGGATATGACACCAAAAGAAACAACAGCAAAAACAAGACTGTGAAATACCAGCAGGAGAGGGATGAGGGTTCACTGTCAAAGCACCTGGCAGAGAGGTTACACCCAGAGCTGAACCTCCGTGAGCAGTCCAGACATACTGTCTACCAGGCTATAATTGACCAGAGAAACTTCTGGTTGGCTGGGAAACCGGCTTGCAAAGATACCTCTGTACTTTATCATCTCCAGAAATAAGTTCAAAGGTAACAATCAGTTACAGGAAAATATTATGATAATTATTTTGAAATGTTTGAAGTTGACACGGAAAAATGCATGGTTCAGACAAGCCTATTTAATAATTGTGTTAAAAGAAAAATGAGTTTTATGGGGCGCCTGGGTGGCTCAGTCGGTTAAGCGTCCGACTTCAGCTCAGGTCACGATCTCGCGGTCCGTGAGTTCGAGCCCCGCGTCAGGCTCTGGGCTGATGGCTCAGAGCCTGGAGCCTGCTTCCGATTCTGTGTCTCCCTCTCTCTCTGCCCCTCCCCCATTCATGCTCTGTCTCTCTCTGTCCCCAAAATAAATAAACATTAAAAAAAAATTAAAAAAAAAAAAGAAAAATGAGTTTTAAGTCCACTACAGAAATTACATAATGAATGGAGAGAGCAAACCATGATAAAATGGAGGGCAGTAAAAATGTCTCTCAAATAGAGCATTAAATACAAATGGATTAACTCTCATATACAAAATGAAAGAGTTAAAAATAATGTTTTTAAGGAAGAGTTAAGCAGGGATACTTTTAAGAGATCCAGTAATTTGCTGTCAACAAAATTCACAACTTAGAAAGACATTAACAAGAATTAGGAGGTCTAAGATCTAGCGTGTCATTATAACTCAGGAAAGTCAGGTATTACCATCATAAATGTTTTCTCTTTGAACAGGGTCCGTGTGCCAACATCTTTAGGGTTTCATCGGTGGTTTCTCCATTATCTACACTGGAATGTTCCTGGACAGAGCTGGGAACCCAACCCTTCAATGTGCTACCTAGAATTGCACAATGGGGTAGCCTTACTCAGCTAACCAAAAACTTGTTCTGTGGGATACTAACTAGAATTTGCAAAATCTCTTCTTAATAAATGTTTATCACATCCTCCTTCAATGTGATTGTGTGCTGTCAGTATGTGGATGTCTTGCTACCAGTGCTGTTTCACTCCCACTGCTCTGGGTGGAATGCTTTGACTGCTGGCCTAGATGCACATGATTACTTGGTCTTTGCCCTTGCTGTTTTCCCAGTGTCTTTGTACTGTCATATAATTTCCCAACTATATGAGCCAATACGTTTTCTTTTTACGTAAGCCCCTTTGAGTTGGATTTCTGTCACGGGCAAACAAAGGGGCCTGACTAATCCTCCTGGTAAGCCTTGTTCAAGGTCTCAGTGGCTTTTCTTAAAATGGAGAGAGTAAAATTTTAAAGATTAACATATATTGTTTGCTTGGGGAACATATGCATGAATGTAAAATTATTTTTTTAAGTTCAGAATGCTAACACATCAAACTAATAATAGTAGGCTACTTCTGGAGACAGAATGGGCAGAGAAAATTGGGGACAATGAACAAGAGAGACTTTGGTTTTATCTGTAATGCTCCACTTTAAAAGATAAGAATGTATACAGCTGAGGGGCACCTGGGTGGCTCAGTCGGTTAAGAGTCTGACTTCAGCTCGGGTCATGATCGCACAGTCCATGAGTTTGAGCCCCACGTCAGGCTCTGTGCTGACAGCTCAGAGCCTGGAGCCTGCTTCAGATTCTGTGTCTCCCTCACTCTCTGCCCCTCCCCTGCTCATGCTCTGTCTCTCTCTGTCTCAAAAATAAATAAAAACATTTTTTAAAAATTAAAAAAAAGGAATATACAGTTGTCATTTTAAGTTAGTAATAAAATAACAATTGCTTTGAGTTTATTTATTTATTTTGAGAGAGAGAGAGAGAGCAGAGGAGGGGCAGAGGGAGAGGGGAGAGAGGATCCCAAGCAGGCACTGTGCTGCCCATGCGGAGTCCAATATGGGGCTCGAACTCACAAAACCATGAGATCATAACTTGAGCTGAAATCAAGAGTCAGATGCTTGACTGACTGAGCCACCTGGGCATTCCTAAAATAACAATTTTTAAAAACAAGGTTCATTTTTCCTCTTCTGTACCAGCCTGCTCCTGAATAATTCAGTCCTAAAGCAAGGTAGGCATGCATGCTGGGTGGAGGTAGTGGTGTATAGCAGGAGCCATAGAAGCCAGAAAGAAACGTCAGGATCCGAGCTAGTTAAAGAGGGAGTCCATAAAGGAAGGCTGCCTGGTGTGAGGTCCTGGAGCCCAAAGAGGGGTGTGAAGGGAATATGCACACAGGAAGGGGCAATGGAGAATTGTCATATACGAGGGTTTTGCTCAAATAAGTAAATCTACTAAGGAAGATGAAAACAAGTGTTCCCACCCAGAAGGGAGTAAGAATTACAGAAAAGGTGAAAACTAGAATGAACTCTGAGATGTTGGACTGTAATTGAAAGTATCTGAGTGAAGTCAAGCTTTTCAATAGATGATAGATAGATGATAGATAATAGATAGATAGATAATAGGGATTTTTTTTTTTAAAAAATCAACATTTATTTGCTTTTGAGAGACAGAGACAGAGCACGAGCAGGGGAGGGGTAGAGAAAGAGGGAGACGCAGAATCCGAAGCAGGCTCCAGGCTCCAAACTGTCCGCACAGAGCCCTACACAGGTTTCACACCCACAGTCAGATCGTGACCTGAGCTGAAGTCGGCACTCAACCAACTGAGCCACCCAGGCGCACCGATTATAGAGGTTTTAAAATGAGTGTGTTTGAGGCATGCCTGGGTGGCTCAGTCAGTTGAGCACCCATCTCTTGATTTCAGCTCAGGTGATGATCCCAGGGTTGTGGGACTGAGCCCATGTCAGCGTGGAGCTTGCTTAGGTTTCTGTCTCTCCCTCTGTCCCTCTCTTCCACTAGCTCTCTCTCTCTAAAATAAATTAAAAAGTGAAAAAATTTAATAAAATCAGTATGTTTGTGTATGTGAATATATGCGTATGTTCCCTAACTCTCACTGAGAGGGCCTGGGACCAGCAACATTCCAATAACCACAAAACCCCTATAGCACCCAGACCCTGACTCTAAATACCATTCTCCACTACAAGGAAATGAGATATTGATTTCAGGGTTGAGGCAGCCAAAGTACAAGATAAGCCTGGAATACACTTTTGTGCCAGAAAGTAAAGCAATGCTCAAAAAAATGACAAGGACACAACAACTGGACACAGAAGGTGGTTTGAAGTGAGGGCTCACTGGCTGAACAGGTGAAGAACTGAACATCAAAATAAATACTAAAGTTAAGAGAAAAGAACCAGTTGAATAAAATAGGAAACCATGAGTCCATATTGATATTCACTAGTTAATGGGCAATAGAATATTTACACATTTCCACAGTTACCTCCCGACAAAAATATTTATTAACTACCAAGGAAAATAAAGTAACCTTTATAGTGGAGAAGTTTCTCAGACACCACCTGAATCAAGTAATGGAAGTGAACTTTGTCAGTAATGGGACAAATTGAAATCATACACTGCCTGAGTGGATACAGTGAGAGGAAAATAGGTTCCCCTGCGTGATATTCCTGCCAATGAAGCCTGGTGTGGATCCAGCCCTGAGGAAAGAGCAAACATACCCAAACTGAAGTGCATTGCACAGCAGAACTGATCTGTAATCTTCAAAAGTGTTTAGGTCATGAAAATCAAGGAAACACTGGGAAACTGTTTCAGACTGAAGGAAAGTAAAACAGGACAAGTAAATGCGAAATGTGATTCTGAGCTGGATCTTTGCCTACAAAGAACAAAATTGGGACAATTGGCAAAAGTCAAATAGGGTCTAAGATTAGATGGTAGTAAGGTAACGACGTTAATGTCCTGATACTGACGGCTTATATAGAATGGTTATGTAGAATGATCTTGTTGGTAGGAAATACAACTAAAGTATTCAAGGGTGATGTGGCATCATGTTAGCAACTTGCTCTCAAATAATTCAGAAAGAACACAGTTTTTTATACTGTATTTTCAGCTTTTCTGTATGTTTGAGATATTAAAAAAAAAACAAAGTACACAACAGAATGTGCCATAAAGCAATATTTATGTTATCCAAGAAATTAGTAATAGTGATTGCTTCTAGGGAAGAGAACTGGAGAACTAGCAGATAGTTCTGAGGTAAAAACTTACTTTTCATTGTACATCTCCTTTATTGAATTCTTTTTTTTTCCACTGTGCACATGTGTTTTCCATTAAGTTTTTTAAATTAAAATTTAAAAATAAATAAATAATAAGTACATGGAGGGGAAATGTGACCAGAAATTCCATTTCTAGGTATGTACTATTTTTTTTTTTAAGAAATCTCTACACCCAGAATGGGGCTTGAACTCACAACCCTGAGATCAAGAGTTGCACATTTTACCAAGTGAGCCAGCCAAGCACCCCCTTTTTAAAATACAATTTAATTTTTTTCATTTCTAGGTATGTACTAGAAAATCATTTGCACGTATATACAATGAGGTTTATAGAAGGAGGCTCACTGTAGTATTGTTTATAATAATGGAAAATGGGAAACAAAATTTCATTGCCCCCCCAATGGCATGTCAATTTAATGGAATACTATGCAGAAGTTAAAAAGGACAGAGTGAATCTACATGTGTTAATATGGGTAGATTGATAAGCTATATTGCTGAATAAAAGTGGCATGATGTGGAATATGAACCAAAAGATACCCTTTATGTAAAAAAAATCAACTGTACATATTCTGAGTGTATGTGTCTTTGTAAGTGTATGTAAATGAAAAGCAAAAGTTTGATAGCAATGGTGTTTATCTGACAAAGGGGTGGCCAAGGGGCCATGCTTTAGCCTTGTTATTTATGGCCAAATTGTTTTACAGAAGTATCAAGTCAATCTATTACCCCAACAATGTATTCCTGCAAATTGGGCAAAGAAGGACATAGACCTGCCTGGTAGGAGGAGGAGAAGAAATTAGTGGAAAGAGTATATAGCAATCTATATAATAAAGACCTTGGGGTGGAGAGTGAGGATGGGGAAAGAGAGAATAGAGGAGGGTATTTGAATTAGGGGATCAGAAGATAGAGGAAGTATTAATGAGAGAATAGAAAATTGATCAGTCAGGGTCACTGAGGAGCTGAAAAGGTGGGCTTCATGGCCAGGATGGCAAGAGAGATTCCATTATTCCCATCTCCTGTGGAGAAGCCAACAAGCATGAGGAGCTGCTGACAAGTAGGTGGGATATGGGGAGGGAAACTGAGAGATCCAGACCAATGACTCTGATTTCTCAGTGAATTAGAAGGCAGAATTGTCTCCTTAAAGGGAAGAAAATGGGTGGTGGGAGTTGAGAGAAAGGGGAAGAATGAGCATGTGAAACAGGTGTTTGGGAATATGACAGGAGCCTGAGTAGAGACCTAGAGTAGCATTGGACAGCTGAGGTCCCAACTGTCAACTTTAAGTGATATTGACCCCCACATATAATATTCCTCTGTCAGAGCTTAGGAGTGGAGACTATAGCAGAGAAGAGGGTCAATGAGAATGAGGTTTTCCTTGGCAAGTGGCTCCAGGATGTCAAAAATGTTTGCTGGAGGATTTGGGTTAGGGCTTCAACTGGTCAGGGAAGAGCTAGAAGAAAACTAAGGGCACATTCTGGTTAACAATTTTAATTAAAAGCCAATGAACCAGAGATAAACTAGTGTAACTAAACACAACAGGCATTGTATATAAGTATAATTCTTTAAAAAAATATTTTGAGAACACTCATCAAGATCCTTCATGTTTTACCATTTGCATTAGCCTTTTTACTTTCTGTAATCCAAACCTTAAAAATATACAAATTACAAAATACACAATGGCACAAAAATTTTCATTGAGCCATTATGTATATAGTGAAATGTTGCTAATTACCTAAATGGTCCACAGTAGGTTAAAAAGTGTATTGACTTATTAATAGATTATTACACAGCTATTAAATTCATGACATGAAAAACTAGGGATTTAAATGGGAAATTGCTTATGTGAACTGAAAAACAGCAAGATATAAAACTATATATACAGTATGAGTTCAACTATATAAACATAAGCATTATAAAGAAATCTGGAAGGAATATACCAAAATTTAAATCATAATTATCTAGAGGCGCCTGGCTGGCTCAGTCTGGAGAACATGCAACTCTTGATATAAGGGTTGTGAGTTCAAGCCCCATGGTAGGTGTAGAGATTACATTTAAAAACAAACAAACAAACCCAAAATTTAAAAATATATATATTTATAAAAATAAAAAATAAAAATGGGGTACCTGGGTGGCTCGGTCAGTTAAGTGACCCACTCTTGATTTTGGCTCAAGTCATGATCTCGTGGTCTGTGAGATTGGGTTCATGCTGACAGTGTGTAGCCTGCTTGAGCTTCTCTCTCTCTTCTCTCTCTGCCCCTCTCCCCACTCACTCTCTCAAAGTAAATAAACTTTAAAAATAAATAAATAAAATAAAATAAAAAATAAATCATAATTATCTCTTGCCGATAGGATTGTAGATTATTTTTCTTCATGATTATTCTGTACTTGCTGTATTTTGTACTTTTTAATTTATTTATTATTTATTTTGAGAGAGGGAGAGCATGTGCCAGTGGGGGAGGGGCAAAGAGGGAGGAAGAGAGAGAATCCCAAGCAGGCTCCATGCTGCCAGCACAGAGCCCTACATGGGGCTGGATCTCATGAATGGTGAGATCATGACCTGAGCTGAAATCAAGAATCTGATGCTCAACCCACTGAACCACCCAGGCACTCCTGTATTTTGTATTTTTTGTAATGCATATACAAAATGTCATACATAAATTATAATTAATATAAAATACGCTTTATTTTAAAATCAAGCAATTTGGGGGCACCTGGGTGGCTCAGTTGGTTAAGCGCTGACAGCATGGGGCTTTATCAGGATTCTCCCTTCCTCTGTCTCTGCCCTTCCCCCACTCACTCTCTCTCTTTCTCTCAAAACAAATAACTAAACACTTAAAAAATAAAATAAAGCAATTTCACTTTTAAAAAAAGAACATACAGTCAGTTCTGTTGTAACACTTGTTTTGAAAATGTGAATTTATTCCAATGAGATGAATATGTTCTAGGATAATTAGGACAAAATCCAAATTTCCCATTTGCTAATGCACAATGTCCTGTGCCAGAAACACTAGGTGGACACAGAGAACTGCATCCAGCTGAACCCAGCTGTGTAGGAATACATGCACACAAACAACAATCATGAACACCTTTCCAATAATCAAACCTAAAGCACTATCTAACTATGAAGACGCTAATGAGAAAATCACCAAATCCTGCAGACGTGGCTCCTTTGAGTGGCTGGTTTAGTGGGTTCAGACACCACTACGACTTCCATTCAACTGTCTGTGCAGATGAGAAAGCCACAAAAGGATTTCCAGCAGTGATACAGAGGTTAATGGAGCAATTCTACACATTGGATCAAAAGGTCAATTTCTGTGAAACAGCTATTTATTATAAATGCATGCCTCAAAGGATCTACATTTCAAAGTCAGAAAATCATGTCTGAGGATTTAAGGCCAGAAAAGATGGCTTAACTGTCTTGTTCAACCTCAATGCCCAGTCAAGGGCAATGAGCCACAGTCCTCCACATCTGGTGTTAGAACTTTCCATCATATTTCACATGATCCTCCTACCATCATTTACAATAACTCACAAGCTACAATCCTTCTACAGGCAAACTTCAGGTCTTTCTCAAGGTGAGATGCCATATTTATCTCAGTATCTATATATTTCTTAACGATTCAACTATGTTATAGTTTTCATTAGGCTCCTCTTTTTAAGAAACGTGTTTTGAAAAAAGAGTTTCAGCGTTGTCCCTAAACCCAATTCCCAATAAACCCTGTGGATTGCACCATGTACTTGTGCATAGTACAGTGATTTTTAGGGAGCTATATGGAGTTACTGCAGAACTGAATGTCCCTGGACAGGAAGACACACACTTATCATTCTGTCAAAAGGAACTCACAAAGTTAATGTAGTCCCATTCATAATCCAAATTTTATTTATTTGGGATCTTGACAAATTGATAATAAAGTTAATCTGCAAGGCTTTCTTAGCTTTGCCACAATTGACATTTGGGGCCAGATAATTCTTTGTTGTAGGAGGCTGTTCTGTACATAATAGGATTTTAGAAGCACCTGTGGCCTCTACCCACCAAATACCACTAGCCAGCCCCTCTCCATTGTGACAACCAAAAATGCCTCTGGACAGTGCCAAATGTCCCTTGGTGGGCAAAATTACCTCCTTGAGAACTACTGATTGAAAAGAACAAATTTGGGGGGCACCTGGTTGGTTCAGTAGGTTAAGTGTCTGACTCTTGATTTCAGCTCAGGTCATGATCTTATAGTCATGAGACTGAGCCCTGCGTGAGGCTCTACACTGAGGACATGGAACCTGCTTGGGATCTCTCTCTCTGTCCCTCCCTTACTCACACACCCAAGCGCTCTTTCTCTCGAAATAAAGAAATAAAACTTAAAAAAGTAAAATTGGAGTGCCCAGGCAGCACAGTCAGATAAGTATCTGACTGAATCTTGGCTTAGGTCATGATCTCACGGTTTGTGAGTTTGAGTCCTGCATGGGACTCTATGATGATGGTGTGGAGCCTCCTTGGGATTCTGTCTCTCCTCTTGGGACTCTGTCCCTACTCTTGGGACTCTGTCCCTCTCCCACATGTGCTCTCTCTCTCTCTCTCTCAAAATAAATAAATAAACTTTAAAAATAAAATAAAATACAGGGCACCTAGTTGGCTCTGTCAGTTAAGCATCCGACTTTGGCTCAGGTCATGATCTCGTGGTTCATGGGTGCAAGACCTGAACTGGGCTCTGTGCTGACAGCTTAGAGTCTGGAGCCTGCTTGGATTCTGTGTCTTCCTCTCTCTCTGCCCTTCCCCCACTCACACTCTGTCTCCCTCTCTCTCTCTCAAAAATAAATAAACATTAAAAATTGTTAAAAATAAAATAAAATGGATTTGGGAAGAAGGAAAGGGGAAGGGTTGCCTTATTAATCAAAACCATAAAATTATTATTATTAAATATATATTATTATTATTAAAATCCTATGGCACTATCTCAGAAATTGACAAATACCTCTGGAGAACAAAACAGAGTCCCTCAAATAAACCCACGTATATATGAAAATGCAGTACATTTCAAATGAGTGGAAAATACTGATTTTTCAGTGAATGGGTACTGACACAATGGGCTGTCCAAGTAGGGAAAAAGTTTAGATCCCTATCTCACACAATACACAAACATACCTTTCAGATGGATTATATAAAACATATATGGGATAAAGGAAGATACAGACAGTATCTACAGATAGACTAAAAATTAAAATCTTCTTTCTTGAGGGTGTGGGGGATAAAAAAAAAATCTTCTTTCTTACCAAAAAATACTCTAAACATAACCAAAAGAAAATTGGAAGGAAAGATTTCAATATGTTTAATAGACAATGAATTAACATCCCTGGCACACAGGAAAATGCATATAATAAATAACACATGGAAGTCTCCTCAGCTCTAAGTACAATTTATAGAAAAACATCACTAGAAAGTAAATGTAAAAAATATTAAACATTCTTGTTATTGAAGAAATGGATTTTAAACAATAGTGTGATTGTATCTTCTGTTCATTAATCAAATGTTTTTTTAAAGTCATTTATTTATTTTGAGAGAGAGAGTGTGTGTGTGGTGGGGGGGAGGAGCAGACAGAGAGGGAGAGAGAGAATCCCAAGTTGGTTCTATGCCCTCAGTGCAGAGCCCAACGCAGGGCTCAATCCCACGAACTGTGAGATCATGACCTGAGCCGAAATCAAGAGCTGGACGCTTAAACAACTGAGCCACCCAGGCACCCCATTAATCAAATGTTTAAATGTGAACATACTTGATATTCATTAAGTTATAAATTATGATTTATACATATAAGGGAATATGTAATTATCAAAATTATTAGAGAAATATATTAGAGAAAAATATAAGTGACATAGAAATAACTATTGTCTGTTTTTAACGTTTGTTTATTTTTGAGAGAGAGAGAGATAGAGTGTGAGTGAGCAAGGGGCAGAGAGAGAGGGAGACACAGAATCCAAAGCAGGTCCCAGGCTCCCAGCTGTCAGCACAGAGCCCAACATGGGGCTCGAACTCACGAACCGCAAGATCATGACCTGAGCCGAAGTCAGACGAAGTCAGATGCTTAACCGACTGAGCCATCCCGGCACCCCTAGAAATAACTATTTTAAGTGAAAAAAGATAGTCATAAAACTGGTTGCACGGTACGATCATATTTTTGTTTTTAAAAATGTTTACAGAGGGTGGAGACATAAAAAGAATGTATAACACAACATTAACAGGCGTTATCATTAAGTGGTGGGATTTCTTTTGATTTTTCTTTTCTTCTTCATCTTTAACTATAGTTCCCATAAATTTCATGATTGATGTATTGATAAGTTTTATTGGAAACAAAACCAGTACTTTTAATAACAGTTGGATCTTGCTTTAGAATATATATGCTTTGTGGGGCACCTGGGTGGCTCAGTCGGTTAAGCATCTGACTTTGGCTTAGGTCATGATCTCACGGTGTGTGGGTTTGAGCCCCTCATCGGGCTCTGTGCTGACCGCTTGGAGCCTGGAACCTGCTTGGATTCTGTGTCTCCCTCTCTCTCTCTGCCCCTGCCCCACTTTCACTCTCTCTCTCTCTCTCTCAAAAGTAAATAAACACTAAAAATTTTTTAACAAAAAATAAAAGAATATATGCGCTTTGAAATGCTAGTAAGGATATGCCCCTCCCTCCAATACTAGAGATACATGTCACATAGCGCCCTCTTGGGGGATTTTCCCCCATTTATTCAGAGAATCTGCTCAGTCTCTACCAGTGGACTTTGGCCACATGATCTTGCCCCTCTGTCCCCAGCTGGTTGCACCATAGGTAAAACTGAGCAAAACCCACAAGATTCTTGAGAACTCTATTTCAGCGGAAACACTTGCCAGCTTGGGCTGAAAGGGACAGAGAGACTAATGAAATGAAAGAAGACTGTCAAACCCCAAATTTCAACTGGCAATAAATTAGCTGAAGCTAATAAATTAGCTGAAGCTATTCAGCTGCAAATGCATGCATGCGAACTTTTATAAGAAAAGGAAAGATGACTCATAGGGTGAACCACAGTGCCCAGAGGGTGGTGCCAAGAGCACAGAGTATGGAGAACCCAGAGCCACAGAGGATTATGCCCAGGCCTTGAGACCTAAGCCGGTTTGCCTGACTGCATTTCAAAACTGCTTTGCCCTGGTGACTTTTTTATACCTTCCATTTTCCCTCTTTTTGAGCCAGAATTTCTATAAATGTTATCCTATGCCCAGACCACCATTTATTTTGCTTTGGGAACAGATAACTTCTTTAATTACATAGGTCTCCAGATGGAGAAGAATTGTGACCAGACAGCTCATCCACACCTGATTCCATGAAATAAGATGTCATGAGATTTGGAATTTGGGAGCTGATGAAATTTAGATGAGATTTTGTGCTTTGAACTGATGCCCTAACAGGATGGTACTTTGGAGACCTTGGGATGGGGTTGCACGTGTTTAGCATGTGGGATGGACACAAAACTACAGTGATGGAAAACAGATCAGTCGTTGCCACTGGTATGGGTGGTTCAGGGTAACTCTAAAAGGACAGCATGAGGGAGTCTGGGGGGTGATTGAACTGTATCCTGATTGTAGCGATTTGTTCTGTATCCTGATTTGTAGGCTACAATAACCGTTGTAGGTGTTAAAATCCACAGAACTGTACACCAACAGAAAAGTTAATTCTACTAAATGGTAGTTAAAATAATAAAAAAGAGAAAAGAAACGGAAGGAATAGAGAGCTCCAATAATTTATGAAGTCCTATTATATGTGAATAATGAACATTGGGATCATCTAGAGAAAGGAAAGCGAAAATTGGGTCCCAGCCTCTTATCTGTTGCTTGCTTTTTAGCAGTAAGTTTCTGCCTATTCAACCTGAGTTTTCTGAGGGTAAATTTAATCTCTCCTTTTCATGAGGTTCCAGGCCCACAATATCTGAGGATATCAGTGGATAGAGCATATATCTCCTTTTATAATACAAAGTCCTTTAGGGGGAAGATCATAGGAAGGCACTCAGGGCCAAGTGGCTCTTCTCAGATTGCTGGCTTTGGCCATCCACCGGACAGGAAGAAGGAATTGGGCAATGAATGGGTCTTGCCCCCTTGGAGGAAGTGTGGAATGAAATGGACAGCATTGGTTGGTTTTATAGGAAGGTGGGACTTCAGGGTCCTGACTTTGGAGAAGTGGGTTAACTTCCTTATGGTTCAGATTCCTCCTCAGAGATAGCATCTGGCTTGTTACCTCACAGAGTGGTTGTGAGAAGCACGTGGGATAATGTATCTGAAAGCGCTTAGTAAATGATAAGGCATTATTCATACAAGAGCCTTATATTCTTGCTATTGACCATGGACCTTGAATAATAATTCTTACAATTCTCAGATTCTAATTTCCCAACTGTCTCCTCCAAAGGGCCATTCTACTCAGTCACTTGTAAGATCTCTTTGCTTCTACCTTTATTACATGTAACCCAACCTCCTGGATCACAGCTTGGAAAGCTTGCCTGAAATAAGCTGAGTTTGCTTGGGACCTACTTTTTCCTCTGAAATGACGATGAATCTCTTTTCCTCCTTTTCTGTATTTTTCTTCCTTTCATTGCCAATGCAGCTCTAGGACCTCCAAGCAGCCTGGAGCTGACATGAAAAGCTACAGTTGACAGAAAAGGGAGTGTGAACAAGTTTCAAGATGGGGGGGAAAGGAGCAGTGTGAAGTCAGGCATATGGGGGAACGTGAAGAATGTTGGGTCTGTGTTCTGCTCCTGGCTACTACTCCCATCTCTGATAAGGGCAGCTTTTGGCAACTGTTTTATCAAAATCCCTGCTGTGAGGTATGTGAAATAACAATTGAGGAAGCTGACCTTCTGCTGTTTAGGGAGCCTCTGGAAGACGCCATTCCCTCTCTCTGTCCCCTTTGGTTTCCGCATCTCCTTTGGCTGAATCATTTCTGATTCTGGTCTCCCCAGACCCTCCTGGAGACCGCTTACTGGCTTCTCTGTAGGAACCTTTTATAACTCTGGCCTGTTTTTCAACCTCTGCCTATGTACCTCTGGAGTACCTCAGGAGGCCCATTGCCTGCACTGGACCTGCCTCATAACTGAGCTATTCTCCCTCTTTGTCCCTCTTCTTGGTGGACCCTGACTTCTCAGCAAGTCCCATCTTCTCATCATTCCGTTTACAGCATCACTGACCTTCTGTCTGCAATTAGCAGCTGCTCGGTTATTGGCCCCCACGTTCCCACACTCCTTTTGTTTACACCCAATGATGGTCTTATCCACACTGCCTTCAGAGCCCCCCTTGCCCCTGGGCCTTCCTAACCTTCATTTATCCTCCTTTTGCCCCCACCGTCAGCTTTCTCATCTTTACCACGAAGATTCCCCATGCCCTTGGACTGTATCTACCCCAAGGTGCCCCTCACTTCCTCTTAACCATGGGATTCTCTCTGAGTCTTTTCACTGCTAAGCCCAGGCTTATCTTGCTTACCTTTATTTCATGCTCACCTGAGGCATACCTGAGGCATACCCTCACCTGAGGGTACCTGAGGCAAGACTCAACAACCAGGCTTGTGGAGGCCGGTAGCCTTTTTCCTCAGCCCTGATTTTATTTTACTTTTTTTAACGTTTATTTGTTTTTGAGAGAGAGAGAGAGAGGACAGGGCATGAGCGGCGGAGGGACAGAGAGAGAGGGGGACACACAATCCGAAACAGGCTTCAGGCTCTGAGCTGTCAGCACAGCTGACTCAACTGACTGAGCCACCCAGGCACCCCTCCTCAGCCCTGATTTTAAAGAGCTTCTGGAGAGATAAGCTTTCTTGGAAGAAGAAAGAAAAGGAAAAATCACTTCCAGATAACTGAGGCTAGATTACCATCTGAATTCTAACTTGGAGCAGGATTTGGGAGAGTGAATCCCAAGCACAGGGCTTGATCCCATGACCCTGGGATTATGAACCTGAACCAAAATCAAGAGTCAGATGCTTAACCAGCTGAGCCACCCAGACACCCTGACACTACTGACATTTCAGACTGGATAATTCTTTGTTGTGAAGGGCCATGCTGTGCATTGTAGCCTGTTTGGCAGCATTCCTGGCCTCTGCTCACTAGATGCCAATACACCCCCTCAGGTATAACAACTAAAAATGTCTCCGGACGTTGTCAAATGGCCCTCGGGGGACAAAGCTGCCCCCTATCGAGAAACACTGCTTTGGAGTCACATGATGACAAGCAGAATGCTTCGTGCGGTTCCTCTTGGAGGAACAAAGGCAAACCAGAGGCGGCACGACACTTGGCAGCACCATGATGCCAAGACCTTGAGGAGAAACATCTGCAGAATGTTTTAGAAATAGGCCAGACTTTGTGGGGTCTCCTCTCTCTGCCTAGCTAGTCAGGTAGCTACTGTCTGGTGTCTTGTAGCTGATTTCCAAGAGGGTCTCCCTCTGTCTCATTCAAAGAATCTCTCATGACTTTCCAAGTTCAAATGCAGGCTAAAGAATCCCTGTTGCTTCCCCAGCTCCAGAGCCACCACACCCTACGGCCTAGCCTCCACCCTTACAAATTCTGCCCCAAACCAAGCCCAAAGCTCTGGCTCAGGTCTATCCAGGCCCACCTTGGATCCTCTCTCCATTCCTGCTCCTTCTCCTCCCCATTTAGAACCAGCTGTGTGTCCTTCCCCATAAATCAAAATGTGGAATAGTCTCTCACCCACACTGAAACTGAACACTCAGAACGGCACTGCTGCAGAAACATCTGGACTGTGTGTGGGGTTTACCTTCTGTGACCCCAAGATCTCAGCAAGTCTTTAGTCTTTCACCTCCTAACCCCTTCCAATGACAATATGGACTCTTATGGACCAGCCTCCATCCTTCCTGGAACGTTAACTCCCAGCTGGGACTTCTAGAAGCAGCTGCCTGGTGGGAGCTGGCCCATAGGACCCAAGAGTCTCTGGCACAGGTACGGTATCAGAGCAGATTTCCAGAGATATCACAGCTCAAAGCAAAAATGGACTCTTGCTTTTTTGGTGAAGGACCAAAGAAGCAAAACTTCAAAGGTAATATTGTTGAGCATTTAGGAAACTGCCATGTGAGCCACCCAGGAAATTTCCAACAAGGAAATGACCTGGGGAAGGTTCTAGGGCAAGTCTAGAGAAATGCCCAACAGATCACCTATGAAGGGGCTCAGAAAGCTATCCAATAAGGTTTCTGGGGGGCTCACTCTGAAAGGAGGCAAAAAGGGATTTGGTGTGTAATGGAAGGAGTAATTCAGAGAATGGCTTAGCAGGGTCTCAAAGAAGACTCAGAGCGGAAGCAGCAGGAAAATGTCTTCATGGTATATTCTGAATTTGGGGCAGATCAACCACGGGGAGACTGTGCCACTCCTGGCATGTGGCCAGCTGTACATTGCTCTCCCTGGGCAGTCCCATGGCCCCTTCCAAACCAGAAATTTAGTCTTGTTACTGGTGGGAACTTGGCCTGAATATAAAATGAGAGGTTTTCCCCCTTGATCCGGGCACATGATAGAGATTAGAAACCCTTATTGTGTGGCTTGGGTGTGGCAGATGTGGGGCTTGGCCCTCAAGCTCCTTGAATCTATAAAACTATTTCAGTTGAAGGAGGCTCAATCCTGAGCCCTTTCACAGTTTTCTTTCCCTCCTTAGCCACTGATGTGTACATTGAGTATGTTGGTGCCACCGTGACCTCATGGTCTATAGCTAATGGTCAACTCCAACAACACCTGGAACTAACGTATTCATTTATTCCGTAGATATTTAAGTGACTACCATGTGCCACACACTCTTTGAAACACTTGGGACATTTCAATGAACCAATGAGACAAAGCCCCCAGCGTCATGCAGCTTAAATCAGCCACTCTCTCATTTAGCTAACTTCCTCTCCCATCATACTAAACGATTTCAAACCTTCACCCCTTTTTTCAACCTTTTGCCCTCAATCTTCACATCAGATGTGCTGGGCTCCCACTTCACAGAGGAACAAGAAGTCATCTGCAGAGAACTTTTCATTTAAAAACCTTAAAAAGGAGGGGCACCTGGGTGGCTCAGTCAGTTAAGTGTCCGACTTCTGCTCGGGTCATTGTCTCATGGTTCGTGAGCTCGAGCCCTGCTTCAGGTTCTGTGCTGACAGCTGAGAGCCTGGAGCCTACTTCAAATTCTGTGTGTGTGTGTCTCTGTTCCTCCCCTGCTCTCATTTTCTCTCTCTCTCTCTCTCTCTCAAAAATAAATAAACATTAAAAAAAATTTTTCTTTAAACCTTAAAAAAGGAAAATGACATTCATGCGAGCTGGGTAGGGAAGTCTTTCCTGGTGGTGGAAGTAACAGGTACAGAGGAAGTAGGTGCAAAAGGGTATGGACTGCAGTGCTCCATGGCTGGAGCATGAGATAAGCAAGTGAGAGTCACAGGAGATGGCATCAGTCAGGCACTTGGGGAACATAGCATGTAAGGCCTATGACTTTCTTATGTTGATAGTAGGTGGTCATCAGCTATTTAGTCAGGGTGGAGCATAATCAGAGATTTTTAAGGTGAATGCTCCCCAACTTTAAGGAATCAGGAGGAATAATAGGCTTTTTAAATTTCTGTAGCTTCCCCTTGTTTATTTTTATCTTTTTCTGTTATGTGTTTTCAAAATGATTAAAAACTCTGAAATACACACACACATAAATAAATCAAGAAATCAATAAATACCTTAAAAAATACTTGCACTCGATGCCTCCTTTTCTCTTGTCTTCCTGTTTCTGTGCAAGTCTTCCAGGCTGGGACTGGTGCCCTTACTTCCCCAGTCATGCACTTTTCACACTATGTTTTAACTTGTGGCTTAATTATCTATCGCTCCTGAGATTGGGGATCCTGTCCATCTTTCCCAATGCTCTATCTCCGGCATCTGGTACTTAAGGTCCAGTTGACACTAAATCTCCTGGGAGAATGAGTGTCCTCAAGGGAGCATATCTGGGAGAGAGGCCAAACTCTGGGGGTGAGACCACTTCATGAGCAAGGGCAGCTTCCTAGAGGCACCTCTCTGGCTTCACAGCTGGAAGCTGCCTCGTCTCCATGGTTTCCAGAAGGCTGGAGTTGGAGATACAATCTCACTGTTGAGGTTCTGTCAGAGTGTTACAGATCCCTGAGGCACCCTGAAGGTTCCTTTGCCTGAAAGACTCGGGTGGGCAAGACTGACCCCAGCGGGGCTCTCCAGAAAATCTACTCTGAAGTTCCAGGTTGGGCTAAATACCCCTTTCTCTGTTCCATACCATACTTCTCTTTATCCACCTACCTATTTTACTAAAATAATCTTTTTTATTATTATTATTTTAGAGAAAGAGAGAACAAGAGTGGGGGAGGGGGCAGTGGGAGAGAGAGAGAAAATCTTAAGCAGGTGCCACACTCAGCACAGAGCCCAACTCAGGGCTCGATCCCACAACCCTGGGATCATGACCTGAACCGAATTCAAGAGTTGAATGCTCAACTGACTGAAATTATCTTTTTAAGTGTCAATCTTTCTATAGTAGAACTCTTTTAGAGACAAGTGGTAGAAATTCAACCCAAACAAGTTTTTTTTTAAGAAGGAAAGAAAGAGGGGCGCCTAGGTGGCTCAGTCGGTTGAGCATCTGGCTTCGGCTTAGGTCATGATCTCACAGTTTGTAGGTTTGAGCCCCGCATTGGGCTCTGTGCTGACGGCTCAGAGCCTGGAGCCTGCTTCGGATTCTGTGTCTCCCTCTCTCTCTGCTCCTCCCCCACTCATGCTCTGTCTCTCTCCTTCAAAAATAAATAAAAACATTTAAAAAAAATTTAAAGAAAGAAAGAAAGAAGTAGGGAGAGAGGAAGGAGAGAGGGAAGGAAGGAGGAAGGAAAGAAAGAGGGAGGAAGGGAGGAAGGGAGGAGGGGAGGAAGGGAGGAAGGGAGGAGGGGAGGAAGGGGGGGAGGGAGGGAGGGAGGAAAGAAAGAAAGAAAGAAAATATCCCCCACAGTTATCCCCCCAGGGAAACCCAGGGAGGTAACTAGCTCCTGACCAACTGGATCCAGAGGATCAAGTGAAGTCTTTAGGTTTTCTGATTCTAATTTTCAATTCTGCTTATCACCCCTTGGCTTTATTCCTTCCATGTGGTAGTCAAGATGGCCACCAGTAGCCCATATTTACAACCTCCAGTTCAGGGACCCTAGTAAAAATGAACTTTTCATTATAGCCACATATCAATTCCTTGTAATGATCTGATTGACCTTACATAGGTTGTGTGCTAATCCCAAAACCAAAGACTACGGCTAAGGGAATGCAGTTTTGTGACGAGTCAAACAGATCATTAATGTCAGTATGGCTCATGGTTTACTGTTTGGATCAACTGACTAAATACCTGTTATTTTCAATTTTTATTTTTAATGCTCAAATATTCACATATTTGTCTAGTGGGAACCCCTACAATCTAGCTTCTATGTAATTTTGACAAATTTTTCAGTCTTTGAGTACTTTCTTCCTTACTGCTTTAACAAAATGTTCAAGCTTATCTTGTACATTACCAGCACCTGTCCTGTAATCAACCAGTTCTCCAAGTAGCCTTGTTTCCTTTTAGTGGTAAATGGTATTTGGAACTCAATATCTGGGTGCTGGGTGATCTGGGTGCTGATTGCTATTGCTATTGTGTTGCTTTTCTCAGGCCCTACCATTGAACAGGGCTAGGGAATATATTTATGTATTTATGTATGTACATGTGTATACATGTATGTGGGTGTATATATGTATGTATATGTATTTAAAACCACATCTATTTCTTTATATATATTGAAAAATATACTGGGGCACCTGGGCGGCTCAGTCGGTTAAGCATCCAACTTCGGCTTAGGTCATGATCTCATGGTTCATAAGTTGAAGCCCCATGTCAGGCTCTGTACTGACAGCTGAGAGCCTGGAGCCTGCTTTGGATTCTGAGTCTCCCTCTCTCTCTGTCCCTCCCTGACTCACTCTCTCTCTCTCTCTGTCTCAAAAATAAACATTAAAAACAATTTTTTTAGTTGTCACAAGAGACTTGAGGACTAATGGTTAGTTTTAGAATATTTGAAGCATAATGTCTCTGAACATCCTCCAGGAGAAGGAATAACCCACTTCTGAGCACCTTCATTTATCTTCTCTTTGAAGTCTTGGAACAAATCTATGGGGCACTGTTATTCTCCTGAAGAGATGAGAAAGCAGACTCAAGTGGTACCTTTGCCCAAGGATGCACAATGGGAGGGGAGCAGAGCTGGGACCTGACTTCAACCCTTTTTTTCTTCACAAGGCTGGACTCCCTGCACTCAACCTATACTCCCAACACTAAGGAGGAAGGTGACACAACTGAGAAGAAGTGGGTGAAAGAAAAGAGAGAGGTTGGTCAGTGGCAGAGCAGGAGTCAAAAGCAAGGCAAGGATTACGGGAAGACCTTCAGAGAAAGAGTTATAAGATGGTCACTGCCAAAGAATCTGGACAGAAGTTACATCTGGGTATTTCAAGAGTTTAGAAGAAAAGGACTAAGTTACTTCACTTAAACTTCTTTGAAAAACTAATTTAATGATTAACTTATGTAACTTTAAGACAACTAAAATGTAAAGATGCCTGGGTGGCTCAGTCAGTTAAGCATCCTACTCTTGATTTCAGCTCAGGCCATGATCTTATGGTTCATGGAATTGAGCTCTGTGCTATCAGCACAGAGCCTGCTTGGGATTCTCTCTCTCTCTCTTCTGTTCATGTATTCTCTCTCTCTCTCTCTCTCTCTCTCTCTCTCTCCCAAAATAAATAAATACACTTAAAAAATTCTCCAAAAAAAGAAAACTAAGGTATAAAAATACTGCTGAGAGGAAGTTATGTCTAAAATAGAACACCATAGGGGCACCTGGCTGGCTCAATCAGTGGAATATGTGACTCTTGATCTTGGAGTTGTGAGTTTGAGTCTCATGTTGGGTGTAGAGATTACTTAAAAATAAATAAATCTTTAAAGTAAAATAAAACAGGGGCACCTGGGTGACTCAGTCAGTTAAGCATCTGACTCAATTTCAGCTCAGGTCAAGATCTCACTGATCATGAGATTGAGCCCCAGCTTGGGTTCCTCACTGATAGCATGGAGCCTGATTGGGATTCTCTCTCTTCCTCTCTCCTTGCCTCTCCCCCACTCATTTCTCTCTCTCTTTCTCTCTCTCTCTCTCTCTCTCTCAAAATAAAAAATAAGCTAATAAAATAAAATAACACCACTAATAACATATAATTTTCAAATTAGTACCCGTGACCTTGCACATATCTTTTATACCATGTGATTAGGAGATCTCATAGCCCTGGGAACTGTAATAGTTCTTCCGGCAGAGTCATCCTGCACTGGTGTGATCTAGATATGATGGGGGTACCATGAGGCAGGAATTTGTGTTTTATATGTGCATAAATCTTAAGCACTTAGAATAGCACCAGAAATATGGGAGGTGCTCACCAAGTATTTTTTGAAGGAACAAATCCAGGAATTTGTGAATTAAAATGTGGCAGGGCCTCTGAGAACCTGGTGGAACAGAAAGCTACATGTTCCCCTGGTTCTTTCTCCTCTCAGGAGGAAAACCTGGCTGGTTGCCCCCCCCCCCCACCTAGGAACAGGTTGAGCTCATAGACTACACAGAATCAGCAGGCCTGATCAGATCTGCAACAAGACTAAGAATAAAGTCTGTCCCAGATGTTGATAAATAAGACAGAGGGAGAGTAAACCACATGGATCCCAGCAGCTGCAAGCCACAGTAACTGAGCACAAGGAATGTGGCCAGTCCAACTGAAATGTTGAAATAAATGTAAAATTCACATTGGTGTCAAAGACTTAACATGAAGAAAGAATGTGAATAAAATAGGTAAAAGTGTCTGAGAAGTACAAACTTCCAGTTATAAAATAAATAAGTCACAGCGATGTTTGATTGATGATGGTTAGAACCAGATTGTTAGCAACAGCAGTAGCAAAAAAGAACTCAAAGTCTGAACAAATTTTAAAGACACAGTATAATCTTCTGACTTTTCTAATATAGTGAGAGAGCAGAAAAGTTGTCAAAAATGACTTCGCTGAAGTAAACAACAGAATATAGTTACCTATAACTGAGATGAGAAAGGTTTGGAGGCAGGCAACAATCAGGAGTTCCGCTCACTAAGGTTAAATTTGAGATGTCTCCCAGACATTCAAGTGAAAATGTAGAGGAGGCATTGGGTATTCAAGTTTAGAGTTCAGCAGAGAGGTATGGGCTGAGATAGAAGGAGAGGCACACAGGATGTGCAAGGACTGAGCCCTAAGGGCACTCTACATTAAGGATCTAGGAAAAGAGGAGGAACCAGCAAAGGAAACTGAGAGAAAATATTGACATAAGAGGAAATAAGTTCCAAGACAGTGCTGTTCTGGAAGCCAAGAGAAGAAGGTGCATCACCAAAAAGAGATGGGGCACCTGGCTCACTCAGTTGGAAGAGCGCGCAACTCTTGATCTCGGGGTTGAGAGTTTGAGCCCCACATTGGTTGTAGAGATTACTAAAAAAAGAAACATACTTATAGAAAGGAAGGAAGGAAAGAAAGAAGGAAGGGAGGGAGGGAGGGAGGAAGGAAGGAATACTTCTATGTAAAGTAGTATAAGGACAGGAAGCAAACACTGACAGTCGAGGTGGAGGTCACTAGACACCTCAATAAAAGCAGTTTGGGAAGAGTGGTGGGTATGGGTGCATGACAGAAATACTTTAATCAAAAATGGGAAGAGGGACTAGGGCAATGAGTATAAACAAAACCATAGAGGAATTTTGTGGCAACAAGAAAAAGATATGGTGGTGCTGGTGGTGGTGCTGAAGGGACAGCAAGAGGGGACAAATAAGTAGTGGAGAGCCAGAAAATGATGATTTAGGAGAAGAGGAAGAGAGTGGACTTGCTGCATTGAGTGCTGAAGGGGGCCAAAGGGGCTGTGCTCTACTGCACACGTGCACGGACAGGACTCACACAGAGGGAAGGAGGGCAGGCTGTGCTGTTGCACACAATCGCGATCATGGCTGGGAGGGAGTGGGAGGGGTCTGGGGAAATTCTTCTCCAAATGCTTCAGTTTTTCTCAGTCAAGTTGGTCATCAGTCCAGAGCAAGGACAGGAAAGGACGAGATAGAGGAATGAGGAGAGAGGAAAGGTTTGCAAAGGTTGTCTGTAAATGGGGAGAATGCATTGACGATGGCCATATCCAACAGCATAAAGGCCCACTGGAGATCTGTGGTCATGGATTTTTCATGGGACCAGTCATCCTACGAGTTTTGTTTTGTCCACACTCAACCCACAGCAGGCCTGGGGCAGTGAGAGATAGTATTACGCAGGCTTGTGGTTTTGCCAAGCGAGTACCCCTGAATGAGAGAGGTGGGCAAAAGATTCTCAGGCATGCACAGTGGGGGGATCATAGTAACAGATCATGCAGTGTAGGTGAATAATGAAGGAAGAGGGAAGAGCAAGGGATGAGGGTTTGTGAAAGGGTAGTTGGGTCAGTGGCACTGGAGCCCTGGTGGGCTCAAGAATTCTGGGAATCTGGGGGAGAGATGGAGTGAGCTGGAAGGAGTAGAGGTGGCGGTTGCAAGAATGGAATGTGTGCACCTGAGATGCCTCAGGTGTCAGGGAAACTAAGGAGACAGTAGGCGTCAGCCTTATTGCTTTGTCTTTGCTTTACAAACCTTGCAGACCTCAGTTACCTAGAGGACTAAGGAATCATTTACCTTGAAAACCATTAAGCTTTGGGAGCAATATCCAGAAGAAGAATGTTATCATGTCTCAGATATTAACTTTTGCACCCTCCCAAACCTGGTAGATGATAGGTACCATAAATGTGCAATTCCTGGCAGTGTTAACTGGGATCCCTTTCCTCCCTTCCCATTTCAAAACTGTATTGGAATGTGAGCGACCTACAGTGAGTGAGATCATAGATATTCTTTTTTTTTTTAACATTTATTCATTTTTGAGAGTGAGAGAGACAGAGCATGAGCGAGGGAGGGGCAGAGAGAGAGGGAGACACAGAATCCGAAGCAGGCTCCAGGCTCCGAGCTGTCAGCACAGGGCCCGATGCGGGGCTTGAAGTCATGGACTGCGAGATCATGACCTGAGCTGAAGTCAGACGCTCAACCGACTGAGCCACCCAGGTGCCCCAGTCATAGATATTCTTAATGGTCCATGGTCCATTGCTACAAAGACATAGCCAATCACTGATTAACACGAATCATGGATAGTTGTGATGGTTTTATTTTAAATTCCATTAAAAAATACTTTTTTTTTATTAAGTAAACTCTACCCCCAACATAGGGCTCAAACTCAGCACCCTGAGATCGAGTCACATGCTCTAGTGACTGAGCCAACCAGGTGCCCCTTAAATTCCATTTTTAAGTAAAACTTTATTTTAAAATAAAACTGGCTGGGGCACGTGGGTAACTCAGTAGGTTATGCATCTGACTCCTGGTTTTGTCTCAGGTCATGGTCTCAAGAGTTCATGAGTTAGAGTCCCCAGTCAGGCTCTGCACTGACACTGCTGAGCCTGCTTGGGATTCTCTCTCCCTCTCTCTCTTTCTCTCTCAAAATAAATAAATTAACTTTAAAATATTTATATATTTAATTAAAAAAAAACTGGATGAAACAAGGCAATATCACATGCTCTTTTGGGCAACCATGAAACTCAGAAAAAAGATTTAACTGGCTTCTTGTCTTGAACTTAAGCTAGAAAATGATGCTGCTCTCACCAGTTGTGAACAAGCATTGTTGCCAAAGCCCCACAGGAAGACATCTAACTTTGCCCTGAAAAGGGGCCCCAGTGCCTTTTACAAAAAAAAAAAAAAAAAAAAAAAAAAAAAAAAAATGACGGTAACGTGTTGTCTTCCTCCTGACCTGCAGGAGCTATTGGGAATGAGGAGCCATTGGGAAGGATCACAAGACAGGGCCAGAGAGAATGAATTCTGCATTTCCTTCTGAGCGCTGGGAGTGGGAGGGCCCTGCAAGTTAGGAGCACAAGGAGGAACTTGAGTGTGACTTGCAGAAAGCAGCAGTTCCCTCACCAGGAGCATAGCAGGAGGGGGCAGGCAGTTTGTCCTTTCTAGTCCCAGCCTCTGTTGAGGATCCCCTGTGCTCCCACTTTTTTTTTTTTTTTTTTTAAGTAAGCTCTACAGCCAAGGTGGGGCTTAAACTCACAGCCCTGAGACTGAGTCACAAGCTCTACTGACTGAGTCAGCCAGGGGCCCCTTACCACTCAGAGGTCTTACCCAGTGTGCATGGGGCCTCGGCCAGGTGAGTGCAAGGACAGCAGAGAAACTCCTACAGCTGCTAGTTTCTAGGATGCCTGCTGCAGCTGTCTCCAGTGGATGACCCACCTCCACACCCCACATGGTCCACCCTGGTCTTTTCTTCTAGAAAACTGGGAAATTTTACTGCTCCCTTGCCAGAGGTCAGGAACCTATTTAGGCTCACAGATAGCCCTCTCTGCTACTTGCCTGGGCTTCCTCTGAAACGCATCCCAGGACTGGTAAGAGGGGAAAGCACAAAGAAAACATTGGGCAAAATATATCAGCACATGGGGGCACCTGGGTGGCTCAGTTGGTTAAGCATCTGACTCTTGATTTCGGCTCAAGTCATGATCCCAGGGTCATGGGATCAAGCCCTGCATTGGGCTCCATGCTGAGCCTGGAGCCTGCTTAAGATTCTCATTCTCTCTCCCTCCACCCCTCTCCCCCAGTCATGCTCTCTGTCTCTAAAAAAAATTTTTTTTAAATCTTTAAAAAAAAAAATATATATATATATATATATATATATATATATATATCAGCACATGAATATGGAAGTAAGCATTAGTAAACACCTTGAAACGAAGCAGGTCTTTTTTTCTCTGAAAACTATAATGCCAAGAATTTTCCCTTTCACACCAGTTCTTATTTAGGGCCATGGCTGCTGGAGAGTGTATGAAAGGAATCACCTTGCAGAACAGAGAAAGCTCTTGGGCAAGATGACCTGGTTTATAACCCTGTTTTTATCACTATTTGGGTTATTGGAAAATTAACACAATTTCCCTCACTGTAGTGTCCTCGTCTGTAAAAAGTCATAATTGTCTCCCTTGAAGTGTTAATATGCAAAGGAATTCAGTAGTTGCCAGAGAGCTAATTGGAATGGGGGGAAAGAAGGTCCTTAGCAAGAAGAACAGTAGACAAATCTAGAACCATTCCTGGCACACAGTGGTGCTCAGGAAGTTTTGCTAAATTAATGAATTTGCCTTCCCTGCTCTGATGGTATTGAGGGCAATTTCACAGCCTTCCAATTATGTGTCCAAAGCTGTCCTTCACCACCAGGGACACTGGACTGCAGACTCCTCAAGTATGTCCTATATAAGGTCAGGGCAAAAGATAGATGTTCCGAAGTTTCCTCTGTTTATGATATTAACATGAAAACCAAAAGGACCAGCTCCCTTCTGAAACACAAAGCAGGAAAATATTAAGGGAACAGTGTGTGTCTGTCCAATAATCCCATCCTGTCCTCTCAAAGATAATAAGACAAGTCAGCGTAAAGTCTGGGAAGACGAAGGTATGAATCCCATGGTAGCTGGGGATGTCCAAGGATAGCATAAATGGGGAAATTAGCTGAATTATATGTGGTTGCCATTTTAGTAAGTCAAAGACAGTTGCAGGTGGGTAACGATCCAAACCAAGACACCTACATTTCTTACTAGAGCTGAAGATGCTTCTGGTGGAGGGAGACATCAAGACTGCCTCTTTCTGGTTCAGTTTGGTGTCACTCACACTAATCCACCTTACACCAAGTCCAGGCCTATTGCCTCTGGGTCTCTGGACACCTGAGCTGTCTCCTATCCACTGTGCCTTTACATAGACTATATCCTCTGCCCATATCAGCCTGCACCTCGTTGCCCGCCTTCTCAGGCTATGACTCAGCTCCTGTGCTACGCCTTCCCTGATCCCCTGCCCTAAAATTGAACTAGTCACCTCCTTATGTGTGCTTCCCTTGCACTTAGTAAAGTCCCACGCATTCAGTAGACATTTATTATGCACTTGGGAGCCAGGACTTTGCAAGATTCTCAATAGTTCATGCCCATAGGGAGATACTAAAGGGGCTCACACAGCATTTTTTGCTGTATTATAACTAGCTTCTGACCTGCCTGTCCATTCCTCAGGCTGGGAGGTAACGTGTCCTCACCCCCTCCCTTTCCAAAGACACGCTGGCTTAGACTAAAGTCACCTAGCAAAACAATTACTGGGAGTAACCACAACTGCACAACCAGAGCAATCATTGTAAAAGTATTATGAAAATAATAAAGTTTTAGTGGTAATGTCTCTGAAGTTACAGGTTAAAGTGCCTCAGATCTTAACTTTTTCCTGTTACCACACCTGACAAGTGATAATGATATAGTAAAACCTTGGATTGCAAGTAACTTGTTCTATGAGTGTTCTGCAAGACAAGCAAACATTTCTAATAAATTTTAACTTGATAAACAAGCGATGTCCTGTAATACGAGTAGTACGCGACGTCAAAGGTCACATGAACACAACTGAGTCAGTGGTTCTCTCTCTCACTGCGGGATTATGGGTGATCATCTCCCATGCTCAGATGCTTGGTCTCAAGCCACAGTGTTTGGCAGAAGTCAGTGATTTTTCAGAACATTGGAAGGTGCCCACGACTGGCACTAGTGTATTTTTTGTCACTTCAAAGCACCTATGGACAGTCCTTCACTTTTCCATACATGAGTAAGCTTACGAATGTTTTGCTTCATTCTAGGTCAGGCTGCCTGCAGATATAGAGCCCTTTGCTCTGATGCCTCATTGCCAGTTACATTAAATACAGTATATGACAAGAGTTTATTAATACTGTACTGTAGTCAACATCCGTGTGAGTGTATACAATGGCCCCCAAGCAGAAAAAGATCACTGAGCCAATAGATAGCAGTGATTCCGTTAGTGATAGTGAGAGTCATCCTACACAATAACCCTCTCTCTTGTCTCTCTCACACCAGCCACGAAGGTTTTCAAAGGTGAGTGCAGATTAGTTTATTTTTCTTTATATTTTGTATTTTCTTTATTATTTTGTATTATACTACAGTATTATAATCATTTTTATATGAATATTTTTAGGTTGTGGAACAAATCATCTGAGTTTCCCTTATTTCTTATAGGGGAAATTTGCTTTGATATACAAGTGCTTTGGATTACAAGCATGTTTCCAGAACAAACTATGCTCACAAACCAAGGTTTAACTGCACATATTGCATATCCATGGATGTACTTTTGCTTCATTAGCTTTAACTACAATGGCCATATTATGCTATCATTCAAACGATTCCCTGTGTTCAGCCTTGACCCACTAGCTGCAGCTTCTCTCAGGGTTTTCTGTTCTCCTTCCTTCAGAGAACTTATCCAGGGTGCCAAAGGAAAAAGGAAAAAAGGAAAGTCTTTCAGACTTACCCAGTTAGAGGTTTGGTTCGCTGGAGTGAGAGCCCCAGCTGTCAGGTGCCTACATGTGTCATGTCTTCTGCCCCACCAAGTTATTCTGTAAAAAATAACACTTCATATAATCCTGAGGTGACTCATAGAAGGTGTCAGATAATTCGGGTCCTCTGAGGACTCCATTTGAAAAACGGAAGAGCAATGTAATTCTTCCCAGATTAGTTGTGACTTTTACTCTCATTTCATTATTTTAATACAATTTTGGCCACAATTTACTTGCAGAATGGCAGAGAACAGAGACCTATCAGGTAGGAGGAAAATAAGACAATTTACTTAATAACGACCTCAGAGTGGGGTGTGGGCATGAGAAAGAGCCAAGTAGAGGAGAGAACAGAAGGGAGGATTTGAAACAGGGGCTCAGAGTGGCAGAGATGCCAACACAGGGCACAGGATTGGCCAGGCAGGCTCACTGAGGAGACTGAAGGGGTGGGCTCCACAGCCAGCAATGGGAGAAGAGGGATCTTGTAGTCCCTTCTTCTGTGGAGAAGCCAATATGCATGAGGGGGGTGCTGACAACTTGGTGGGGCACAGGGAGGGAAACTGAGAGAGATTCAGACCGATGGACCTGATTTCTCAGTGAATTAGAAGACAAAGCCTCCTGAAAGAGAAAAAAAAAGTGGGTGGTGGGATTTGAAAGGAGGGGAGGAGAAAACATCTGAAAAACTGTGGGAAAATGGGAGGAAGCTGATTTGGGATATGGAGTAGTATTGGTCAAGGTTGAGAACAGTGAGCTTGTGGTAGCAGCAATCCCCACAGAGAATAATTTTGCTCTTGCAGAACTCAGGACTGGGTAGTAGAGGAGAGAAGGGGGCCAAATGGCTGACCCCAGAATTGAGGTTTTGCTTGGTGGGTGGCACTAGGATGTGAAGGTACTGGCTGAAGGACTTTCCTAGGAGTGATAGCCTGTGAGTCTGCACTTAGAACTTGGAGGGCTGGGTGACAATGAAGGGCTGGTGTGGTTAATATCTTTAATCCATAAAATACATAAAAAGCTCCTACCCTTTAATTAGAACACTGTGAGTAAACCTTTGCCTTCCCTTAAAACAATAGACATAAGTCATGAACAGGAATTACAAATAACCTAACAAATATATGGAGAATGTCTGACCTCATTAGGGGTCAAAGCAATGAGGATTTAAATACAGAAGTATCATTTTTCACCCACCATGGTACAAAAAAAAAGCCTACTTTCAAAAAACAAAAATTTACTTCATGCTGATGGATGAGAGGACAACTATAGGGGTATAAATTAATATAAATCTTTATTTTTTTTTATTTTTTTTAACATTTATTTATTTTTGAGACAGAGAGAGACAGAGCATGAACGGGGGGAGGGCCAGAGAGAGAGGGAGACACAGAATCTGAAGCAGGCTCCAGGCTCTGAGCTGTCAGCACAGAGCCTGATGCGGGGCTCGAACTCATGGACCGTGAGATCGTGACCTGAGCGAAGTCGGACGCTCAACCGACTGAGCCACCCAGGCGCCCCAATATAAATCTTTAAGAAGATAATTTGGCAACAATTTCTAGAAGGCTTAAAATTTCTCCCCCTTGAATTAGTCATTTTATTCCCTGTAGTTTATACTAAGAAAATAATACAGATGAAGAAGACTTTTACACAGACTATTTTTTGTAAGTTCACCTGGAAGAATATGTTTTGAAAAAGAATAAGAGGGGGGCCCATGGGTGCCTCAGTCAGTTAAGTGTCCAACTCTTGATTTTGGCTCAGGTCATGATCTCCCCGTTCATGAGACAGAGACCCGCATCAGGCTCCACACTGCCAGTACAGAGCCTGCTTTGGATTCTCTCTCTCCTTCTCTCTCTCTCTCTCTCTCTCTCTCTGACCCCCACCCCCCCCACCAAATAAATAAATAAACTTTAAAAAAAGAGTAAGAAGAGGAACCTAACTTAATAAATATCAAAACTATAAGCTATTGATACTAACACTACATGATGCTGGCACAGAAATTTCCACATTGCTCTGGAGAACAAAATCAACCCAGAATAGACCCAGATACATATGGAATAGGTAGATTATAAATCAGTAAGGAAAATCCTGGCTTTTTAATGAATGGTGTTGATACAATGGACTATACAATTGGGACCAAAACAAATTGGATTCTTAGTTCACATCATAAACAAAAAAAATATATTGATATATGATAATTACAATTGTTTTAAACTTATGATTATTAAAAGAATATATAGGAGAATATTTTTATTATCCTTAAAGTACAGAAAACCCAAACATTACACAAAATCTAAATAGGATAAAGGTAATAAACTATTGATTTGAATAAAAATTAAAACATCTTTATTAACAAACACACTCTCAAAAAAATTAAAAAATGATTCAACAAGATGGCAAGACAATTCAATGAAGAAATAATATTCTTTTTACCAAAAAGTGTTGGGACCACATGTATATACCCTGTATATCTACATGTAAAAGAAGTATTCAAAAAACAAAATGATTAGTTGATAAATGAAAGAGTTATAAAATTAATATGTGTAGTGTATTTACATTTTTTATTTTTAAAATGTATACAAAGGGATCGAAAAGCTAGAAGGATGTGCAACCTATAAGTGGTAGGACTTCTTTTTATTTTAGTTTTGTTCTATGTGTTAATTTATAGTTTCCATAATTTCTACAATAAATATATATAGCTCTTACAATCAGAAAAAATGATATAGTTTTAGAACACTCAATGTTAGCTCAGAATATACATGCTTTATATTATTGTAGGAAAAAATATACCAAGTACTAGAGATTCGTGTCATATAACTGCCTCTTGAAAGATTTTTTTCCCAACCTGCTCTGAATCTTCTCAGAGTACCAGCTGAGTGGATAGTGGGCCATGTGGTTCCACCCCTTTGACCACAGCTATTCGGACCAGGGGTAAACTTGACCCTGATCAGGCTATGAGATTATCTCCCAGGACTTGTAATTTGGACTCAGAGCCTCTAGTCAATTCTCTCCTGAGTTCTTGGACTAAGAGACCAGGTAGGGATAAGGTAAACATTTTCCACCATATGTATAGAAACAAGGAAGTCAGTCCTCATAGAAAAAAAGATCAATGGGGCGCCTGGGTGGCGCAGTCGGTTAAGCGTCCGACTTCAGCCAGGTCACGATCTCGCGGTCCGTGAGTTCGAGCCCCGCATCGGGCTCTGGGCTGATGGCTCGGAGCCTGGAGCCTGTTTCCGATTCTGTGTCTCCCTCTCTCTCTGCCCCTCCCCCGTTCATGCTCTGTCTCTCTCTGTCCCAAAAATAAATAAAAAACGTTGAAAAAAAAAAATTTTTAAAAATAAAAAAAAAAAAAGAAAAAAAGATCAATATAGAAGAACAAGCAGCTGGAGAGAACATGAAACATTTAAAGACTGCCAGTATCTTTAGTAAAGGCTACATTGCTTACTAATTCTTTTTTGTGAAAATGAATCTTTCTGGCTGACTTCTATGTCTGGTTTATGCAAAACACTATGCAGGGAAACTCCAACTGAAGACAGAGGAGACCCTGAGAATACAAATCCCTGAGAATTAGCAAAAATTCCTGAAAGAATTTCAAACTTTTAAAAGTCTTTAAGGGGCATCTGGGTGGTTCAATCGGTTAAGCATCTGACTTCAGCTCAGGTCATGATCTCACATTTTGTGGGTTCAAGCCCCTCATCAGGCTCTGTGCTGACAGCTCAGAGCCTGGAGCCTACTTTGGATTCTGTGTCTCCATCTCTCTCTGCCCCTCCCCAGCTCGCTCACTCTCTCTCTCTCAAAAATAAAAATAAACAGAGGGGAGCCAAGATGGCGGAACAGCATGGAAGTTTTTTGTGTGTCTCGTGTCCATGAAATACAGCCAGACCAACACTAAACCATCCCACATGCCTAGAAAACCGATTGGAAGATTAACACAACAATCTGCACAACCTGAACCACAGAATTCAGCAGGAAGAGCTGAACTTGGGGAGCAAGAAGCCCCGAAAGGTAGGGAACCCCTTTTGTGGGCAGAGAGAGGACGGAGACTGGGGAGGAGGGGAGCATACGGGAAAAGCACCCCTCCCAGAAGCAGCTGGAGAGAAACAGCCGCAGGGACTAAACTAAAAAGGGAGAAAGGAGAAAGGAGAGGGTTTAAATCCCATTAAGACTGTAAACAAGGGGAGCGCAAAGGCTGCAACTCCGCAGCTCAATACCTGGTGGTGCTCTGGTGGGACAGGTGAATCCCCAGGAACAGAGTGGGGTCCGGGAGGTTCTCGGGCCACACAGGGAAAAGCGGTTCCACTGCTGGAAGGACATTTGAGAGAGACTGTTGAAGCCGCCTGGTCACAGCAGACCCCGGAAGGCAGCCACATTCACTGGTGCTGGGGCAAGGTCGTTGAGGGTGAAGCCTGGTGTCAGATGTGGGTTGCAATTTTCCATGGTCCCTGAAACGCTGAGCCTACACTGTGTCGCGATTTTGGGGGGGGGGGGCGGGCAGGCACCTGGCTGCAGCCTCAGGGCACCGGCAGCAGCAGGGTCCAGCAAGAGTTCCTGGGTGCAAGTGACAATCGGCCATTGCTCATTTGGCTGTCGCTTGGTGAGACCCTCCCGCGGAGGGGCGGAGCAGGTCAAAGCCGAGTCCTTTGGAAGTAAGGGGCTGGGGGAAACAGCCGCATCTGAGACAAAACTTGGGAAAGAGGTACCGCCTGGGGCCTGGTCACGGAGAGTGGAAAAGCAGGGAGTGGATGAGAGTTGAAGGCGGAGGACTGGTGCGCGACTGCTGATCCGGGAGAACGGACTGGGTGGCTGGGTGGCGCCATTTTTCACCACTCCCGCGCATGCGCATGTGCACCTACGAACACCGCAACAATCCACCCGGGTAGGCTAGCAGCGCCATCGAGGGGTGAGCGGAGCTGTTACACTGAGCCCCGCCCAACTGGGCCAACTTTGCTCTTCAAGAACACAAGTCTCACCACCGGCTTAATTTATG
Organism: Lynx canadensis; assembly: GCF_007474595.2. Taxonomy (NCBI): domain Eukaryota; kingdom Metazoa; phylum Chordata; class Mammalia; order Carnivora; family Felidae; genus Lynx; species Lynx canadensis. Next base: position 82,772,900 of record NC_044309.1, on the reverse strand, counting down.
GACTATAAAGAGCTACATGGACTGACCTCTAGGGGAAAACAAAGGAGTTTCAATCCTATTTCAATCTGTTAGCAGGTTCATCTATTCAATTTTTTTTTCTTTTTCCTTTTTCTCTTTTACAATTCTTTTCTTTTTCTTGAATACAAAAAGAGAAAAAACTCAATTTTATTTTCAATTTTATTAAAAATATCTGTCTTTAATTTTTATTACTATATTTTTTACTTTTGTGTAAATTTTTTCAAATTCTACTTTACCTCATCATTTTATTTTAGTCTACTTCGGTGTACTCACCTTTCCAAATTTTCAAACAATTTCCTTTTTTTCTTTCTTTTTCTTTTTTCTCTTTTTCATTTCTTTTCTTTTTCTTGAATGTAGAAAGAGAAAAACGTCATTTTTCCTTTCAATTTCTTTTTAAAATATTCTTATTTAATTTTTATTACTATATTTTTTGCTTTTATGTAAATTTTTTCAAATTCTATCTTACTCCATCATTTTATTTCAGTCTACCACAGTGTATTCACTTTTTCAAATTTTCAAACGATTTCTTTTTTTTGTCTTTTCCCTTTTTCTTCTTTTATCTTTTTTCTCTTTTTCATTTATTTTCTTTTTTCTTAAATACAGAAAATGAAAAAAATCATATTTCTTTTTAATTTTCATTACAAATATTTTTCTATAATTTCTTTCTACTATATTCTCTACTTTTGTGTATTTTAATCTTCTTTAGTGTTTTTATTTTTTCAAATTCTCAAACGATCACCCTCTTTTTTTGTTTGTTTGTTTCTCTAATCTGTCAAACCACTTTCTACACCTAGATCAAAACACACCTAGGATCTAGCATCATCTATTCGATTTGTGTGTTTGGGTGTGTTTGTTTTTAATTTTTAATTTTAATATTTTTTTTAATTTTAATTTTTTTTAATTTCAATTTTTATACCTCATTAATTCCTTTTCTCCCTTCAAAATGACAAAACGAAGGAATTCACCCCAAAAGGAAGAGCACAAAGTAACGACAGCCAGGGGTTTAACCAACACAGACACAAGCAAGATGTCTGAACCAGAATTTAGAGTCATGATAATAAGAATACTAGCCGGAGTCGAAAATAGATTAGAATCCCTTTCTGCAGAGGTAAACGAAGTAAAAAATAGCCAGAATGAAATTAAAAATGCTATAACTGAGCTGCAATCACGGATGGATGCAGTGGCGGCAAGGATGGATGAGGCAGAACAGAGAATCAGCGATATAGAGGACAAACTTATAGAGAATAATGAAGCAGAAAAAAAGAGGGAGATTAAGGCAAAAGAGCACAATTTAAGAATTAGAGAAATCAGGGACTCATTAAAAAGGAAAAACATCAGAATCATAGGGGTCCCAGAGGAGGAAGAGAGAAAAATAGGGGTAGAAGGGTTATGTGAGCAAATCATAGTGGAAAACTTTCCTAACCTGGGGAAAGACACAGACATCAAAATCCAGGAAGCACAGAGGACTCCCTTTAGATTCAACAAAAAACTACCATAAACAAGGCATATTATAGTCAAATTCACAAAATACTCAGGCAAGGAGAGAATCATGAAAGCAGCAAGGGAAAAAAAGTCCTAACCTACAAGGGAAGACAGATCAGGTTTGCAGCAGACCTATCCACAGAAACTTGGCAGGCCAGAAACGAGTGGCGGGATATATTCAATGTGCTGAATCAGAAAAATATGCAGCCAAGAATTCTTTATCCAGCAAGGCTGTCATTCAAAATAGAATGAGAGATAAAAAGTTTCCCAGACAAGCAAAAATTAAAGGAGTTTGTGACCACTAATATATATGTAAAATAAATAAATACCAAAAGCAACAAAAGATTAGAAAGGACCAGAGAACACCACCAGAAACTCCAACTCTACAAGCCTCATAATGGCAATAAATTCATATCTTTCAGTACTCACCCTAAACGTCAATGGACTCAATGCTCCAATAAAAAGACATTGGGTAACAGAATGGATAAGAAAACAAGACCCACCTATATGCTGTTTATAAGAGACCCATTTTAGACCTAAAGACACCTACAGATTGAAAATAAGGGGATAGAGAACCATCTATCTTGCTAATGGTCAACAAAAGAAAGCCAGAGTAGCCATACTTATATCAGACAATCTAGACTTTAAAATAAAAACTGTATCAAGAGATGCAGAAGGGCATTATATCATAATCAAGGGGTCTATAGACCAAGAAGACCTAACAATTGTAAACATTTATGTGCCAAATGTGGCAGCACCCAAATATATAAATCAGTTAATCACAAACAAAAAGAAACTCATCGATAGTAATACCATAATAGTAGGAGACTTCAACACCCACTCACAGCAATGGACTGATGTAATCAAAATATCAACAAGGAAACAATGGCTTTGAATGACACATTGGACCAGATGGACTTAACAGATATATTCAGAACATTTCGTCCTAAAGCAGCAGAATATACATTCTTCTCCAGTGCACATGGGACATTGTCCAGAATAGACCATATACTGGGACACAAATCAGCCCTAAGTAAGTACAAAAAGATTGAGATCATACCGTGCATATTTTCAGACCACAATGCTATGAAACTCGAAATCAACCACAAGAAAAAATTTGCAAAGGTAACAAACACTTGGAGACTGAAGAACATCCCACTAAAGAATGAATGGGCTAACCAAACAGTAAAGAAGAAATTAAAAAGTATATGGAAGTCAATGAAAATGATAGCACCACAACCCAAAACCTCTGGGATGCAGCAAAGGTGGTCATAAGAGAAAAGTATATAGCAATCCAGGCCTTCCTAAAGAAGGAAGAAAGATCTCAGATACACAACCTAACCTTACCCCTTAAGGAGCTGGAAAAAGAATAGCAAATAAAACCCCAAACCAGCAGAAGACAGGAAATAATAAGGATTAGAGCAGAAATTAATGCTATTGAAACCAAAAAAAAAAAACAGTAGAACAGATCAATGAAACCAGAAGCTGATTCTTTGAAAGAATTAACAAAATTGATAAACCACTAGCCAGTTTGATCAAGAAGAGAAAGGAAAGGACCCAAATAAGTAAAATCAAGAATGAAAGAGGAGAAATCACAACCAACACAACAGAAATAAAAACAATAATAAGAGAATATTATGAACAATTATATGCCAATATTATATGCCAATAAAATGGGCAATCTGGAACAAATGGACAAATTCCTAAAAACATATACACTACCAAAACTGGTGGGAATGCCAACTCATGTAACCACTCTGGAAAACAGTATGGAGGTTTCTCAAAAAACTAAAAATAGAACTACCCTATGTCCAGCAATTGCACTACTAGGTATTTATCCAAGGGATACAGGTGTGCTGTTTTGAAGGGACACATACACCCCCATGTTTATAGCAGCACTATCAACAATAGCCAAAGTATGGAAAGAGCCCAAATGTCCACCGATGGATGAATGGATAAAGAAAATGGATAACAATGGAGTATTACTCAGCAATCAAAAAGAATGAAATCTTGCCATTTGCAACTACGTGGATGGAACTGGAGGGTATTATGCTAAGTGAAATTAGTCAGTCAGAGAAAGACAAAAATCATATGACTTCATTCATATGAGGATTTTAAGAGACAAAACAGATGAACATAAGGGAAGGGAAACAAAAATAATATAAAAACAGGGAGGGGGACAAAACAAAAGAGACTCATAAAAATGGAGAACAAACTGAGGGTTGCTGGAGGGGTTGTGGGAGGGGGGATGGGCTAAATGGGTAAGGGGCATTAAGGAATCTACTGAAATCATTGCTTCACTATACACTAACTAATTTGGATGTAAATTTTAAAAAAGAAAAAGTTAAAAAAAAGATTAAAAAAGAATAAAAATAAACATTAAAACAAAAAAAGACTTCAAAGACTGTGGATTTAGTAGAATCCAAGCTGAGCACTCCTAAAGATAAAGGTTGACCTAACTAATATCTTAGTTAAAGGTGGAGCACAGAAATTGCACTAGGATTTTTCTATGATACAGTGAAAGAGGAGAAATAGAAAAAGGAAGACACAGAGTATAGGGGAGAGACTTACTAGGCCAGATGGTAAGAGAAGGGCTGTGGCTTCACCTTCCTTTTTGTCCTCTCTTTCGCCACCTAAGAACTGTGAAGCAGGCCTGGAATTCTAGTCTAGGATGTACATTTGTAGTTGGCAGAGTCAGACAACCACTGTTACCCCATTTTTCTGAGGAGACACAGTGCCATGGCTGAGCTCAAGCCCATCTCTTTATGGAACTGATTCTACCTTCTAGTTTCTGGGGGGCGGGGGGAGGGTGTCTTATTTCTCTTACTCTACTACCTACGAGGAATCAGTCTTTACCAAACTTGAGGAAACCAGAGACATCAATCGGGTAAGGGATCTGTAGGCCCAGCCCCAAGGATTGACTCCTTTTTCCATTTCTTTCCCATTTCTTTCCTGTTTGTCTCCCTTCTTTTTTTTTTTTCAATATATGAAATTTATTGTCAAATTGGTTTCCATACAACACCCAGTGCTCGTCCCAAAAGGTGCCCTCCTCAATACCCATCACCCACCCTCCCCTCCCTCCCACCCCCCATCAACCCTCAGTTTGTTCTCAGTTTTTAAGAGTCTCTTATGCTTTGGCTCTCTGCCACTCAAACCTCTTTTTTTTTTTTTCCTTCCCCTCTCCCATGGGTTTCTGTTAAGTTTCTCAGGATCCACCTAAGAGTGAAAACGTATGGTATCTGTCTTTCTCTGTATGGCTTATTTCACTTAGCATCACACTCTCCAGTTCCATCCACGTTGCTACAAAGGGCCATATTTCGTTCCTTCTCATTGCCACATAGTACGCCATTGTGTATATAAACCACAATTTCTTTATCCATTCATCAGTTGATGGACATTTAGGCTCTTTCCATAATTTGGCTACTGTTGAGAGTGCTGCTATAAACATTGGGGTACAAGTGCCCCTATGCATCAGTACTCCTGTATCCCTTGGGTAAATTCCTAGCAGTGCTATTGCTGGGTCATAGGGTAGGTCTATTTTTAATTTTCTGAGGAACCTCCACACTGTTTTCCAGAGTGGCTGCACCAATTTGCATTCCCACCAACAGTGCAAGAGGGTTCCCGTTTCTCCACATCCTCTCCAGCATCTATAGTCTCCTGATTTGTTCATTTTGGCCACTCTGACTGGCGTGAGGTGATATCTGAGTGTGGTTTTGATTTGTATTTCCCTGATGAGGAGCGACGTTGAGCATCTTTTCATGTGCCTGTTGGCCATCCGGATGTCTTCTTTAGAGAAGTGTCTATTCATGTTTTCTGCCCATTTCTTCACTGGGTTATTTGTTTTTCGGGTGTGGAGTTTGGTGAGCTCTTTATAGATTTTGGATACTAGCCCTTTGTCTGATATGTCATTCGCAAATATCTTTTCCCATTCCGTTGGTTGCCTTTTAGTTTTGTTGGTTGTTTCCTTTGCTGTACAGAAGCTTTTTATCTTCATAGGGTCCCAGTAATTCATTTTTGCTTTTAATTCCCTTGCCTTTGGGGATGTGTCAAGTAAGAGATTGCTACGGCTGAGGTCAGAGAGGTCTTTTCCTGCTTTCTCCTCTAGGGTTTTGATGGTTTCCTGTCTCACAATCAGGTCCTTTATCCATTTTGAGTTTATTTTTGTGAATGGTGTGAGAAAGTGGTCTAGTTTCAACCTTCTGCATGTTGCTGTCCAATTCTCCCAGCACCATTTGTTAAAGAGACTGTCTTTTTTCCATTGGATGTTCTTTCCTGCTTTGTCAAAGATTAGTTGGCCATACGTTTGTGGGTCTAGTTCTGGGGTTTCTATTCTATTCCATTGGTCTATGTGTCTGTTTTTGTGCCATCTCCCTTCTTTACTGTAGAACACCAACTAATAAGCATAGAAGAAATTATGGCATTAGAAAATTGCCATTTTGCAACTATCATAATTCATTCAAGCAAGAATTGTGAATGGATGGTAAAACTAAGAGGTGAAAATTTGATTAGAATTCAGGTATGTACATACTCTCAAATGTTTCCCACAAAATACTTATTAATTACAAAGAGAAAAATAGTAAATTTTACAGTTGAGAAAATGGACAGGCAGAATACCAAGTGATCAAAGTTAGTATCACCAATAATAGTATGAATTCACATTGTGTACTTCCTGATTATGATGCATTAAGAAGAAGGCAGTATCACTTCTGTGGCATTTCTGCCCAAAATGTCTGCGGTGAACCCAATCACAAAGAAGTATTAGGCAAATATAAATTGAGGAATATTCTGCAAAATAAAAGGGTTATACTATCAACAATAGCCAAAGTATGGAAAGAGCCCAAATGTCCATCGATGGATGAATGGATAAAGAAGATGTGGTGTGTATATATATATATATACACACACACAATGGAGTACTAGTCAGCAATCAAAAAGAATGAAATCTTGCCATTTGCAACTACGTGGATGGAACTAGAGTGTATTATGCTAAGTGAAATTAGTCAGAGAAAGACAAAAATCATATGACTTCACTCATATGAGGACTTTAAGACACAGAACAGATGAACACAAGGGAAGAGAAGCAAAAATAATATAAAAAACAGGGAGGGGGACAAAACATAAGAGATCTTAAATATGGAGAACAAACAGAGGGTTACTGGAGGGTTTGTGGGAGGGGGGATGGGCTTAATGGGTAAGGGGCACTAAAGAATCTACTCCCGAAATCATTGTTGCACTATATGCTAATTAATTTGGATGTAAATTTTAAAAATTAAATTAAATTTAAAAATAAATAAGTAAAATAAAATAAAAGGCTTATATTCTTCATAACTGAAAGACATAGAAGCTAAAAGACTCAGAAACTATTACAGATTGAAAGAAACCAAAGAGAAATGACCAAAAAGTGCAATATGTGATCCTGGATTGGGTCCTGGAGATAAACGCAACACATATACACAGATACGACTTTGTTAGGACAACTGATAATATTTGAAAGGGAAGCTAGACAGTAGTATTGTCTTTATATCAATTTCCTGAATTAGATGGTTTAACTGTAGGCATGTGGAAGGATTCTTTATCCCTGGAAATGTACCCTAAAGTATTTAGGGGTAAAAGGGCATCATTACCCTCAACTTAGCCTCAAACAGTCAGAGAGAGGAAGATAGAGAGAGAATGATAAAGTAAATACAGTAAAATATTAAGAATTAGAGAATCTGGATGAAGGGGATACGAGTGTTATTTGTACTATTCTTGCATCTTTTCTGTGGGCTTGAAATTGTTTTAAATATTTTCTTTAAAAAGAGAAGTAATCTGGGGTGCCTGGGTGGCTCAGTCAGTTAAGCATCCAACTTCGGCTCAGGTCTTTATCTTGGGGTTCATGAGTTTGAGCTCCGCGTTGGGCTCTGTGCAGACAGCTCAGAGCCTGGAGCCTGCTTCGGAATCTGTGACTCCCTCTCTCTCTGCCCCTCCACTACTCATGCTCTGTCTCTCCCTCTCAAAATAATAAAAATAAATGTTAAAAAAAATTTTTTTAGGTATTTTTTAAAAAAAATTTTAATGTTTATTTTGAGAGAGAGACACAGAGAGACAGAGTGCGAGCAGGGGAGGGGCAGAGAGAGAGAGAGAGAGAGGTAGACACAGAATCCAAAGCAGGCTCCAGGCTCCGAGCTGTCAGCACAGAGCCCCAAGTGGGGCTTGAACTCAGAAAGGGCAAGATCCGCCTGGGTGGCGCAGTCGGTTAAGCGTCCGACTTCAGCCAGGTCACGATCTCGCGGTCCGTGAGTTCGAGCCCCGCGTCAGGCTCTGGGCTGATGGCTCAGAGCCTGGAGCCTGTTTCCGATTCTGTGTCTCCCTCTCTCTCTGCCCCTCCCCCGTTCATGCTCTGTCTCTCTCTGTCCCAAAAATAAATAAATGTTGAAAAAAAAAAATTTTTAAAAAAGAAAGGGCGAGATCATGACCTGAGCCAAGGTCAGACGCTCAACCGACTGAGCCACCCAGGTGCCCCTACAGCTTCTTTTTTTAAGGTTTATTTATTTATTTTGAGAGAGAGTGCGTGAGTGGGAGAGGAGCAGAGTAAGAGGAAGAGAATCTCAAGCAGCCTCCTCACTGTCAGCACAGAACCAGATGTGGGGCTCCAAGTCATGAACCATGAGATCATGACCTGAGCCAAGATCAAGAGTGGAACGTTTAACTGACTGAGTCACCCAGGCGCCCCTAAATAAATAAACTTAAAAAAAAAAGAAAAGAAAGAAAAGAAAAAAGAAAATGGCAATTTATTGCATGGAAAACTAGACAATTTGACTTCTGTAGACTTCAAGTTGGGACTCTTTGTGTTGAGCAATTTCTTCCTGCCTACAACATTACCATTCTTTACATAATCACAAATAATCAGCAGCCAAAAAACCCATCATTGTTAAACCAGATAGACCACAAAATGACATTCTGTGGTCAGTATAATCCAGAAGGAATTAGTTTCCATTCTTGTATTTAAATTAGTCCTCAAAGATTGTAAGATTAGGCAGCGTACATGTACCACCTCCAGTATTACATGATAGGAATTATTTTGATAGCTGTCACAATAATAGCTGCAAAGTAGAACAGATGACACGTTAAATTGCAGGCACCTGCGATTTGGGCCTCTAACTGTGGCAAACCCAAATTCTAACTGGGTGAGTTTAGATTTTCCCTCTGTCTTAAGGCAGAGGAGACCCCGGCCATGTGGTTCGACCTGGCCTCCATGGGCCTGTACCTCCTTCTGCTCTGGTACTAGAAGCAGGTGTGACTTCATCACCAGCTGTGACTTGGGCTTTCAGGAACCTGCTGGCCATGCAGCTGGACCTCTGAGTCTGAATGTTCGACTGAGAAGGGGCCAAACAGCCAGATCTCAGGCAGTCTGGAGATAGGGACGCTGGGAATCACCGAGACAGAGAGCCTTACTGTGGCCACCCACTGGACAAAGGAGCACCCGTGGGAGTCTGTCCATTATACAGGCTGCTTAGTCCTCAATGTTTTCAGAATCACCAGATAACATGCCAGGTGAAAAGTGTCAGAGATCAGGATGGAGATATATTGAAGTTATGTTTTGTTTTGTTTTGTTTTGTTTTTTTACATGAGGACTCACAGATACATTAGTATTTATGAAATAAATATTTATACTTGGGACTTCCCTAAAAAGGGGGAGTTGTGTGGAATATATATGCCTCAGGATGGATGATAGAAGGAAGTTAACTGGCAGTGAGGAAATAGGTTTAACAGGCAAGAATATGTACCTGGAGAAGGGTTCCTGGGTGGCTCAGTTGGTTAAAAGTCTGACTCTTAACTTTGGCTAAGGTCACGATCTCACAGTTTGTGAGTTCGAGTCCCACATTGGGCTCTGAGCCAGCACTGGAGAGCCTGTCTGGGCTTCTCTCTCTCTCTGCCCAGCCCCCCAGCTTGTGCTCACACTCTCTCCCTCTCTCTCTCTCAAAATAAATAAATACACTTAATTTTTTTTTTAAAAAAAGAAGAAAATCGTGAGGAAACTGCAGGAAATGGCAGAAGGGAAGTCAGGGAGACTTCGTGGTGAAAGATACTTGAGGTGCTGTTGCCAGCTCTGAGACATGAATAATTACTGGAGACAGGCTTCCAAGACTTTATCCAAATCATAAGAATCTACACAGATAAGTTCTAGGAGCAAAGACTGGCTCCTGAGTGATAGCCAGCAAGGAACTGAAGATCTCAATCCTGTAACTACAAGAAAGTGAATTTGGCCCACAGATGAAAGGGCTTGGAAGCACATTCATACCCAGAACCTCCAGTGATCCTCTGATGATGGGCTCATAAATATTTACAAATATAATATCCTTAGGTCATACTAATAAATATTGAGCCACATTTTTATTCCCACAAGGAAGATGAGATAATGTCAGACCAAATGACCCCACCTCTGGACTGAGATGGTTGTGGGAAGCAATTCTTCTTTGCCTTTGAAGATAAATGGAGAAGCATGTAGCCTTGGTTTTTACTGAGCATGAGGGGAGTCATCCTGAAAATGAAGTCAGCCTCCGGGCCAAAGTACAGGGATTTGTAGAGAAATGTATAATTAGAGATGGATCTCTGACTAACCTATGTGTGAGGCCTACCCTTGGATTTTTCAGACACAGAGGAGGACTCTATTTTCCAACTCCCCTGCAGATAGGTTGGGGCAATTGTTGGCTGGGACTGCAGTCATCTGATGGACCAACTGAGATGGATGACCAGGAAGGTCCACACTACGGGCAGCTGATGCTAGCTGTCTGCTAGAAACCCAGCTGTGGCTGTCAACTGGAGTACCCACATGTGGCCTTTCTATGTAGCTCAAGATTCTCCTAGCGTGGTGCCTGGGTTCCAGGAGGAAGCATCTTGTGGTGTACATTCTAAGAGGCAGGAAATGGAAGCAGCTAGCAAGTTAAGGACTCTATCTGGGGTGGCACAGCATCATTTCCACCATATTTTATTGATTAAAGTAGCCACACAAGCCTGCCTTGATTCAACTGAAAAATAATCTCTGCCTCTTGATGGGGGAGTGGCAAAGTCACCTCGCCAAAGAGAATATGGTATTGGTGACACCGTCATGACCATCTTTGGAAATATAATATGGCATATCTTCCCACCAAATTCTTCACTGGACTATGACATGAAGTAGACATAAAATTATATTATCTTAATATCACAAAATTATATTATCTTAATTCACCGAATTAATTCACTTAATTATCTTAATTCACTTATTAATCTTATTCTGACTACCATACACAATATTTAAAAGAAAGTTTTTGAAGGGTGCCTGGATGGCTCAGTCGGTGAAGCATCTGACTTCAGTTCAGGTCATGATCTCACTGTGTGAGTTCGAGCCCTGTATCGGGCTCTCTGCTTTCAGTACAGAGCATGCTTCTGATCCTCTGTCTCCCTCCCTCTCTGCCCCTCCCCACTCATTCTCTCTCTCCCTCCCTATCTCTCTCTCTCTCTCTCAAAAATAAATAAACATTAAAAAGAAAATAAAATCATAAGGGAAAATACATTTGCAGTACTGTACTGTATTTGTTAAATCAAAAATATTTGTATATAAGTAGATCGTGAAGTTCAAACTCATGTTTTTCAGGGGTCAAATGTACAGTTAAGATAGCTGTGAAATGTGTCTAGCACCCGTTGTCTAAATCTCTGCATCTGAGTTGTGTATTGAGGCTGCTTCTGTGTCAAAGTGACTCAGAGGCAAAATAGGATATTTATTCTTACTGATACAATTTTAAACAGCAAAGGTTTTGACAGTCGGTGCTTTTCTAGAGAACAAGGTTTCTCAGTAAGTGAAAATGCAGTAGTCACTCAAACAAGGGGGTTATTAAGACAGTTAACAGTTGCAGTGCATCCTTTGGATAAACCTTTGGCCAGAAATTTGGCAGAAATTTACTTTCTCGGTTGAAGTTAATATTTACTTTCTCCAGGACCAGAGCAGGACACATGGGATGCAGAGAAGCAGGGGCAAATGGTGCTGGGACTTGATTAATCTTTTTCTTTCTTTGCAATTCACTTTGTAGCGCTCTTGCGTTTTCTTTCTCTACATATCCCTCCCGCTCCCAATCTTGAAAAGAAAACAGGGAATTAATATTCTCCCCCAGCCACTGCAGTCCTTTCATCTCTGATAGCCCTGGGCCCCAAGCATGACACAAGAAGTGAACATTTTAGCTCGGGGGCTCTATCTGTTTGAGGAAAGTAAAATATCTTCCTTTGAGACTTGGCAGGCAAAGCCTTTTCAAAGCTGTTGACAGGCTGTCCTACAAAAGCCACCTTCTCCTCTGACACCTGCAGGATGGTTCTAGCCTATGACCCTGCTCAAGACCCTTTCATATTCACTCTTTATCAGTTAACACTTTCTGTACTTGTTTAATATGCCCATTATTTCAGGTAAGTTGTAATCTTTCTGAGAGAAGGAATGTTGCCATAAATGTGTATGTATTTAATATGCATAAAAATCTTTTGGTCTTTCTCAGGAGCTCCCAGTGGTGTTGAGTACAGAAGAATCAGCAAATACCTCCTGCCCAGGTTGGTGCTGGCACAGCACCAAAACAAGACCCCTTGTCCTTTCCCATTTGAGCGAAAAAGTTGGTAATAGGTAGGAGGGTAGGGAGAGTGTTGAACCAAAACCATGTATTGTACGAGATGCTACCTTCTTGGCTTATGAATTCTTAACTCTTAAAAAATGAAAATAGGGAGGGGTAGTTCATTTTAAAATCAAAGCAAGTCTGGGGGTGGCAGTCACCTGAGGGCATCCTCAGCCTGAGAACGAGTGACCATCCTGAAGGGGTACAGGATGAGACATGCCAAAATGCGCCACTTTGGTATAAAGATCATTTCGAGTTAAAAGTAATAAAAACCCAACAGATACCAGAAAGGCTTTCTGCCTCCCCCATAACTGCCTAAATTTACACTGGAAAGGAGAGCCTGCAACAGAAAGAGAAGTACTAACCGAGACCCCTTTTTACCAAGGGAACTCTGCTGCACGATAGAACAATCTTGTTTTTCCAAGCATCTCTTCTCACCTTCTGGGCTAATGACTTTCCTTCCCTTTGTGGCCTCAGGCCCTTAGCTTTGTTCTTAGCTCATGTAGGCTTCATGTTGCTCATTATCTTCAGAATTTCATGTCTGTGTGGATTCCCCGTACATACACGCATTAAATTTGATTTTCTCCTGTTAATCTGTCTCATGTCAATTTGATTCTAAGTCCAATTAGAAGGACCATAGGACAGAGGAGGTCTTCCTCCCCAACAATCCCCTACCTTGTCAGTCGTAAGGAGGACAGATGTTATGGGCTAATTGAATGTACATGAGGATAAGGATCGTGACTGATCCCCACTTGTCTCCTTCATTTCCTCTTCCTCCTTCTTTGCCTTCTCTTCCTCCTCTTCTACTTGTTCCTTTCTGCTTCATCTACTTCTTCCTCTTTTTCCTCTCTCTTCTTTCTCCTACATCCTTGTGTAAATCCCAAAGTGTTTCCCAAACTCACTGCCCAACTGCTGTGTCACTAATATACCCACCCTGTTTCCTGGGAGAGTGACCAGTGATGTGCTCTAACAGGGACCTCAGAAAGCACACTGTGTGCTGCATCCAGTTGCTGGAGTGTCAAGACATTGGTTAATAAAAAGTAGTTATGGTATCACACTTTCACAAAAGACTTGATCTTTGACCTCTTGGCAATTTTCTTCTTGCCCATGGCAACTGTCATGTTGCACGGAGAGTGGTCAATTCCAGCCACCAGAGCATGGTTTAAGGATGGTCTGAGGTGCCATCATCAACGTTCTTCATGATGACTACTTTGCATCTGGAGTAACTTATGGCCAGGACCAGGACCACCTTCCCAGGTTTCATGAACTTGCCCATCTCAACAGCAGCCACTTGAGCCTACAGCAGAAAGGAAGAAATGACACTGCTGCTTGGACAATCATTTTAATCACTCCCTCATTTATTCTCAACTCACTTGCCTGTCTTCAGGAAAAGCATCCTCACTCAGCCAAACTACAACTCTGGTTGAATCCACCCTGTGCCTGCTCCACACGTGGAACATGGCTGAAGAACAGCTAAGCTGATGCGTATTTAAATTGACAAACTTCCTAAAAACAACAGCAACAACAACAACAACTTTCAAAAAAGGGGTGCCTGGGTGGCTCAGTCGATTGAGCATCCCACTTCGGTTCAAGTCATGGTCTCGAGGTTTGTAAGTTCGAACCCCACATCAGGCTTGCTGCTGTCAGCCTGTCAGCACAGAGCACACTCAGATCCTCTGTACCCCTCTCTCTGCCCCTCCCCCACTTATTTTTGCTCTCCCCAAAATAAATAAATATTTTTAAAAAAACACTTTAAATTGACAAACTTCTATTGGGCCCTGAATGCTGCCCAACTAGCATATTATCCTTCCCCTAGCCCATTCTGTCCCACACTCTCAGGCAAATACTTTACCCTTTCTTCTCTTTCCTCAAACTTCCAGTGTGTCCCCCAGCTCACTTTGAGGAAGCAGTCTTGCTTCCTACTTTACAGAGAAAATTGAAGCGTTTTGAAAGAACTTCTACCACTCCCAGTACCTCAGACTCTCAGTGTCTTTGAGAACACAGGCTGCCTTCTCACCTATCATCAGAGATGAACTCTCCACGTGCATGTCAGCCAATCCTTCCACCTGTGCACCAGGTCCTCCTGCATATGACACTCACTTCCTTCTCACCAACTCGAGCCAGCCTGTCGGCACACAAACACAGTTATTTCTCTCACCTTAAAAACAAAACAAAACAAAACAAAAAACAAGCAAGTAAGAAAACTCGTGCCTCTCCCCCACAGGTACCACCCACTTCCTTGTTCTCCTATAATAATCACTCCTCCAAAGAGTACATGCTGTCTCTGGTTTCTCCTTTTCCCATTCTTTCTAAAAACCCATTCCAACTAGGCTTTGCCTCACAATGCCCCTGTAAGTGCTCGTGTCAAAGCCACCAATAACCATGGATAAATCGAATAGCCCTTTATCAGTCTTCATCTTACTTGACCTATCAGCATTTGACACAGCTGATCATGCCCTGCTTAATATGCTTTGTTTCCTGGGATCCAGGATGCCACATTTCACCTCGTTTTCCTCCTTCTTTCCTGGTCTTTACACTGGTGACTCCTGCCCTTCTGCCCAACTCCCAGTGTTGCCATGCTCCAGAACTCAGTCCTTGGACTTCTCTATCTTCACTCACTCCCTTGGTGAATTGATGCACTGACCATATCTTGACAAATCCCAAATTCATATTGTATCTGTGCCCACACCTCTCTCCCCAACTCTAATCTCAACTATTTCAACTGTCTCCTCGATCTCTCAGATTTTACATTTCCAAAACCCAACTCTTGATATTCCACCTCAGACCTGAAAAAAAGCAAATTTTTTTTTAAAAGGACTTGGGGGAAAAAAGGGACCTGGTGAACAATGACATGCTTATAGACAAATTTCCAATAATATATGTATATAAATTATAAATAAATACACACACATGGGGGTGCTCAAATGTCAACCTGATTAGTGTCTATAACCAAAAGAATTTGGAGGCCACTATCTTAAGTCATTAATCTTCACTCAAAGTTTTCACGAAGAAAGAAGCATTATTCCAAGTACTTTCTTTACACCTCACAGCAAGTCAGTGTGTTGTGTGACATTCTTCCCATTCATTCTTGTTCCACCGAACAAGAACTTGAGACATGAGAAACTTTTCTGATAGTGGGGTCATGGAGGTAGCTGTTATGTCCATCACAAACACATGCCTCTCTCTATAAAGAAGAGCAAATTGTGCGACCAATTATCCACAGATGGTATGAACTCCTTCCTGAACATTTCTCTCTCAGATTTTCAGGGAAGCTTTTAATTCATTTACTCAATAATAAACCAAACTTATAACTGACACTATAATAAAAGGCAAATACCTTACACCGCTCCTGCAACAAATGAGCCAAATGGCATTTTGATCAAAAGCATAAATGGAAGTTGATGATCTAAGGCCTTCATGTGGGGAAATTATTTTTCCAGACATTATCCAGTAGTCTAGACAAAATTCAATTTCCCTGAAAAGTAGTCAGTTTATAAGGTGTAGTTAAAACAGTGATGATTAATACTATTGTTTCTAATTGCCAAGGACATTTGTCCATGTTCCAAATACAGATCTCCATGTTCTCCCAGTTCATTCTTACCCTCCCAACCTCCCCTATCTCATTCAAACAAACAAACAAATTTAAAAGGGTTATGACTTTGCTTTTATTATCTAGGTTAGGCAATTGTTCCCCAATTTTCCATTGTTAAGAAACTAAATTCAACCAAGTAAATTTGAAGATTTAATTGGTTTTATTAAGTGATTCATGTATTGGGCAGCATCCCATCTAGCAAATACAGGGGGTTCCAAGGAACTGTACAAAAATGGAAGATTTTTAAAGACAGGGAAGGGGTGTAAAAAAAAGGAATGTATTATTACCAAGGAATGCATTGCTTTAGGCATGTCACCATCCTAAGGGGAATCAAAGGGGTCTACTAGGAAATGACCTACTAGTGTTGACAGTTTGGGTGGTTAAAGCCTACATTCCTGGGGTGAGTATTGAAACTACGGTTACTTAGGTATTAAGTATTGGTTTAGTGACATGGGGCATTAACATAAGTGACACCATAGGCCATCTGGTTGGCTCAGTTGGTAGAACATGCGATCTTGATCTCAGAGTTGTAAGTCTGAGCCCCACGTTGGGTGTAGATATTACTTTAAAAAATAAAATATTTTGGGGCACCTAGGTGGCTCAGTCAGTTAAGTGTCCAACTCTTGATTTTGGATCAGGTCATGATCTCCTGGTTCATGAGATTGAGCCCCATGTCAGGCTCTGCACTGACAGCCTGGAGCCTGCTTGGGATTCTCTCTCTCTCTCTCTCTCTCTCTCTGCCCCTCCCCTGCTTGCTCTCTCTCTCTCTCTCTCTCAAAATAAATGAATAAACTTTAAAATAAAATCTTAATTTTTCTTAAAAAACAATAACTGTTACAATTTTGGGCCTGTGGTTTTCTTTTTACACCATCAAGTTTTAATTTTGCCAAAGAAACATAATTACAGTCCTTTTAAAATCCCATCCAAAGTAGTCATTTTTCCATCATGAATTTATTAACCACCCAGTCACCTTAAGGGTTAACCAGCACAAAAGTCTTTGACTCATTCGTTTTTGCATTTAATGAAAGGTCATGCTGTTCAGTTTCTGAATATTGATATGAGCTGGGACCAGGCTTCACTGAAGATCATGGATGATGGAACTGGTTGGCCCTGAAAGACCTCTGAGCTCCAATGGGAAGGCATATAAAAGCAGGTGCAAGACTAACCCAGAAGAACAGCCTGTGCTTCAGAGCAGATGAGTCAATAGATTGGACATCGATGGTTCTGTGCTAAAGTACAATTGCTTCCCCAAGGGAGATTTTCTTCCTCTGACCCTTTCAGATTAGGTCCTAAAGCTTCAAAGAGAATGTAAGATTTAACAGAACAAAATAAGTCAATCACCACCTGGACTCAAAACCACATAGATTCAAGACAGAAAGGACTTGCCCTTGAAAGACCCAAGCAGAAACAACTGAACATCCAAGATGAGTTTGGCTCATCAAGAGGGGAGAGGTAGAGAGAAAGAGCCCGAGCTGACATGAGGCTCCTGAAGACAACACCACCTTGGCCAAGGCAAGGGTAGAAAAATTAGTGGATAAATTTAATATCCAATCTGTGTTTATGTTATGCTTAATCATGTTGAAGCTTTGGAATATTTCTTCCTTTAATCTATTCCTTTTTTTGTTACTTAAATACATTAATCTGGCATTTTGTGAAAACATTAATTCTGAATGTTAACCTGTCCACCCAAGATAAATATTTTATATTAAAGGAGTCTCTTTAATTCAAATGATGACTGTGATATCTCTGCCCAGAGCAATGTGACCCATAACTAATGCTGTCAAAACCATCTATTTCAATTCATTTGTCAATACATCATGTTTGCAAAAAGATGTCAGTGTTATGTGTTATAAAAGTTGAGCTAGATGTTTTCCTGGCTGGATTTATTGAGTTTTGTCAGATAGTTAACATTTCAGGCCAACCTCAAATTATTTTCTCTTTCAAGAAAAAGAAGCAAAGAAATTGGTTTTCATGTACACACACTAAGCAATTTACAAAAGTGCAGAATTCATATCTATAAAATGAGAATCATGATGTTGGTAAAAAGAAACACCTTTTAATCAAAAAGCATATATTAGGAGCACCTGGGTGGTTCAGTCTGTTGAGCATCCGACTCTTGATTTCGGCTCAGGTCATGATCTCACGGTTCGTGAAATGGAGCCCTGCATTGGGCAGTGTGGAGCCTGCTTGGAATTCTCTCTCTCCCTCCCTCTCTGCCCCTCCCCCACTCTCTCTCTCTCTCTCTCTCTCTCTCTCTCTCTCTCTCTCTTTCTCTCTCTCTCTCAAAATAAGTAAATAAACTTAAGTGTGTGGTAAACACCTGATTGCTCAAGATAATTGCACTTGATCCATTTTAGATCACTGTAATCTTTCTTTACTACTTTATATAACCAGTCACCAAGTCCCACTCATTCTTTCTTTGCAGTGCCTGTAGGATTCATCCTTTCTCTCCATTTCAAAATAAGACAATGGATTTTTAAATATTTTCTATAAACTGGAAAATACTATACAAATGCAAAATATTACTAACTATTTCCACTATGGTTTCCTTCCCCAAGCCATTAACATTGTCGTCTCCTCTTTAGATCCCTGTACCCTTCTGATTCCCCTTTCTCTAGTCTTACCCCTTCTTATTCCCACTAATTTCACATTAAAGACCATAACTATCTTGATCACAATAATCTTTCCTCTCTGGGACATAGAAGCAATAGCAAATATGACAAGCAAACACCTAACAGTGTGTCATACAAATGTCCACATATATTGGTAAACAAAAACCATCAAGACCTCATTAGATAAAAGAGCACAGAATTGGGGTGCCTGGGTGGCTCAGTCGGTTAAGCATCCAGCTTCAGCTCAGGTCACGATCTCACGGTTTGTGAGTTCAAGCCCCCCTTCGGGCTCTGTGCTGACAGCTCAGAGCCTGGAGCCTACTTTGGATTCTGTGTCTCCCTCTCTCTCTGCCCCTCCCCTGCTCACACTCTGTGTCTGTCTCTCAATAATAAATAAACGTTTAAAAAAATTTTTTAAAAAAAAGAGCACAGAATTATGTACTGTGGGACAGAAAAGAAATGGATCTACAGAGACCTCAGTCACCTTTGCTATAATTTAGAGGAGTTTTCCTATCTTCAAACTACCTCTTGTGGAGCCATGAAAATATTTATGCTCCCTGACCTTCTCCCAAAAATATAATATAGTACAAAACACAGATTTAAAGTCCCAGTGATACAGCAGTATTTACAAACACAAATATTTTTAAACAGAAATATCCAATTACTAGAAGTTACATGAATTATGAGTTATAATACAAATCATTAAAATGTATAAAGATTATAGGACCACCTGGTTGGCTCAGTCAGTTAAGCATCTGATTTCAGCTCAGGTCATGATCTCGCAGTTTGTGGGTTCAAGCCCCATGTCAGGCTCTGTGCTGACAGCTCAGAGCCTAGAACCTGCTTCAGTTTCTGTGTCTCCCTCTCCCTCTGTTGTTCCCTGACTCATGCTCTGCTCTCTGTCTCTCTCTCAAAAATAAATAAACATTAAAAAAATTAAATGTATAAAGATTATGTAGAAAGACAGTATATTAAGTGAAAAAAGGACATTGTTTTGACACTATAATTAAAATGTTAAAATCATGTCTGCATAGTGAAATGTGGGGAAAAAATCAGTTTGATTTGATAGGGTGACTGAACTCTGGTGAGTTGGATTATTATCTTTCTTTCATTTTCATTTCCATGAATGCTTTTCATGCAGTTTTTAAAATTGTTTTTTAAAAAATCTAGCTATTGATGATTTAAAGACAAAGTTGTTTGATCTTGGATCCTATTATCCCCTCTGTAATATAGGGATAATAATAATACACTCTTAGAGGGATTTTGGGACTTAATATTAGATGATGTTTTTGCCAGCATTTTGGAAACTGCCCCATATTAGGCAAATGTTAAGTCACATAAAAAGCTAGTGAAACGGGTGCCTGCGTGGCACAGTCAGTTAAGCATCCGACCCTTGACTTCAGCTCAGGTCATGATCTCATGGTTTGTGAATTCGAGCCCCACATAGGGCTCTGTGCTGACAGAGTGGAGCCTGCTTGGGATTCTGTCTCCCTCTCATTCTGCCCCTCCCCCACTCACTCTCTTTCTCTCTTTCAAAATAAATAAAAATAAGCTTAAAAAAAAAACACTAGTGAGATAGATCAAATCACAAGGATGTACGTTTTAAATATCTTACTTTTTTTTAAAATATGAAATATATTGTCAAATTGGTTTCCATACAACAGCCAGTGCTCATCCCAAAAAAGTGCCCTCCTCAATACCCATCACCGAGACCCTCCCCTCCCTCCCACCCCCCATCAACCCTCAGTTTGTTCTCAGTTTTTGAGAGTCTCTTATGCTTTGGCTCTCTCCCTCTCTAACCTCTTTTTTTGTTTTCTTCCCCTCCCCCATGGACTTCTGTTAAGTTTCTCAGGATCCACATAAGAGTGAAATTATATCAATTGTAACTCATAATGGGTGCCTGGGTGGCTCAGTCAGTTGGGTGTCTGACTTCAGCTTAGGGCGTAATCTCAGAGTTCACGAGTTCAAGCCCCGCATAGGGCTCTGTGCTGACAGCTCAGAGCCTGCAACCTGCTTCAGATTCTGTGTCTCCCTCTCTCTCTGCTCTTCCCCCACTCACACTCTGTTTCTCTTTCTCAGAAATAAACATTAAAAAAATTATAACTCAATAAAGCTGAAAAAAAGTTAATGGATTATAAATGTGAGAGAATGAAACTAACATTCACTGAACATCTGCCACTGTACTAAGATTTCTCCATCCATGCACATGTGCACACGTGTGTGCGTGCACACACACACACGCATACACATGCAATCTCACTTAATCTTCAGGCAGTTCCTGCCCCCTATAGGCCCCACCTTTTCCATCAACCTGATCTCCCACTAGGGTTCCTCAGCATGAACACTCTTTAAGGAGGGTCCTGCCCACACACACCCCTGCAGGAGGCTGCTCATACACTTTGATTCACATTGTCTAATGTAATACATACTTATTGAAGAGCTACCAAGACAAAGGATATAAATGTATAGAAGGTCGAATCCTTTTATATAAAGAGTTACCTATCTCTAAGTTCCTGGCTGGCTCAGTCCATAGAGCACATGACTCTTGATCCCAAGGTCATAAGTTGAAACTTTGCCCTGGGCAGTAGAACCTCCTTAAAAAAATAGAAATAGGGGCGCCTGGGTGGCGCAGTCGGTTAAGCGTCCGACTTCAGCCAGGTCACGATCTCGCGGTCCGTGAGTTCGAACCCCGCGTCAGGCTCTGGGCTGATGGCTCGGAGCCTGGAGCCTGTTTCCGATTCTGTGTCTCCCTCTCTCTCTGCCCCTCCCCCGTTCATGCTCTGTCTCTCTCTGTCCCAAAAATAAATAAACGTTGAAAAAAAATTAAAAAAAAAATAGAAATAAAGAGTTATCCATCTCATTTGAGAAAACAGGTAGACTCCAAGAAACTAGCTACTTAAGACAGAAAATCTGCCTATAACTTGGAACATATAATTTATTGTCCAAACCAAGTCATTTTTGAAAGCGTGAAGAGGGGTATTAATAATTATGCTGAGGGGCGCCTGGGTGGCTCGGTCGGTTAAGCATCCGACTTCGGCTCAGGTCATGATCTCACATCTGTGAGTTCGAGCCCCGCGTCGGGCTCTGTGCTGACAGCTCAGAGCCTGGAGCCTGTTTCAGATTCTGTATCTCCCTCTCTCTCTGCCCCTCCCCTGTTCAGGCTCTGTCTTTCTCTGTCTCAAAAATAAATAAACGTTAAAAAAAAATTTTTTTTAATTTAAAAAAATAATAATTATGCTGAGACAATATGAGTAAAAGCTGGGCAAACAGGACATATATACCCCATAAGGAGATTAGATCTGGGTAATCCTTTGTTTGCTGAGCACCAAGAGAGACATGGGTTTGCACACCTGGAACAGGAAATGGGACCAAGTTAAATCAATCTGCATGACAGAGAATTTGATGTTCCTGGGGGACATGCCCAGAGTAACGGGAAGAAGTCAAGAGGCTGGGTGCAGGTGGAAAAGCAGCAGGAAGAGAAGGCCCTGTGATAAAGGTCAGCAAGAAGTTTGGGGGATCAAACCAGTAATGGATTTTAAATTGCTTTCTTCAAGGCATGGGATCACCTTCCAGTTCCTCCCCTACAAAATCTTCAGTAAAAGCTATGCTGCACACCACTACTCTTTTGTAAGTGGATTCTTTGGGGGGAAACTGGAGAGATTCTGCGTTCTGCCTTTGGGTTTATGTGGGGGCAAAAACAGACATGGCTATCAGAGCTAGAGCACAAGAGACCACCATATCTGGGTTAATCAACAGAACCAACTCTTTTTGAGTATATCCTCTATGCTAAACACTAGAGGATTTATATGCATTTTCATTCATCTTTAAACAGGTTTCAATCCCTGTGCAATGTGAAGGTGTGTGTGGTATAGACCACGAGTCTCCTTACCTCCATGACCTCACTGCCTGGCTCAAAGGAGCTCATTTGTGTTAAGTGGGTACGGATTTGAAAAATAAAAGCTGAAGGAATATTTTAAAAGTTAGGGGATACCAGGTTTTTGGGGTCTAAACTAAAGAGACCTCAGCTCTGGGTAACTTTGTTATGCAATCACATCAGTTTTTCGTGGCTCTGTTTTCTATTCATTTGCCTCTATGCCCTACGTGTTCCACGTAAAACTGCCATCTTATCACCACTTCCACCCACACCAAAAACCTGCAGCATATCTCAGTGAACAACTCTTCATATCTGTGAAGTTCTGAAGTGTCTGTCTCTGCTTTCTCATTCAATGAATATTTATTAAGCAACTATTATGTTCAAGGAACAATGTCTTTGGACGTCCCCCGCAGCCCTCTTAAGACCTGATGTAAGAAATAAACAAAGGCACTATTATAAATGTACACCCAGACGCTGAATAATAACGGGGGGAGGGTACATCCAGCTTTACTTCTGCAACTTGTACTTTCAAAATGATTACATCCTGTACTTCTTGAGTCCCAGCTTTCCCTGTGCCTTTTCAACTTCTATAACTTGGGCTGTCAGTACGATACAAGCCATCTGGAAACAGCATTTAAAAGTCAGGTTTTTAAAGTTTAGGAAAACTTTATTGTCGGTGGTATGTTCTCATTTCCGCTTCTATGGCTAATGAGAAGTGACTACAATACCTGGGAAATTAAACATGTCCTTAGACCAGCAGAACTGAAGAACTTGTCTCCTCTGACAAATGGTATCACTCTTCCCTCCTAAAACCTAATTGCACAGACATAGAAGTACAGTTTCCAACTCAATAAGGAAGTTCACAAAGTTGGTTCTATGTAGAGAACAGGGCCGGTATGAGGTGGGGGGCGCTGGGGACACACAGAGGATGGAGCCCTCCTCAGAGGAGACTTAGGAAGGTGTGTTAAGGAGAAATCTCAAGAGAGAGGGACCAGACAAGAAGCAAATACCATAGCGAGGTCAGTCAATGTCAGAGCTGACTAGCATCCATTAATTTTTTAATCTGGAGGTTACAGGAACTGGGAAAGAAAAGAGCTAACTTGCACTAGATTGAGGAGAGCACAAGGGTAAAGAAGTGGAGAGGGGGAATATAAACTACTCTTTTTGAAGAATTTGAATTCAAAGGGAAGAGCAAGACAGGGCAATATCTAGAAAGAGATGTCAGGGTGCAGAGGGAGTCTTTTCAAGATGACAGATGCAAGTGTGTCTCTAGAGTTGGGGAAAGAGCCTGTGGACAGGAGAGGTTGAGGACCCAGACTAGGGAATGAGTAACTGTGGGAGTAAGATGCAGGAAGGGACTGGATTCAGATCAGGGGAAGGAATTAGCCTTACAATAAGAGGAGGGACACTTATTCCATAAAACTACAGGGAGGAAAATTATGTTGGTCAGTGGGAAACACGGGAAATGTAGGGTTTCCTCATTTGGTACCTTCAATTTTCAGTATAACTAGTAGATTGTGGGGTTGGAGTATTGAGAATAATGGTGAATATTTAAATGAACTCCTGGGGAAATGGGAGACAGCTAGCTAGGAATATAGACGATGCCACAGTAGCTCAGTGTAAGACCACAAGCTCAGTATTAGAGTAGCAAGAGATTGACTGCTACAATGGATCATGGGTGGGTCCTGTCCTGGGAAAAAAGTGAAGGCAGGAGCAGCAGTTGATAGATTGGAGGAAGTGAAGGAAAGGGTCAAGGGACCTGCAGTAAATGAGGCCAAAGATCAGGGATTAGGGAGGACAAAACTGAGACACCTGGAAATATCATACCATGTGAAAGAGAGAAAGAAGCTAAGGCTTCAGAGAAAGAATGCCTCTGAGTGTTAAAAGTCCATATTGAGGTGATGACCTGAGGCTACCTGAAACAGAAATAGCCGCTAAAGTTGGGGAGATCAAGAAAGTGTGAAACTAGGATACTGTATCAATTTCATGGGCACTGAAGACACCAGGACTGATGCAGAACTGTGACAAAGAACACTGTAAGTCAGATGAAAAAAACATAATGGATATGGTGGGCATTTGGGTTTTGACCACCCAACTTCTAATTCTTCTTCTTTAAATATAGCAACTTGTGGGGTGCCTGGGTGGCTCAGTTGGTTGGGCGTCCGACTTCAGCTCAGGTCATGATCTCACAGCTTGTGAGTTCAAGCCCCACGTCAGGCTCTGTGCTGACAGCTCAGAACCTGGAGCCTGCTTCAGATTCTGTGTCTCCGTCTCTCTGTGCTCCTTCCCCATTTGCGTGCGCTGTCTCTCTCTCTCTCTCTCTGTCTCAAAAATAAATAAAGATTTTTTAAAAATTTAAATATAGCACCTTGAGGGGTGCCTGGATGGCTCAGTGGATAAAACACGTGACTCTTGATCTCCAGACTGTGAGTTCGAGCTCCATGTTGTATGTAGAGATTACTTAAAAACAAAATCCTTAAATGGGGTGCTTGGGTTAAGCGTCGGACTTCAGCTTAGCTCAGGTCATGATCTCACAGCTCCTGAATTCAAGCCCCGTATTGGGCTCTAGGCTGACTGCTCAGAGCCTGGAGCTTTCTTCAGATTCCATGTCTCCCTCCTTCTCTGCTCCTCCCCCATTCTCTCTCTCTCTCTCTCAAAAATAAATATTTTTAAAAATTTTTTTTCAACGTTTATTTTTGGGACAGAGAGAGACAGAGCATGAACGGGGGAGGGGCAGAGAGAGAGGGAGACACAGAATCAGACACAGGCTCCAGGCTCTGAGCCATCAGCCCAGACACAGCCTGACGCGGGGCTGGAACTCACGGACCACGAGATCGTGACCTGGCTGAAGTCGGACGCTTAACCAACTGCACCACCCAGGCGCCCCAAAAATAAATATTTTTAAAAATTTAATAAAATCTTTTTTAAAAAGTTAGTTATTATTTTATGAAGACTGTACCCAAAAGCAAAGACTTAACACCTGCAACTTCAGATGACACATTTACATATCACTTGATGAAGAATCACTTTGCATTTTGAACAAATGACAGTTTTGATTCCAAGTTTTCTTGTGCACATGTGATAAATAAAGCCAAAGCTGTTGATGTGTCAACTCATTAGCAGAAGAATTTCACAAATGGCTAATAATGCCACTTTATGTCAGTATTATCATGTGATTCAAGTAGAAAATGAATTCATTATAATAATGCTTTGATTTTTTTATCCAACTATTAAAATGAAAATAAAGTTTTTGAAGTTAATTCTGTCAAAGATGAAAACATGCAACATTGTAAATGTAAAAGAAAACTCAACCTCAAAGTTCAACATTGAAGATAAAGTTATCATTTTGGCAGTAATAATTGCAGGTACAAAAGTTGATAGAGTCCAGTGTCATAATAAGAGAACAATGTTTTCAGTAAGTTAAAATTCTGTGCAGGAGAAATGCACTTGGACTTGGTTGTGGTGCATATAGCATTAATGATTGCTTCCAACCAAGCTGTGATCTTCTACCAATCAAAGCAGAAGTTTTATCTGTCAACTCTTACAAATATTTTAATTTATATTCAGAGTAACTGAACTACAGACTTGTTGTGGGAAAACTGACGTTAAAAGTAAATACTTCAGGGGCGTCTGGGTGGTTCAGTAGGTTGAGCATCCAACTCTTGGTTTTGGCTCAGGTCATGATCTCACAGTATCATGGGTTCGAGCCCTATGTTAGGCTCTGTGCTGGCAGCCCAGAGCCTGCTTGGAATTCTCTCTTTCTACCTCTCTCTCTGCCCCTCCCCTGCTTGCACTGTCTCTGTCTCTCTCAAAATAAATAAATAAACTTAAAAAAAATTGTTTAAGTAAATACTTTGTTCTAGTAATTCCACTACTGAGTATCTTGCCCAAAGAATACAAAACGCTAATTCAAAAAGATATTTGCACCCCTATGCTTATTACAGCATTATTCACAACAGCCAAATTATGGAAGCAGCCCAAATGTCCATCAATAGATGAATGGATAAGGAAGTGGTGTATATATATACAATGGAATGTTCCTCGGCCATAAAAAAGAATGAAATCTTGCCATTTGCAACAACATAGATGGAGCCAGAGAGTATAATGCTGAGTGAAATAGAGAAAGGCAAATACCATATGTTATCACTCATGTGGAATTTAAAAAATAAAACAAACGAGGGGCACCTGAGTGGCTCAGGGGGTTAAGCATCCGACTTTGGCTCAGGTCAGCTCACAGTTCGTGAGTTGGAGCCCCGCATAGGGCTCTCTCTGTGCTAACAGCTTGGCCCACTTCCTATTCTGTGTCTCCCTCTCTCTCTGCCCCTCCCCTGCTTGCACTCTGTCTCTCTCTCTCTCAAAAATAAATAAACGTTAAAGAAAGAAAGAAGAAAGAAAGAAAGAAAGAAAGAAAGAAAGAAAGAAAGAAAGAAAGAAAACAAAGAAAAAAAGACAAACTAAGAAACATACTCAACTATAGAGAACAAACTGATAGTGGGGGGGTTGTTAGGATGGGTGAAATAGGTAAAGGGGATTAAGAGTACACTTATCTCAATGAGCACTGAGTAATGTATAGAATTGTTGAATCACTACATTGTACACCTGAAACTAATATAACACTGTATGTTAACTATACTAGAATTAAATTTTTTTTTAATAGGGGCGCCTGGATGGCTCAGTCAGTTAAGTGTCCGACTTCAGCTCAGGTCACGATCTCGCGGTCCGTGAGTTTGAGCCCCGCGTCAGGCTCTGGGCTGATGGCTCAGAGCCTGGAGCCTGCTTCCGATTCTGTGTCTCCCTCTCTCTCTGCCCCTCCCCCATTCATGCTCTGTCTCTCTCTGTCCCCAAAATAAATAAACATTAAAAAAAAATTTTTTTTAATAAAAATTAAAAAAAAATTTTTTTAATAAAATAATTTTTAAAAGACGATAAATAAATAAATAAATAAATAAATAAATACTTTGTATAAAACTTAACCTTACAGTAGGCCATAAAACAAGTCAAAACAAATATCAAAACCCTCTGCTGATAAAGTTCTCTCACCAAAAGATAGTTATTCTACACAGCCATAACCAAATGTTCTACAGACCTAACAACCAAGTGGTTGTTAGAAAATCCTCATGAGTTTGAATACACAGTAATGACAATGAACAGACTACTTCCACGTACAACACGACAAGCAAATCTGGTAAGCATAATGCTGATCAAGAGAAGCAAGATATATAAGAATCGAGATAGGTAAAACAAAACCGTATTTTTTAGGAATATAATCACAGATAGCTCTTTAATATCTCACTTGTGTGTGGAATCTTAAAAACAAAAACAAACACAAAAACTGAGCTCATAGAAAGATAACAGATTGGCGTTTCAGGGGTGGGAGTTGGGGGAAAGAAGGGAGTGGGATTCCTAGGGAAATGGGTGAAGGGAGTCAAAAGGTATAAACTTAGTTATAAAATGAATAAGTCCTAGGGATGTAATGTACATCATGATGACTATAGTTAATCATACTGTATTGCATATTTGAAAGTTGCTAAGAGAGATCATAAAAGTTCTCATCACAAGAAAAAAATTGTGTAATTATATATGGTGATGGATGTTAACCAGACTTATTGTGGTGATTATTTCACAATATATACAAATATCAAATCATGTTGTACACCTAAAACTAGTATAATGTTATATGTCAATTATCTCTCTCTCTCTCTTTTTTTTTTTTTTTTAGAGAGAGAAAGAGAGAAAGAGGGAGGGGGAGGAACAGAGAGAGAGAGAGAGAGAGAGAGAGAATCTCAAGCAGGCTCCACACTCAGTACAGAGCCAACTCCGGGCTCATGACCTGGGATCATGACCTGAGCTGAAATTAAGAGTCAGGTGCTCAACTGACTGAGCCACCTTGGTCCCCCAATTATATCTTAACTTTAAAAAGGAAAGAAAATTGTAAGTAGTTAAACTAAAAAGAAAACCATGGAAATTATTATAACAAAAGTCTGGATAGTGTTTACCTCTAGATGGTCAAAAGAGGATAGTATACATTGGGGTGGCAATGTTTCATATGTTGACCAGAGTGAGAGTTGCAAGGGTATTCACTTTATGGTTACTTATTAATATATATACATACATACATATATATATATATATATGTGTGTGTGTGTGTGTGTGTGTGTGTACATATATATGCATTTCTTTGTATGTACATTATATTTCACAG
This sequence comes from Lynx canadensis, assembly GCF_007474595.2. NCBI lineage: Eukaryota > Metazoa > Chordata > Mammalia > Carnivora > Felidae > Lynx > Lynx canadensis. The sequence continues at coordinate 82,744,507 of NC_044309.1, read as the reverse complement.
TAAAAAAATTTAAATTAAAGGAAATAAAGAAATAAATACTTTGAATGGGCATGGGGTTTCCTTTTAGGGTGATGAAAATGTTCTGAAATACTAAGCACCACTAAATTGTACATTTTAAATGAGTGAATTTTACAGTATATGAATTGTATCTCAATAAAATGATTAAAAAAACACTTCAGCATGGCGGGACACCCTTCTTGTCTTTACTGCCTGTCATTAATTAGATTTTAGAAATATGAGAGACTTTGAATCTTGTAAATCTACCTGTGCCTTATATTTGTAGCGTTTTGTAAATGAGTCTTCTAAATCTTTATTGCATTTTCTTCAAAATCAGTTAGAAATGTGGATTCAATATTCAACAAATGAAACACCATTGCTGAAACTTTTAGCAAATTGCAATTATTAAAAACAATGTAAATAGCAAGATATTTAAATTCATCTTCTGCAAAAGCAACAGAGGAATAGAACAAGTTAATAATGAGAACTCAATTGTGTATGTCTGATTTTGAAATTCTGTATTCCATAATTACATTTTGGACTATATGGGTTTATGACAAGAACTTAATGGAACTTCTATTTTTAATGGGTAAACTTATATTCTATATTGGAATGGAGTAAAATTGAGAAGCTCTCTGACTTTGCATATCTAGATTTAGTGAAACCGTGGAAGCAAGTTTTTTTTGTCAAAAATTTATTTTTTGAATGTAGATACATATGCTTTTCAATACAAAAGAAAAAGAAAATAGGCTCCATTTTGTAGAATTTCCTCTGAAGTTACTAGGTACTCAGCACTTGTAGCAAAAGTATTTTCTCATTTAAAAATATTATGGATGGGGTACCTGGATGGCACAGTCGGTTGATAGCTGACTTTGGCTCAGGTCATGAACTCACAGGTCACAATTCAAGCCCCGAATGGGGCTCTCAGCTGTCAGTGCAGAGCCCACTTCCGATCCTCTGTCCCACTCTCTCTCTGCCCCTCCCCCGTTCATTCTCTCTCTCTCTCTCTCTCTCTCTCTCTCAAAACTATATAAACATTAAAAATATATATATTATGGACTACAGGGGCGCCTGGTTGGCTCAGTCAGAAGAGGGTGCAATGCTTGATCTCAAGGTCGTGAGTTCAAGCCCCACGTTGGGTGTAAAGGTTACTAAAATAAATAAATAAACAAACTTTTTAAAGTAAATAAATAAATTATGGAGTACAGAAAAGAGTAAGTTGATGTTTGTCAATAATTTCAAACGTATTAATCAATTTATGTAATTTTGGGGTGCCTGGGTGGCTCAGTCGGTTGAGCGTCTGACTGGCTCAGGTCTTGATTATGGTTCTTGATTTCGAGCCTCATGTTGGGCTCTGTGCTGACACCTCAGAGCCTGGAGACTGCTTTTGATTCTGTGTCTCCCTCTTTCTCTTCCCCTCCCCTGCTCATACTCTGTCTCTCTCTCAAAAATAAATAAACATAAAAAATTATATGTAATTTTATGAAAAGGTAAAAATAAGACCACATTGAAAAAAATACATTGTTCAAAAAAAAGAAATCCTAGTAACTCGGTAGAGTCAGATACAGCTAGTATACTGATTAAAAGACATAAATAAGTACCAACAATAAGAATTCTGGTTAGGCTAGTTAGATGCTTGAATAATCAATATAAAGAAGATTTTATGTTTTAATATTCACAGATCTATGTTACAATTTTTAGAATTTTATTTTTGAAAATAGATTTGAGTAGATCTATTTATTATATGTATTCTAATAAATTAAAAACTAATTTATCTTTTAATTAGCAATAATCGCGCCTCGGATAAACCTCATTGGCTATGATACTGCCACTGCGCAAAGCTTAATTTATCTTTTAATAAATATTTCAAAATGTTAGGGAGCATCATTGAAAAGATGTGACCACCAGTTGACCTGAGAGCTGGCCCTGGGTGAAGCTCCTGAGAGGGTTTCAAACCAACGAAAAATATATATAATTTTAAGTATTTCAGCACCAACTTTCATTCCCCGGAACGTCCCAGTTTCAACAATAAATTATTTGGTCACCCTATATTTGGAATCATATACATTTTGCATGTGTTTTCTTTTTCCAACTGACATTTTATGTTTAACATTTTCCCATGTTACAAATCTTCAAAACATCCCATGGAGTTTTCCATTTAAGATGGGCCTGTCCATCACTCTGCACTTGTCCCTGTCCTTCCTTAACAAGACTTTAAATAAACAACTCATCTTGAAAGTCAAAGACAAAGATCTAATATGCTTTACCATGTTAAGATTTGTTCTTTTCCATTGATGTATTGGTGCTAGAAAATTGTTTCTATCCACCCCTTCCATGAATATTTTTAAAATGTTTATTTCTTTGGGGGAGAGGGGCAGAAAGAGAGAGGGACAGAGGATCTGAAGCGGGCTCTGTGCTGACAGCAGACAGCCCAATGTGGGGCTTGAACCGCAAGATCATGACCTGAGCTGAAGTCAGTCGCTTAACCGACTGAGCCACCCAGGTGCTCCCTTTACTTGATAATATATTTTAGACAGTTTACTATGTAGATAAAAATTTGGTGATTTAGAGATTTTGCTTAAGCAATCCATTAACAGGAAGAGCAATGTTTTGTTTATCCTATCCAGCACATCTATATGAATGTTTAGAGCCTTCCAGTTGTACAAAATAGTGTAGTCCATGGGGAAAATTCCTAAACACACAGAGAGAGTTCTCACTCTTCTGAGTGTGAGTCAGCAATTTAAATTGATTTTTTTCCCCAAAGTTGCTAACTTCTCAGGAAAATCTTTCCCTCAAAGTTTCAGAAAAACAGGCTTTTCACTTCACATAATTTTATATATCCTGTATTTGCTTCATTCAACAAATATTTATTTAATGACTACTAGATGCAGGGTCCTAGAGATTAAAATCTTACTGACACATTTATTGTTTGATTTCCTCCTCAAGGACTAAGTTATTTTGTAATGCTGGTGCCTGCTAAACATTCTACATTTCACTAAATCAGATGACAGGATAAATAGGACTTCCAGTTAATGATCTATTTGAACACATTTTTTAAAACACATTTTAAAACACATTTTATTGGTCGCCATAAAATTTCCAATAATATCTACTAAAATGAGAACATAGAAAAGTAGACTCCAATTATTACTCCCTATTGGAAAAATGTGGTTTGTTTTTTACATTCAACAAATGCTTTTTGACTGTTTACTATATACAAGGTATAGTAATAGGTGTTTAAAGATGTAGTTCTTTTAGGTTAAGATTATACAGATTATGACTTTTTAAATTTTTATTTTTTTGTTATGAAATATTTGTGTCCTATAAGACAGAATGAAGAACATTAATTAACACCTACACTTACATATCTAACACCTAGCTTTAAAAATATAACATCACTTGAATTGACATCTCCAATATACCTTTCCTCAATCCCCAAAGGTAACTACCATCAGCAATTTGGTGTTTATCATTCTCACAAACATGTTAGTATTTCTACTATACACATTTATATCCATAAATAATATATATCCCTTTCTGCAAGTTTTAACACTTTATTTTTTTTAATATAATGTATTGTCACGTTGGCTAACATACAGTGTATACAGTGTGCTCTTGGCTTCAGGAGTAGATTCCCATGATTCATCTCTTACATACAACACACAGTGCTCATCCCAGCAAGTGCCCCCCTCAATGCCCATCACCCATTTTCCCTTCCCCTACACTCCCCCCATCAACCCTCAGTTTGTTTTCTGTATTCAAGAGTCTCTTATGGTTTGCCTCCATCTCCGTTTGAAACTATTTTTCCCCTTCCCTTCCCCTATGGTCTTCTGTTAAGTTTCTCAAATTCCACATATGAGTGAAAATATATGGTATCTGTCTTTCTCTGACTGACTTATTTCACTTAGCATAATACCCTCCAGTTCCATCCATGTTGTTGCAAATGACAAGATTTCATTCTTTCTCATTGCCCTCTAGTATTCCATTGAACATATAAACCACATCTTGTTTATCCAATCATCAGTTGATGAACATTTGGGCTCTTACCATAATTTGGCTATTGTTGATAGCACTGCTATAAACATTGGGGTACATCTGCTTCTATGAATCAGCAATCCTGTATCCTTTGCATAAATTCCTAGTAATGCTATTGCTGGGTCGTAGGATAATTCTATTTTTAATTTTTTGAGGTACCTTCACACTGTTTTCCAGAGTGGCTGCACCAGTTTGCATTCCCACTAATAGTGCAAGAGGGTTCCCATTTCTCCACATCCTTGCCAACATCTGTTGTTTCCCAAGTTACTAATTTTAGCCACTCTGACCAGTGTGAGGTGGTATCTCAGTGTGTTTTTGATTTGTATTTCCCTGATGATGAGCAATGTTGAGCATCTTTTCATGTGTCTGTTAGCCATCTGGATGTCTTCTTTGGGAAGGTGTCTATTCATGTCTTCTGCCAATTTCTTCACTAGATTGTTTGTTTTTTTGGGTGTCAAGTTTGGTAAGTTCTTTGTAGATTTTGGATACTAACCCTTTGTCTGATATGTCGTTTGCAAATGTCTTCTCCCATTCCATCGGTTGCCTTTTAGTTTTTTTGATTGTTTCCTTTGAACACTTTTTTTTTTTAGTGTTTATTTATTCTGAGAGAGAGAGAGAGAGAGAGAGAGCGAGCAGGGAAGGGGCCGAGAGAGAGGGAGAGATAGAATCCCAAGCAGGTTCCATGCTATCAGCACAGAGTCCCATGCAGGGCTCGATCTCACAAACTGAGATCATGACTTAAGCTGAAATCAGGAGTCAGTTGTGAAAGAAAGAAAGAAAGAAAGAAAGAAAGAAAGAAAGAAAGAAAGAAAGAAAGAAAGAAAGAAAGAAAGAAAAATGGACAGAGGAAATTAGAATCTGAATGGCTAATAACTATACAAAATATACTCATTTTCACCAGTAATCAGAAAAATGCAAAGTAAAACCACAGAGAGGTACAATTCCACATCCGTAATACTGCCAAAGAGCAACTGACTGAGCCACCCAGGCGCCCCAAGTTTTAACACTTTAAACAAAAGATATCATACTGCTGCTCATATCTTCTGCAATGTATTTTTCTCACTCATTATGTTCTTAAATTGTACTCACATTGATATATATTGATATATATAACTGAATCCTCATGAGGATCCATGTTAACCATCAGGTGGATGGATGGGTAGATAGATGATAGATAGATTAAATCAACCATTATATGAACATACTACAATTTGTCCATTATCCTCTGAATTGACAGATAACTTGTTTCCAATTTATCATGATTCAAACACTAGAATAATGAAGATTCTTGTAGAGGTCTTCTTGTGTACATGTATGATATTTATGATCTGTATCTGGGAGTGAAATTGTTGAGTTACAGGGCAAATGCACTTCAAGTTTATCAGATATTTCCCAAATTGCTCACCAAAATGGCTCTACAAATTTAATCTTGCACAGAAGTGTAGGGTCTGCTACTGATCTACTGATTCCCTCTTGGTATTGGCTGACTTTTAATTTTTGGCAGTATTGTGGATGAGGAATTGTACCCTCTCTGTGGCCTTGCATTTCACTGATTACTAGTGAAAATTAGCACATATTGTATTTTTATTAGCCATTCAGATTTTCATTTCCTCTGTCCATTTTTATTTTCTTTTTTTTAGAGAGAGAATTAACAATTATATTGAGTATATATACTATAAACACAGTGTATCTCTCTATTTATATTTAGGCCTTCTTTATTTTTTTTAATTCCAGTATAATTAACAGTGATATATTAGTTTCAGGCATGTAAGATACTGATTCAACAATTCTATATATTACTCAGTGCTTATCAAGATAAATGTACTCTTAATCCCCTTCACCTATTTCACCCATCCACCAACCCACCTCCCCTCTGGTAACCAACCACCTGTTTGTTCTCTACAGTTAAGAGTCTGTTTTTTGGTTTTTCTCTCTTTTTTTCCTTTATCCTCGTCCATTTTTTTTTTCAGATTTATTTATTTTTGAGAGAGAGAGAACACAAGTGGGGAAAGGGCAGAGAGAGAGGGAGACAGAAGATCCAAAGTGGACTCTGTGCTGACAGCAGCAAGCCTGATGCAGGGCTCGAACTAACAAACCGTGAGATCATGACCTGAGCTGAAGTTGGTCACTCAACTGACTGAGCCATCCCTGTTCCCCATGTCCATTTTTCTATCATTGCTTCCTTTCTTTTTTTCTTTTTTTAAAGTAATCTCTACACCCAATGTGGGGTTCAAGCTCATGACCCTGAGATCAGGAGTTGAATGCTCTACTGACTGAGCCAGCCAGACGCCCCTGTCATTGTTTCTTTTGCTTATAAATTTTGAGTTCTATTTAACAATAAAACTTTGTGATATTTATGGAACCACAGAAGACCCCAAATAGCCAAAGAAACCTTGAGGAAAAGAAGGGAGGCATCACGTTTCCTGATTTTGAGCTATACTATAAAACTATAGTGACTAAAATAGTATGGTACTGACATAAAACTAGTCAACTAGACCAATGGCAAAGAATTGAGAGCCCAGAGACAAACCTAAGCATATACAGTCAACTTATATTTGACAAGGGAGCCAAGAATAAATCAACGGAGAAAAGACAGTCTCTTCAATAAATGGTGCTAGGAAAATAGGATATTCATACATAAAAGAATGAAGCTTTACCTTTATCTAACACCACCCACAAAAACTAACTTGAAATGGATTAGACTTAAATGTAAGACCTGAAACTATGAAACTCCTAGAACAAAATACAGGAAAAAGCTTCTTGAAATGGGTCTTAGAAATTATTTTTGTGGGGGTGCCTGGGTGGCTCATTCGGTGAAATGTCTGATTCTTGATTTTGGCTCAGTTCATGATCTCACAGTTCGTGGGTTTGAGTTCCACATCAGGCTCTTCACTGACAGCATGGAGCCAGCTTGGCTCCTCTCCCTCGTGCAAGCACACAAGCACATGTGCTCTCTTTCTCTCTCAAAAATAAACAGTTTTTTAAAAAAGAAATAATTTTTTTTGGAAATCACACCTATAGCACAAGCAACAGAATAAAAAATAAATAAGTGGGATTACATCAAACTAAAAAGCTTCTGCACAGAAAAAAAAATCAACTAAGTGAAAAGACAACCTACGAATGGGGAAAAAAAACCCACATTGGCAAACTATGTATCTGATAAGGGGTTAATATCCAAAATCTATAAAGAACTCATTCAATTCAATAGCAAATAAATAAATAAATAAATAAACCAAATAATCCAATTTTAAATATGGGCAAAGGACCTGAACAGCCATTTTTCCAAAGATACATGAAGGGCCAACAGGTACATGAAAAGATACTCAACATCACTAGTCACTAGGGAAATGCAAATTAAAACCACAGTGAGATATCACCTCACACCTATTAGAATGTTCATCATCAAAAAGACAAGACATAAATGCTAGCGTGGATATGTTCAATATCACTATTCATTAGGGAAATGCAAATTAAAACCACACTGAGATATCACCTCACACCTATTAGAATGGCCATCATCAAAAAGACAAGAGATAAATGCTAGCGTGGATGTAGAGAAAAGAGAATCCTTGTGACCTCTTGGTAAGAATGTAAGTTGGTACAGACACCATGAAAAACAGCATGAAACGACCAAGACATGGAAACAACCTAAGTGTCCATCAGTGGATGAATAGATACAGTTGTGGTACATAGATACAATGGAATATTACCCAGCAATTATGAAAACAAAACAAAGCAAGGAAATCCTCGTTTTGACAAAATGGATGAATCTTGAAGGCAATATTCTAAATGAAATAAGTCAGAGAAAGAAAGGCAAATACTGTATGATCTTACTTATATGTGGAACTGGGAAAAAAGAATCCACGAAACTCATAGAAAACTGATCAGATTTATGGTTATCAGAGGCAGGGATGGAGGATGGTGGGGGAATTGGAGGAAGGTTGTCAAAAGGTACAAACTTCCATCACCCCTATGTTTATTGCAGCATTATTTACAACAACCAAATTTTGGAAACAGCCCAAGTATCCACTGATAGATGAATGGATAAAGAAGGTGTGGCCTATATACAATGGAATATTATTCACTCATAAAAAAGAACAAAATCTTGCCATTTGCAGCAACATGGATGGAGCTAGAGAGTATAACTATAAGTGAAATAAGTCAGATAACGACAAGTACTATATGATTTCACTCATGTGGAATTTAAGGAAAAAATGAACAAAGGGAAAAAATAGACAAACCAAAAAATGGACTTTCAGCTATAGAGAACAAACTGAAGGTTATCAGAGGAGAGGTAGGTGGGGTATGGGTGAAATAGGTGAAGGGGATTAAGAGTATATTTATCCTGATGAGCACTAAGTAATATATAGAATTGTTGAATCATTATATTGTACACCTAAAACTAATTTAATGCTGAATGTTAACTATAATGGAATTAAAATAATTAAAATTTTAAAAATCTCTCTTGGATGAAAAAAAGGTACAAACTTTCAGTTATAAGATAAATAAGTACTAGGAATATAATGTACAACATGATTGCTGTATATTATACATTGCTAACATTGCTAACATAGCTGTGTATTATACGGTAGTTATTAAGAGAGAAGATCCTAAGAGATTTAACCACAAGGAAACTTCTTTTGTTCTTTTTATTTTATCTACATGAGACGATGTAACTAAACCTATTGTGGTTAATTATTTCACACTACATGTAAATTAAACCTTCATGCTATATACCTTAAACTTATCCAGTCACATTTGTGAACTATTTCTCAAAAAAACTGGAAAAAAAATAATTTTAAATAACTTGTGGTTATCTATGATGCAAATATACCTCCCAATTGATAGCTCATCTTCTGGCTTATGTAAGGTGTATCTGATATAGAGAAGCCCTCCTTAATTTTATTGTAGTCAGACTTAATACTCTTCCTGTATGATTGTGTTTTTGTGTTTCTTGTTTAAAGTCTTCCCTATCCTGAAGACATAAATACGCTCTCAATGTTTTATTTTGGTAGATTGAAAGTTGTGCTTTTTACATTTAGGTATTTATTCCTCTGGAACTTATTTTTGTGTGTGGTATGGGATAAGTATCTAATTTTATTATCTTTCCATAGATAATAATATTAATTCTCCAAGAAAAAACTGTTGTCCTATGTCTGCTATTGGATTGTTTCCCCACTACCTTGTTATGATACTGTCATGTCAAGTTTCCACATCTCAACTCTCACTCTGCTCTTTAAATCTATTTGTCTATCTTTGATTTGCCTCTAACTGCTCATGTTATTAATATTATAGTAAGTAATGCTCAGGGGAGGCAAGTTTCATTCACTTTGTACTTCAAAATTCTCTGGGTTGTACTGCTCCCTTGCTCTTACAATTAAATTTGAAAAACAGCTCCTCAGTTTGAATAAAATGCTATTGGGATTTTAATTGGATCAAAATCACATTGAATTTATAAATTATTTGAGGGAAATTGATATGTCTTTTTCTGATATTAAGAATCCCTATTGATACCATATGGTTTCACTCTTATGTGGATCCTGAGAAACTTAACAGGAACCCATGGGGGAGGGGAAGGAAAAAAAAAAAAAAGAGGTTAGAGTGGGAGAGAGCCAAAGCATAAGAGACTGTTAAAAACTGAGAACAAACTGAGGGTTGATGGGGGGTGGGAGGGAGGGGAGGGTGGGTGATGGGTATTGAGGAGGGCACCTTTTGGGATGAGCACTGGGTGTTGTATGGAAACCAATTTGTCAATAAATTTCATATATATATTAAAAAAAAGAATCCCTATTAATAATAAATATTGTATGCTTTTACATTTACTTAGGCTTTCTTTAATGTCTTGCAATAAAATTTTACAATTTCCTATATGAAGGTATTGCACATCTTTTGTTAAGATTACTAGGTACCAGGAGAGGGGCCAAGATGGCAGAGCAGCATGGAAGCTTTTTTGCTTCTCTTATCCCTGAAATGCATCTAGATCAACACCAAACCATCTTGCACACCTAGAAAATCGATCTGAGGATTAACACAACAATCTGCACAACTTAAACCACAGAACTCAACAGGTATGCAGTGCAGAAAGGTGAACTGGGGGAGAGAGAAGCTGCAGAGGATAGGGAGCCATTTTTGCTTGCAGAGAGAGGACAGAGACAGGGGGGAGAGTACAGGAAAAGCACTCCCCCCCTAAAAGCAGGTGGAGAGAAAGAGAAAGAGTGGAAACACCCATAAGGGACTTAACAAGAAAGAAAGGAAAGAGATGGTCTAAATACCGTTAAGACTCTATAAACGGGAGTGCAGAGTCTGAAACTCCACAGCTCAATACCTGGTGGTGCTCCGGTGGGAAGGGTGGATCCTCAGGAACAGACAGCGAGATCCAAGAGGCCCTTGGGCCACCCGGGGAGAGGCAATTCCCCTGCAGAGAGGACATTTGGTAGCAGCTGTGTGGCCTCCCCACAGGCAAAGGTCCCAGTGGACTCCAGAGAACAGCCACATTTGTTGGTGTTGGAAAAAAGGATGTTAAGGGGAGGTGAAGCCTAGCACCAGATGTGTGTTGTAATTTACCATAATCCCTGAAACGCTGCTGCTACACGATCACATGAACTTTTTCTGGGGCAGGCTGGCATCAGCTGTAGTCTCTGGGCATTGGCAGCAGTGCTGTCCCACAAATGTTCCTGAGGGTGGGCTGGCACCCAGTCATTGCTCGGGCAAGACCCTCCCCCAGAGGGTCTGAGCAGGTCAAAGCCACAGGGCCCTCAGAAGTAAGGAGTTTGGAAACACAACCAATTCTGAGATAAAACTTGGGAGGGAGATGCCACCTGGCAGGTTGACAGCTTGATTGCCAACAGTGTAGAAGCGGGAAGTGGATGGTAGCTGGAGACAAAGGAGAGGTGCTTGACTGCCAGTTGGCAAAAGCAGAGTTCTGATACCAGAGACTGAGTAGCTAGGTGACATCATATTCACCTCTCCCGCACATGCACGTATACACATACACGTGCCACAGTGATCCACCCCAGTAAGCTAAGCAGCACCATCTAGTGGAGAACAGAGCCATTACACTCAGCCCCACCCAACTGCACCAACCAAGCGCTAGAGGAACACAAGTCTCTCTGTCTGCTTAGTTTATGGATTGTAAAGTGCTTCATAGTTTGACTTCTAGAGGAAACTTGATATAATTTCAATCATTTTTCATTCTGTTCTCTGGTCCATCTACTCAATTCTTTTTCTTCTTCTTTTCTTATTCTTGAATATAGAAAGAGAAAGTTTTATTTTTATTTTCCATTTTAATAAAAAATATTTTTCCTTAAATTTTTCTACTATGTTTTACATTTTTGTAATTTTCTTCCATTCTATTTTACTTTCATCATTTCATTTTATTCTGTTTTATTGTATTCATTTTTTTAATTTTTAAATGTTTTCCTTTTTTTTCTATTCTCTTCTTTCCCTTTTCTCTCTATGCTATCAAGATTCTTTCAACAACCAAACAAAAACACACCTAAGATATAGCATTCTTTATTTTATTTGTGTTGTTTTTAATTTTTTAATTTTTATTTTATTAATTCTTTTTCTTCCTCCAAAATGATAAAACAAAGGAATTCACCCCAAAAGAAAGAACAGGAAGAAATGACAGCCAGGGACTTAATCAACACAGTTACAGTCAAGATGTCTGAACCAAAATTTAGAATCATGATAATACTAGCTGGGGTTGAAAAAAGCATAGAATCCCTTTCTGCGAAGATAAAATAAGTAAAATCTAGTCAGGATGAAATTAAAAATGTTGTAACTTAGATGCAATCCAAATGGATGCCACGGTGGCAAGGATGGATGAAGTAGAGCAGCGAATCAGTGATACAGAGGACAAACTTATGGAGAATAAGGAAGCAGAAAAAAAAAGAGGGAGACTAGGTAAAAGAGCACAATATAAGAATTAGAGAACTCAGTGACTCATTAAAAAGGAATAACATCAGAATCATAGGGGTCCCAGAAAATGAAGAGAGAGGAAAAGGGGCAGAAGGCTTATGTGAGCAAATCATAGCAGAAAACTTTCCTAACCTGGGGGGAAGACACAGACATCAAAATTCAGGAAGCACAGAGAACTCCCAGTAGATTTAACAAAAATCGAACATCAATAAGGAATACCATAGTCAAATTCACAAAATACACAGAAAAGAAAAGAACCATGAAACAAGCAAGGGAAAAAAAGTCCTTAACCTACAAGGGAAGACAGATCAGGTTCACAGCAGACCTATCCACAGAAACTTGGCAGGCCAGAAACGAGTGGCAGGATATATTCAATGTGCTGAAATCAGAAAAATATGCAACCAAGAATTCTTTATCCAGCAAGGCTGTCATTCAAACTAGAAGGAGGGATAAAAAAGTTTCCCAGACAAACAAAAACTAAAGGAGTTCATGACCACTAAACCAGCCCTGCAAGAAATTTTAAGGGGGACTCTCTGAGGGGAGAAAAGACAAAATAAAACAAAAAAGACCAAAAGCAACAAAGACTAGAAAGGACCAGAGAACACTACCAGAAACTCCAACTCTGCAGGCAACACAATGGCAATAAATTCATAACTTTCAGTACTCACTCTAAATGTCAATAGACTAAACACTCCAATCAAAAGACATAAGGTAACAGAATGGATAAGAAAACAAGATCCATCTATATGTTGTTTACAAGAGACCCATTTTAGACCTAAAGACACCTTCAGATTGAAAGTAAAGGGATGGAAAAGCATCTATCATGCTAATGGTCACCAAAAGAAAGCCAGAGTAGCCATACTTATACCAGACAATCTAGATTTTAAAATAAAGACTGTAACAAGAGATGAAGAAGGGCATTATATCATAATTAAGGGGTCTATCCACCAAGAAGTTCTAACAATTGTAAACATATATGCCCCAAACATGTGAGCAACCAAATATTTAATCAATTAATCACAAACATACAGAAACTCATTGATAAAGTACCATAATAGTAGGGCACTTCAACATCCCACTTACAACAATGGACAGATGATCTAAACAGAAAATCAACAAGGAAACAATGACTTTGAGTGACACACTGGACGGGATGGACTTAACAGATATATTCAGAATATTTCATCCTAAAGCAGCAGAATACACATTCTTCTCAAGTGCACACGGAACATTCTCCAGAACAGATCACATACTGGAACACAAATCAGCCCTCAATAAGTACAAAAAGATCGAGATCATACCATGCATATTTTCAGACCACAATGCTATGAAACTCAAAATCAACCACAAGAAAGAATTTGGAAAGTCAACAAATACCTGGAAACTAAAGAACATCCTACTAAAGAATGAATGGGCTAAACAAGAAGTTAAAGAGGAAATTTAAAAGTACAAGGAGCCAATGAAAATGATAACACCACAGCCCAAAACCTCTGGGATGCAAAGGCGATCATAAAAGGGAAGTATATAGCAATCCAGGCTTTCCTAAAGAAGGAATAAAGGTCTCCTTTCACCTTACACCTTAAAGAGCTGGAAAAAGAACAGCAAATAAAACTCAAAACCAGCAGAAGATGGGATATAATAAAGATTAGAGCAGAATTCAATGCTATCTAAAAAAACAAAACAAAACAATAGAACATATCAATGAAAACAAAAGCTGGTTCTTTGAAAGAATTAAGAAAATTGATAAACTCCTAGCCAGTTTGACCAAAAAGAAAAAGGAAGGGACCCAAATAAATAAAATCAAGAATGAAAGAGGAAAGATCACAACCAACACGGCAGAAAAACAAACAATAAGAGAATATTATGAACAATTATATGCCAATAAATTGGGCAATCTGGAAGAAATGGACAAATTCCTAGAAACAGATGAACTACCAAAACTTAAATAAGAAATAGAAAATTTAAACAGACTCATAAACAGTAAAGAAATTGAATTAGTAATCAAAATTCTTCCAAAATACCAAGAGTCCAGGGCCAGATGGCTTTCCAGGGGAATTCTACCAACCATTTAAAGAAGAGTTAACACATATCCTTTTGAAGCTGTTCCAAAAAATAGAAATGGAAAGAAAACGTCCAAACTCATTCTATGAAGCCAGCCTTACCTTGATTCCCAAACCAAAGATCCCACTAAAAAGGAGAACTACAGACCAATTTCCCTGATGAACATGGATGCAAAAATCTTCAACAAGATACTAGCCAACCGGATCCAACAATACATTAAAAGAATTATTCACCACGACCAAGTGGTATTTATACCTGGGATGCAGGGCTGATTCAATATCTGTGAATCAACAAATGTGATACATCATATCAATAAAAGAAAGGAAAAGAACCACATGATCCTCTCAATAGATGCAAAGAAAGCACTTGACAAAATACAGCATCCTTTCTTGATAAAAGCCCTCAAGAAAGTAGGGATAGAAGGATCACACCTCAAGAACATAAAAACCATATATGAAAGACCCACCGCTAATATCATCCTCAATGGGGAAAAACTCAAGCTTTCCCTCTAAGGTCAGGAACACAACAATGTCCACTCTCACCACTGTTATTCAACATAGGATTGGAAGTCCTAACCTCAGCAATCAGACAACACAAATGAATAAAAGGCATCTAACTTGACAAGGAGGAAGTCAAACTTTCACTATTCATAGACCAAATGATACTCTATGGAAAACCCAAAAGATTCCACGAAAAAACTGCTAGAACTGATCCATAAATTCAGCAAAGTCACAGGATATAAAATCAATGCACAAAAACCAGTTGCATTTCTATACACCAATAATGAAGAAGCAGAAAGAGAAATCAAGTAATCAATCCCATTTATGATTGCACCAAAACCCATAAAATACCTAGGAATAAACCTAACCAAAGAGGTGAAAAATATATACACTGAAAACCACAGAAAACTTATGAAAGAAATTGAAGAAGACACAAAAAAATGGAAAAATATTCCATGCTCATTTGGAAGAATAAATATTGTCAAAATGTCCCCTGCTAGTGCGTGCTCTCTCTCTCTCTTTCAAAAATAAACATTAAAAAAAAAACTTACCTGAAATAAATAAATAAATAAATAAATAAATAAATAAATAAATAAAGCATTCCTAGGTATTTTATATTTTTGTTGTTGCTATTGCAACACAAATGATAACATTTTTAAAAATTACAGTTCCTATATAATGTCTGAGATTTACCTCACTATAAGGTTTGACTTCAGAATCATGTTAATGTTTTATGTACTCAAAAAATAAAATCAATGAGCAAGCAAGGGGAGAAAAGATAAATACTAACAAGAAAAAAATACACCAAACTATATTTCAAGTGAATAATAAACACTGAATGGGGGAAAATTAATGTTTGGAAGAAGTACTTTGACTACATATGAAACTACAAACTATATAGTTTAAAGACAAAACAACACAAGTAAATAATCAAACTCCCAACTGGTAGATATTTGTTATCATTGGATGGGTATAGGAATTCTAAAAATATGAAACAATGACAGAAATGGTTTATAACTAACTGAATAAAATAAGAATCCATGAATCCATTTTTATAATAAAAAATAAAGGAGATGGAAATTTCAACTTGCTTGTAAATGCAGATGTAATGAGGGAATTTAAAGTCACCATTCATAATCATCAAAGTAATAACTGATTTTTAAAAGAAACATTAATAATTCTAAAATTAGCAGGTAAAAATTTGATGAGGTATAGGACATTTATATAATCTCAAAACACCCTCACATATTATTTATTAATTACAAAAAAAATTAACTTTATAGTGGAGAAACTTGGCGGGCTCTATTTTAACCAAGGGTTCAAACTTAACTACAGCACCAATGAGATAAACTGACATCTTTGCCCACTGATATGATGCGTTGAGAGGGACACAATATTACTTCTGTGTCATCTTTGCCAAAATGTATAAAATGGATTTGATCATGAGGACAGAATATACAATGCAAATGGGGGGATGCTTTAGAAAATACCTAGTACTCTTCAAAAAGGTATCATAAAAGATTTAATTAAGAAATTATTATAGATTAAATGAGACTACAAAGACATGATGACTAAATCAAAGGGTGATCCTGTATTGAATCAGTTGAAATGGAATGAATAATTCTATAGTTTAACTATCTAAAAACACTACTGATAGAATTCTGACAACTGAGAGAACCAAAAAATTAAATTAAAAACCATGTAAGTAAAAAAGCAGGCAATAATTAACTCTAAGAAAAACAAAAAAAAATGGTACTATAAAGGAAAAATACTTGAATAAACAACCAGCAATATTCACTTAACAATGCAAACACTATTAATTTGACTGAAAATGAGATAAAATTATATTTAAAATATGGGGATAGGGGAAATGGCCAAGAAAGTGGCCTTTATATAATCTAATAGGAAAATGAACAGGATTTTCCTCAATAGAAAATCAATTGAGAATGTCTAAAATTAATAAATCAAGAAATAACAGTATAGAAAAACAAAACTGAAGGCATCATGACTCCAGATTTCAAGCTATATTACAAAGTTGTAGTCATCAAGACAGTATGGTACTGGCACAAAAACAGACATATAGATCAATGGAACAGAAAAGAAAACCCAGAAATGGACCCACAACTATACGGTCAACTAATCTTCAACAAAAGCAGGAAAGAATATCCAATGGAAAAAAAGATAGTCTCTTCAACAAATAGTGCTGGGAAAACTGGTCAGCAACATGCAGAAGAATGAAAGTGGGCCACTTTCTTACACCATACACAAAAATGAATTCAAAATGGGTGAAAGACCTAAATGTGAGACAGGAAACCATCAAAATCCTAGAGAACACAGACAGCAACCTCTTTGACCCTGGCCACAGCAACTTCTTACTAGACATATCACCAAAGGCAAGAGAAACAAAAGGAAACATGAACTATTGGGACCTCATCAAGATAAAAAGCTTCTGCACAGCAAAGGAAACAATCAAACTAAAAGGAAGCCTACAGAATGGGACAAGATATTTGCAAATAACATATCTGATAAAGCATCAGTATCCAAAATGTATAAAGAATTTATCAAACTCAACACCCAAAAAACAAACAACCCAGTTAAGAAATGGACAGAAGACATGAATACTTTTCCAAGACATCTGTTCCAAATGACATCCAGATGGCTAACAGACACATGAAAAGATGTTCAACATTACTCCTCATCAGGGAAATACAAATCAAAACCACAATGGTTTTTGACCCAAGCCAAAGATGCTTAACTGACTGAGCCACCTAGGTGCCCCTGATTTTTAACTTTTTAAATCAAAATAATATACACATTCAGTTAATACTCAAAAGCTTAAAAATAAAAAACATCAGTTCTTTACCTGTCACACCTCACACCTGTCAGAATGGCTAAAATTAACAAGAAACAACAGGTGTTGGCGAGGATGTGGAGATAGGGGAACCCTCTTACTGTTGGTGGGAATGCAAACTGGTGCAGCCACTCTAGAGAACTGTATGGAGGTTCCTCAAAAAACTAAAAGTAGAACTACCCTATGATCCAGCAGTTGCACTATTAGGTATTTACCCAAAGGATATAAAAATACAGGTTTGAAGGGGTACATGCACCCCAATGTTTATAGTAACATTATCAATAATAGCCAAACTATGGAGAGAGACAAAATGTCCATCAACTAATGAATGGACAAAGAAGATGTGATTGATACACACACACACACACACACACACACACACACACACACACACACTGGAATATTACTCAGCCATCAAGAAGAATGAAATCTTGCCATTTGCAACAACATGGATGGAGCTAGAATGTATTATGACAAGTGAAATAATCAGAGAAAGACAAATACCATATGGTTTCACTCATATGTGGAATTTAAGAAACAAAACAGATGAACATATGGGAAGGGTGGGGGGAAAAGAGAGGAAACAAACTGCAAGAAACTCTTAATGACAGAATACAAACTAAGGGTTGATGGAGGGAGGTAGGTGGGAGATGGGCTCGATGGGTGATGTGTACTAGGGAGAGCACTTGTGATGAGCACTGGGTGTTGTATGTAAGTGATAAGACATTGAATTCTACTCCTGAAACCAATATTGCACTGTATATTAACTAACTAAAATTTAAATTTAAAAAACGGACACTATATTATTTACAAATATAGAGGTTATAGCAGAAGAAATAGCTAAAAGTTGAAAGCATTTACCTCTGAGGAGCAGCAATGAAGGGTGGGGAACTGATATTTTTTATTTTTAAGCTTTTGAGTATTAACTGAACATTTAAGTATGTATGTGTATATTATTTTGATTTAAAAAATTGAAAATCAGGGGCACCTAGGTGGCTCAGTCAGTTAAACATCTGACTTTGGCTTGGGTCATGATCTCATGGTTTGTGAGTTTGAGCCATGTCAGGCTCTCTGCTGTCAGCACAAAGCTTGCTTCAAATGTTCTGTCTCCCTCTCTCTGTCCCTCCCATCCCTTGCTCTTTTCAAAATAAATAAATAAACTTAAAAAAAAAAAAAAAAGTACCATAGTACAAATCAATTTCAAGTAAGGATAAACAGGCCCATGTATTTCTCAATAGTCCTTGAGCAATAGTGTACCATGGCATAGAACAAGTATTCATTTACATAAAGAAATAACATCAAGACAAGTTGAATTGTTTTCAGTCTACTCTGTTTAATAAGGTAAAGAAGAATGATGCATTTTGGAAATATCCTCATCAAAAAATGCTTAAAGTAATCAAAATTCATCACCTAAAGGAATAAGCTTTGGATATCTAGACTATAAACATGTTAGTTCCTAATAAGGATTACTGAGACACTAATGATCAATTTCAGACTGTCTTCTTCATTTCAAGAGCCATCAAACCAGTTTTCTTTAGACTGCCTGGGCTGGTTTGGGCCAAGATCTAGTCAATATGTAGTCTGCCAGTGACGTAGGTAAATAAGACAGAGGAATGAAGAAAAACTGAGAATCCCAGCCAGCTGAATATCGAGTACGGGGATGCACAGATATCAGAGCGTGTTCCATGCAGTCAGTGACCAGGTTCAGGTTTGTGCTACATCTCAACAGCCCTTGTTTGACGCCATTGTGATCTGTATCCAAAAAGAGAAATGGTGGTCAACAATCTTATTCTTTGGATTTTAATGTTAAGCTCATTTTATACAGTCACAGAAGTCTAACTACATTTAATTTCTACAAGGATTAGGCTAATCAGACCTACACTTCCCAGTGGCAGCCAATAGCCAAATGCAGCTGCTGAGCACTTAAAATATAGCTAGTATGACTAAAAACTGAATTTTTAAATTTTCATTTTCATTTTAAACCTCAATTCCATCATTGGAAAACATTTTAGCATTTTTGGAACAACATAGGTATGTGAATCTACTTTTGCAACTGGAAACATTTTAACAACTTATTGAGTTATAATTCATAAACCATAAAATTCAGCCATTTAAAGTGTACAAGTTGGGGTGTGTGGGTGGCTCAGTTGGGTAAGCGTCAGACTCTTGATTTTGGCTCACAGTTCGTGAGTTCGAGCCCCACGTCGGATTCTGCGCTGTCAGCTTGAGATTCTCTGTCTCCCTCTCTCTCTGCCCCTCCCCTGCTCTCTCTCGCTCTTAAAATAAATAAGTAAACATTAAATAAATAAAGTGTACAAGCCAATGACTTTTAGTATATTCAGAATTGTGCAACCACCCACCCAATCTAAGTTTAGAACATTCTCATCATCCCTAAAAGAAAACTTGTACCTATTAGCAGTCACTACCATTTTCTGCCAACCCAACCAGTCCTAGGCAACCACCAATCTACCTGTTGTCTCTGGGGATTGCCTTTTCTGGACATTTCATATAAATAGAATTATACATTGTAATCTTTTGGGACTGGCTTCTTTTCACTAAGCAAAATGTTTTCAAACTTCATCCATGCTGTAGCATGGATGAGTATTTCACTCCTTTTTATTGCCAAATAATATTCATTATATATATATAATGAATATTATTTGGCTATATATATATATATACATATATATATATATACATATATGACTATATTCATTATATGACTTTATATTCATTATATGACCTTTTGTTTACCCATTCATTAGTTGGTAGACATTTAAGTTGTTTCCACTTTGGGGATATTATGAATAACGCTGCTGGCAACTATAAATTTTATTAATCTACAGATGAAGTGTTTCCTAGGAAAATTTAGCATCCAAATTGAGATATGCTATAAGTATAAAATACATATTGGGGCACCTGGGTGGCTCAGTTGGTTAAGTGTCCGACTCTTGGTTTTCGCTCAGGTCATGATCTCATGGTTTATGAGTTCAAGCCCCAAGTCAGGCTCTGGGCAGGCAGTGCCAAGCCTGTTTTGGATTCTGTCTCCCTCTCTCTCTGCCCTGCCCCGTCTCTCTCTCTCTCTCTGTCTCTCTCTCTGTCTCTCTAAGTAAATAAACTTAAAAAAAAATACATACCAAGTTTCAAAGACTAATAAGAAAAAGAATATAAAATACCTTATTAACAACCTTTCATTGATGATAAATAAATGAATGCCAAAATCATAGTATCTTGGATAGGCAGGATTAAATAAACTGTGCTACTAAAATTAATTTCACCAGTTTCCTTTTTTTTTTAATGTGGGAACCAGAAAATTTAAGATTACACTTAAGATTACACAGAAGATTACACTTAAGATTACACAGAATCTGAACCAGGCTCCAGGCTCTGAGCTGTCAGCACAAAGCCCAACGTGGGGCTCGAACTCAAGAACCACGAGACTGTGACCTAAGCCAAAGTCGGACGCTCAACCGACTAAACTACCCGGGCACCTCTCAACTCCTTTTAAATCATGAAATACATATATCCTTTTATATCCATATATACTTTACATAATGTCACTACAATAAATTCTGTTTTCCTCTTCATTTCTATTGTCAAACTATTATATATCTACAAGAGAAAAAAATTCCCTAATACACAGTTGAAAACCTTAGGTGGGGAAAAGTTTACAACAGTAGCTGGCCCTCTGGCATGTTAGGAACTGTGGTGCCCTGGCCTGCTATGAGTTCTGAGAGGCTCAAGCGCTGTTTTGTGCAGCTTTTTCTTGACCCAATTCTCTCCTGTGTTAATGGTCACCCTCTTAGGCCAGAAGACAGTGCTGTAGGTTGGGAGTCTTCTGTCTGCCTTCTTTTCTCTGGACTACAATATCACTCAAAGCCAGTGACAGGGCTGCTGCTACCCACCCATCGCAGGATCCTTTCATGAAATGGAAAGGAGAGCTGCTGCTTTGGGCCTTGGCAAGCTGCTGACTTCTTTGAAGAAAAAGCATCGCTTTCCCCAGAAGGTGAAACCCCATATTGATGTGCATGACTTACTTCTACTAAGAAGACTGCCTTGCCTTTACCCCCAAACTGCCTCCTCTTCCAGGTCCTAAGGATGACATTCTTACAAGAAATTGAACCATCTCACTCCCATGATGCTGCTAAGGCCTGCACATGACTTCTAGTCTCTGGACACAGTCAATAGGGCCCTGCAAAGCTGGCTCTCACCCACTGCCCTCTACTCACACACACACACCCTCCTCCCACAGTAAGAATGGAGTTGTAGCTGGGCCCTTTGTTACCAAAAAGACTGTATTTCAGTTGTGCAGACCTCCCACGCCAGCCTTGCCAAACTACAGAGGGGCACCCCTTTCTCGAGACCCAGAAGTTCTATGTCTCTAACCATGTAATACCTCCCTAGTGCTCAGGTGGCCAGGCCTGTAGGTGACAAGGCAGCACAAGGCAGCTTGCCCCTAAGCTGTCAATATAACCTCTTCCTCATCACCAAGCCAACCATGAGAGCCCTGGGACCTTCTCAAATCCCTCTGGTCCCAGGAAGGCTTTGTTTCCTTAAACAGTTCTTAGTTCTCAGTTCTCAGAGCCTGCCAATCATTCCCCACCAACCCTCTTTCCCCTTTCTCATGCAAGGTTATCAATTATCCTATGAAAAGAAAAGCTCACGGGCATCAAAAAACTTCTGTCCATAGGCCTCCTTAATATGCGCGGGGACTTCTTCCCAGGCTTGCTTTATTTTCCCTAAGGACCACAGCAGATCTGTCATTCCAGTTCTGAAGTAGCCAGGTTCAACGATGCTGATTTTCACCCTAAAATGTTGAAGCTCA
This sequence comes from Lynx canadensis, assembly GCF_007474595.2. NCBI lineage: Eukaryota > Metazoa > Chordata > Mammalia > Carnivora > Felidae > Lynx > Lynx canadensis. Next base: position 82,722,318 of record NC_044309.1, on the reverse strand, counting down.
CGCCTGAAAATAAAAACCCTCGAGTTAACTCTTGATTGAGAGACAGCACATTTCAATGCTCTCAGGGAGGAAACAACACAACACAAAACAAAACAAAATGGGTTATAAAAACATCTCTACTGAATATTTTAAAGGATAAAGAAATGGAAAGGAAAAAACCAAAATTTTAAATATCCCTAGGTCCAAAAATTGGGACATGATTATATAAACTGCCATAACCATTCAATTCTACAGCCCCTCTTTTCACAGAGCTATTAAGTACCTACCACATGTTAGACAGTCAAGCCATGCAGAATACAAGGAATAATAAAGAAAATTAGCATTTTTAGAGCAGCTACTGTGCTAAGTATTTTACATGACAGTCTCAGAAAATTAAGGCTCAGTTGCTTGCCTCAAAAATCTCCCAGTAAGGGAGCCCAACAAGTAAGCAAATAATTATAACACAACTCAAAAGAATTATAAAGCAGAGGTATTCCAGGGGCTACATGAGCAGAGAGCAGGAGGTACACAGATTTTCTGATGGAGTCAGGGAAGGCTTCAATGAGGAAGAATGTTTCAGGTGAGCCTTGAAGGATAAAGAGGAGATTTCCAAGTAAAGAAAGGGGAAGAGAGGAGTAGCAGGTAATAGGAATTGTACTCACAAAAGCATGGGCCTCTGAAAAATGACCATATGTTCTAAGACTCCAAGAGAACATTAACAGAATATGATATGGGCATTAAAATTGCAAGTCATTGGTCATTCCAGAATATTCATGTTAGTTAGTTCAACAAACAGTTGCAAAATATTGATCAGGGGCTGACTATGTAGCAGGCACTGTGCTAAGCACTGCCTTCACCAGAAGTAGGATGGCATTGTGCACCACAGGAGAGGTATACTCTAGGTGTTCAGCAGACAGTGATAAGGGGTGTTCCCTAATCTAGAGGTTCAAGTAGCCTCGCTGGAGCAGATGAAGCCCAAGCTATGTCAAGGAGAAATCTTTGAAATAATGGTCCATAAGAATATAGAACACAAAGCATCATGACCCTCTAAAGCAGAGAGTGGTTCTCAAATTGTGCACCCCAGATAAATGGCAACTTCAGCGTCTTGGGAGCCTGTTAGAAACGCAAATTACTGGGCTCCAGTCCAGATTTATTAGGTCAGAAAATCTGGGGGCGAATGTGTTTGAATAAGCCTGCCGGGTGGCTCTGAGGCATCCTAAAGGTTAAAAACCACTATTCTAATGGAAGAGCCTACCTTATCAAAGCAAAATCTAAAACCTTCCATGTGAGAAAGATTCTCCAGGTACCTGTGTGTGCTGGGAAAGAGGGAGGGCTATGCAAGCCACCCTAAAATTTCACTTCCCCTTGTAGCTTCCTCACTGTGATTCCCATCACACCACAACATCTACATTCCCTTTAAAACTCCAACTCATATGTGGGACAAAACTTCCTTTCCCTGTTCAGCCTTAGCACAATTAAGGCATGCTGGAATTTTCTAAAGGAATTCATGATTTGAATATTGGATGGACAGGTCTTTGTTCTTGGTCTGGGAATGAGTCAAGGGGTTTGAGAAACCAGTTGTGAGTGGCGGTATATCAGCAGGCAGCAGCCCCATGGAGATAAACAAAATGTCAGTTAAACTGGAAGCCAGGCAAAGTGCTCATCACATGGTAACAACTCATGTAACTTCCTCAGTTATTTCCCTATTCCCTTCCTAGGCAGATAATACAATATGTATATTATAAGAGATATCTACCAGTCATGGCATGTGGTAGGCTACATAACAGCCCCCAAAAGTATCAGGTCCTAATCCCTGGAATCTATAAATGTTACCCTGTATGGCAAAGACTTTGTGGTTGAGATTAAGTTAAGGATCTTGAGATAGGAGACTATGCTGGATAATCTGGGTGTGCACTAAGTGCAATCACAATTATCCTTATAAGACAGGCAGAGGCAGATTTGAAGGCCAACAGAGAAAGAGAAGGTAACATGACCATGGAGGCAGAGATTGGAGTGATGCAGTCACAAGCCAAGGAATGCAGAGAGCCAGCAGAAGTGCAAGAAGCAAGGAACAGATTCTCCCCTAGAGCCTTCAGAAGGAGGCTGGCCCTGTCAACAACTTGATTTTGGTCCAGTAATACTGATTTCAGATTTTGGCCTCCAGAACTGTGAGGGAATATATATGTGTTGTTTTCAGACACTGTAAATTATAGCAGTCACGGGGTACCTGGCTGCTTCAGTCAATAGAGTGTGAGACTCTTGATCTTGGTGTTGTGAGTTTGAGCCCTAAGTGGGGTGTGGAGAATACTTAAAAAAATAGAATTCTGGGGTGACTGGGTGGCTCAGTCGGTTAAGTGTCTGACTTCGGCTTGAGTCATGATTTTGTGGTCCGTGAGTTCGAGCCCCACATCAGACTCCGTGCTGATGGCTCAGAGCCTGGAGCCTGCCTCGGATTCCATGTCTCCCTCTCTCTCTGCCCCTCCCATGCTTGTGCTGTCTCTCTCTGTCTCAAAAATAAATAAACATTAAAAAAAAACAGAATTCTAAACAAAATTCACAGCAGCCATAGAAATCTAATACATGGTGCCTAAAATATTCACAGCTGGGGTGCCTGGGTGGCTCAGTCGGTTGAGCATCTGACTTTGGCCTAGGTCATGATCTTACTGGTCCCAAGTTCAAAGCCTGGAGACTGCTTCAGATTCTGTGTCTCCCTCTCTCTCTTTCTGTTCCTCCCCCACTCACACTTTCTTTCTTTTAAAAATAAATAAACATTAAAAAAAAAAAATAGGGGCGCCTGGGTGGCTTAGTTAGTTAAGTGTCTGACTTCGGCTCAGGTCATGATCTCGCAGTTAGTGAGTTCCAGTCCTGAGTTGGGCTCTGTGCTGATGGCTCAGAGCCTAGAGCCTGCTTTGGATTCTGTGTCTCCCTCTCTCTCACATGTGCTCATTTCCACGTGTGAAACTGTTCTAAAGTTAGCCCCGACAAAGGGGAATCTGAGCAGCAATATTTTTTTTAATTAATTTATTTTGAAAGATAGAGAGCAGGGGAAGGGCAGAGAGAGAGGGAGAGAGAGAATCCCAAGCAGGCTCTGCATTGTCAGTGCAGAGACCTATGTGGGGCTCAATCCCATGAGCTGTGAGATCATGACCCGAGCCAAGATCAAAAGCAGGATGCTTAACTGACCAAGCCACCCAGGCGCCCTGTGCAGCAATATTTTGTGCCACATGATTACACCATCATGTCCACAGCTGACTGGACCAGGGAGGGTACTTGATGAGAGGAAAGCCCACTTAGGACTGGAGAGTGGCTCTGCCTATTACTACCTATGTTATGACCACGGGAAATTATTAACCTCTGTGCCTCAGCTTCCTCATACATACAATAAGGATAAAAATAATACCTTCCTTGGGGCACCTGGGTGGCTCAGTTGGTTGAGCGTCCGACTTCGGCTCAGGTCATGATCTCACAGTTTGTGAGTTCGAGCCCCGCGTCGGGCTCTCTGCTGACAGCTCAGAGCCTGGAGCCTGCTTCAGATTCTGTGTCTCCCTCTCTCTCTGCCCCTTCCCTGCTCATACTCTGTCTCTCTCTGTCTCTCAAAAATGAATAAACGTTAAAAAAAAATTTTAATAATAATAATAATAATAATAATACCTTCCTCATTGGATTTCAAAGAAGATAAATGACTTATTAGATATAAAGTACTTACAACAGTGCCTGACACATAATAAGTGCACGAAAATGTCATGTAATAGGTCACCTGGCACACACAGAAAATGAACACAGCTAATAGAGTCCTCTCTCTTAGGAACTAAAATGTACAGGGAATATAAAAAGGAACCAGCTGATAGAGAGGGACTAAGGCTGAAACAATGCATGAAAAAGAGACAGGAGGTAGAGGCAGGGCCATTAGGGGTCGTGGCAAACTGAAGTTCTAAGAGAAGAAGTTCTTAGATAAAGGAAAGATATACAGAGTAAAGCAGATGAGCACCCGGAGAAAAAGAGAGTCACTGTGGAGAAACAATGACAGTTTCACTTTGGGGGGGAAAGAAGACAGTTATCTTCTCTTCAGAAATGAAATTTTATTGAGGTGCCTGGGTGGCTCAGTCGGTTAAGCGTCCAACTTCAGCTCAGGTCATGATCTCACAGTTTGTGGGTTCAGGCCCCACATCGGGCTCTGTGCTGACAGCTTGGAGCCTGGAGCCTGCTTCAGATTCTGTGTCTCCCTCTCTCTCTGCCCCTCCCTGGATCACACTCTGTCTCTCTCTCTCTCAAAAATAAATAAACACAAAAAAATTTTTTTTTTAAGAAATGAAATTTTATTAAAGAAAAATCTCGAGAATTAAACTATGATGTGGTGGCAGGACACAAAGACCTAGGGTCAAAACACAGTTCTGCCAAGTGCTGGTTGCGGCAGGTGAACTTTAGGAAAGAGACTTGAATCTGAGCCTCAGTTTCCTATATAAGCCAGATTAGTAATAGTATCTACAAATCAAGATTTTGGGAGTAATGAAATAAGATAATGTAGGTAAAAGCAATTATCACAATGCCTAAGACATATTTAAGGTGCTCAACAGTTGCTTTTGTTTTAACTTAAGAACATTACCTCAGGAAAAAAAGAAAAAAGAAAGAAAGAAAAAGAGAACATTACCTCAGAACATCCGAAAAGGCTTCTACACCATACTTGGAGCTACAGTAAACTCCTCCAAAGAAAGCAACTCGCCCCAGAATGCTGGAGACATTAACAATTCTCCCCTGTGCTTTCCTCACCAAGGGAAGCATGCTCAAGGTCACCTCCATCAAACCAATGAGGTTCACTTTGAGGACATCCACGTAGGTCTCTATCTTCAGCCACTCAGTGCAGCAAAGTGGGTGAAAAATGCCTGCGTTGTTGACCAGGCCCCAGAGTCCTAAAACGAAGTCAAAGCAGGAATTCAGTTTCAGGCAAAATTGACAGAACTATTTACCTTGATCAATCTTCCTGCTGACAACAACAAAAAACGTTAAATAAAATATATTTTTTAATGTTCTGAAATACATCAGTTAACAAGAAAGTAAAATGGGTCAGGCCAAAAGCTAAGAAAAGGCAGGAATCCAGAAAGAGTAACTAGAATATCGATGCCCACTTTTGATTCGAGGGTATTTGCCAACCAGTGTAAATGTGAATTTCAGTATGGTCTCAAAAAACATACACAATAAGATATGAGGTCCAGGACCCACCTAAGGTAGGAATCCTAATAAAAAACACTTTCTTCATTAAACTGGGACTTTTAATGGTTATGCTATCAGTATCAGAGTGAGACAGAAAGTCCTTCCAGGGACTGAAAGTAAAACTGTCTTGGGGCACCTGGGTGGCTTAGTTGGTTGAGCACCCGACTCTTGGTTTTAGCTCAGGTCATGATCTCATGGTTTGGAAGTTCAAACCCCACATCAAGCTCCATGCTGAAAGTGCAGAGCCTGCCTGGGATTCTCTCTCTCTCTCTCTCTCTCTCTCTCTCTTTCTCTCTCTCTCTCTCCCTCTCCCTCTCCCCCGCTCGCTCTCTATCAAAATAAATAAATAAACTTTAAATTAAAAAACCTGTCTGTCTTGAACTTTGGTGTTGTGGAGAGGGGGGCAAGAATCAACACTGAAGAATCGTAACCACAAGCCACCCCTCATGAGAGTTTGCAGCCAAATGCCCACTACCTGGGTAGTCCAAAACATCAAGCCAAGATTCAATTCAAGATGGTCATGGCTTCTGAGCGTGCCTGACACCAGATAGAAGGAAACATGGATCCTCTCTGGAGGAATCTTCATGTCAGACTACAGGGAATCACCAGAGAGCTACTAAGAAAAATTGCAGTTCACCGTCACAAATCAAAATACACAAAGAAACAAAGCATTATATGCAAGAGCCAGCAAAATGAATAGACAGCAGAAAAAGACTCACAAAGACATTAGATACCAGAATTATAAGACATATAATACAAAATGTGTATGCTAAATATAAGGGGCACCTGGGGTGCTCAGTCAGTTAAGTGTGTGACTCTTGGTTTCAGCTCAGGTCATGATCTCATGGTTTATGAGACTGAGCCCCATGGTGGGCTCCTCACTCACAGCGTGGAGCTTGCTTGGGATTCTCTCTCCCTCTCTCTGCCCCTCCCCTGCTTGTACTCTCTCTCTCTCTCTCAAAATAAATAAATAAACTTTTAAAATAAATAAATATGTATATTAAATATAATTTTAAAATAAAAGAAAGATTAAAACGATTAATAAAGGTATTATAAAACTGATCAAGCAGATCTGGAAAAGAACCAAAAAGAACTTCCAGAAATAAAAATCTTAACAAACTGTAATTTGGTAGACAGATTTAATAGCAGATAGACATGGCAGAAAACAGGAAGTATAAGCTGGAATGTAGAAAAAGGAAACTATGCAGAATGCAGCACAAAGCAAAAAAAAAGAGATGGAAAATGTGAAAGAAAAGAGACATAAGAACACAGTAAGAACTTCTTTTTTTTTTTTTTTTTCCAGAGAGAGAGCAAGCCAGGAGAGGAGCCCCATGTGGGGCTGGATCCTATGTCTCTGGGATTATGACCCAAGCAGAAATCAAGAGGCTCAACTGAGCCACCCAGGTGCCTCAAAGTAAGAAACTTCTAACACGTATCTATCAGAAAAGAAAAAAGAGGGGAAATGGAACAAGGGCAATATCTGAAGTAATAGTGGCTGAGAATTTTCCAAAATTGTTGAAAGACACTAATCCATAGATTCAAGAAGCCAAACAAGTCCCAAGCAGTATAAATAAAGAAATTCACATCTATATAGCCAAAATAAAGCTTTAGTAAGATCAAAGAAAGAGGGATGCCTGACAGGCTCTGTCAGAAGAGCATACAACTCTTTTTTTTTTTTTTTTTAATGTTTATTTATTTTTGAGAGAGAGAGAGAACACAAGTGGGAGACAAAGAGGGAGACACAGAATTCAAAGAAGGCTCCAGGCTCTGAGCTGTTGGCACAGAGCCTGATGAGGGACTTGAACCCACAAACTGTGAGATCATGACCTGAGCCAAAGTTGATGCTTAACTGACTGAGCCACCCACGTGCCCCCAGAGCATGCAATTCCTGATATCAGAGTCTTGAGTTTGAGCCCCAGGTTGGGTGTAGAGATTACTAAAAAAATAAATAACCTTAAAAAAAATTAAAATAAAATGTTTCCAATGTTTAAAAAAAAAATCAAAGAAATAGAATATCCTTAAATAGTCAGAAATAAAAGACAAGATTATTTACAAAAGATAACAATTAGGCTGACAACTGACAACAGCAACAACAGAAGCCAGAAGACAATGAAACGATATCTTCAATATGCTGTGAGAAAATAACTGTGAACTTAGAAATGCTTATCTAGCAAAAATATCTTTCCAGAATAAGGGCAAAATAAAGACACTTTAAGAAATGTGAAAAAAGAAGGGTGCATGGTTGGCTCAGTCTGTAGAGCATGCAACTCTTGATCTCAGAGTTGTGAGTTCAAGTCCTGCCTTGGGTAATTTAGAGATTACCTAAAATAAATAAATAAATAAATAATATAGAAATGTAAAAAAAGGAAGAAAATAAAAACAGGGACACCTGGCTAGCTCAGTGGGTTAAGCATCCAACTTTGGCTCAGATCATAATCTCACAATTCGTAAGAATGAGCCCCAAGTGTGCTGACAGTGTACAGCCTGCTTGGGATTCTCTCTCCCTCTCTCTCTGCCCCTCCCAACTCATGCTTTCTCTCTCTCTCTCTCTCAAAAAAAATAAACTTAAAAAAAAAAAAAACAGATTTTATCCACAACACTTTCTAAATTCTAAAGAATATATTCAGTCTGGAGGGAAGTAGTTTTATTTTTTTTTTTTTAAGATTATATTTTTAAGTAATATCTCTATCCAGTGTGGGGCTTGAACTCAAAACCCCCAGATCAAGAGTCACTCACTCCACTGACTGAGCCAGCCAGGGGCCCCTGGAGGAAAGTAATTTTATATGGAAGATTCTAAAAAGAATGATAAGCAAACAAAATGGTAAACAGGAAATAAATCTAAACAAACATTATATATTGTAGGGCCAAAAAAAAAAATAGAAATAAAATATATAACAGCAATGCCATCATGTGGGGGAGCAGGGCAGGGGATGGAGTTCAAGTGTTCTGAGAGCCTTGGATTGATCAGAAGAAGGCAAAGATGTTAATTTTACACTTGAATGATTAAATATGCAGTTAAAATTCCTAGAGAAACCACTAACGAAACAGAATATATTACTTTTGGGGCACCTGGGTGGTTCAGTCAGTTAAGCGTCCGACTTCGGCTCAGGTCATGATCTCGCGGTTCATGGGTTCGAGCCCCAAGTCGGCTCTGTGCTGACAGTTCGGAGTCTGGAGCCTGCTTTGGATTCTGTGTCCCCCTCTCTCTCCACCCCACCCCTGCTTGTGCTCTCTCTTTCAAAAATGAATAAACATTAAAAAAAATTTAAGAAACAGAATATATTACTTTCAACTTAGTAATGGAAAAGGTGGAATAAAAATTCAATCAATTCAAAAGTGGGAAAAGAAGCAAGAAAAAAATGGGACAAATAAAAAGCATAAAAAGAATGTCATAGAAATAAATCCAAACATATGAACAATTAAGTAAGTGTAGATAAGTGAAATGTCCTAGGTAAAAAAAAAAAAAAAAACAAAAAAACAAAAAAAACTGCATTATTTTTTTACATGTAGCTATATGCTATTTACAAGAGATTCATTTAGAACATGGGGATATTAAAATGTTTTAAGTATAAGGAAGGAAAAAGGCTCTGAGGGAATAAGTGTGTGTAACTGCAGGAATAGTGACATAGTGCACAGAGAGAAAGACTGAAACAAACAAAACAACAACAACAACAACAACAACAACCAGATTTAGTGAGGAAAAGATAAGGTAAAGAGTCTTCCTTTAGGTTTGGTGAGTTTGAGGCACCAGCAGAAATTCCAGATGAGCAGTCCAGCAAGTAGTTTGAAATTCAGGTGTAAGGAACAAGTGATGATTTTAATATCAAGGGCACCAAAGCAACAAATAAAACTATGAGTAAATGAGATCTATTCAACATTTGTTGAGTCCTTAACAGGTACCTGGGAATATGTCAGAAACTGGAAATACAATAATGGGTAAGAGGGGCCCTCAAGGAGCTCACACTCTAGCAAAGTGTGAAACGATACCAATAACCATACAACAGAAATAAAGTGCTGTGCAAAGCGCAGAGGCTGTAACTATGTATAATTCCTAGCTCTGCCTGGAGTATACCCTCAAACAGGAAATAATATATTGAAATCAATTTCCAAGTCAATTTTCACATGTAAGGCTGACTGAAGGAATGATTATATTTTAAAGGTAGCCAAGGGGAGAAGACTCAATTTCTTTTTTTTTAATTTTTTTTTTTCCAACGTTTATTTATTTTTAAGACAGAGAGAGACAGAGCATGAACGGGGGAGGGGCAGAGAGAGAGGGAGACACAGAATCGGAAACAGGCTCCAGGCTCTGAGCCATCAGCCCAGAGCCTGACGCGGGGCTCGAACTCCCGGACCGCGAGATCGTGACCTGGCTGAAGTCGGACGCTTAACCGACTGCGCCACCCAGGCGCCCCGAGAAGACTCAATTTCTTAAGAATACCTTGAAAATTCTTCAAACACAAAGAATTGTGGTTTTAAATATTCCATTGGCAAGGTGAGATAACAGCTTCAAATCTACTGGGCTCATTTTTCAAGGTAAACGTTGTTAAGGAAATGAAACACCACATAAGATCACGACTGTCCTTCAAATGGAAAAGTCAGCCTTTTAAACCCTGCTTTTGAGATCTTATACAGAGAGAGAAAACTTTTAACATCTTGATGCCTAAGTAAATGAAAGAAGAAAATACTTCTCTATACCTCTGTCTCCCACACGCTCCTTCACCCACTCGGTGGCCGCAGAGATGCTCTCTGTCTTGGTGACATCCAGGATCACCGTCTCTAACCTGTCTGATGTCTGGTCTCTCAGCTGCTCTGCCCCCTTCTCCGTCAGACACGCGGCCAGCACCCTCAAGCCTCGCAGGTCCAGCTGCCTGGCCAGCAGGTTCCCGAAGCCCGAGTCACAGCCCGTGATGAAGACGTACTTGTCTCGGAGGTCGCTCACCACCTGTCTCTCCCGGTACCAGCGCAGGAGGTAGTACAGGCCCACGAGGGCCGCCAGGTACAGCCACATGGTGAGGGGATCTCCTTCCCCTTCAAAAGAAAGAGAAGAGCTTTTATTTTATTCTGTCCTTTTTCCTTTAACCAGTTATCTATTGAGTATATGCTTTGTGCTAGGCATTGCCCCAGGTGCTGGGGACTCACCTTCAGTAACACTCAAGGAACCACAGTCTAGAGAGGGAACTGGAGGGAACCAAACAAGTGCAATGCATTGTGGGGGGTGCCATACCAATATACACATAGTCTAATGAGGCTGCAAACCACTGCCCACAAAGTTAGAAATGGCTTCAGAGATGCAGTGATGTTGTAACTACTGCCTATAAGATAGCTAAGCATTCAAAAAGTAGACCCAGATGAAAGAACATTCTAGGCAGCAACAGTGTGTACATAAATGAAGTGGTGAGCAGCATAACTTCCTAATACCTATAGCAGTTCAGCACCATGCAGTACAGAACATACAGAGGTAGTGAAGGCTCAGACTATGGGGTTCCTTGTGGGTCACACTAAGGAATCTGGACGTTGTCTTATAGGTATCCAGAGTGTGCTATTATTGGAAGGTATTAAATAGAGGAGTAAGATTAGCAGATTTAGTTTTAAAGAGATCTGTCTCACAATGGGAGTGGAAGGTATATTTAAATGGACTGTGATGAAGTTAAAGAGATCAGTTAAGGGGCGCCTGGGTGGCGCAGTCGGTTAAGCGTCCGACTTCAGCCAGGTCACAATCTCGCGGTCCGTGAGTTCGAGCCCCGCGTCGGGCTCTGGGCTGATGGCTCAGAGCCTGGAGCCTGTTTCCGATTCTGTGTCTCCCTCTCTCTCTGCCCCTCCCCCGTTCATGCTCTGTCTCTCTCTGTCCCAAAAATAAATAAAAAACGTTGAAAAAAAAAATTAAAAAAAAAAAAAAAAGAGATCAGTTAAGAGACCCAACTGTGCAGCCAAAGCAGCTTGTAAATAAAGACCAATCAGATGCATTGTTGAAATGATTATGCCTACATTTCTTCATGTAGTTCTAGAAAAACAGCCACCATTTTGGAACAATTTAGTGTTGGGTGAACTAACACATGTTTCATAAAGACATAAAACACCATCAAAGATGGGTGAGTCCATTAGGACATCATAAGGCCTGCACCCCAATGCCTGCATAAGGTTGGGTCGACGTAATTCAGACTCCTTGGCTTGGCATTCAGGCCTTCCCGGTGCTCTGGCCCTTGACCTACTCCTTAGCCTCCTTTTTTACCACATCTCTCTTATACCTTACTCTTTACTCATAACAAGCAGCTTTCAGTACCCCACACAGTACAGGCCTTTCACACCACAGTACACAATTCTCTCAACAATTGCTTCTTTCCCAGACATCATCCACTTGGCAAATAACACTCATCTGTTAGTACTCAGCTGAATTAACATTTTCATTCAGCAGACATCAAGTTAACATCTCCTATGAGTCAGACACAATGTTAGGCACTGATACACAACAATAGACACAACAAGGTTCTATTATTCATTGAATTCACTGTCCAAGTGTGAAGGCCAACAAGAAAACAAAGCAACGGAATAGAAGTAAGGACAGGATGCTGTTGGAGCACTCTGGGGAGATCTGAGAAGGTTTCTAGAGAGAGTAAAATAGAAGTTGAGATCTAAAGGATAATACAATAATAATAGCTAACAACAATAATAGCATAACACTTGCTGTGTAACAGGTCCTGTTCTAGGCATTTCACATACATTAACTCTGTTCTCCCAACAGCACTGTAAGGCAGGCCCTGTCATATCCCTGTGTTAGGTTCAAATGCCAAAACAGAATTAGACATGCAAGTGATTCCCTGGGGAAAATACCATTACAGGATAAAGGGGAAAGCGTAGGAGTAGGTGATAATGCAGGTCTGATGCCTCCAAAAGAAGAGAGAAGGAAGGAGGAGTTGAGAGTAAGCTCCTTAAACTGCAGGATAGCAGCCAAGCCAATTGGGGATCTTTGAGTAAATACTGACCAGGAGAATCCCACACTGGCCAGTACTGGCTGGGCTCTAGTACTGCCACCATACTCAGTCAACTGGTTGGCAGTGCCCAGAAGTGTGCCTCAGTATACACACCATATCAGATCTAAAGGCAACAGCTGGAGGCTGTGAGCAACGGCACTCCTCAAAGCAGATTCTCTTGAAAAGACATTTGAGGAACACACCTCCATGACTGCCACATTATTTTATAGATGAGCACTGAGAGATTAGGTATAGCTCTGGGCAAGTGGGGGAAGAGTGGTCCAGGCGGAAGACTTTCCTGATCCCTCTTAACCTGACCACTGGCCTAACAAATTAGACCACGCCCTCCCTGGCATCCCACGGCAGCCTGCACTCGAGTGTGTGTCCTAATGTCCGCTAACTTGTTACACTGCTTCTCCCCAGTTGTAAACTATAAAGCCTTTGAGAGCCCGGTCTGTGTATTCATCCGCATCCGGCACAGTGAATGGTACACAACTAGTGCTATGTTGTTAGATAAATGCTGTTAGATAAATAAATTAAATGAAAATATGCGGGGCGGGGGAAACAAAGGAGAAGAAAATAACTGGAATAATGAGTCAGAGAAGTAGGAGAAAGAAAGCCAAAGGAAGCCAAGGGAATAGGGGCTTAATGCAGATCAACTCTGCCACGTGGAGGTCCACTGAATATAGCAGGTTACCGGTGATCTAAATAAGGCTCTTAGGGAGTTAACAGTAAAGAAGTCAGACTGCAGTGGGCTGATGGATGGACTGGAGGGCAGGAAGCGGAGCCAAAGAGAGATTCTTTTCAAAAGAGTCTGAGGAAAGAAGGCAGTAGCTACCAGGGGATTGAAGGGTTGTGATACTGTGATTTATAATAAGAAATATATGTATGGGTGCTAAGCATCCGACTTCAGCTCAGGTCGTAATCTCGCCGTTCATGAGTTTGAGCCCGTGTTGGGCTCTGCGCTGACAGGTCAGAGCCTGGAGCCTGCTTCCGACTCTGTGTCTCCCTCGCTTTCTGCCCCTCCCCGCCTTGTGGTCTTTCTGTCTCTCGCTCAAAATAAGTAAGCATTAAAGGGGCGCCTGGGTGGCTCAGTCGGTTGAGCGTCCGCCTTCAGCTCATGATCTCACAGTTTGTGGGTTTGAGCCCCGCGTCGGGATCTGTGCTGACAGCCTGGAGCCTGTTTCAGATTCTGTGTCTCCCTCGCTCTCTGCTCCTCCCCTGCTTGTGCTCTGTCTCTCTCTCTCAAAAATAAACATTAAAAAAATAAATAAGCATTAAAAAAAAATTTTAATGGGATAGGTATTGAGGAGAGCACCTGTTAGAATGAGCACTGGGTGTTATATGGAAACCAATTTGACAATAAATTTCATATTTAAAAAAATTTTTTTTTTAATGCCCATACCAAAAAAAAAATTTTTTTTTTAAATGGGAATGCAAGCTGGTGCAGCCACTCTGGAAAACAGTATGCAGGTTCCTCAAAAAGCTAAAAATAGAACTACTCCAGACCCAGCAATTGCACTACTAGGCATTTATCCGCGAGATACAGGTGTGCTGTTTTGAAAGGGCACATGCACCCCAATGTTTATAGTAGCACAATCAACAATAGCCAAAGTACGGAAAGAGCCCAAATGTCCATCGATGGATGAATGGACAAGGAAGATGTGGTATATACATACAATGGAGTATTACTCGGCAATCAAAAAGAATGAAATCTTGCCATTTGCAATTACGTGGATGGAACTGGAGGGTATTATGCTAAGTGAAATTAGCCAGTCAGAGAAAGACAAAAATCATATGACTTCACTCATATGAGGACTCTAAGAGACAAAAGAGACGAACATAAGGGAAGGGAAACAAAAATAATATAAAAACAGGGAGGGGGACAAAACATAAGAGACTCATAAATATGGAGAACAAACAGAGGGTTACTGGAGGGTTTGTGGGAGGGGGGATGGGCTAAATGGGCAAGGGGCATTAAGGAATCTACTCCTGAAATCACTGTTGCACTATATGCTAACTAATTTGGATGTAAATTTTAAAAAAATAAAATTAAGTTAAAAAGAATTAAATAAATAAATAAATAAATAAATAAATAAATAAAATTCTATTAATTGTAAAAAAAAATTTTTTTAAAGGAAATATATATATACAGTCTTTGTCCATTTCTGGCACAGTGTTCCTAAAACACTTGGAATTTCCTAAGTGATGTCTTGTTATGTTAATGAGGTTACTTTGGGATCACACTTAAGGATGAGGGAACCAACAATGTGGAGGGTTAGAACGAGTTCCACCCACGCCTCCGCCTCTGGGAAGGGGAGAAGGGCTGGAGATTGAGTTCAACCACCAATGGTCGATGATTTAAATCAGTCATGCCTATGTAATGAATCTTCTATTAAAAAACAGAATAAGGTTCAGAGAACTTCTCATGGACGTTAGGGGAGAGTCACATGCTGGGAGAGGGCATGAAAACTGCATCCTTTCCCCATTACTTGCCCTATGCATCTCTTCCATCTAGCTGTTCCCGAGTAATATCCTTTTATAATAAACCAGTAACCTAGTACGTAAGATATTGTTGTGAGTTTTTTTTTAATTCCAGTAAACATACAACGTTATATTCATTTCAGGTGTACAATATAGTGATTTGACAATTCTCTACGTTGCTCAGTGCTCATCACTGTAAGTGTGATTTTTAAAAATTTTTTTAATGTTTGTTTATTTTTGAAGGAGACAGAGTGAGAGTGGGGGAGGGGCAAAGAGAGAGGGAGACACAGAACCCGAAGCAGGCTCCAGGCTCTGAGCTGTCAGTGTAGAGCCCAATGGTGGGGCTTGCATTCACGGACTTCAAGATAATGACCACTGACTGAGCCACTGAGGCACCCCAGTGTGCTCTTAATCCCCTTCACCTACTTCACTCATCCCCCCCACCCATCTCCCCTCTGGTAATCAGCAGTTTGTTCTTACAGTTAAGTGTTTCTGTGAGTTCTATGAGGTGCTCTAGCAAATTAATACAACCCAGAAAGGGGGCCATTGGAACTTCGAATGTGTAGCCAGTCAGTTGGAAGCACTGGTGATAATCTGGGCTGCCAACTGGCACCTGAAGTGGGGGTTGGGTAGCAGTCTTGCAGGACTGAATTTTTTTTTTTTTTTTAAGATTATTTTTCGGGGCACCTGGGTGGCTCAGTCGGTTGAGCATCCGACTTTGGCTCAGGTCATGATCTCACAGTTTGTGAGTTCAAGCTCCGCGTCGGGCTCTGTGCTGACAGCTCAGAGCCTGGAGCCTGCTTCAGATGCTGTGTCTCCCTCTCTCTGCCCCATCCCTGCTCATGCTTTTTCTCTATCTCTCAAAAATGAATAAACGTTAAAAAAAATTTTTTTAAAGGTTAGTTTTCTATTTTTTTTTTTTAATGCTTATTTATTTTTGAGAGAGAGAGAGAACAAGGGAGGGGCAGAGAGAAAGGGACAGATGATCTGAAGCGGGCTGTGCGCTGACAACAGAGAGACCACAATGCAGGGCTCCAACCCACGAACCATGAAATCATGACCTGAGCTGAAGTTAGACGCTTAACCACTTAACCGACTGAGCCACACAGGCGTCCCCAGGACTGAACTTTTAACCTGTGGAATCTGTGGAATCTGATGCTATCTCCTGGTAGAAAGTGTCAGAACGGAGTTGAATTGGAGGACATCCAGCTGGTGTCACAGAGAATTGCTTGTGGGTAGGGAGAAACCTTCCCCCACTCCCCCACCAACACATTTGTAATTGGGTCCAGAACCACCAAGGGTATAAGGGAGTAAACCTGAAGGAGCTAGTGAGGGAGAGAAAATAGTTGACAGAGATATTTAATGCTCCCTCTCTTCCCACGTCTTTTCCCCCTCTCCCGCCACCTCCCCATTCTCTCCCACCCCAAGCTTTCAGTCTTTCTCCAATCGGAGAGCCTTGTGTTCTGTAGTCAACTGCTTCTGTTCTGCCCAACCGGCATTCTCTGGTGCACTGTAGTAACAGGGCTTCCTCCTGCCTGTTAGTTGACTAAAAGAGTAATTTTCTGATGCTAATCAAAGATGAAAACCCATTTCCCCAATTAGAGGGAAGTTTAGGCCGCACAGCCTCCCTGGGTATTACTATTCAACCATGGCATACTTAGCAGCAAGAAGACTGCACTGGGAGAAGAGATTGGCCAGACCAGACAGAATCTCTAAACATGGGCCAAACCAGAACACCATTCAAATATCTAAAATATCTAAAGATGCCTTGACTACTTCAAATATGGAACCCAAAGTAGCCTGCTTGTTTCTACAACCATTCATCTACAAAAGCTGTGCAATCATTTATGTTTCCGCCTTTGACCCAGGAAATGTATATGTTTTTACTGCTCTTTCTTGATTTATCAATGCTAGACGTTTTCAAGTGACTTCCTGTTACGGTAATAAGAACTTAGCTTTCTGACAATATTGTCAGTCTCTTTCCTTCTCATCCACGTGCTGCTGCCTGGTTAATTTTCTTTAAGGAGTTTTGAAGTTGAACTCAGAAATACCTTTATAATCACAATGCATAAATTAATATCTACTATTTACTTCATGCCTGACCACCTCCCCCACCCCCCCCCACCAACTTCATCTTCATTGTTTGAAGATGCTCCCCCACGAAGATCCTGAAAGTTGAAAGAGCTCTGACTACAGCCCCCTCATCTTTAGGGCTTTTCCCCTCCTTCCCTCACTCCTCCCTGTCTCTTTCCTCCCACTGTGCCCTCTCTTTCTTCAGTCTATTATTACAGTCCTCTTATGGCTTCATTTACCACCTTACACAATCTAGGTCCCATGGCCAGCCACTTGAGGGGTGTTTTCCTGGCACCCGCAAAGCCTTTACCATCCACATTCCCTAGTGCCAAGCAGAACTAGAGAAAGGCCAGAAAACAAACTGGTTATTTCTACAACAAATCAATGATACCCCATCTTGGTTGGACTTTCATTTATACAAGATAAAATCCTCTATCTGCCTCTATCTGACCCCTGTCCTATGTTTTCCCAATAACACCTGTTCCAAGTCTTTCCCAACCTTCTCAATTTCCCAACCTCATGATCATCGGGCTCTCCTTCCACAGATGAGCTCACATCTTGCCTCCCTGCCAAAATCCAGATCAGCTCACCTTCATCCTCCTCACTTCCAAACCAATGGCCTGCACAATCTAATTCATACCCACATTTTGCCTCACATTTCAGGGTATGCAACGTCCACTGCGGACATCTCTGTTCTAAATGTCTCTATACTGTCTGTCTTCTGGGCTGCTTCTTTGGTCCTTCCTCCTCCATGCTACCCTCCCACCTCCTAAATAACCATCCTCTTACCCCATATGGTCAAAATATTCAAAGAGCGTAAGTATGGGGTCTCTATTGTCTCACGGCCCATGCATTCCCCAAACCCTTGTATTCCATCATCCATTCCCATCACTCCCTGGAAACTCAGAGCTCACCAAGGACCTAGCAGCCAATTCCCAAGGCCTTTTATCTTTCTTCCTTCTCAGATATCACTGCAATAGTTAGCACTTTCTTTTTTCTAGTGATTTTATCTGATTCTCAGATTCCAACTGGGTCTTGGGTGAAGGAAGTGATTGCTTTCAGATCATGCCATGCGTTTGTTGGGGCCTGTCCATGACCCCCATCACCCACAGAGAAAGTCAAAACTCCTCAGCTTGGCACATAGTAATAACAGTGAACAGTCATTTAGAACTTAACTTGTGCCAGGCACTGTTCAAAGCAACACACACACATACAGATCCTCACATAAAAACCTCATGAGGTCTGTGCAATCATTGTGCCCATTTTTCAGATGTGGAAACTGAGGCACGGATTTAGGCAAAAATTAAGTCAATTGTCCGAAGCCAAACAGACGATGAGTAGTAGAGACAGGATCAAATCACTACACCCTACTATCTCTCCCCTGAACACTTTCCATGGTCTGGCTCTGGCCTTCTTTTCACACCTAAGCTCCCTCCTCTCACAGTCAGAAGCCATCACCTGCTCCATCTTGACTACCCAATTCTGGGAACACGTTCCATCCTCGACTTCCAAGATACTCCACTTGCCTGGTTCTCCTGCTTCCATCACGGCATCCCTTTCCTTCCTCCCCCTCGGCTCCTCCTCTCCTTCCTTACACCCTAAATGCAAAGATTCCCCAATGTTCTGTCCCAGAATCCTTCCCTGCCTGCTCCTCACTCCCTCCTTGGCAATCTCATTCCCTCTTAAGGCTTCAACTCTCCCCTCCACACAGCTATCCAGATCTATAAGCCCGACCTGACCATTTTCTGAGGCTCTGTCCTGCATTTCTAATTTCCTTAAATACCCTCCAGCCAGACGTTTAGCCAGATACTCAATATATCCAAGGCAGAACTCATCATCTTCTCTCCTAAAAATGCTTCTCCTCTAGAATTCCCAATTTCTATCTGTATTACATTTTAGTCTCAAGGCTCTGACAGTTCCTCTTCCTTGCCAAATGCATCCCTTGAGGAGATGAGGCTGTCAAGGAGCATCTGTCCCCTCCTCTTCATTCCTATGGCCACATCCATTGTTCAAGCCTTCAACACTCAGTGCCTCTTGCTTGGCCTATCATAGAAGCCTTCTCACTACCCCCACTGCGTCAGTCCCTTCCCCTCTCATCCACACAGTGCTCTCTGGTTAAGTTTCCCAAAGCACAGCTCTGCTGATCTTACTGCCTGAAAAGCACTGAACCTACTAAAAATCATCTAAATCTACGTAAAACCTTTTTTGGGTGTACAAGGCCCACTCACACTGCCTATGTTCCATCCAAACCAAAAAGCTTGTTGTTCTCCATTTTTTTGTGCTCTGCTCGTCCCACTCCTTTTCCATAAATGCCCTTGTTGCTCACCTCTGCTTGTCAAATAGTATCTTGTCCTGGAAGATTCAGCAGTTCACACTTCCTCCATACAAAGCTTTCTCAACCAGCAGATAGATCTCGTCAACCAGAAGATAGATCTGCTCTCCCATAACAATCTATTCATACCTCTCCCATGTAACTCAGCTCTCCACCTGGACTGGTATGCCTGGCGCGGTTCTGTGAATGATTCATCTTTATAACGGACACAGCACCTACACCAAGGCTTCAGTCCAGGATGTAACTGAACTGAATAAACAATTATCCACTTCTGGAAGTGGAAGACCCTGTTTGTTTTTTTTTGTTTTTTTTTTGTTTTGTTTTTTTTTAATTTTTTTTTCAACGTTTATTTATTTTTGGGACAGAGAGAGACAGAGCATGAACGGGGGAGGGGCAGAGAGAGAGGGAGACACAGAATCAGAAACAGGCTCCAGGCTCTGAGCCATCAGCCCAGAGCCCGACGCAGGGCTCGAACTCACGGACCTCGAGATCGTGACCTGGCTGAAGTCGGACGCTTAACCGACTGCGCCACCCAGGCGCCCCGACCCTGTTTGTTTTTAACAAAACCAAAAAGCAATGCCACTGCACCCAACTGATTGACTACGATTATATGTTGTATTCCCTGCATAATTTGTCTTTTTCTTGAAAGTAGTAATTATAATACAATACACAGTACATGTCCCTGCAGGCCTTTTCCTTCTCCGTAGATACTTTTTTTAATTTTAAAATGTTTTTTCTATTTATCTTTGAGAAAGAGAGAGTGGGGGAGGGGCTGAGAGAGAGAGGGAGACACAGAATCTGAATGAAGCAGGCTCCATGCTCTGAGCGGTCAGCACAGAGCCCAACGTGGGGCTGGAACTCATGAACCTCAAGATCATGACCTGAGCGGAAGTCAGATGCTTAACCAACTGAGCCACCCAGATGCCCCGCTCTGTAGATATTTAGAAAGTATCTAATTCCACAAACACACATAGAAGCAAGTGTAAGCCAAGACAGCACTACTCAACCTGACCTGCCTAGCACCTGGCTGCAAAGCCTTGCCCAGTCTTTGGCTCCTCCATCTTCCTCACGTTTCACATTCAGTCACTTTCCAAACCCTACAGATTTCTCTTTTTTTTGGCAATTTTATACCTTTATTTGACCATCAGTGACCAGTTCTCATACACATTAACTATAGATTTTTGAAAGTGGTGACAGGTACACAGGTAACCAACATATAGAGCTTGTTTGGTGAATCTTCATCCTCATTATGTTTTCTGGACAACCACGCATAGATATGGTATGGAACATTCTGTAAAGGTTAAATTGTGGTGTAGAGCTAACCTGTAGCCTTGGGAAATAACAGCTTTGTTTTGACACTGTAGGTTAAGAGATAACAGCCTTGTCCTATCAATCAAGGGAACAAAAGTTCAAGGGAAATCAACTGGATTGGTGTTTGATTGGATCGGGGCAAGGGCATGTTGAGAACTTTGAGAAGGTGGGCCAGAGGCAGGGTCAAGGAGGTCAACTGGCTGCGGCTTAACCGCAGAAGGTCTGAACTGTTTCCACCCCCATCTGGGGACTATTTCTTTGTTCTGTTCCCAGGTGATGATAAGATGATGTGGTCGGCTATAAAAACTCTGTACCCTGGCTGTTCGAGGCCGCACTCTGGTCAAGAGTGTTGGTCCCGATCGGGTTGGCCTTGCCTCTCATTGCAATAAACTTTGTTGTGACTGTCACTGGTGCCCGAAGCATTCTGTTTCAGGAGTCGTGTGGATGCAACAATTCCTTATTCCTTTAGCCCACATTCCTTAGTCCTTTAGCCCAGAGAGCTTTGTTAAGCCTGGTTGTCAACATGCACATCTGGAGCTCCTATCTCCTCATGGCAAATTTCCAGATCTCTTTGAGCGCCTGAGGGGCACACTTCGTGCAATCCATTCCGTGGATGCACTTGTGAACGTGAATGGTGTGTTCTCTGGTCACTACCTCCTTGATGACAGAACAACCCTCCTTCTTCTCACCACCCTTCTTTGTGGGAGCTATTCTGCTGGACCTTGGTTGGAAAGGAAACCAAACCTTACAGATTCTTTAATACTATTTCTCACTCCTCTGCCCTTTCTTACACTCTACCTGGGATTTTACTTTCACTCTTCTCATCTGGCCTAAAGCCTCCTCTTAAATTTTTTTTTAATCTTTATTTTTGAGAGAGACAGAGCATGAGTGGGGGAGGGGCAGAGAGAGAGGGAGACACAGAATCCAAAGCAGGCTCCAGGCTCCAAGCTGTCAGCACAGAGCCTGACGCGGGGCTCGAATCCACGAACTGTGAGATCATGACCTGAGCTGAAGTCGGACACTTAACCGACTGAGCCACCCAGGCACCCCTAAAGCCTCCTCTTAATTTGTCTCCTACTTTCCAGTTCATTCTACACACCACTGCTGGGTTAACTTTTCTCAGGCCCGGTCTTAGCCATGTCATTCCCCTTCAGCATTCCCCAGGGGCCCACCAGAGAAAGTATAATCCCTTCACCAGATGATTTTAGGCCCTGCATCTATAATCCAACTCACAAAGGCCAGTTTGCAGTTGTTAAATAGAAAATCACAAGCCCAAAATGGAGTCACTTACATTAATGCCCCAAATCTGTAAACCAAGACTTAATACATCACCTGCAGTTTGAACTCCCCCCACTCCTGCCGGAATGTAATCTTTAACCAGCCAAACTGGATTTCTTGGAAGTAATCCTCTGATAGACGCATTCCTCCTCAGAAGGGCAACCTTGCCTAGACAATACTTTCCTTTTTATAATACATTTCTCTTCACGCAATGCCCTCTCTCTGCCTTGTAAAACCTTTCCTTTACTGAAGCTCAGTGAAGCTCCCCTCTGCTTGCTAGATGGGATGCTGGTTATTTAAGGGCAGAAAACTTAGGACAAAATCTGAATGTAAAAGAAAAGAAAACGTCGTAGAACTTTTTTTTTTTAATTGTGTAAAAAAGGAAGTGAGAAGGAAAGCTGGTAAAAGCAAGATAAAAGGGGCCAGCCAGATGTCCAAGGCCGGATACGCCCCTTACTTGTTTTTGGCTTCTGTAATCTTGCTTTCTTCCTGCATCCACCAACTGCCCTCACAGCACAACTGGTAAATGGCTCCTCCCTTTTTTCTTTTTTTTTTTTCCTCTTGAGCCCCTGCAATCCCACCCACAAAGAGGCTGACACCAAGGCTCAGGGCTCAGCCTTTGGAGGCGACTCTGCTAGGCTGGCACCTGTGTGAAATAATCAGTCTTCCCTGATTCCCCAAGTGCATGTCGCTTGTCTCTTCCTGGGCATCGAGTATTTGCTACAACAGAAGTTGTAAAAGGTTTGTGGAAAAGGAATCATTGACAAGGAAGTTTAATGTGTGGTCAAGCTAGCTAAGATTAAAAGAATTTGTTTAAGACTGAGTTTTAATGTCAAGAGTATACTGGTGCAAAATTAGGATTTTGGTTTTCCTCTGTTAAAAGGATGGTTTTCTTAGATTATTGGTCTGTCCTTAATAAAACACTGTAAAAAAGGTTTATCTTTACCTTTAATGTAATTTGCCTAGAGAAACAAAGGTTCTATGTTTTACCTTTATCAGATCTTTCATTACTCAGAAGAAAAAAAACTGAGTTTTTTTAATGTTAAAAGAGTCAAGGCTTTTTACAACTATTTAACTTTCTGCATTTGTCCACAAAGTCCTAATGTCACTTTGGTTAAATGGATAACTGAGTATTGTTTCACAATGACCTATGATCCTATTTGACCAAGCGTTTTAAAGTCTCTCTGATATCTTTTGACAAACTTTCCAAAATCAAATTCTAAAGAAGTCTTTTGACCGCAAACATTTAAGTTTTCCTAAAGGTCCCTAGAACATTTTAAAAGATTTGTTCTCCTCATAAAAGAGAAATATGAAACCAATTAGGTTTATTTGGTATGTTAGACTTCACGGGAAGTGTTGTAAAATAAGTGATGCTAAACCTTCCTTGATTATATTTATGTAGATACATGTTATGTAAATAAGTGTTCTACAAATTGTATGAAACCTAGAAATTTGATATGTCCTAGAATATGCTATCACTTGTAATTCTAGTTATTATCTTGAAGTGTTGTGTAACAGAAATAACCAAATTTCATTGTCAGTCACATTGTAATGAACTCTAATCAGACCTTTAACCATGACCTTTTTAAGACATTTACACATAGTTACTGTTTTACTCAGTTGTTTTTACAAACGCTTCCTGCAAATGTGTTTTACCTTCAGAGAAGTTCATGAAAAGGAATCTAACAAGTACTCCAGAATATAGATTTCTGATAACTTTTAGATCATACAACTGAACTGGGTAAGAATTTCCAAAACTAGCGGAAAAACTGTATTCAAACAGAATAGGAATTAATAACACAGGACTAAATGAACTGAGAAAGAGGATTATAATTTTTATGACTCTTGTTTAAAACGGGGGCACCTGGGTGGCCAGTCAGATGAGCATCCTACTTTGGCTCAGGTCATGATCTTATAGTTCACCAGTTCGAGCCCTGCATCTGGCTCTGTGCTGACAGCTCAGAACCTGAAGCCTGTTTTAGATTCTGTGTCTCCCTCTCTCTCTGCCCCTTTCCTGCTCTCATTTTCTCTCTCTCTCAAAAATAGATTAAATAAAATAAAATAAAGTGAAATGAAATGAAATGAAAATACAATACAATACAATAAATAAAACATCACTGGTTCTCTAAAATTTTGCTTTTTAAGGGCCGCCTGGTCACCTGGATGGCTCTGTCAGTTAAGCATCCGACTTCAGCTCAAGTCACGATCTCACGATTCATGGGTTTGAGCCCTGCATCGGGCTCTGTGCTGACAGCTCAGAGCCTGGAGCCTGCTTCGGATTCTGTGTCTCCTTCTCTCTCTGCGTGCCCTCCCCCCCGCCCCCACACTCTCTCTCTCTCTCTCTCAAAAATAAATAAACATTAAAAAAAAATTTTTTTTAAGGGGCACCTGGGTGGCTTAGTCAGTTGAGTGTCCAACTCTTGATTTCAGCTCGGGTCATGACCTCAAGCTGTGACTTCGAGCCCTCCATCAGACTCTGCACTGGCAACATGGAGCTAGCTTGGGATTCTCTCTCTCTCTCTCTCTCTCTCTGCCCCTCCCCTGCTCGTGCTCCTCTCTCTCTCTCTCTCAAAATAAATAAATAAACATTTAAAAATTTGTTTTAAATTTTTCTTTTTCATATTTCATTTTTAAACTATCAACAATTTGGTAATATATAACTTTGTGAACAAAGATTAAACATTTACTTTCTCTCCCTACCCAATCCCTCCAAAAACTCTTGAGTATTCTTTTCATGACAAAATAACTAGCTATTTACATAAATTCAGTGAGAATCTGTTCTCCTTTTAACAGGACATAGTTAGAAACATTGGTTATATTACCAAAGCTTTAACTGGAATGTCATATTTTTTTAACATTTTTTTAATTTTATTTTTTAAGAGACAGAGTGCAAGTAGGGAAAGGGCAGAGAGAGAGGAAGACGCAGAATCCAAAGCAGGCTCCAGGCTCTGAGCTGTCAGCACAGAGCCCCATATAGGGCTCAAAACCACGAATGCGAGATCAGGACCTGAGCCGAAGTCAGACGCTCAACAGACTGAGCCACTCAGGTGCTCCTGGAATGTCGTATTTTATTTTTTTTTTTTAATTTTTTTTTTCAACGTTTATTTATTTTTGGGACAGAGAGAGACAGAGCATGAACGGGGGAGGAGCAGAGAGAGAGGGAGACACAGAATCGGAAACAGGCTCCAGGCTCTGAGCCATCAGCCCAGAGCCCGACGCGGGGCTCGAACTCCCGGACCGCGAGATCGTGACCTGGCTGAAGTCGGACGCTTAACCGACTGCGCCACCCAGGCGCCCCTGGAATGTCGTATTTTAAAGAGATGGGCATGGACTCCAAAATGACTAGACAGTTTGAAGGAACAAAGGGTAACTTTACAGAGTCAATAAAGACCCTTAAACAAAATCAACGTGGCACCTTGCTTACAAGTTTCCAGCAAAGCAATTTTACAAAGAGCCTATATAGTCACTCACTATTCATTCTTGCTGCACTTACATAAATAATCAGGCAAAGTTTAATGCAAACAAATTAATTTTACTATTTAAAAAATGAGGGTAGTTTTGGAGAGAGGAAATTATGCTTACATCTTTGTAACCAGATTCTAATCTGGTTAATTGTCTTTGAGGTTCTGTTATATACCTGTAAATTGGACCGGATCCTAAATTCTTCTAGTCTCCTCAAAAATCTGGCTACAACTCTCCAAATTAATGTTTCCAATTTTCTCCCACCCTTCTGGTTTGGAACAGGTAAGAGAAAAGAGAAAAACAGGTAAAAGAAAAAGAAAAGAGAAAAGTTCAAACTGCCTTTGAACCTCCTTAGAAGTGACTACATCACGTCCTCTTCGCTACCCAGATGGCAGCCAAACTTCAGGGAATTAAACGTTGGACATGTATCTCATAGCTGAATAAGGTCCCACCTGACATCTGGTCCTACCCAGGCACTGGAGACTTCCAAATCAAAGTGACTAGGAAGAGAAGTAGCTGACATTGAGGTAGACTGCTTCCTCCCAAGATGCCAGATCAAGACTTCATACTTTAAATACAAAACCCTTTCTTCTTCCCTTTCTTTCCTTTACTCTGGCACTCACCTGGAAAGACAACACTATCATCCACATCTCCTGGGCCATGGCTAGGAGTGAAAACCTTTGCCTTTCAGACTACTGGATTTGTCATCAAAATCTCCTACCTGTCCATTTACAGTGCCACCTTAGTGGAATTGGTTTGTGCCTTGTCAGGGTTTGCCTTTGTCCGTGGTAGTTATCATTATCCATGGGGCTACAATGCCTAGATAGCTGGCACACAGCTGGGCAATGCCTCTTAGGTTATCTGTGTCCCTAAATTTTCACAAGTGAAACAAGACATCTCATTGGTCAGTTTCCTTGGACTGTCATTACCAAATTAGAAAAAACCTACCCGGAGGCATTCATGTCTTAGGACTCACTTTTTTTGGAGGGCCTTACTTTCCTGTTTAGGAGTAAATATAAATGAGAATATGATCAGAAACTTCTCCCTAACTCTTGAAGATATTGCAGAATTTTGCTAAAACAATAGCTGCCCAACAAGGATCCTTAGACTCTCTAGTCAAAGTTGTTCTTCATAATAGGATAGCCCTTGATATCTGTTAGCTGAACAAGGTGTCTCTGCTGTGGCCAACACCATGTGCTATACCTGGATTAACACTTCTGGGAAGGTTAAAACTCAGTTACATAAGATCACTGAATAAGCCACTTGGCTCAAAAAGGTGACTCCTTCCATTGGGTCTTTGTTTGATTTATTTGATTTTGATTGGTTTGGATCTTGGGGACCATGGCTTCAAAGTACACTTCAAACACTGGGAATTATAATAATCCTAATAATCTCCCTGGTGTGTTGTATTCCCTCAAAAGTTTTAAATGCGGGGCACCTGGGTGGCTCAGTCAGTTAAGCACCGACTTCTGCTCAGGTCATGATCTCACAGTTTGTGAGTTTGAGCCCCACGTTGGGCTCTGTGCTGACAGCTCAGAGCCTGGAGCCTGCTTCGAATTCTGTGTCTCCCTCTCTCTCCGCTCTTCCCCTGCTCATGCTCTGCCTTGCTCTCCTTCAAAAATAAACAAACATTAAAAAAAAAAAAGTTTTAAATGTATGTTCACAGCCACTGACCACCAACCAAATAATCTCCTTAAGACTAGAACATCAGAAAAAGAACAAAGAGGATAACTGACCCAAAAATTGTGAACCTGAAGTTGTAACTTGTGGATATCTCAGATTAGGCAAAAACATGTCATGACCTTTGAATAACAAAAGATCAACAAAAGCTGTTTTAAAAAGAAAACGGGGGCACCTGGGTGGCTCAGTTGGTTAGGTGTCCAGCTCTTGATTTCAGCTTAGGTCATGATCTCATGGTTCGTGAGTTTGAGCCCATAGGGCTACTCGAGGACAGCTTGGAACTTGCTTGGGAATCTCTCCTCTTTCTCTCTGCCCCTCCCCTACTCATGCATGTGCACACGGCTCTCTTTCTCTCTCAAAACAAAATAAACATTAACAAAAAAAAAAAAAAAAGAAAGAAGAAGAAAAAGAAAAGACAAAACCACAAGGACACCTGGGGTGGCTCAGGGGGGCAACCAACTCTTTTTTTTTTTTTTTAATGTTTATTTATTTTTGAGACAGAGAGAGACAGAGCATGAATGGGGGAGGGGCAGAGAGAGAGGGAGACACAGAATCGGAAGCAGGCTCCAGGCTCTGAGCCATCAGCCCAGAGCCTGATGCGGGGCTCAAACTCACGAACCGTGAGATCGTGACCTGAGCTGAAGTCAGACGCCCAACTGACTGAGCCACCCAGGCGCCCCGGGGGCAACCAACTCTTGATCTCAGCTCAGGTCTTGATCACAGGGTCATGAGTTCAAGCTCCACTTTGTTCCTGAGTTCAAGTACCATGCCCAGCATGGAGCGTAAAAGAAAGAGAGAGAGAGAGAGAGAGAGAAAGAGAGAAAGAGAGAAAGAGAGAAAGAGAGAAAGAAAGAAAGAAAGAAAGAAAGAAAGAAAGAAAGAAAGAAAGAAAACCACAGGCCCAAAATGGTGTCACGTAGGTCAAGTCCCCAAACCAGGGCTTAATACTTAATTTAATTGTAATTTCATCCTCCCCGAGAAATATAGGCTCAACCAGTGAGTCAGGAATTTTGCAATCAGCACCTATGAGCCTGCCACTTGGGCCTTTTCCATCCCCCAAAGGAAAATGGGGTAATTTGCATGGTAAGATCCCTTATTCTTCCCCCTAAGGGAAAGCAACCTTGCCTAGAACAATCCTTTTCTTTTACTAATAACTTTCTTGCTTCACTCTCCTTCCTATAAGAACCTCCCATTTTGTATAACTCCTCAGAGCTCCCCTCTACTTGCTAAATGGGATGATGCCTGATTCATGAATCATTTAATAAAGTCAATTAGATCTTCAAATTTACTGGGTTGAATTTTGTTTCTTAATAGCTATGAAAACTACAGAATGGTAGCTGAGAGTGGTGCTAATGCTTTAAATTTTTATCATATCTCAAAAAAAATTTTTTTTTATCATGTCTCACTTAAACTGAGAGTCTGATCAAGAGGGGGTAATTTTAAAAAGAAAACCACAGGCCCCAAATGGAGTCACTTATGTTAAGGCCCCATGTCTGTATACCAAGATTTAATACCTAAGCTAACTACAGTTTCAACCTCCCTGGGAATGTAACTTTAACCAGCCAAAATTGAATTTCCTGGTCAACATTAGGAGATAATCCCCCATAGACCCTTTCCCCTTAGGAGGGCAATCCTGCCTAAATAATACATTCCTTACTAATATTTTTTTTTTAATGCACTCTCACTGCCTTTAGAAATCTTTCTTTTTCCAAGGAAACAGCTCAGTACAGCTCCCCTCTACTTGCTAAATGGGATACTACCCAATTCATGAATCATTTAATAAAATCAATTAAATCCTCAAATTTACTCAGTTGAATTTTGTTTCTTAACAAATCAAGTTAGAAAACTTATTGTTTCTCAAACTTACCAGTGTATTTCTGCCTCTGGGGTATTGCTCTTGCTATTTCCTCTACTTGTTCATTGAAACAGACATTTATTAAATGTGTGCCATGCCCTGGGTAAGCACTGAGGATACACAGATGAGTAGAAGAGTGCCAGAGTGCCAATCCTTAAGAAGCTCACAGAACTAGTAGGGGATGTAGAAATAGAAACAAATTATTATTTTTTAAATAAACATGAGGTTGTCTTCAAGATGACATGCTTTTTTTTTAATGTTTATTCATTTTTGTGAGAGAGAGCGTGCACACACAACAAAAGAGAGAGCATGAGTGGGGGAGGGGCAGAGAGAGGGGAACAGAGAATCAGAAGCAGGCTCTGCTTTGACAGCAGCAAGCACAATGTAGGGCTCGAATTCACTAACCATGAGATCATGACCTGAGCCAAAGTCGAATGCTCAACCAACTGAGCCACCCAGGTACCCCAAAATAGAAACAAATTATTAAGAAAATGTGGAGAAGACAACAAGAGAAAGCACCTATTTTTGCCAAAGGATTAAGGGAAGACATATTGTTAGAGGTGAACAGAAGCTCAGCACACAAAGCAGAAGGACAAGAAGGATACCCCAGGCAGCAGGAACAGGATGTAAGAAGGCAAAGAGGTTTATAAGGCTAGAGGCCATGGAATAGCAAGAGACAATGCTGGAAAAAAATAGGTAGAGACCTGATCAGGAAAGCTGTTGGATGGCATGCTAAAAAATGTAGATTGTGTCCTACATTTTCTTATCCATACATTCAATAAACATTTATTGAGCACCCACTATGTGCCAGGCACTGCATTAAGTGCTCACTCCTCATTCACTGCTGGTGAAAACATAAAATGGTGCAGTTGCTTTGGAACCTTGAAAACATTATGCTCAGTGAAAGAAATCAGCTGCAAAAGACCACATATTGTACAATATGATTCAATTTACATGAAATTTCCAGAAGAGGCAAATCTATAGAGACAAAGAGTAGGTGAGTAGCTGCCTAGGGATGGGTTGAAGAAATTTGGAGGAAATGGAGGGTGAATGCTAGAGTAAGGGAATTCTTTTTAGGATGATAAAAATATTCTAAAATTGGGGCGCCTGGGTGGCGCAGTCGGTTAAGCGTCCGACTTCAGCCAGGTCACGATCTCGCGGTCTGTGAGTTCGAGCCCCGCGTCGGGCTCTGGGCTGATGGCTCAGAGCCTGGAGCCTGTTTCTGATACTGTGTCTCCCTCTCTCTCTGCCCCTCCCCTGTTCATGCTCTGTCTCTCTCTGTCCCAAAAATAAATACACGTTGAAAAAGAAAAAAAAAAAAAAAAATTAAAAAAAAAAATTCTAAAATTGATTTTGGTGATGATCACACAACCCTGTGAATATATTAAGAGCAACTGAATTGTATACTTTAAATGTATGAACTATATATGTGAATTATATCTCAATAAAGCTTTTAAATAAGTAAAACAGGGGAGCCTCAGTGGCTCAGCTGGTTAAGTGTCTGACTGTTGATTTTAGCTCAGGTCATGATCTCACGGTGGTGAGATGGGGCCCCATGTTGGGCTCCACGCTAAGCATGGAGCCAGCTTGGATTCTCTCTCTCCCTCTGCCCCTCCCCTGCTCGTGTGTGTGCACTCACTGTAAGTAAGTAAGTGAGTAAGTAAATAAATAAATAAAATAAACTATAGACATAATAAACATGTTAGAAGAGTGTATGCACTTTGGAAAAAATAGGAAGAGCAGAATAAAGGGCATCAAAAGTACTGGAGGAAGGATAGTTTGTAGCATTAAATACAGTGGTCAGAGTAGGCCTCATGGAGAAAGCAACATCTGAACGAAGACATGCAGATGAAAGAGTTGGCCATGCAGTGGGTTTGAGGAGGAAGGGAGGACTTAGAATATACAAGAGGCAGATGTCCTAGGACCTAGTGATTAGATGGGGGAGTCCTAGGATGACTTCCAGTTTCAAATCCCTGGAATGCAAGGACGGTTCAACATATACAGCAGATCCTAGACTCCACCAAAAAACTGTTGGAATAAACAAATTCAGTAAAATTGCAGGATAAAAAAAATCAACATATAAAAATCAGTTGCATTTCTATGCACTAATAATGAACTACCTGAAAAAGAAATAAAGAAAACAAACTCACTTTACAATATCATCAAAAAACAATAAAATACTTAGGAATAAATTTAAGCAAAGAGGTAAAAGATCTGTACAATGAAAACCATAAGACTTTGATGAAAGAAATAGAATACACAAATAAATGGACAGACATCCCATGTTCATGGATCAGAAGAATTAATATTGTTGGGGCACCTGGCACCTGTCTTAGTGACAGGGCTCAGTCAGAAGAGCATGTAACTCTTGGTCTGGGGGTCATGAGTCTGAGCTCCACATTGGGTGTGGAGATTGCTTAAAGCAATAAATTTTAAAAAAAAAGAATATTGTTGGAATGCCCATACTACCCAAAGCCATCTACAGATTAAAGGCAATCCCTATCAAAAACAAAAACAAAAAAATAAAAAATAAATAAACAAATGCAATCCCTATCAAAATTCTAATGGCATTTTCACAGAAGTAGAAAAAGAATCCTAAAATTCTTAGGGAAGCACAAGAGACCCCTAAATAGCCAATGTAATTCTGAGAAAGAAGAACAAAGTTGGAGGCATCACACGTCCTGGTTTCAAACTATCCTACAAAGCTATGGTAATCAAAGATGTATGTTACTGGCATAAAAACAGACATAATAGATCAATGGAACAGAATCAATGGCCCAGAAACAAAGCCACATACATACAGTCTATATATATATATATATATATATATATATATATATATATATATATAGGAGCCAAAAAGACAAGAAATAACAAGTGCTGGCAAGGATGGGGAACAACCCGAATGAGGCTGAGAGGAGTAAAGGCAAAGTCTTCTCTGGGAGAAGTCTCAAGGAGATGAGCAATACTGAGGGCTGGGTTCTGCTAAGTAAGTGTTTTCACTGAGCTACCTCCTTGGGCTGGAGATGACTGAGTCCAAACATGACTCTATAGGTGTTTCCCGAGCCTTTTCTTTACCAACGGTGCAGTCATTGACCCATTCTATCCTGGACACTTGGTCCTGAGACTATCTACATGAACTATATAGAGGTCAGAGGTCACTCTGGCCACTTCCCAGCCTGAGATTTCCTTCCTCCTCTCCCCATTTAGAGTGAGCTCTTCTCCAAGGGAAGTTATTTATATTTGTGAATGGAGCAATGTTAGTATGAGGAAAAAGGAGAAGCTAGGGGAAAGGGAAACAAAGGTGTAAGGAGGGTGTGGGGAAGTAGGCCATGTCCAGGGGCTCCAGGAAAGCAGAGATGGTTTAATCTCTGCCTAAGCACCCACTAGGGTGTCCCTCCTTTGTTCCTCCCTCCCAATTATCAGTCTCCAGATTCCATTCCCCAGCCCAGGTCTTAGTGACAGGGCCCCAAGGAGAAAGCAGGAGGGTTTGGAGCCCAAGAATTGACCTTTCTGGTTGCCTGGGGATCTGGGTAAATACAGGGTCCCTAACCACTGGCATGGATATTAGAAATGTAAATATCAACTACTGCCCCTGATTGGTTTCTCTGCAACCCAGAAACCCAAAAGCAACCAGCCATGATACTCTGTCATCTATCCCTCAGTAGAGCAACAATAAAAACCTGATACAGGTGTGAAAAGGAGGGAAGATTAGCAATCCTCAGTGTTAGGCTGTCTGCTAAACTGGGCTTCCCTAACCAGCCATTGTGCTTGTTGTGTGCCAAAGACTCTCACATATAAATCTGGAGATGTTTCAGACTTCCGTGATTTTCCTCTTTAGCAACAGTGCAGAATGTATTTCATTTGTCAGAACACTAGTTGATATCAATGAGACTACCTGGCTAATTCCCTGCCTACTTTTCCTTTTCTTCCTTTCCAAGAATCTCTCTGCATGAGCTCCTCTGCCCCCAACCCTAATTTTGTGGACACCATAAAATCATGAGCATGGATTCTGAGGCCAGATTACCTCGGTTCAAATCCAGACTTTATTATTTACTTGTTGTGTGGCTTGGGGCAAGTGGATTAACCTCTCTGTACCTGGCTGCACATCTTCAAAATGGGAACAGGACAGCTCAGTGATTTGTTGAAAGAGTTAAATGAGTTAACACAAAAAAACACTGTATTATTGTTAGATATTATTAGTATTATTTTGGTTGCTGCTGCTTTATCAGTGCCATTCTAGGCCTTTCTCTATAAGCCCTACCTCTTCCTCCAGAATTCAAAAGAAGATTTCACCATGAGAACTCAAACTGTCTGGTGCATTCAGCCACCACTTTTTCATAGTATGTGAAACTCCATGTATTGCAACGTCCTTAATCATTTCTATCAGCTCTTTATCACCATACTGGACCATGCTAGTTCACCCTGACTTTCTTCAATCTCAAGCAGAGGATCTATCTCTCTGCAATATAGTGCACGGCAAAATAAGAGGCAGCCTTTATTCCCTCCTTTCAAATCTTCAGACCTGGGTTTGTCTATAAACTCCAATCAGTCTAGTCATTGATCCTAAGAGCAAGTCTATAATCAGTACATGGATTCATGGACTGATCCACCACAACATTCTTTCTTCCCCTATTGGGCATACAGACTAGATGTCAGTCAAGCCAATAACTGTTTATCATTATAGATGCCACTATGCACCCACCATAATGTTTTAACTGAAAAAAAGTTGACAATGTCAAGTGTTGGCAAGAATATAGACAAGCAAGCATTCCCAGTGAAAGAGTAAATTGATTCAATCAATTTGAAAAAAAATGGTTTGCCCTTATCTACCCAAGAAAAAGATCCACCTTCTTATACTAAAAGATTCCCCTTTTAGGTACATAATAACGATGGCAACAAAATATGTGCATATGTGCATCATAAGATGTGTTCATAGCAGCATTATGCGTAATAGCCAAAAGCTGAAAACAACCCAAATATGCACCAACAATAGAATGGATAAATAAGTTGAAATATGTTCACACAACAGAATGCTATACAGTGACAAAAATGAACAAACTACAGTTATACACAATTAGATGAATGAATCTCACAAATATAATATTGTGACACAAAAGAACTTCGTGTAGATTCCACCTACCCAAAGTTATAAATAGGCAAAAGTAATCTATGTTGCTACCAATCAGATTCATGGTTACCCTTGGGGAAGAGAGTGGGGTCAGAGATTGAGGGAGGTATTAGGGGGTTGTCTGCAGTGCTGGTTAATGTTCTATTGCTTGACCTGTATAGCTGTAACTTAAGTATTAATTTTGTGAAAATTCACTGAACCATCCACTTTTGATCTGCATGTTGACTCAAATTAGAAAAATAAAAATACTTCTAAAAAAAAAGAACAAAGAAAAAGAAAAATACTTCTTTAATCAAAAGAAAAGAAAAGAAAAAAAAAAGATGGGCGCCTGGGTGGCTCAGTCTGTTGAACACCTGACTTCATCTCAGGTCATAATCTCACAGTTCGTGAGTTCAAGCTCCACATAGGTCTCTCTGCTGTCAGGGAGGAGCCTGCTTGGGATTCTCTGTCTCCCTCTCTCTGCTTGTGCTTTCTCTCTCTCTGTCAAAAATAAATAAACATTAAAAAAAGAAAGAAAGAGGGGCGCCTGGGTGGCGCAGTCGGTTAAGCGTCCGACTTCAGCCAGGTCACGATCTCGTGGTCCGTGAGTTCGAGCCCCGAGTCGGGCTCTGGGCTGATGGCTCGAGCCTGGAGCCTGTTTCCGATTCTGTGTCTCCCTCTCTCTCTGCCCCTCCCCCGTTCATGCTCTGTCTCTCTCTGTCCCAAAAAAAATAAACAAACGTTGAAAAAAAAAAAAAAAGAAAGAAAGAAAGAAAAAAGTCTGAGACAAATCACTTCTGCATTTGCTTGCAAAATTCTTAACAAGAGCAACGTGCATCTGTACAGTGTGCAAGACCCCACATAATAAATCCTGTCATGCATTTAGTACTAGGAGAGACTTTGTCTTTTCTAAGTAAATAGTATGCTACTGATTATTTTTAATTTTTTTTTTCAACATTTATTTATTTTTGGGACAGAGAGAGACAGAGCATGAACGGGGGAGGGGCAGAGAGAGAGGGAGACACAGAATCGGAAACAGGCTCCAGGCTCTGAGCCATCAGCCCAGAGCCTGACGCGGGGCTCGAACTCACGGACCGCGAGATCGTGACCTGGCTGAAGTCGGACGCTTAACCGACTGCGCCACCCAGGCGCCCCTCTACTGATTATTTTTAAATTACCTAGTTCTTGATATTATCTTAGAAGTTCAAAGCCAAGTTTAATGTTCATAGTTAATTCTCTTAGTCTTTTTTAAATTCATTTTTAATTAATTTTTTAGAGACAGACAAAGAGTGCAAGCAGGGGCGGGGAAGCAGGAGGGGGAAGGTTAGGGAGGGAGGGAGGGAGGGAGGGAGGGAGAGAGAGAGAGAGAGAGAGAGAGAATTCCAAACAGGCTCCACACCCAGCACGGAGCCCAACAGGGGGCTCAATCCCACCACCTTGGGATCATGACCTGAGCCAAAATCAAGAGTCAGATGCTCAACCGACTGAGCTGATCAGAAGCCCCTCTCTTAGCCTCTGTAGACAGCATTTTTTCTTCTCTCTTCTATCACTTTGATTTTCTATTTCTTTTTGTACTCCTATTTGCATTTTTTTTTTTTTTAAATACGGAACCCCTCACAAATTTGCGTTTCATCCTTGTGCAGGGGCCATGCTAATCCTCTCCGTATCATTCCAATTTTAGTATACATGCTGCCAAGCGAGCACTCAATTTCCATTTTAATATCCTTAGTGTATATGTGTCTTTTACTTTAGGTTACCTCTAACTCTTTTTGAAGATGTTCCATATGTCCAAGAATAAATTTTAACATTCTCCAATCTCAGCCTCATTCCAAAAAGTGACTTAAGTTCTGCCAAATGGGAAAAAATTAGCAAATACTCCAGCAAAAGGCATTTTTTTTTAATATCACACTTCATTTCATATCATTATATAAGATCCCACAAAGAGAAGGAAAAATGTTACCTGAGGAATTCTTGTTTGGGACTATATGTCAGATTTCAAACACTTCTTGTTTAACAGCCTTTGGAATTTTCCTTCTTCTCTGTTCTCCACAGAACAAGTGGGAAGTAATAATGTAACTATTAAACCCTGTTTACTGGCCAAGTGAGGGAGGGAGGGAGGGAGAGAGAGAGTGAGAAAGAGAGAGACAGAGGGAGAAAGAGAAAAAGAAAGAAAGAAAGAAAGAAAGAAAGAAAGAAAGAAAGAAAGAAAGAAAGAAAGAAAGGGAAAATTTCACCACTCCCCACTGCTAAGAGCTTGCTTGCAATGGGAAATGGGGTTGTTGGGGGTGGGGTTAGGGCAGGACCCAAACTAGACTACCAAACTTTAGCAACACAATTCTCACGATTTAATTAGAGAAGGCCCCTTTGCTTACCCACAGTTTCACAAACTTACCCCACAGCTACCACGTTAACTATGAAAGAGTTGATTTTCACCAGTGTCAAGAAACCCAGTTTAGGAGCATACCCAGAGGTTCCTATTTGCAAGTATAAAACCATCCTCAACTTTTAAACAATATTTTTCCAAACAACAAAGAAATGAAGATTTAAAAGCAGAAACAAAAAGATGAAATTTTCTTCAGGAATCAAAGCTGAAAGATCTTTTAAGAAAATGAAAAATTGTGGGGCACTTGGGTGGCTCAGGCAGTTAAGCATCCTACTTCTTGATTTGGGTTCGGGTCATGATGTCATGGTTTGTAAAATCTAGCCCCAGGTCAGAATTCTCTTTCTTCCTCTCTCTGTGCTCCTCCCCAGCTCTCATTTTCTCCCTCTCTCAAAAATAAATAAATAAACTTTTTTTTTTTTTTTAATAAAAGGAGGGGTGCCTGGGTGGCTCAGTCAGTTAGGCGTCCAACTACGACTCAAGTCATGTCCTGCAGTTCATGAGTTCAAGCCCCATATGGGGCTCTGTGCTGACAGCTCAGAATCTGAAGCCCGCTTTGGATTCTATGTCTCCCTCTCTCTCTGCCCCTCCCTCCTTGCACTCTGTCTCTCTCTCTCTCTCTCTCTCTCAAAAATAAATAAACATCAAAAAAAAAATTAAAATAAATAAATAAAAGGATGTAGCAGGATTCTCGCACAGAGTTGTGACACCGAGGCTTTTCTTTCCAGGAAGCAACTTTATTCCTGCCGGCACCACTCAGTCGGGTTCATACCTGAAGAACTGGGCCCCAAAAGTCCTGTGGCATAGTTTTTTTACACATTTTCTGTTTCTTTGTCTCCCATATATGGTAACACACACAAACATGTAGTCTGATTAAGTAGTCTCAGTTTACAAGGTCATGAGGGATGTTGTCACATAGGTGCATAGCCCATGTTACCTTCAAGGTTTTTTTTGGGGGGGTTCCCCCTCTTTTCTCTTTTGTTTTCTCTCCTTAGGGAGGGAACCCTACCACAAGGAAAGAAAAAATTGGGACACCTGGCTGGCTCTGATGGTAGAGTGCATGACTCTTAATCTTGGGGTTGTGAGTTCCAGCCCCACATTGGGTATAGGGATTACTTAAAATTTTTTAAAAATCTTTAAAAGAAAATTTTCAAAAAATCATTACCAAGACCTCTCCCCACACAGACCCCCTCCCCAACCCAACACACACACATCACTGACTCGGGAGTCTAGTACTGGAGACCTGAAAGGACTTCATGAATCCCACTGGGCAGTGGCCCCTTCCACTCCCCCATGCTGCCCATCCTCCACTTTCTGCCCTGCTTTCAAAACATCTCCCTCTTGTGGTAAGAGCCCAGGGCCACTCTACTCCCTTGGGCCAAGCTGGCAGTTCTCACCAGTGTCATCCTTGCTCAGCTGGAGAATCAGATCTGTTATAACCAAAATGAAAAGCAGAAAGAAAAGAGTTGCCCTGGCCAGCCAGAGAGTTTCCTGATCCCTTCAGCCCCCACCCTCTGATCTAAGTTGGAATACTAAGATGTAAAAGTCTGCTGGAGGGGCGCCTGGGTGGCTCAGTCGGTTAAGCGTCCGAATTCGGCTCAGGTCGTGATCTCGCAGTCCGTGAGTTCGAGCCCCGCGTCGGGCTCTGTGCTGACAGATCAGAGCCTGGAGCCTGTTTCAGATTCTGTGTCTCCTTCTCTCTGACCCTCCCCCATTCATGCTCTGTCTCCCTCTGTCTCAAAAATAAATAAAGGTTAAAAAAATTTAAAAAAAAAAGTCTGCTGGAGTAAGGAAGAGGGGAACCTGACTAATTTAGGCAGAGCCCACTCAGATTGCCCATCTGAGATCAGCTGCTTGAAACCTGGGGTCTCAGCCTTCATACAGTCACACACCCTGCCAAAGAGCTGCAACTGCTTAGTCTTGGGGCCTGCAGCCAGGGTGTGTGTCTGTGTGTGTAAATAACCCCCCCCCTTTTTTTTTTTAATGATTTCTTTTTTCCTTTTTTTTAGAGACAGAGTATGTGTGCAAGTGAGGGCGGCAGAGAGGGAGGGGAAGAGAGAGAGAGAGAGAGAGAGAGAGAGAGAGAGAGAGAGAGAGAGAATCCCAAGCAAGCTCCACGCTCGGCACAGAGCCAGATGCAGGCCTCGACCCCATGACCCTGGGATCATGACCTGATCTGAAATCAAGAATGGGACGCTCAACTGACTGAACCACCCAGATGCCCCTGTTAATAACAGCTTTATTGAGATAAAATTCACATACCATACAATTCACCCTTTCAAAGTGTATGGCTCAGTGAGTTTTGGTATATTCACAGGGTATCTAGCTTCAGAACACTCTTCACCCTAAAAAGAAGCCCTGTACTGTTTAGTAGTCACTCACCATTCTTCCCCTCCCTAGCCCCAGGCAACCATTAATCTAATCTCCAGATCTATAGATTTGCCTATTCTGGATATTTCACATAAATGGAATCACACACTATGTGGCCTTTTGTAACTGGCTCCTTTCATTGAACATGTTTTCAAGGTTCATCCATATTGTAACATATATCAGTATGCAATACTGTGATTTATAAGAAATATTTTTCACATATGTTTGGTCTTCATCATGTTTCTGGCACACAGCTCCCAAAGCCCTTGAGATTTCCTAAGGGATAAAGAGCAATGGGTACATCTTTCCTTATAATGTTTGACCTTTTGTCCTCAGTCTCTGAAATCACTTCAGAGCCCTGAAAGTAAAAGGGGTGACTTATTATTCCTAACAAGCCCCTTTCCACCACAACTGGGTTTATGTTAATGAGATGACTTGGAAAGCACTTCCTTGGTTGCCTCGGAAATCAACCAGGAATAGAAGGTTGGAATTTTTAGGGGCGCCTGGGTGGCTGTACTGACAGCTCAGAACCTAGAGCTTGCTTTGGATTCTGTGTCTCCCTCTCTCTCTGCCCCTCCCTCAATTTCTCTTTCTCTCTCTCTCTCTCTCTCTCTCAAAATAACTAAACATTAAAAAAAAAAAAAAAAAAAGGTTGGGATTTTTAGTCCCACCTTCAGACCTCCAGGGAGGAGCAAGGGGTTAGAGATAGAGTATAATCACCAACAGCCAATGATTTAATCAACTATGCCTACATAATGAAGCCACCATAAAACCCAAAGGGGCAGGGTTCAGAGAGCTTCCAGGTTGGTGAACACGTGTAAACTAGATTCAGGAAGATCTGGAGATGGCATGGAAGTTCCATGCCCCTTCCCACATACCTTGCCCTGTGTATCTCTTCTTCTGGTTGTTGATTCATATCCTTTGCAATAAATTGGTAATCTAGTGAGTAAATGGGTTTCCTGGGGTCTGTGAGCAGCTATAGAAAATTAATCAAACCCAAGGAGGGGTTTGAGGGACCCTCTGATTTATAGCCAGTTGGGCAGAAGCACAGGTGATTACCTGGGCTTACGGTTGGCATCTGAAGTGGGGCAGTCTTATGGGATTGAACCCTTAACCCATGGAATCTGATGCTACCTCCAGGTCAATAGCGTCAGAATCGAGCTGAATTGTAGGACATCCAGCTGGTGTCTGAAGAATTGGTTTGGATATGTGGGAACACCCCCCACCCCCATTGGAATTGGTATTAGCACCCTGTCATAACTCTTCCCTCTTGGTTCTTAAGAAATCATGCTCTCCCAGCTCTCCTACTCATTCACATTGTCTTTTACTGGCTTCTCTTCCTCTACCCACTTTTTTTTTTTTTAAGATTTTATTTTTAAATAATCTGTACACCCAACGTGGGGCTTAAATTCACAACCCCGGGGGGCGCCTGGGTGGCGCAGTCGGTTAAGCGTCCGACTTCAGCCAGGTCACGATCTCGCGGTCCGTGAGTTCGAGCCCCGCGTCGGGCTCTGGGCTGATGGCTCAGAGCCTGGAGCCTGTTTCCGATTCTGTGTCTCCCTCTCTCTCTGCCCCTCCCCCGTTCATGCTCTGCCTCTCTCTGTCCCAAAAATAAATAAACGTTGAAAAAAAAAAATTTAAAAAAAAAAAAAAAAAATTCACAACCCCGGGATCAAGAGCCACATGCTCTACTGACTGAACCAGCCAAGCACCCCCTCCTCTACCCAGTTTTTAAAGTCAATGTCTTTAAGAGTTCTATCCTGGCCTTTCTTCTCTTCTCACTATACACATCCTCAGTCATCACCAGCTTCAACCCTGATCTGAGTGCTAATGACTTGCAAATCTCTGCCTTCAGTCCAGATCACTCCTGAGATCTAGCTCCTCATATCCAAGTGCCTGCTGAACATCTTCCACCTGGGTTTACCCATTCATTTCATAAACAGAATCCCTACTATGTGCTAGGTCCTACCAAATTACCGGAGATAGTAGAGGTGAGTAAAATAGACTTGATATTTGAAGTTTTAGGGCTTACAGTCTTAGTAGGAAAAATAGACATTAAATATCTATTGCCACAAATAAATATATAATTACATACTAGTGGGGACTATGAAAGAAAAGTATAAGGTGCTTAGGGGGTATCACAGCGGTAACTCAAATTCAACTTTTCAAAACTGAAATAATGACGCCTCACCGCAATCTGATCCTCCTCGTTTTCATGTTATTTCCTATCCTAAATGTATTCAACAAGCACTCAAAGAATGTAGTAAGTGCCCACTAGGCGCCAGACAATCCCCTTCTCTCCAGTTGCCCAAGCCTGAAACCTAAGAAATCAACCTAGACCACTTCCTCATTCCCCACATCCGTTCAATATTAATTCTACCTCCCTAAATCGGTTATGTCCACCCAAATTCCTCCATCTCCACTTTACTGCCTTAGTTCAGGCCATAGGTATTCATCACCTAGATTCTAGCAACAGTTTCTGGGGATTGTTCTGCCTGCGGTTGCTCTCTTCCCTCTGATCTGCCCTCCACAAAAACACAACTTTGATTATGCTTCTCCCTGGCTTAAAAGCCTTCCATGGCTCCCCACTGTCTTCTGACCAATCCAAATTCCTATGGGGGAACAAGGCTTGATGTGTTTTCATTTGAATATGCTATTCTTTATTTTCAGCAGTCTGCAAGGAGAAAGCTAGACCCAAAGAATATGTAGTTTTATGACTAATAAGAAAACCCATATAATACATATATGGGCAGGTTACTTATCAAAAAACTGATGGGTTCACTTACAGTTTAGGTGGAAAAAGTTTAATTTTATCTATGATATCAAATATATAGATTAAAAAACAATTGCAATGTCCCATAACATGTTTTATCAGCTTTGCGGCCATCATTTGCTTTGTGGTTCAAAGAATCACCTCTATAAGATTAAACTAAAACTTTGCCATTAAACAAATATAGTGGTGCTCTTTATTACTTTTC
Source organism: Lynx canadensis (assembly GCF_007474595.2). Lineage (NCBI taxonomy): Eukaryota > Metazoa > Chordata > Mammalia > Carnivora > Felidae > Lynx > Lynx canadensis. The sequence continues at coordinate 82,680,850 of NC_044309.1, read as the reverse complement.
AGTAGTTTATGATAACAAGAGATTGAACCTATCATAATTCAACTTAAATATGACCTTGGCCCCAACTAGATAGTCTCTCTTTACTATGCTCTTGCATCATCAGAACATTTTCTCTAATATTCTCTTTCTTACCTTATTAAAGAGGAAGATAACTAGCACAGGAGTGCTTCAAATTTTCAACTTACTTATTTCAACAAGATTATTTACTCCCAAGACTTCTCATCAAATACTGATATGATCAATATTTTATTTTAATTTTAAACAAAGCTGAACGAAAATGGAAGATAAATAATTTTTATTTCCACACTCCCTCACTTGGCATGCAATGCTTTGGCCATGGCTTGCCTCTCAGCCCCATCTCTCACCAGGCCTTCCCTTCAAGTCTGAGCTCTGTCCATATGGAACTACCGGCAGTTTCCTAAAAGTGCCATTCCATTTACAATTTTGTGCCTGTGCTCCCTGTACCAATCTTACCCAAGTCTTTTTTTTTTTTTTAATTTTTTTTTTTTTCAACGTTTATTTATTTTTGGGACAGAGAGAGACAGAGCATGAACGGGGGAGGGGCAGAGAGAGAGGGAGACACAGAATCGGAAACAGGCTCCAGGCTCTGAGCCATCAGCCCAGAGCCTGACGCGGGGCTCGAACTCACGGACCGCGAGATCGTGACCTGGCTGAAGTCGGACGCTTAACCGACTGCGCCACCCAGGCGCCCCCAATCTTACCCAAGTCTTAAGGAAAATGCTGATGCCAATAGACAGCTGGTTTACAAATGCATCTATAACACTTGATTACACTTTTTGATTTGTGTCTCTGGCCCCTACTAGGCTGTAACTTTCTCAGAAACAGAAACCATGCCATTAATTTTCCCCCCAGAACTAGCTAAGTGCCCAGTACAAATGTTCATTAACTGTGCATCTATCTACCAAATAAATCATCTTTTTTTTTACATGCTAAAAACACCTAGAATAACAATAGGAGTTGAACTGGAAGGAAAATCCAGGAGGTAAGTGTCAAAGTCTGCAAATAACTTGGGGAGACCTGGGACTGATGGGTTACCCAAAGAGGATGACAGTAGATGTAAGTAGTAAAAGTAAACAGGATGGTACCTAGTGTTAAGACTTGAAGGACAAAGGGGTTTTGTACCTCTGTGGATGAAAACACAAGGGGAAACCAACTGAATGGCAATACTGCCTCCCAGTGGCAACTAGGATAAAAACCTCCATACCAGAGCACTTGCACCGAATCGCTTTCTCACACTGAGTGGTTCTGGCCTATGAAGTGTGCCAGGGACCTCTCACTTTATCTCATTTCATTCTCACGGCAACCCCTTGTAGAGACACAGCATGTAGCTTAGGGGTTAAAAGCACAGACTGTGGGTCCAGGCTATCTGGCTTTCCCACTTACGAGCTAGTGTGAACTTGGACGAAGTATTTAAATTCTCTGCGTATTTCTCAATCTATAAAATAGGGATAATATTAGTATCTACCATATAGGGTTCTTAACGAGGGATAACATTTTTTAAATTTTTTTAACGTTTATTTTTGAGAGAGAGAGAGCACAAGCAGGGGGCGGCGGGCAGAGAGAGAAAGGGAGACACAATCCAAAGCAGGTTCCAGGTTTTAAGCTGTCAGCACAGAGCCTGACATGGGGCTCAAACCCACAAACTGTGAGATCATGACCTAAGCCGAAGTTGGATGCTTAACCAACCGAGCCATCCAGGCGCCCCACAAAGGATAAAAGTTTTTTAACAATTCTATACATTACTCAGTGTTTACCACGATAAGTGTAGTTACCATCTGTCACCAACAGTGTTATTACAATCTTATGGACTATATCCCCTATGCTGTGACTATTTCTGTGACTATTTATTTTATAACTGAGAGTTAATACTTCTTAATCCCCTTTATCTATTCCACCCATCCCCTACCCACCTCCTCTCTAGCAACCACCAGTTTGTTCTCTGTGTCTAAGAGTCTGTTTCTTTGTTTGTCTTTTTGTTTCTTAGATTCCACATGAGTGAAATTATAAGGTATTTGTCTTTCTGTCTCACTTATTTCACTTAGCATTATATTCTCTAGGTCCATTCGTGTTGTTGCAAATGGCAAGATCTCATTCTCTTTTATGGCTGATTACTATTCCATTGCATGTGTCTATAAATATATCACATCTTTACCCATTCATCTATCGGTGGATACTTGGGTTGCCTCCATAACTTTGCTACTGTAAATAATGCTGCAATAAATATAGTGGTGCATATATCTTTTCTAATTAGTGCTTTCATTTTCTTTGGGTAGATACCAAGTAGTGGAATTAACGGATCATGGTATTTCTATTTTTAATTTTTTGAGGAAGTTCCATACTGTTTTCCATAGTAGCTGCATCAATTTACATTTCCACCAGCAATTCACAAGGGTTCTTTTTTCTCTACATCCTTGCCAACACCTATTTTTTCTTGTCTTCTTTATTTTAGCCATTCTTTTTTTTTAATACTTTTTTTTAATATTTATCCATTTTTGAGAGAGAGAGAGAGAGAGAGAGAGAGAGCAGGGGAGGGGCAGAGAGAGAGGGAGACAGAATCCCAAGCAGGCTCCGTGCCATCAGCACAGAGCCCAATGCGGGGCCCGGACCTATGACCCATGAGATCATGACCTGAGCCGAAACCAAGAGTCAGATGCCCAACCAACTGAGCCACCCAGGTGCCCCTATTTTAGCCATTCTGACAGGTGTAAAGTAGAGGGGAAATTCTCAAAAGGGTACTTCACAGCACGGCAAATGTTATATAAATATTAGTTAAATAAATTGAGCATACAGTAGGAACTCAATAAATATAACTTCCTTTGCTTTTTTTCCCCTTATATCTTGGCTCCTTCAGGTGTTGCATGCCTTAGTGGTCCTGAAATTCAAATAGGGGACCCTCAAATATCCCAAAGAAGTCAATTCCTAAAAGTTAAGTGTTTAAGTGTTGGACTCCATTTCGGCTCAGGTCATGATCTTACAGTGGTGAGATCGAGCCCCATATCAGGCTCCATGCTGAGCATTGAGCCTGCTTGAGATTCTCTCTCTTCCTCTGCCCCTCTCCCCACCTGCACTGTCTCTCAAAATAAATACACACTAAAAAAAAAAAAAAAAAAAAAAAAGTCCAGAGACAAGTGGTTCTGGAAAAGAGCACTTTTCACTCTGGAAAAGAGTGAAGACTTTCCCAATAACAAAAGTCACCCAAAACAAAATGCATAGGGATTGTAAAAATCAACTAAGATTTGTGCAGGAAACCAGATTTTAAGGAATATTCAAATAAGTATAGTCTGCCCAGAGCCTGCTTTTGACCACTTTGTCCACAGGAGCTGAGAGACCAGTGATCATTTTCAAGATTAGGCTAATAATAACTTACTAGAGATTCTATTTTCTCCTTTCTCTTCTATCGGTATTGGAAACATAAAATTCATGAAAATAATGGCTTTCAAATGACATATTTTTGTGATTATAGACTGCCCACCCCAGTCCACATTTGCAATGAGGTGTATCTTTACTAGGTACAACTGATTGGCAGATTTGCACATTAGCAGCAAACAGGCTCCTTTCCTACTCGGAAAGCTCTCCATGATATTGCAAGATCCCTGGGGTGTTCTATTTGAGAGACTGAATATACAAAGAGTAGCCAGATAATATATAAAAACAACAGAATTCTGAGGGTACCCGGCTGGCTCAGTCAGTAGAGCATGCAACTCAGGGTCATGAGTTCTAGCCCAATTTTGGGCACAGAGTTTACTTAAAAACCAAAAAACAGAACTCTGACCCACAACCTGAATAAGCCTACCCAGGAAACCAATCCCCTTATCTATAATAAACAGCTCAGGAAGCCAGCCTGCTATAAGTCAGACTTACAGAAGTCAGACTGCTAACTCTAGTGATAGTTTAGGAAGCCAAACCAAAAGCCCTGTAGCAACTGGCCCAAAATGGCCAGGACTTGATTAATAAATGACAGCCTCCCTAGATTTTGTGGCCACTTCCAATTTAGGACCAACCAGAGGAAGCCAAATATGAGCCCCGAATCAATCACATAGAATGCCCCTGCTCCTAGTTAGTCCAACTACAGCTTTTCCATGCAAACAAGCCTGAAACCTTCTCCCCTCCCCCTCCACTATAAAGTTTTTCCACTCTTCTGCCTGCCTTTGACTCTGCCAAAACTCAAGTGTCTGCAGCTGACCTCCTTGCTATATAGCAAGCTCCGAATAGTCTTTGATTTTCTCATTAGGTTGGTCTTCGTTTATTTCCACATATCGTACCTAATAATTCTATGAAGAATTAATTTTCAAACCCTCTTAAAAAAGATATTGGCTTACATTGTTCAAATGCGTTATTTCTAAGACATTCATACAGTTAGCGGAGAACATCATTTTCTCCTTTATCTTAAGAACCTAGGCTCAAGCGCTCACCTTTCTGCACAGCTTCCGGGAAAGGAGGCAGCTTCCTTCTACCCACAGGGGCGGTGGACCTAGTGTCGGTGCTGATAGGCAGAGACTGCGCCACGCCCAGGCCAACCCCAAGAGAGAGAACTACAATTCCCAGCAGCCGGCGCAGACGCCCGGCCAAGGCCACAGCGCGCCTGCGTAGTGACAGAAACTCCGGCTGTGTGATTCCCGCCAATTCTTGTCGTAGTCCTGCAGAGAGTGAGCCCCGCGCTCCATGGAGACGTTTGACCCCGCCGAGCTGCCGGAGCTTCTTAAACTTTATTACCGGAGGCTTTTTCCCTACGCCCAATACTATCGCTGGCTCAACTATGGTGGAGGTGATGGAAGCCGGGAGCGGAGTGGGTAGTGGCTCGGAAGGGACGGTGAGGACGTTCTGGGAGGGTACCTTAGAATGACAATACGAAGTGCCTCCTATGCACTAGGCTTTGTGCCAGGCGCCTTCGCGCATTATCTCGAGACCTCGCCATCACCTCTGAGGTGTAAATGGGCCAAGAGAGGTTAGGGTAACCAGCTTCCGGCCACAGAGAAAGGCCGAGCCGCTGCTCCTTCCTCTAACTGGTCAGACTGACGTTCGGTGCCCCGTTTACCGGCCGCGGCGCCTGAACCAGGGAGATTACCGGGTCATAGCTTTAACTACAGAGGCCTGTTCTGTATCAGGGACAAGCGGAGCATCTCCCGGGAGAGGAGAGGTACTGACCTCTTCGCAGCTGAATTTATTAGTGCCCACCGAAGAGAGACAGATGGCATTACATATTTAAAACACTTAATGCATCTTTTTCTTCATTTTTACTTTTTCCTATCAGATGCAGGATAGTAAGCCCCTTCAAATTAGGAAGTCTTTTTTTTAGCATGTAGCACAGTGTTGAGCACACAGGCTTATTCAAAATATCTTCTCATTGGTTGATGTTATAATGCCCTGTGCTAAATAAAATACCAAATTAACTTTAAAATTGTATATTTATTTTGCAGTGACAAAGAATTACTTTCAACACCGTGAATTTTCATTCACATTGAAAGATGATATTTACATTCGCTACCAATCCTTCAACAACCAGAGTGATCTGGAAAAGGAGATGCAGAAAATGAATCCATACAAGATTGATATAGGCGCAGTATACTCCCACAGAGTAAGAAATCAATTTTTTATGTATTATGTTTCATTTTTTAAACCAAGAATGGGTTGGAGCCCCCCATTGTTTTGAGGTTACATTTTTAGAGTTAATTCTAGTTGAAGAGCCACACTTTCTTTATCTTCTTGCAAGTAGATTGTAATATTTTTGTTGTTGTTGTTCTTGATACTCTACATTACTGGTTGGAAATCATTTGGAAATGAATTGGTTGTATTCTCACTAGGACAAAAAAATTGAGTATCGGGCGAAAAAACTAAATGAGGGGCGCCTGGGTGGCTCAGTAGGTTAAGCATCCGACTTCGGTTCAGGTCATAATCTCATGGTTAGTGGGTTCGAGCCGGCGTCAGCTGCTGTCCTGACAGCTCAGAGCCTGGAGCCTGCTTCGGATTCTATGTCTCCTTCTCTCTCTGCCCCTTTCCTGCTTGTGCTCTGTCTCTGTCTCTCAAAAATAAGTAAATGTTAAAAAAAATAATAATAAAAATTTTTTAACAATTTTTTTTAATGTTTATTATTTTTGAAAGAGAGAGCACAACCAGGGGCCGGGCAGAGACAGAGAGGGAGACACAGTTTGAAACAGACTCCAGGGTCTAAGCCGTCAGCACAGAGCCTGACACGGGGCTCCAACTCGGGAATGGTGAGATCATGACCTGAGCTGAAGTCAAACAGTTAACTGACTGAGCCACCCAGGCGCCTCCCCTGAACTTTATTTTTTTTTTTATTTTTTTTTTCCAACGTTTATTTATTTTTGGGACAGAGAGAGACAGAGCATGAACGGGGGAGGGGCAGAGAGAGAGGGAGACACAGAATCGGAAACAGGCTCCAGGCTCCGAGCCATCAGCCCAGAGCCCGACGCGGGGCTCGAACTCACGGACCGCGAGATCGTGACCTGGCTGAAGTCGGACGCTTAACCGACTGCGCCACCCAGGCGCCCCTGAACTTTATTTTTTAAGAAGACTAAATGAGGATGTCAGCGTGGTTTAAATGAGGGAATTTTAAAAGAATTACATTCTCTTCCAGCTTTGGAGTTTTTTGTTTTTTGTTTTTTTTTAAATAATGTCTATATTCAACATGACACTGAGATCTGGAGTCACATGCTGTACCCAATGAGCCAGCCAAGCATCCCATGAAGTTATTCTTGATTCCTCTCTTTCTCTCATACTCCTATATCTGTTTCCATTAGGAAATCTCTTTAGGTCTACCAAAATAATATCTGAAATCCAACGACTGGTACCAGTGCCACTACCACTGTCATCATCTCTCATCTGAATTACTGTAAAAACTTCCTAACAATTTGCTCCTACAGACTCTAGAGTCTATTCTCAACACAGCAGCCAATGATCCTTTTAAAACAAGTCAGATTCTGGGGCGCCTGGGTAGCTCAGTCGGTTAGGCGTCTGACTTTGGCTCAGGTCATGATCTCGCAGTCTGTGGGTTCGAGCCCCGCGTCGGGCTCTGTGCTGAAAGTCAGAGCCTGGAGCCTGTTTCAGATTCCGTGTCTCCCTCTTTCTCTGACCCTCCCCTGTTTATGCTCTCTCTCTGTCCCAAAAATAAATAAATGTTAAAAAAAAAAAAACATTAAAAAAAAAACAAGTCAGATTCTGTGATTCCTCTGCTCAAAACCATTCTCTTACGGCTTCTCATTTCACTCAGAGTAAAAGCCCCTCTCTCTGCCTTACTCACTCCACCTCTGCCACACTGGCCTTTGCTCAAGCAGTTTCCACCGCCCGGAACCCATTTACCAGATACCTTCTCAGTTCCTTCCTTCAACTCCTCACATCTTCATTCAGTGAGGCCTACTGCAACTTGCCCCACTCCTCCTACCCATTGTCACTGATACAGTCTAAATGCCTAGAATAGTGGCTGGCAGAGAGAGTACACTGTAAATACTTGTTGAATGAATGAACATACCAAAATTGCCCTTCTTTCTCTCCTTAAAAATACACACATGGGGGTGGGGGGCACTTGGATGGCTCAGTCGATTGAGCTCCCGACTTCGGCTCAGGTCATGGTCTCACGGTTCGTGGGTTCAGGCCCTGCGTCGGGCTCTGCTAACAGCTCAGAGCCTGGAGCATGCTTTAGATTATGTGTGTCTCTCTCTCTGCCTCTTCCCTGCTCATGCTCTCTCTCTCTCTCTCTCTCTCTCTCTCAAAGAATAAATAAACATTTTTAAAAAATAAATAAAAATAAAAATACACACATGGGGGGAAGCGCCTGGGTGGCTCAGTTGATTAAGCATCTGACTTCAGCCCAAGTCGTGATTTCACAGTTTGTGAGTTCGAGCCCTGCATCTGGCTGTCTGCTGTCAGCAAAGAGCCTGTTTCAAATCCTCTGTTCCCCTCTTTCTCTCTGCACTCCACTACTTGTGCTCTCTCTCAAAAGTAAATGAGGGGCGCCTGGGTGGCGCAGTCGGTTAAGCGTCCGACTTCAGCCAGGTCACCATCTCGCGGTCCGTGAGTTCAAGCCCCGCGTCAGGCTCTGGGCTGATGGCTCGGAGCCTGGAGCCTGTTTCTGATTCTGTGTCTCCCTCTCTCTCTGCCCCTCCCCCGTTCATGCTCTGTCTCTCTCTGTCCCAAAAATAAATAAACGTTGAAAAAAAAAAAAATTAAAAGTAAATGAAACATTTAAAGAAAAAAAAATACACACATGGGGGGAGAAATACATTCATGTGATAGTAGCTTTTGTATGGAGCTTTTCCATGTCTCGTATAACTTATTTTTCATATCAATCCTCATTATATTTTTACAAGGAGAAAACAGGCTGAGAGAACTTAAATAATTTGTCCCAGGAGACACAGTTTCCAAATTGTAGACCTGAGACCTGAACCCAGGTTTTCTGATTTAAATCCCAAGGGAAGGGGAGAAGACATTTAAAAAGGCAGGCAAGAAAAATGTTTTGGAGCAGTTTACTTCTCTTTATTTTTTTTTTAAGCTAGTTTATTTTTTACTTATTTTTTTTATTTAGATTTTTTTTTCTAATTTTAGAGAGAGATAAAGTGCAAGCAGGGGAGGGGGCAGAGAGAGAGAGAGAGAGAGAAAGAATCTCAAGCAGGCTCCATGCTCAGTGCGGAGGCCTGATGCTGGACTCCATGCCACGACCCTGGGATCATGACCTGAGTCAAAATCAAGAGTTGGACACTCAACCAACTGAGCCACCCAGGCACCCCAATTTTTTTTTTTTTTTTTTTTTTTTTTTTTTTTTTTTAGTAATCTCTGTGCCCAATATGGGGCTTGAACTCATGAGTCACATGTTCTACCACTAAGCCAGCCAGGCATCCCTACTTCTCTTTAGGGATAGAGATTAAAACGGAAATCTCTAGGGGTCCCTGAGTGGCTCAGTCGGTTGAGCGTCCAACTTGGGCTCAGGTCATGATCTCACGGTTCGTGTGTTTGAGGCCCACGTGGGGCTCTGTGCTGACAGCTTGCTCAGAGCCTGGAGCCTGCTTCGGATTCTGTTTCCTCTCTCTACCCCTGCCCAACTCGTGCACCGTCTCACTCTGTCTCTCAAAAATAAATAAATGTAAAAAAAGAATTTTTTTTTTGAAACAAAAAACTGAAATCTCTATGGAAGGGCCAAAGTGTCGCTCTATTCCTTCTCTTTAAGGAGAATAAATGAAGGAGAATAAATCTCATTTTTTTTAATTTTATTTAAATCCAAGTTAGTTAACATAGTGTAATAATGATTTCAGGAATAGAATTTAGTGATTCATCACTTAAATATAACACTCACTGTTCATCCTAATAAGTGCCCTCCTTAATGCCCATCATCCATTTAGCCCATCTGCCCAACCAGCACCCCTCCAGCAGCCCTCAGTTCTCTGTATTTAAGAGTCTCATGGTTTGCCTCCCTCTCTGTTTTTATTTTTCCTTCCCTTCCCTTATGTTCATCTGTTTTGTCTCTTAAATTCCACATATGAGTCAAATCATATGATATTTGTCATTCTCTGACTTACTTCGCTTAACATAATACATTCTAGTTCCATTCATGCTGTGAATGGCAAGATTTCATTCTTTTTGATCCCCAAGTAATATTCCATTATGTATATATACCACATCTTCATCCATTCATTAGTCGATGGACATTTGGGCTCTTTCCATAATTTGGCTATTATTAATATATTGTGCTATCAACATTGGGGTGCATGTGCCCCTTCAAATCAGCATTTTTGTATCCTTTGGATAAATACCTAGTAGTGCAATTACTGGGTTGTAGGGTAGCTTTATTTTTAATTTTTTGAGGAACCTCCATACTGTTCTCCAGAGTGGCTGCACCAGTTTGCATTCCCACCAGCAGTGCAAGAGGGTTCCCCTTTCTCCACATCCTTACCAACATCTGTTGTTTCCTGAGTTGTTAATTTTAGCCATTCTGACAGCTGGGAGGTGGTATCTCATTGTGATTTTGAAATGTATTTCCCTGATGATGGGTGATGTTGAGCATCTTTTCATGTGTCTGTTAGCCATCTGGATGTCTTCTTTGGAAAAGTCTGTTCATGTGTTCTGCCCATTTCTTAACTGGTTGTTTTTTGGGTGTTGAGTTTGATGCCTTTTATCAGATATGTCATTTGCAAATATTTACCTTTTAGTTTGGTTGATTGTTTCCTTGCTGTGCAGAAGCTTTTTATCTTGATGAGGTCCCAATAGTTCATTTTTGCTTTTGTTTCCCTTGCTTCCGGAAACATGTCTAGTAAGAAGTTGCTGCGGCAAAGGTCAAAGAGGTTGTTGCCTATTTTCTCCTCTAGTATTTTGATGGTTTCCTGTCTTACGTTTAGGTCTTTCATCCATTTTGGGTTTATTTTTGTGTATGGTGTAAAAAAGTGGTCCTGGTTCATTCTTCTGCATGTTGCTCTCCAGTCTTCCCAACACCATTTGCTAAAGAGGCTGCCTTTTTTCCATTGGACATTCTTTCTTGCTTTGTCAAAGATTAGTTGGCCATACATTTCTGGGTTCTTTATTCTGTTCCATTGATCCATGTGTCTGCTTTTGTGCCAGTATCATACTGTCTTGATGATTATAGCTTTGTAATACAGCTTGAAGTCTGGAATTGTGATGCCTCCAGCTTTGGTTCTCTTTTTCAACATTACTTTGGCTATTTAGGGTCTTTTCTGGTTCCATACAAATTTTAGAATTGTTTGTTCTAGCTCTGGGAAGAATGCTGGTGTTATTTTGATAGGGATTACATTGAATGTATAGATTGCTTTGGGTAGTATAGACATTTTAATAATATTTCTTCTTCCAATCCATGAGCATGGGTTAATTAGGCCTTTTTTTTTTTTAAGGGTCTCTTTCTCTTTCCATTATTTTCTGCTCCCCAGAGGCAACCACTTTCTTTTAGCTGATTCTTAAGGTATTTGCCGCCTTGTCTGTAAGTAACATTTTTATATTTCTCCCATTTTTCTATTTTAAGCATTATCTACTGACTTTCCAATCTGGCAGATGAGAGTTTAGCTTTCTTTTACCTCACTGCCTACCCTCACCTCACCTTCCCATTTCCACATGCTTCTAATATATTTGTTAGATTAAAAATCATGGGGCGCCTGGGTGGCGCAGTCGGTTAAGCGTCCGACTTCAGCCAGGTCACGATCTCGCAGTCTGTGAGTTCGAGCCCCGCGTCGGGCTCTGGGCTGATGGCTCAGAGCCTGGAGCCTGTTTCCGATTCTGTGTCTCCCTCTCTCTCTGCCCCTCCCCCGTTCATGCTCTGTCTCTCTCTGTCCCAAAAATAAATAAACGTTGAAAAAAAAAAAAAATCAGGGTCGATCACTAAGTCAACCCCAAACTCCTTGCCAATTGTCTGAATATCCCAATGTGTTCAGACCTAACAGGTAGTTTGTCAATTTCACCCTGAAAAAATTTCCCTGGCAGACTTCTGACCCCCAAGCTGGACTGATTGCCCTCTAAGCCTGTTGGATAAATATGATCTTGTAATCACCCCAATGTCCTTCCACCTCTCTCCTATTTTGGATCCTGTGTTACCCAAATCCTTTGTTCTCTTTTTGGTTTACTTCCTTGTTCTGGTAGAGCACATCCTCCCTGAGCTTCCTGAGAAAAGATGCATGGAAGACAAAACATTTGATACCTTCTGTATCTGGAAAATACCTTCATTCTACATTTATGCTTAACTAATGGTTCAGTTTCTAAATCATTTTCCCTTAGAATTTTGCATTACCTGCTTGTTTCCAGTGTTGCTATTAAGACCCCCATTCTGATTCTTGTCCCACTGTGTTGGATCTGAAAGCTCTTAGGATTTTCTGCTCCCCTCTGTCCCTAATGTTCTAAAATTTCGCTTGACATGCATCTTTTTATACCTATTGTGCTAAATACTTGATGGGCTCATGATCATGAATTCATGTCCTTCAATTCTAGGAAATTTCCCTTTTACTTTTTTTTTTTTAGATTTTATTTTTGAGTTAAAAAAAAGATTTTATTTTATTTTTTTATGTTTGTTTATTTTTGAGAGCAAGAGAGACCGACTGTGAGCCAGGGAGGGACAGAGAGAGAGGGAGACACAGAATCCGAAGTAGGCTCCAGGCTCTGAGCTGTCAACAGAAAGCCTGATGCAGGGCTTGCAAACTGTGAGATCTTGACCTGAGCTGAAATCAGATGCTCAACCAACTGAGCCACCCAGGCTCCTCCATGATTTTATTTTTAAGTAATCTCTACACCCAACATGGAGCTCAAACTTACAACCCAGAGGTCAAGAGTCTGATCTTGATCTGAGCCAGCCAGGCGCCCCTACCTTTTTTTTTTTTTTTTAAATACAATTTGTCCTATCTATAATTTTTCTCTGGTCTCTCCAGAAATCCTAAAGTCAGATATTATGTGTCTTAAACTGATTCACTAATTTTTTTTTTCCTCCTGTTTTCTATTTTTTTGTCCTTTGGCCCTACTTTCTGGGGAATTTCCTCAGAGGTTTTTACTTCTGCTATTATATTTTAATTTCCAAGAACTTTTTTTTTATTGATATGTCTTATCTGAGGATATCAATGATAGTTGTTTTTTTTTTTAATTTTCTTCTGTTGTACAGTCTTGTTTTCTCAAGGTTGCTTTTTTTCCTGTTTTTTCCCCTCTTTCATGTTAGAGGCTTGCCTCATAAGTCTGATAATTTCTTGCATGTTGCTTATATTTAAAAATAGAGTACTCTTATGTGGATCCTGAGAAACTTAACAGAAACCCATGGGGGAGGGGAAGAAAAAAAAAAAAAAAGAGGTTAGAGTGGGAGAGAGCCAAAGCATAAGAGACTCTTAAAAACTGAGAACAAACTGAGGGTTGATGGGGGGTGGGAGGGAGGGGAGGGTGGGTGATGGGTATTGAGGAGGGCACCTTTTGGGATGGGCACTGGGTGTTGTATGGAAACCAATTTGACAATAAATTTCATATGTTGAAAAAAATAAAAATAGAGTACTAAAAAAGCTGATTGGAAGTTCTGTATACATGACCGAGATTTCTTTATTACAAGGTGATCTGGCTTGGTCATCTTTTTGGGAAGAAGCTCTGTTGTCAGTTTCTCTAGCTCTTTGCTTGAATGAAAACTCCACTAGCACAGAGATCTGTTTTGATCACTGATCTATATTCCTAGAGCCTTTAACAGTGCCTGACACTCCTGATCAGATTCTTCAGACAGGAATCTTCTGGTCTCCTCCCCGGGTGGCAGCGATAGGGTATAGATGTAGGGGAAGAGGGCAGGGTCTCAACTTTCCACATGTAAATGTCCACTTAATCCCCTGTATATCAGTACAACACATCTTTCTTCAGCTGTACCTGTTGTTCCTGCCCCTCATCCCAGTCCAAAGACCCACTGTTTGAGGTTCTCCAGATAATAATTCAGGTGTCTTTGCACAGTCACCTAGCTCTGCAGAGTAAATGGAAGAATCTGGGGAACTGCTTCATAAAAAGATTTTTAACCAATACTCTTATTTTTAGTCTTAGCTTTACCAACGCCACACACACGCACTCACGCACGCACGTGCGCATTCTTACTCCAGAGATACCAATTGTGACCAGAGTTTTTTAGGGATGCTGAGGTGTAAATTGGGTTGCTTCTTATCTTTCCTTACTGAGAGCTTAAGATTCAGCTCTTATGGGTATCTTATAAAAATCATGGTGGTATCTTCTCCTCTTTGGTTCTTTCTTAAAAGACATGCTTTTTTTTTTTTTTTAATGTTTATTTTTGAGAGAGCGCACAAGTGGGAGAGGAGCAGGGGCCAGGGGATAGAGGATCCAAAGTGGGCTCCGTGCTGACAGCAGCAAGCCCAATGTGGGGCTCAAACTCACAAACTGTGGGATCATGACCTGAGCCAAAGTTGAACATTCAACTAACTAAGCCACCCAGGCTCAGGAATGCCCCAAGACATGCCTTTCTTAAGAAAATCTTTACTATCATTTTTGTGCAAGTTTAGAAGAGCAAGATAAGTATCTGTATTCAGTCTGCCTTCTATGCCTGGTGATCCATAACCTCAAAGGAGGCTACTTACAGCTTAAGCCAAAGGCTCAGTTTGAACTAATTGAGATATTTTGGATTATTGAAATATTTTATTTATTTTTTAAAGATTTTATTTTTAAGTAATCTCTACACCCAGTGAGGGACTTGAACTCACAACCCTGAGATAGAGTCGCATGCTCTACTGACTGAACCAGCCAGGCACCCCTATTGAAAAATTTTAAATACATTTTTGTTACTTATATGTCTAGTAACAGTTAAAGGTCCTTAAAACAGCTTACAATAGGGCATTAATTATTTGTATGTACTTTCTTCCTTATCAGAAACCTAAAAATAACAAATATTTATTACTCAATGTTACATGTCAATTATATCTCAGTAGAACTGAAAAAAATATTTATGGCAATATAGATTTATCAAAACCTGTTTTAAGTAAATGTATACTGTCATCAATTCTGGATGCACAGAATCCAAATTAATGAACTTTAACTGAAATAGAATTGGCATTGTATTATGGTTTCTTCATTTCTCTTTGGCCACTTTTTTTGTGTGGGTGGAAAACAGCATAATTGGCAGCATGACAGCTCTTATAGAAACTGATTGAGGGGCACCTGGGTGACTCAGTCGGTTAGGCATCCAACTTCGGCTCAGGTCATGATCTCACGGTCCGTGAGTTTGAGCCCTGCGTCGGGCTCTGTGCTGACAGCTCAGAGCCTGGAGCCTGTTTCAGATTCTGTGTCTCCCTCTCTCTCTCTGACCCTCCCCCATTCATGCTCTGTCTCTCTCTGTCTCAAAAATAAATGAACGTTAAAAAATTTTTAAAAATAAATAAAAAAAAAAGAAACTGAATTTTTTGTTTGGGTTTTTTGTTTGTTTTGGGTTATATATATGTGTGTGTGTGTATATATATACATATATATATATATGTATATATATACTTAAAATATTTAAATATTTTCCCCCTATCTGTAGCCCAATCAACACAATACAGTGAAGCTGGGAGCTTTCCAGGCTCAGGAAAAAGAATTGGTGTTTGACATTGACATGACAGACTATGACGATGTGAGGAGATGTTGTAGGTAAGTGCTGCATGCCTTGCTGGTAGGGTGGGTGATGTCACTAACAGTGAGTAATGATGCCTCTGCTCCAGTTCTGCAGACATATGTTCTAAGTGCTGGACCCTCATGACGATGGCCATACGCATAATCGACCGAGCACTGAAGGGCAAGTATTGGTAGTGTCTGAGGGGGGTCAAATGCAAGAATCTATTTTCCTCTGAATATTTGTCTGTCTGTACCATTTAAAAATTTTTTTAATGTTTATTTATTTTGGAGACAGAGAGAGAGAGACAGAGTGTGAGTGGGGGAGGGGCAGAGAGAGAAGGAGACAGAATCCGAAGCAGGCTCCAGGCTCTGAGCTATCAGCTCAGAGACCAACATGGGGCTCGAACTCACGAACTGTGAGATCATGACCTGAGCCAAAGTTGGACGCTCAACCGACTGAGCCACCCAGGCACCCCTATCTATACCATTTTATAGTCAACTCTCATAAATTTTGAACATGTTTCCTAGAAACATATGGCCAGAAAATAAAAGATTAGAATAAAGTTGTAGTTCAAATTCTAATAAAGCTGTTGATCAAACCAGTGAGTTTTTTCCCAATTCAGTCATCTGTCGAGCAGCTCTTTGTGCTACATACTGTCCTAGGTGAGGGAAAGAAATATGAAAGATAATGATTACCTCAAGTATGTTAAGCAGTCTAAGAAGAAGACGAATAAAATTGAAGATTATACTTATGTTGAGTAATATGCCCAGCATTCCCTTGAGATCTAGAACAGCAGGAGTGCATACAGGAATGGGAAAAGACTGGATTAGAAAAGGCTTTCTGGAAAAGATAATGATAAAGATGATAATGATATTAAAAATAGCTAACTCTTGTGATCACTTCAGCAGCACATGTACTAAAAATAGCTAACTCTTATCTAGGGTGCTTATTATGTGCCAAGCACTGTTCTAAACACTTTAAATTTATTAACTTTTTTTAATATCCCTAGACTGGGTCTTTAATGATAAATGGCAATTGGTCAGGGAGAGAAATGGAAATACCGGGGCATGAAGAAATTCTTGGCAGAGAGACCAGAATAGGTATTGACATAAAGGCAAAAGCATGGAGGACACAGAAAACTAAAAATAATTCAGTAGAGTTAACATGAGTACATGTGGATAAGAGGTAAAAACGAAGCTAAGGAAGTAAGCAAGAACCAGGAGTTTATAAATTTATTTCTAGATTTTAAAACCTATTATTTCTCCCCTCCTCAGAGGACTTTGGATTTAAGCATCGTCTCTGGGTATATTCTGGAAGGAGAGGTGTTCATTGTTGGGTCTGTGATGAATCAGTTAGAAAATTGTCCTCTGCAGTACGTTCTGGGATAGTTGAGTACTTGAGTCTTGTAAAGGTAAGATCTTAATGATAATTTACATTTCTTTGTTTGCTAGATGTTACCAAGCCTGAAATGTTTAGTGACAAAATTAAACTTTTAGAGCATCCACATTCCAGAGTAGATGATCTTACCAGCAGATCAAATAATCATAGTAGCTACATTTTTTAAGATCTTTGTTTGTGACAAAAGGAAAATTACTTTTCTGGTTCAATTATGTGAAGTAAAGGTAACCCAGAAAGTTACAAGTATTGAGACTATAAAATAGCATCTAAACTTCTATATGTTGACAGTTTTCTTTTAATCAGTATCTTTAGAACACATTAAAGAAATTTTTAAGTTATTTCATTTATTTCATATACATGAAGTTCTTTTTCAATGGTTTATTTTTCAGGGTGGTCAAGACGTTAAAAAGAAAGTCCACCTAAGCGAAAAAATTCACCCTTTTGTCAGGTCTGTTGGAAAAGACTCTATGCAGTTTAAGTTGTGTCTGATTTACCTTTAGAATTGCCTTGTTATCAGTTTTCCCTACTGGGATAGCACTTTACAATGATAATAACGAGAGTTCATTGAATGATTACTTCATGCTGCAGTATTCATGACAGATGTTTTACAAGTGTTCTTATTGGTTTTAACAATAACTTCATGACGGTCATGATGGTATCTCCATTTACAGATGAAGAAAGTGAGATTTGAAAAGATTGTATAAGTTTTGTGGCACCACACAAGTAATTGTTAAATTCAGCATTCATGTCCTGGTCTGCCTAATTTCAAAACCCATACTCTTCCCACTGAACTCACTACTTCTCTGGGTGAAAAGAGCTTTGCATTAAGAGTTAGAATCTCTAAGGGCGCCCGGGTGGCTCAGTCAGTTAAGCATCTGACTTTGGCTCAAGTTATGATCTCGCAGTTCGTGGGTTTGAGTCCCACATCAGGCTCTGTGCTGACAGCTCAGAGCCTGGAGCCTGCTTCAACTTCTATGTCCCCCTCTCTCTCTGCCCCTACCCCGTTTGCTCTCTCTCTCTCTCTCTCTGAAAAATAAGTAAACATAAAGAGTTAGAATCTCTATTCTGCAACTTATTAAGACTTTAATAAAATATTAGAGCCTCTATTTCCTTAACTATATGACGGGAAAAACATCTCCTTCTATCTGAGAGTTGTGGCAAAGATTAAATGAAACAGTAGATGTGAAGTCTGCAAAATGCTAAGCACTATATAATTGTCGAGATGTAAAGTAAGTAATTCATAGTAGAAACTATAGACTCTATCCCACATTCTACTACTGATGTATTATGTTGTCCTGGCTTGGTTGCTTTCTTGTTACATATTTATGATGCTATTAACCTTCTAAGTTGTAGAGCTTAAGAAGTAAACATTTCTTGGGGCACTTGGGTGGCTCAGTCGGTTAAGCATCCGATTCTTTTTTTTTTAATTTTTTTTTTTTTTCAACGTTTATATTTATTTTTGGGACAGAGAGAGACAGAGCATGAACGGGGGAGGGGCAGAGAGAGAGGGAGACACAGAATCGGAAACAGGCTCCAGGCTCTGAGCCATCAGCCCAGAGCCCGACGCGGGGCTCGAACTCCCGGACCGCGAGATCGTGACCTGGCTGAAGTCGGACGCTTAACCGACTGCGCCACCCAGGCGCCCCAAGCATCCGATTCTTGATCTCAGTTCAGATATTGATCTCAGGGTCGTAAATTTAAGCCTGTGGAGCCTACTTTAAAAAAAACAAAAAAAGTAAACATTTCTTGAATATCTGTTCTAAGCCAGGTACTAGCTACAGTAGGTTCTTCCCCCTTAGAATGTCTTAGTTAACTCTCATAACCCTGCAAAGGGGTATTATTCCCATTTTACATAGCTAAACTCTATTTGTATTTTTCTTATTAGACTAATACATGCTCATTAAGAAAAATTCAGTAGAAGTAAACACTAGCCACCCAAATAGCAACAAAAGTTATGCAGTGTATATATTACAAATAGTATTAGGACTTTGTTATTGTTATTCCTACAGAAAATCTATAAACATAATAAAAAAATACTTTGAAGACTATGCCTTAGTTGATCAAGATATTCTTGAAAATAAAGAAAGCTGGGATAAGATCTTAGCCCTTGTTCCTGAAAATATCCTTTCCCAAGACCATTTCTATGTGAGCTACATGTATTTATCTATGATATTATAAATGTGTTCTGCCTGCATATTCTCATATACATACTCTTACAAATTTAGTCTTTTTACACAAAACATCTTTTTCTGCATTTTAGTATCTCTAGTTTGGAATATAGTAAGAAATGAAGCCTTTTCAGAAAGAAATTTCCTCATTTTGGAGTTTGATCCTCATAGAATTAATGGATACTTAAAGAATACTGAATCATATAGTCAAAATTTGTACAGACCAGGGAAAGCTTTACATTAAACCAAATATTTATTTTGGCATTTTTTCTGTCATATCAGTATCATATTTTTACAGGAGATTTTTTTAAGGATATGTGTTCAATTAATATTTGTATTTTAGAGGAGCACCTGGGTGGCTCAGTCATTTAAGCGTCCGACTATCAATTTTGGCTCAGGTCATGATCTCATGGTTTTGTGCATTCAAGCCCCACATCAGGCTCTGTGCTCACAGTGCAGAGCCTGCTTGGGATTCTCTCTTTCTACCTCTCCCCTGCTCATGCTGTCTCTGTCTCTCTCAAGGTAAATAAACTTAAAAATATACATATTTGCATTTTAGAAAACAATAATTTCTAGTAAACTTTCAGTTATCCTTGTTGTAACACATACTGGAAATAAGTTGTTCATTAATGTGTCATAAATGAGTGTGTTCCTTAATGACTCGTCACCAATTCATGAGAAACTTCAACAAAACTTCCAAAAGCATCACAATTCACTTCAGCGTTGGGAGTATTTGAAGAAAACCATCAGCTCTCAGGTATATCCCATCAAAATCTCTATTATAAATATAATAATGTAATTCTTAATTAAATTCTGATTGTTTTGCTTATTAGTAAGTTAAAGATTATTGAAAATCATTTTTAACCACTTTTAAAGAAATCCTCAAAAGTTCCTACTGATCCTCATGCTAGACTTGCATCTGTTTTTAGGATAATACCAAAAACGACAAATGTGGACCCTGGCTTGAATGGGAGATCATGCTCCAGTATTGTTTTCCACGGCTGGATATCAATGTTAGCAAAGGAATCAATCATTTACTGAAGAGCCCTTTTAGTGTTCATCCTAAAACAGGTACAATGTAAAGAAAGTAAAGAAAACTAGAAGGAAAATGAAAGTTTTAGTTGTTGATTAGTAGCTACCAGATAAGTTTCCACTACATAAATAATTTTCATCTGGGTTTTTGAGGTTCAGTGTTAGAATTGTAGAGGTACTTAGAACTCACACGATGGTAGTTCTCACTGTACAAATGAGAAAACAGTGGTCCAAGAGGTTAATGGGACTTGTCTACAGTCATAAAACAAATTGCAACAGAGCTAGAAACAGAATTCAGTTCTTAAACCACAGAGTTCTGTGCTGTTCCCACTATGCTTCCTCCCTCAGTTCTTTTTCCATACTTTTAGCTTTCCTCCTTCACATTTTTCTTAGGTGTTTTGAAGGAATGAAACTGACTTTAAAATAGATATAAAGGTGGCTATATTGACCTAAACTTTGCTTCATCCAACCGGGAGACATATGCAGTTGTATATAGTTGTCCTTTTTAGGACAACTAATATCCAATAAGTAGTCAATAATCCAACTCTGCCACTTGCTGTGGGATGTTAGGCAAACTACTCTCTGTACCTTGGTTTTCTCATCTGTGAAATGGAGATAATAATAGTACTTACTTCAGTGGGTTATTGTGAAAATCTAAAATGTAAAGTGCCTAGAAAAGTGTCACACATTCAATCCTCCCAAATTGCCTAGTTTCCTTTAATAATCTATAATGATTCTCTAGTCCATATATTTGGATAGCTCCTTTTCAAACCTGTCAACTGTGTGTTTTCAGCTTCTTTTGGTAATAATCTTAATATTTCTTAATATTTTTTTAACTTAATTCTAAAACTTTAGTGGGTATCCCCTTATTCTAAAATTCAGTTTCAGTAAATAATTATATTCATAGGTGTATACATTTTGATTATATCTTTTCCCCATTAAGTAGCTGCAGTTTTTACTGTCTTCAATCAGCAACTCCCAATTCTCTTGATTATCTTAACTTGTTATTTACCTGGCATTCTTGAGACTCATTATCTCATTTTTGAGATGTGATGAATTTTATGTGGTATCCCAGGTGTAGATATTGTAAAAAGGTAGTATAATGCTATTTTATTCCCAAAATGCTTTCTAAAGATTTCCAACATACAGGTGTCTGTTCTGATCTCAGCAAATCAAGATAATGAAATGAACTATTTTTATCTATGTTGTTTCATTTTCAGAACTCACTAAATTTGATATCATTCTGTACTTCTGTATAAAAGCATATTAGGAAGAAGGAGATAGAAATAAAAGTAGAGATAAGAGCACTATGTAATAGCTTAACAGTCTTTCATACTTATTTTTTGTTTGTTTTTTTTTTTAAGAGAAATAAAAGATGCAGCTAGTGTGGAAGTAATTTCCAACTACTGATTTTAACAGATAAGTCTAACCCTTTTTCTAAGCCTTAGATTAAAATTTAGCCAAAATAACACATACGAGACAGCCCATAATGATCTGTATTTCACAGTCATCAGTTTATAACTTTTGGTCCTTACAGGTCGCATTTCTGTGCCTATTGATGTGCAGAAAGTGGACCAGTTTGATCCATTTACTGTTCCAACCATAAGGTATGTTCCAGATCATTGATCATTCCTTTTTTGTTTGTGATTGGTTCCTGAATTTGAAGTAGATTGGACTAGATCCCTTCCAGAGAAGCAGCTGCTCTGAGGCTATATGATGATGCCCTAGTAGAGCAACATTTCCTAGTGAGTTATGCAGAACACAAGTTGCTGTTCTCTAATAAAAAGATTATAAGTTCTGGGGCACCTGGGTGGCTCAGTTGGTTAGGCATCAAACTCTTGGTTTCAGTTCAGGTCATGATTTCGTGGTTCATGAGTTCAAGCCCTGTGTTGGGCTCTGCTCTGGCAGTGCAGAATCTGCTTGGAATACTCTCTCTCCCTCCCTCTTTCTCTCTGCCTCTCCCCTGCTCACACACTCTCTCTCAAAATAAACATTTAAAAAAAAAAAAAGATTATAAGTTCAAATAAGTTTGGGAAATAACCACTTTTAAATAAAAAGTTCTCCACTGTAAGATTTCCCAGTTTTTATTATGCTAACATACATGGAAAACTCCATGCATATTAGAAAATTTTCTATCCATATTAGAGATTGTGATTTTTAGAATATTCCAAATTTAGTTGGTCACACAATTTTTTCACCAAAAATCTTGTAGGATTCACGTGCTGTCATACACTAGGTAATGTTGACCAAGAAACAACTTTAAAATTCTCTTATTCTAGGGCAACTGCCTGACTCAGTCAGTAGAGCATATGACTCTTGATCTTGGGCTTATGAGTTCAAGCCTGATATTGAGCATAGAGTTAAATAAAAAGGAGGAAAATTCTTTTATTCTGTTATTTGTAGCTCCATCTGCCGTGAACTGGATACCATTTCCACTAATGAGGGAAAGGAAAGAAATGAAGCTGAATCTGATATCAAACATAGAACCAGAGGTATGTCAATATACTAAAATCTCACTTTAACATAAGTTTTTTATATAGACATCCTTCTGTCAGTCCAGTAATTCATTCTCCTTGGATTCAGCCTAGAATGGATTGTTTATCCTGAAACCAGCTCAGTAACAAATAATGTCATAACAATGTTTTTGTCCTTTTTTAATCAGTTGCTCAAATGGTGATGTTGAATCCAATTTGAGTCCATAGATATTTCTAAGCGTCATCTAAATGCCAGGATCTATACTTACAAGATTAAATTGTCAATTGGTGTGGATCATTGTTTGTCACAGTCTTAGTTTCAACAGCTATTTATTTAACAACCACTATGTATACAGTACTTTTGCTCTTTATTTTTGATGTTTCCAGATGAGTGTTATGGTAAATATAGATCTAAACTGTGGTTGAACTGTATATTCAAGAATATGAAGGAACTAGAGAATTTATAAATCCTCCTTCTCATAGAGGTCAAATCTTTATACACCAACACCCAAGAGACATCCTACAGCAACAGAGCCAATAGAACTTTCTGTGATAATAGAAATGTACTGCACTTCCCAGTGTGGTACTCATTATCCACATGTGGCATAATCCACTTGAATTATCAGAAACTGGATTTTCAGTTTCTTTGTTTGCTTGTTTGTTTTTTAAGTAAGCGTCACACCCAGTGGAGAGTTTGAACTCACAACCATGAGGTCAAGACCTGAGCTGAGATCAAAAGCTGAATGCTTAGGGCGCCTGAATGGCTCAGTTGGTTGAGTGTCCGACTTAAGCTCGGTTCATGATCTCACAGTTTGTGAGTTCAAGCCCCACATCAGGCTCTCTGCTGTCAGCACAGAGCCAGCTTCAGATCCTCTGTCCCCCCTCTTTCTCTGCCCTTGCCCCGCTTGTGTGCTCTCTCTCTCTCTCAAAAATAAATATTAAAAAAAAAAAAAAAAAGAGTTGGATGCTTACTGACTGAGCCACCCAGATGCCCCTTAAATTCATTTATTAGCCATTTTTCATTTATATAGCCATATGTGTCTAGTAACTATTATAATGGACAGGGCAGATCTGTGATCTCTGATTGGCCTTTCTTGGTCAAATGTTGCTACACTACTTTCAAAACCCAAGCTCAAGGGGTGCCTGGGTGGCTCAGTCGGTTAAGTTTCTGACTTCGGCTCAGGTCATGATCTAGTGGTTCGTGAGTTCGAGCCCTATGTTGGGCTCTGTGCTGACAGCTCAGAGCCTGGATCCTGCTTCGGATTCTGTGTCTCCCTCTCTCTGCCCCTCCCCCACTCACACTGTGTCTCTTTCTCTCTCTCAAAAATGAATAAACATTAAAAAAATGCAAAAAAAAAAAAACCACAAGCTCAAATATCAATTCATAAAAAAAAAAAAAAAACTTCATCTATTCCAGCTCTAACATAATACCTAACATTGTACATTCCACTATTAATGTTTGTAGAATGATTACAGACATTTGATTTAAAGTATTTGAGGGGCACCTGGGTGGCTCAGTCGGTTGAGCGTCTCACTCTTGATTTCAGCCCAGTGCATGATCTCAGTTCGTGGATTCAAGTCCCACATTGGGCTCCACACTGGCAGTGTAGAGCCTAATTGGGATTCTCTCTTTCTGTCCCTCCCGTGCACTCTCACTCAAAAATAAATAAATTTTTTAAAAAATAATAAAAATAAATCAAGTATTTAAAAAACGTCTCCGGGGCGCCTGGGTGGCTCAGTCAGTTAAGTGTCTGACTTCGTCTCAGATCATGATCTCACGGTTTGTGAGTTCGAGCCCCACGTCAGGCTCTGTGCTAACAGCTCAGAGCCTGGAGTCTGCTTCGGATTCTGTGTCTCCCTCTCTCTCTGCTCCTCCCCTGTTCATGCTGTCTCTCTCTCTCCTTCAAAAATAAATAAAAACATTAAAATAATAATAATAATAATAAATTAAATAAATAAAAAATAAAACACATCTCCAACATGAAAAATCAGAATAAACCGGAAAAAGGAACTCAGAGAAAACAGACAACGCAAAGAACAAAGAAAACCTTCCTTCCTTCCTTCCTTCTTCTTTCTTTCTTTCTTTCTTTCTTTCTCTCTCTCTCTCTCTCTCTTTTCCTTCCTTCCTTCCTTCCTTCCTTCCTTCCTTCCTTTCTCTTTCTTTCTTTCTTTCTTTCTTTCTTTCTTAAAGTAATCTCTGCACCCAACATGGGGCTCAAACTCACAACCCAGAGATCAAGAATCGCATGCTCTACTAATTGAGCCATCCAGGTGCCCTGAAAACTTTTTTTTAAAAAACTAATATCCTCAGAGAATAAGAAAATAGTGGAACCATGAAGCCAGATTAGATTGCTATGAAAAGAGACACTTAGAGAACAAGAAAGAGGACTTAGAAATCGAAAACATAATCATTAGAATAAAAAATTCAGTGGAAGGGCTGGTAAAAAAAAGTTAAGATTTTCCAGAAAGTACTACAAAAAAGACAAGTTTTTGTTATTGTTGTTTTAAGGAGGAAAAAGATAAGAATGGTTCAGGAAGTCTAATACCTGACTATGGGAGTTTCAGAAAAAGAACAACCAGGGAGGGAAAAAATATCAAAACTGTATAGGAAACCATCCCAGAAATGAGCCCTTTATTGAAAAGGCTCAGAATAATAAGACAGACCTACACCAAGGCACATTATTTTGAAATTTCAGAACACTGAGAATTAAAAGATCTTAAGAGCTTTCTCACCCCTTCCTATTCCTCTCTCCCAAAAAGCCACAGACCTAGGAAGAATAGCCTTGGATTTCTAAACAATGGAAGTGTTCATTTGTTAGAAATAAGTTCTAGAAAAGAAAAGTGGTTGCCATTCAAGAGGATTGAGAGGTCAGAATAAAGGTAGAGAGCTGCTATTTTTTCTAACATGTTAGTAGTATTTTACTCCTTTTAACAACATGTATATATTACTTTAGCACAATTTTTTAAACTTAATATTGTCTCTTGATGACATCTTTTTCTTTTGTTCAGAGATTTTAAAGAGAAATTTTCTAATAACTATAACTTCAAAATTTATACAATATTTACTTTCAAAAGTAAACTAAACTGCCTATCATTTCAAGTATTCATAAATAGCCTAATAGCCATCAGTCAGGGGTGCTTCAGAGATGGTGGGAGGTTGGAACAGGTGAAATGTAAGTTCCTTATTATTTCTTTATTTTCTGCAACTTTAAGCCTTAGTCCTTTTTCACACTAGTACTATTTATTCCTGCCCTTCTTCCCAAATCCTGGAATGATCTCTACTGTCCTCTCTATCTAATTATGTCTTTTTTCTAAGACCCACTTCATAGCCACCTCAGTCAATCTTGATTGGTGAATTCTTTGGACTTATACAATTATCCATATGCCTGTTTGGCCTTTAATTATATATTGTTTTCTATTACTACATATAGGACCTGTTTTTCCTATTCATTTAAAAACTTCTTGAAACCAAAGAATTTGGCTTATACTATTTTAGAATTTAGCATAGTACTTGATATATAATGGGCAGTAAATATTTAAGTAATTATTGAGTGCCTGTTATATATTCTACTATGGTGAGATAAGCATATAGACCTATATCCAAGGAGCTTAGAATCCTGAATTAAAGGTTCAAAGTACTATGTGGTTGGGGCGCCTAGGTGGCTCAGTTGGTTAAGCATCTGACTTCAGCTCAGGTCATGATCTCGCGGTTCGTGGGTTCAAGCCCTGGGTTGGGCTGTGTGCTGACAGCTTGGAGCCTAGAGCCTGGAGCCTGCTTCTGATTCTGTGTCTCCCTCTCTCTGTGCCCCTCCCCTGCTCATACTCTGTCTCTCTCTCTCTCTCTCTCTCTCTCTCTCTCTCTCTCTCTCTCAAAAATAAATAAGTGTAAAAAAATTTTTTTTCAAAGTGCTATGTGGTTGATCCCAAACTAAACTGTTTCTTTGGTTTACATTTATTGCTATAAGAAAATTCATATATAAACATGTAGGACAAAATATATTTTCATAATTGCCACAGTTTAGATATTCATCCTTAATACCCTCGTCAAGATTTCCTTGTCTAGTTCCAAGTACATCAGACAGGTTTACTAAAAAACTTTTTAAGTATAGTTTCTTTTTTTTACTCTTTTCAGTGAACTATTATGAGGACTATTCCATGCAGACATGGCATGCTACCAAAATCCAAATCTCATCTTGTGCTCAATCAGATTTTCTCCCCTATTGGGTATTATAGATTATATAATTAAATAGATTAAGATTCTATATTCAAAATTTTATTGTGTAAATTCTTTTTAATTTTTATAAATCAAAAAATAAATAAAATTTTAAAATTGTTTTTTATTGTTTATTTATTTTTGAGAGAGAGAGAGACAGAGCATGAGCAGGGGAGGGGCAGAGAGAGAGGGACACACAGAATCTGAAGCAGACTCCAGGCTCTGAGCTGTCAGCACAGAGCCCAACATGGGGCTCAAACCCGCGAACCATGAGATCATGACCTGAGCCAAAGTCTGGCGCTTAACAGACTGAGCCACCCAGGTGTCCCATAAAAAATAAGGTTTTTATAAGTCAAAAAATACTGTACTTAAGGCATATGACTATAAACTTCTGATTGTCTCCAGGTAGAATGACCCTGACTTCACCTTCTTAATGTTTGCTCTGTTAGTAAAACTATTTATTACTGAAGCCACAATTTCTTTTTTTTTTTTTTTTTTTTTTTTTTAATATTTGAGAGAGAGAGAGAGGAAGCAGGGGAGGATAGAGAGAGGGGGACAGAAGATCCAAAGTGGGCTCTGTGCTGATAGCAGAGAGGCGGATGCAGGGCTTGAACTCATGAACCATGAGATCATGACCTGAGCCAAAGTCAGAGGCTTAACTGACTGAGCCACCCAGGCGCCCCAGTGAAGCCGTAATTTCTAAAGAAAGGAATGTTGTATGGGACTTAACACAGACTCACTAGATTATGTTGGTCTAATATTAGAAAGCCTGACTACAAAAGTGGATGTGTATGGGTGGTTTGGATATTTTAGAGCAGCACTGTCTTAATACAGTAGCCACGTACGGCTATTAAGCACTTGAAATGTGGCTAGTATAGGGGTGCCTGGGTGGCTCAGCTAGACTTGATATTGACTCCTATCATGATCTCACAGTTCATGAGGCTAGCCCCTCGTCAGTCTACATGCTGACATCTCAGAGTCTGCTTGAGATTCTATCTCTCCACCTCTCTGCCCCCACTTGTGTTCTGTCTCTTAAAATAAATAAATAAATTTAAAGGGGTGCCTGGGTGGCTCAGTTGATTCAGTATCCAACTTTGTCTCAGGTCATGATCTCGCTGTTTAAGAGTTGGAGCCCCACGTTGGGCTCTGCTGACAGCTCAGAGCCTGGAGCCTGCTTCAGATTCTGTGTCTACCTCTCTCTCTGCCCCTTCCCTGCTCACACCCTGCCTCTCTATCTCTCAAAAATAAATAAACATTAAATTTTTTTAATTTAAAAACAAATAAACTTAAAAAAAGAAATGTGACTAGTATAAACAAGGAACTGATTTTTTAAATTTAACTTTAATTAATTTAAATTTCAAAACTGATAGGGATGCCTGGCTGGCTCAGTTAGTGGAACATGTGACTCTTGATCTCAGGGTTGTGAGTTTGAGCATCACATTGGATGTAGAAATTACTTAAAAATAAAATCTTAAAAAAAAAAGTGTTTTAAATAAGTTTTAAAACTGATATTTGATTCAATTATTGGAAAACTTTTAAGTATGTTTGGGAAATTTGGGTATATGAGCCTACTTTTCAACTGTATATTTTATAATTTAAATGTAAATATAGATCAAGTATTTCTCATGATAATACATCATCTACATTGAGATGCATTTTATTTATTTTTTTTTTCAACGTTTTTTTTAATTTATTTTTGGGACAGAGAGAGACAGAGCATGAACAGGGGAGGGGCAGAGAGAGAGGGAGACACAGAATCGGAAACAGGCTCCAGGCTCCGAGCCATCAGCCCAGAGCCTGACGCGGGGCTCGAACTCACGGACCGCGAGATCGTGACCTGGCTGAAGTCGGACGCTTAACCGACTGCGCCACCCAGGCGCCCCGAGATGCATTTTAAATACAAAACACTAGATTTCAAAGACTTAGTATGAAAGAATGTAAAATATTTCAATTTTTATTACGTTAAAATAATAATATTTTAGATATACTGGATTAAATATTAAAATTATTTTACCTTTTTAATGTGACTACTAGAGTATGTAAACTACACATTTCTTATTATATTGGACAACACTATTTTAAAGAACTCTTGAAAAAAAAACTTAAAGTTATACTTTTGTGTAATTCTCACTTCCAAAATGCTAATTATAATACATGGCCTTCATAATTTAGATTATAAGAAGACCAGTCTAGCTCCTTACATAAAAGTTTTTGAACAGTTTCTTGAAAACCTGGATAAATCCCGAAAAGGAGAACTTCTCAAGAAGAGTGGTAAGACTATACTTTTCCCTTTTAGCTATTTAGATCTTAGTACAGGAAGTTTAAAGTATCCAGCAAGTGATTAATTTTAGAGCTCTAGCCTTTGCCCTCCTAAAACAAGTTATAGATTTAGCTTACTATCCTTAGTGTTTTAAAAATTGGTCACTTAATTCAATAGATATTCTATCAGGTACGATGTATCAGGTATCATGAGGGAAACAAAAATTAGTTATACAAAGATGAATTCCACACCATGCCTCCTGCCCTTAGGAAGTACTAACTGATACAAAACAAAGAAGTATAAAATGCCAAGAGATCTCATCTGATTCTGAGAACCTGAGATTTCATATGAAAAGAGTGATATTTGAACTCTTCAGTGAGTTGCTATACAGATTCTAATCCCCAATGCCTATATACCATGCCTTAAGGTATAAGTATGATTTCCACAAGCAGAGATATGATGGGATAAGGGTACAGGAGTGGAAAAAGGTGACAGGTTGTTCATGCTTAAAGGAACAGCAAGGGCAAAAACATTAGAGATAAAAGCATCAGGTCACTCTGGAGGCCATCTAGTACAGCTAATCTTAAAAAAGATGTGTCAGGAAGTGATTGGATAGAAAACTGGAGAAGCAGACTGAAGCCAGGGTATAGATGGCCTTGAATTCCAGTCTTGAGAGTTTGGACTTAATTCAGTAGAGACAAGGAATCTATTAAAGGTTTTTGAGGAAGGTTTTGCCATGATTTATAGTTTAATCTAGCCAGATAAAACTAGCAACAAAAATCTGGGGGGATATAGGGGATATAATAGAGCCCAAGAGGCCAACTGGGCTATTACCATTTAGGAGAATAGCACTGGAGATCTCTAAAAGGTACAAATACTAGAGCCATCCTTGAGAGGTGGTAATGATTTGGAAGCAGAGAGATGAGAGAGGAAAGTTAAGTGTTACAGAAGCAGCCAGGGGAAAGTTTCAAGGAAATTATAAAGTGTCAAATGCAGTAGACAAGTGATAAAATCCTGTTGGATATTGGAACCCAAAGGAGATACCAAGAGGACAGCAGTGTCAAAGGAAAAGTTATTTGAATAGGAGAGACCCAAGCATATGTGTAAGCCAAAATGAAAAAAATCAGCAGTGAATATTATTCAGGAGATTGATGGATACCATAGAAAACTGTGGCCATGTTACAGAAATACAAACTCCCTTTCCACTTCATTTCTTAATAAAATTCATGATGGTTAAAAAGTAGTGCCCAAGATAATGCTGAACTCATAGTAGCCACTCAAATATGTGCTTGTTGAATGAACAATGATGACACTGAACTTGGAAAGCCTCAGTGAACCTGCCATTCCAACTGGCCATATTAAGTCCTTTGTACTCTTGTTCTGTACTAGCTCAGCCTGTAATGTGGGCTTCAGCAAGTGTGAAAACAAATCTTTATGCATGATGTGAATTTAATGGAAGCATTAACCAAATCAGAGTGTGAAAATAAATGGGATTTGTTTTGTTTTACTTTACTGTCCTTTGATAAGAATCTATTCTATTTCAGATTTACAGAAAGACTTCTGAAGATAACAACTCTCCTCAAACCATTGTAGATATCGTCTACCTTCAACCAATAACCAAATACTTCAACAGCATTTAATTAATATGGTGGAACCATATATGTGTTTTAGTGCTCAAAGAAAAATGTCCTTTTCTTGAAAAATAATTATGTTGAAAAGATTCCTGAAACCACCAAAGGAGAGTGTCCAGGTTTCTCGAAGAAGCAGTAATGAGAGGAGCAAGTGGATTGCAAATATTTGTAAAAGTTAGTATCATACAAAGATAATTCTAAGATTTTTGATATGCCTTTTACCAGTTGCCATATGTATTTTGATCTACTTCTACCAGCTGCCGTATGTAGAGGCAAGTGAGCAGTAATATGCCGAAGACTTTAATCTCAGCTCAGATACAGCCTCCGTATTTCTGGACTGAATATTCTAGGTACATGAGAGCTTTGTCCTTAAGTCGTAGACCTTAAGTTAAATTAATTATACTTAGAGTATGTATTAGGTCACTTCTAATTTTGCTTACTGGTATTTTTATTACCCAGGCCACACCCCACTGCTCATCTTTTAAAAATCATTTTAAATTGGGCATCTAAACATATGAGTTACTAGATTACAATATTAGGGCATAGTAGAGTGTTTGGTTTTTTTTTTTACAACTGTTGCATTTGTAGCTCCTAACTTCTTTCCTCAGAAAATAACTGGATTAGTCAACACCATAGAGCAGCAGCTTAGAATAACCAATTTCACCAACATAAAGCCTATTTTACTTGTCGAGACACTTCCCTTTCTACATATCCAAATACTTAATTTTAAAGGTTTTGTTTCTTCCATATTTGAATTTTTGCAATAGATTCTGAAAGTCAGATTTCTTTTGCCCAGTTTTACAACCAAGCTAAACAAAACAGTCATTCTGGTTTACAGTCCATCTTCTGAGAAACACTGAGAAGTCAAGCTATCAGGCTGGTGCTTTCTATGATTTATGAAAAATTTCCTTTCTTTATATTTCCTTTAACGTTGTTTTCTCTGTAGCCACACATTCTTTTTTTTATCTTTTGGTGTATATGTATAAAACAGACTTTGCAGTCAGTACACCGAAATGCCTTGCATTTCCTTCTCTTTTCTAATCTTTTAAGAAAAAACATTAAATACCACTGTGCAAAATTCCTTGTTATTTGAGCTTCTATTTACTATGTATTGTTCAGTTTTTAGGTTTGGAAACCAGTGGGTCGGTTAATAATTCCTGAATACAAAATTACTAAAGACTCATCAGTCCATCTTAACTCAGGATGGGAGTGTAAAGGCTGGTGTTATGCTTTCAACAAGAGATATTTCAAGCTTCCAGTATGTCTACCATTATTTTAGTGCTTTAATATTAAAGCCCTTGGATAAAGCTGCTGTACTAGCCCATAAAAGTAGTTTCAGAACATATTGTACTCATTAAAAAGAATAAATGTTTTTACACTGTATGTTAATTAACTGGAATTTATTTTTTAATTTTTTTAAACATTTATTCATTTTTGAGAGACAGAGCGTGAGTGGGAGAGGGGCAGAGAGAGAGGGAGACACAGAATCCGAAGCAGGCTCCCGGCTCTGAGCTGTCAGCACAGAGCCTGACATGGGGCTCGAAGTCACAGATCGCGAGATCATGACCTGAGCTGAAGTCAGACACTTAACCAACTGAGCCACCCAGCCGCCCCTAACTAACTGGAATTTAAATGAAAACTTAAAAAACAAATTTTTTTTTAAATAATAAAGTCCTTTTTTTTTTTCAAAATAAATAAATAAATGTTTGGTTCATTAAAGATAGCAGAAACATGCTCAAAGACTATTGACTTCTCTATTCTCTGATTTTGCCAACTCATCCATATATAAGAATTGCAGAAACAAAGGGCACAGAACTGGTTTCCATCTCCATACTTGCCCAATTCATAAAGAAACCCAAAGAAAGAAAATACATCTTTCCTTAGCTAGTCATTAACAACAGAGAGAAAAGTCAGTGAGCTGGATGGGAAAGAAAGGGGAGTGGTCAAAATAGCTTTACTTACCATCTAAGGACATGATTGGCTATTACCCTTTCTTCTGAAGGTAAATGGACTGTGCTAACAAATCTTCCAGGTCACATATTTATTTAGAAAAAGTAACAGCACTTTTTAAGTAATGTACATATCTTCCTAATAATTCTGTGAAGTAGCTACTATTTTCCCCATTTTATAGGTGAGGAAACTGAGGCACAAGCAGACTAATTAAATCACCCAAGGTTACTACAAGGTGTCCAAGCTGTGATTCAGACAGAGTATGGCTACAGAGTCCATGTTCTTTATATAAGTAATCTCTACACCCAACATGGGGCTTGAACTCATGAACCTGAGAATAAGAGTCCCATGCTCTTCCAACTGATCTATCCAGGCACCCCTACGGAGTTCATGTTCTTAATTAATCACTCCACAATATTGCTTCCCCTATCTGAAAAGAATCTCAGAATTTCTCAATTCTGGTAAACCCCACTATCTCATTTAATCCTAATTTATTAATGCTCACTTCACAAGTAGTTTTCAGAGCATAATGTCACTGCTTCCCTTAAAAGACAGCCACAATTGTCTTAAAGCCATTAGCTCAAATAGTGTTAGCTGGTTTTAAAGTAATATATTTGTAGGGCTGAGAGAGATGGTATGAAGGGTCAGGGCCCATGGCCTTTTTGTGATCAAAACGCTGAATTACATTCTTTTTTCAGGAGTCATTTTGTTTTCATTTTTTTAATGTTTATTTTTGAAAAAGGGCGGGGGGGGGGACATAATCCAAAGCAGACTCCAGGCTCTAAACTGTGAGCTCTGAGGGGAGGGGCTTGAACTCAGGAACAGTGCGATCATGACATGAGCTGAAACCCACTGAGCCACCCAGGTGCCCCATCGACTTTCCAGAAATCTTACCATATAAAGCATGAGTTCTTAACGTGGGGTCTTGGGACTACTAGAATGGATGAGTTTCAGGATATCTATTTGCCCAAAATACAGGAAAAAGAATCGCCTATGTGCCTACGTTTTTTCTGAGGAGGGTAATTATATATAATAGTTTCAACATCTGTCAAAATTGTGTATTCCAAAAATAAAATAGGGTTAACCTACGTCACTGCTACCTTACAATGATGTGAATACAATCCGTGGCATTCAGTATTATTTAGTATCTCCTATGTCCCCTCATTAGTTGAAAAGGGGAAATTAAAAAGTCACTGCAATACCGCTGTGGCTAAGTTACTGACCAGAGGGCAGAGGGTGCCTGTTTCATGACAATTTCCCTTTGGGTATCAAAATGCCTCGACTTAGGGGATGGGAAGAGGTCGGCTATCTAAGGACTGCCCAGCTATCTAAGGACTGCACAGAGCTGAAGTTCCTGCCAGGCCAGGGCGTTCTGTTCTGAATTCTTACCCTTATTTAGACCTCGTCACCACCCCCGTCAGGGAACAACCGGAGGGGTCACTTGTTAAAGGAAGTGACTGGCGGCCGCTCCTGACCCGGAATCGGATCCTGGTCCCGCCCCCTCCACCAGGCTTCCTTCTGCAACAGGCGTGGGTCACGCTCTCGCTCGCTCTCTTTCTGCCGCCATCTTGGTTCCGCGTTCCCCGCGCAGTAAGTCCTGTCTTCGTCGCTAATCTGTATCCGCAGCCATCCGCCTTTTTGCGGACTGAGCCGCCCTGGGGACTGAGAGCTAAGGAGAGTTGGAGGCTTTGTGGGACCACCGGGTTCCTCCTCGCCTCTGGGAAGTGTGGCCTTGGGGCCTCCGGACAAAATGGGGTCTGTGGTTGATATCCTAGCAAAAGCAGGGCAGAAGGGCCGCGGGCCGGGCATGGAGGCCAGTGCTGGGGAGATGAGAGCCGTTGCGGTGTTGGGGGCCGAAGCGGAGTGCGTCTGCTGTTAGGAAAGGTTTCATAAGAACCCGGAGGAGGTTAAGGGGGTCACAGCCTTGGAAACCCCCCCGCCCCCCGACACACACACAGGCCGTTCTTAATTGTGACAAGCGAGTGTTGGGACTTAAGGCGCTTTCTTTCCCCCTCCTGGTTCCCGAAAGTCGACAAACGGGAGTCCTGGAGGTCCCAGCCCAGGCAGAGTGAGTGTAGGAGGGGAGGTTGTGCAGCGTAGCGTCTGAAGTCTCCCGTGGTTGGGAGCCAGACCAGGATGCTCTCCCTCGGGTCGAGAACGCAGTGATGATTGTTGCCCTTGTGGGCTTCGGCGTGTGGAGTAAAAGGAACCCGTGGGCACTAGAAGTCCGTTCTCTGCGGAGTAAAGAGAGGTAGAAGGTGATTTGCTTGATCAGAGATCGGAGGGTCACGTCTTACTTCTTACCTATTCCCAGCAGCTTTGGGGAGGGTTGTCCCGACACCTTCATGATTTTTTGCTTAACAGCCCTTCGCAGAGTTTTTAAGAATATTTGACTCTGGGTTGGGCAGCAGAACGGATCCCAGTCAATTCAGGCCTCCTTTTTATTCCCTTCAGAGATGCCTGGTGAAGCCACAGAAACCGTCCCTGCTACAGAGCAGGAGTTGCCACAGCCCCAGGCTGAGACAGGTAGGTTCCCCTAGCCCCTTGCTGTTCATTCAAACTGTAAGAATGACCCTAAGACCATTTGGTGGGTAAAATGACAAAGGGAATACACTTCTGTTTTTCAGAATTAAGTCATTAAAGATGGGCTGTAGCTTTACCAGGGAGGAGAGTCGCTGATACTAACTGCTGTCCTGGAGGGACTTCATTAGGGAATGGAATGTAAACAGTATGTTTAAGTATTAAAATCTCCCTGGCCCACTTTGTGGGTTATGGTAACTGCCTCAAAGGGCATTCTGTGGAACCCTCACCTCACATAGAACTGAGCTGGGAAGGGGCTCGGTGATCCTTACCTTTTGGAACTGGATGACACACTTGCAGGCCAAGGAGACCTGAGCTTTTGTGAAGTTCTAGCCAGCAAGTTGCACCAAGGTTTTAGGTGGCAGAGCTTGGCATTGTGCCTTCATCACATGTCTGGATGAGATGTGTCCTACTGGTAGATGTGTCCTACTGGGCCCCAGGGCACTCATATGTGGGTTAACTTATTTTATGAGTTGGTGTTGAGATTTCTGGTGTGCTGAAATAATGCCTGCATCAGTAGCTTGCCAGAACCCAATATTGAAATAAACGTTTCTTTGACTACTTCTTCATCTTTGAAATTAATGGATGTAAAGGCAAGTTTTGAATAGTGGTTAAAATGTATCTCTAGAAAACTTAAGGGATAGTGAAAAAATATTTAATGATATTCTTGCTGCGTCAATTGTGCTGAAATAAAGAAAGGGAATCTTCGGGCTGCAACTTACATTCTCACTGTCTTTTATTATAATTTTTTTTTTTTTTTTTAACTTCACCTGTCACTTAAGGGCAGTTTCTTTCTCTTTCTGGAATTAAAATAGAGTTGTTTATAGTTAAAAGCATTGAGGTTCTCTCCCCCCACCTGTCTGATTTTAGCAGCTGAAGGGATTAATACAGCTGCTAGAAAAGAAAAAGGAGGGGGCCTCTGAGCTAGTGAACAAGCTGTATGAAATCCTTGAAGTACAAGGAATTTAATGGAGGGAGAAAATAAAGGACTGGTCTCAAACAATCCTGTAATTCAATGCTAACCAAAACCTTATTCAACAATTTGATTTTACAAATGTAAAGACTGAAATTTAGATGAATTTCGAATAATCTGTTTCAAGCCTCAAAACTAATGCCATTTGCTTCTGAAGCAATCCTTAATGCTGGTAAGCTTATTTCTGAATGGTTTGAGCTTGTACAGTTGGTTTAATAATAAGAGAGTGCCAGTGATAAAACACTCTGAATTTTTTTCTGTAACTATAATTAAGTGATTACTATAATGAAAAAACTAGCCCAAAGAATTGGTTATAGTGTCTAAAGCAGGTAACTTGGGCCTTACCCCATCTTGAAATCCAGTCAGAGGAAAACATTCTAAGTTTCAAATTCTGAGTAATGTGTTAGGAAGCATTTACACTGTAATCATAAGACTTTGAATTACCAACTCTCCAGGAAAAACTGGTTGAGCCGCCTGTCTTTTCTGTAGTTGGATACTGGTTGAATAAATTGTGAGTTTGGATGCTGTGGGTTGTTTTGTTTTCATTTTTTAATTTCCTTCTAGGTACTGAGCATTTGTTGGTCTAATCCTATGCTCCATATAGTAAGCATGGTAGTTTTTCATCATTCAGAAAATCTTTTGCTGAGCTTTACTCTAGTAAAGCTAGAACATTGGTCTATTTTGGCAGAATGACATACTTATCCAAATTAAGGGGTAGAAAACCAGTGTATTCCCCACTCCAGTTCCCTTCTTCCAAAATAGAACCACAGTCTGGTTTAACAAGTTGGTCTACAGTTTCATAATACAATCCCTACCCTTGTGACTAAGCTCTCTCCCTGGCAGTCTGGTTCATCTTAGATTGATGTCTGAAGGGCTAACATTACCTAGGAAGGTCTGTAGAAACTATGAAGTACAACCCATTTGTGGTTGGTTTTTTGTTTGTTTTGGGTGAGTGGGTAAACGGAGGCATAGAGAGGCAGAGTGACTTAGTTCTTAATACTTCATATTGAATTGTGTGCCAGATACCACCTTCCTAAAACTTTATTCTAAGAGATTTTTTTTCTTACCTTAGTGGAAGCCTGAGCATATAAAGACTTGTTTTTTTTCTCATTTAGCTCCGACTCCTGGTCGTTATCACCACTCACTGCCTTCCTTGTTCTGATTCTCAGTGTCTGTTTCACTGAAACAGACTGATCCTTGGGGGACAGAGTAGAACAGCTATTCTTCTAGTGGTATTCTATGGCCTATAAGAAAAACTTAGGGTTTGTTTGAGGAAGGAAGGGAGGAGGGCACATCTGGGAAAGGATGGAAAGCATGCTATTCCCAACCCCACTCTTAGGCCTGTGCTCCCCATTTAGAGACTAATAGGCTACTTAGACTGTTCTTTTCACCTTAAAATTATTTTTTGTAGGTTTTGTTGGTTTGGTTTGGTTTGGTTTGGTTTTGGTAGGACATGGGAGATGGGGAGAGGGATGTGTTCTTACTGGACCACTGAAATATGTTTGGGGAAGGTTGCTGTTGCCTGTCACCTTTGTCTAATCCTGTGTGGTGACTTTCATTCTCAGATTAAAAAATTCTGTGTTTCCTGTGAGGCATGTTGTACCAAGTTGGGCTGCATAACTCACCTTTGTTTTTTTCCTTCCCTCTCCTTCTTTATTCCCCTTTTTTGCTTTTCTCCTCCAGCTATGCTTCCTGTGTCTTCAGCCTTGAATGTCACTGCTGCCTTAGGGCAGCCTGAATCTACCCTTCCCCCTTCTTGTTCCCTGGCTCCCCAACAATGCCCTCTGGCAACCCCTAACCAGCCTTCCCCATTTCTTTCTCCCTCTAGTGTTGCTTCAACCCCTTTTGAAGCTCCTTTTCCCCAGTCATCCTCTGGGACAGCCCTGCCTTTGGGAGTTGTCCCTTCCCCCACTGACACCCCAGCTTTCCTGCCAAACCTACTAGGGCCTCCCATCTCCCCAGCTGCCTTAGCTCTGGCCTCTCCCATGATAACTCCAACTCTGAAAGGCGCCCATTCTTCTTCAGCTCCCTTGGCTCTGGTGGCCTTGGCTCCCCACTCAGTTCAGAAGAACTCTGCTCATCCACTTAACCCTCTTAGTTCACCTCCTTCGATTGCTGTGACTAAGTCAGGGTCAGTGACCTCCCTGTCATCTCCCATTGCTTCCTCAGAACCAAAGTCCTCTCCTATTCAAGACTCCTTACAAGTAGACCCTCGAAAAATTACCCCCGTCCCTCCAAGTATAGTCAGTGCTGTTCCTGCCCATGTTGGAACTCCCTTGGCCTCTGTTCAGTCTGGAGTAGCCTCATGTCCTCAGATGCCACCCACCACTCCCCTAGCCATCACTCCCCCTCAGTTCAGAGACATCCCTGTTTCCTCAGCTCTGACTTCTCAACAAAACAAGGAAAGCCTCAGCCTAAAGGGACCCCATAGTTCACCTGCTGCCTTATCTGTTTCAACCCAGTCTATTTCTGTGTCTCCCAACATCTCTCCAGTTTTTCTCCCTTCTCTAGGCTCTCACCCTGCACCTTTACATCAGAGTTCTCTTGGTTCTCCTATTCAGCCCTTAGGTCAAACAGGCCATAATGTTCTGTCAGATGCTATACTGGATGCCACTTCTGCAGATCATTCTTCCACAGGGACCTCTTACCCTTCTCAGAGATCTGTAATTCCTCCCCCTCCTTCCAAAAATGAGGTGACTTCTGCTGCTGTGGCTGCTTTTCCAGCAGGGACTCGAGATTCCCCTTTGACTCTTTCTGTTGACAAAGATCCCTCTGCTGTCACTGGCATAGCCTCCTACAACCCCTCTGGTTCATTAAATGTAGCTACCTCTTCTCCATTATCTCCTACAGCCTCTCTCATTCTCAAAGGTTCTCCTGATGCCACTCATCATCAGCCTTTGGTGGCCCAAATTCCTGCTTCTCCAGAGAGTCCAAGCTTGAAAGAAGCTCCTGTTTGTTCTGTTGGAACCACCCCATTTGTTATGACTAACCCCTCTACAGTTTCTGCAGCACCTACTACCTTTGAGATAGCTACTTGTGTCTCTCCTCCAGTTTCATCAGGTCCCATAAGTAGTAAGGACTCCACTTCCCATACTGCCCTTGTTATGACTCCTGTGGCTCCCAAAGAGCTTCCTGCTCCTCAAGTAACAACCCCTCTGGGAATACCAGTCTCTCCTCCTCTGCCAGCCCCTGAGAACTCCAAAAGTCTCCCTGCATCAGTATTGGTAAAGTTACCAACACAGAAAGATCTCCAGACTTCACCTGCCTCTGTTGCTGGAGCCCCTGTTTCACCAGTCCAGGCAGGACTCCCTATCAAGAAAGACCCTACTCTAATACCATTGGCCTTGGCAGCCCCTGAAAATCCCCCCTCTTCCCAAAGTACATCATCATCATTGGAGATCCCTCTTTCCCCTGAAACCACCTTAGCAAAGAAAAGCCTTGTAGAGCCTCTCCCTCTAGTTATGCCAGTCAATACTACTCCCTCTCCTCTGGGTGTTAACTCTCCAACCTCTGTAATCAAGACAGATCCTTATGCAAGCCCAGACCCCACGAGTCTGCTTCCCAGAAGTTCTCTCCCTACCCCAACCATGGCTACATTTTCTGCTGCCACTGCTGGGGTGGCTCCTACCACTATAGCCAGCCCTTTCCTAGGAGCTGTCTCTTTGGCTAATAAAAGCCACCCAGATAAGGAGGTTAGTTCCACTCTTACTATTTTACCTTTGGTTCCACCAGCCTCCGAAAGTTGCCCTGTGGCTCCAACTGTGACTTTACCCCCCCAGAATGTTTCTGCTTTTCCAGCTGCCATGGCACTGGCCCCCGAAATTCCCAAGTCTGAGCCCTTTCCCTCTCTTCCTCCTCAAGGTGCAAAGAAAGTTCATGGTATTTCTCATACCTCGGCATTGGAACCTGTGGCTTCCTCTCCTGAAGGGCACCCAACCAAGGACTCTGGTTCTTCTGTTAATACATCTTCTCAAGGAACTTCCCTAGCTGACTCCACATCTCGTTTAGGGACTAGTGTGTCTCCCCAAACTAAAAGACGTCCAACCAAGAAGGGTTCAACTACTTCTACCTTAACTCTTTCTAAAAGTGTACCTGCTATCCCTGATACTCCTCCTGGAAATCACTCATCCCCTATTTCTCCAGTTGAAGCTTCCTTTCTTCCAGAGGCCAATCTTTCTTTTCAAGTCCCTAAAGGGTCACTGGCCAAGAAGCATTCCCCTACTCCATCCCCCAAAGAGGCCCCAGATACCCCATCTCCCAAAGAGGCCTCCACTCCCCCAGCTGTGGCTCCTCCCTCCCCCAAAAAGTCCCAAGCAGCTCCATCCCCCAAGAGAGCCCCAGCTACTCCATCTCCCAAAGGAACCTCCACTGCCCCAGCTGTGGCTCCCCCTGCCCCCAAAGGGGGCCCAACAACTCTATCCCCTAAAGAGACATCCACTCCAGCAGTGAATCCTTCCTGCCCCAAAGGGGCTCCCACCCCCCAGGCCATAGCTCCTCCCTCCCCCAAAGGGGACCCAGCAACCCCATCCCCTAAAGAGCCTTCCACTCCTCCATCTATGACTCCTTCCTCCCCCAAAGAGTCCCCAGCTACCCAACTTCCCAGAGGGGCCCCTACCCCAGAAACTGTGGCTCCTGCCTCTCCCAAAGAGTCCCAAGCAACTCCAGCCCCCAAAAGAGCCCCAGCTGTGGCTCCTCCAGCCCCCAAAAAGTCCCAAGCAACTCCAGCCCCCAAAAGAACCCCAGCTACTCCATCTCCCAAAGGGGCCTCCACTGCCCCAGCTGTGGCTCCTGCCTCCCCGAAAGGGGGCCCAGCAATTCCATCCCCTAAAGAAACCTCCACTCCCCCAGCTATGACTCCTTCCTCCCCCAGAGAATCCCCAGCTACCCAACCTCCCAACGGAGCTCCCACTACCCCAGCTGTGGCTCCTGCCTCTCCCAAAGAGTCCCAAGCAACTCCAGCCCCCAAAGGGGGCCCAGCAACCCCATCCTCTAAAGAGACCTCCACTCCACCAGCTAGGACTCCTCCCTCCCCCAAAGGGGGCCCAGCAACCCCATCCTTTAAAGAGACCTCCACTCCACCAGCTAGGACTCCTCCCTCCCCCAAAGGGGGCCCAGCAACCCCATCCTCTAAAGAGACCTCCACTCCACCAGCTAGGACTCCTTCCTCCCCCAAAGCTGCCCAACCTCCCAGAGAGGCCCCCACCCCTCAAGCTGTGGCTCCTGTCTCTTCCAAAGAGTCCCAAGCAACTCCAGCCCCCAAAAGAGCCCCAGCTTCCCCACTTCCTAAAGGGACCCCCTTTGTCCCAGCTGTGGCTCCTCCCTCCCCCAAAAAGTCCCAAGCAACTCCAGCCCCCAAAAAAGCCCCAGCAACTTCGTCTCCCAAAGGGTCCCCTAATGCCCCAGCTGTAGCTCTTCCCTCCCCCAAAGAGTCCTCAGCTACCCAACCTCCCAAAGGAGCCCCCACTCCCCCAACTGTGGCTCCTCCCTCCCCGAAAGGAGGACCAGCGATTGTATCCCCTAAAGAGACCCCCACTTCCCCAATAATGACTCCTCCCTCCCCCAAAGGGGCCTCAGCTGCCTCATCTCTCAAAGGGACCCTTACTCCCTCAGCTGTGACTCCTTCCTCCCACAAAGAGTCTCCAGAAACTCCAGCCCCCAAGGGGGCCCCAACAACCCCACCTCCCAAGCGGGCCTCCACTCCCCCAGCTGTGACTCCTTCCTCCCCCAAAGAGTCTCTAGCTACCCCATCCTCCAGAGGGACCTCAGCAACTCCATCTCCCAAAAGAGCCCCAGGGACTCCATCCTCCAAAGGAACCTCAGCAGCTTCATCCCCCAAAAGAGCACCAGCTACCCCATCCTCCACAGGTGCCCCCACTCCCTCATCTGAGATTTCTCCCTCACCCAAAGAGGCCCCTATATCTCCAGTTTCAGTTACTTGTCCCTTGGGGTCCACTGCCCCTCAGGCATCTAAAGGCCTACCAATAATGAAAGGTCCCACAGCTCTCAAACCAGTACTTGTTGCCCCAGCTCCAGAAAGTGCACCAGTTGTCACAGTTCCCTCTGAGAAAGATCCACTGGCCAAGAAGAGTTCTGCTACTCCTGTGTGCCCCGATCCCTCAGCCAAGAATGGTACTAAAGGACCCCTTTCTACAATGGCTCCAGCCCCTCTACTGACAGTCTCTGCTCAGAAAGCCTCTTCTCCAAAGACTCCCAAAACCCTTCCTGTTTCTCCGTTAAAAGGCAAAGATTCTTTTCATTCCCCAAAGAGCCCCTTGGCTCTTGCTCCTGAGTCTGTGACCTCTACCCCTCTAGCAACAGCTTCCTCTGAGAAGGTCCTTCCTAATGCTGGATCAGCATCTGTCTCTCCAGCACCCACCCCACCAGTCTCTCTGCCTCTCCCTCCCTCCCCAGTTCCCCCTCTGCTTCCTAAACAGCAATTTCTGCCGTCCTCACCTGGGCTGGTGCTGGAATCACCCTGTAAGCCCTCAGCCCCTGCTGATGAGGATGAGCTGCCGCCTCTGATTCCCCCGGAACCAATCTCGGGGGGAGTGCCTTTCCAGTCGGTCCTCGTCAACATGCCCACCCCTAAACCTGCTGGGATCCCTGCCCCAACCCCCTCTGCC
This sequence comes from Lynx canadensis, assembly GCF_007474595.2. NCBI lineage: Eukaryota > Metazoa > Chordata > Mammalia > Carnivora > Felidae > Lynx > Lynx canadensis. The sequence continues at coordinate 82,638,475 of NC_044309.1, read as the reverse complement.
AAGCAGCCTGTTCTGAAGAACAACAAGGGTATTTGCCTTGGTTTGCTGTGTGCATGGTGTGTCGCCCACACCCCTCCTGGGGCTACCCACCGATACTAACCCTAGGATGCGCCGCTTTCTCCAGTATATCTGCTTGTGTTTGGACATAGAACATAGAATTATACCATTTTAAATGTAAAAGCTCTAGGAAATGAAACAATCTTGGTTTTCATCACCTCAGATAGTGTGTTTTGTATTATCTTGTGTAATGTGGTCCAGGCTAACCCTGGATCTGCCATTGTTCTTACCTGAATGATCTGACATTGAAAACCAAGACCTATTAGACCCTTTAATTTGCTCTAATCTCTGCCACATGACTAACTTTGTCCCTGGGCCTGGGATTTGCTAAAATGCTGGGAAATATGGAACTATTTGAGTTTCTTTTCACTTCTTAGATTTAGTAATGACCAGTGCCCAAGGGACTCCCTTTCCAAGACCTTTTCCTAGCCTGAGAATGGTGCAGGTGTATGCTTTTTTTCCTCTCAGTAGTCTTTATTGATGCTTGGCCTTTTGATTGAGGTAAATTTAAAATGCGTGAATTATATTTGGAAGATGGGAGAGAGAGGTCACAGGACAGAATCTAACAGAGGTGAGTGTTAGAACTACAGGTGGGCAATCATTGAGAATCTTCAAGCTAAGTTCATTAGACCAAATTGCTAGAGTAAGTGGTTTGAAAACAAGGCTAAATGTGTGTACACAACTGTTTCTGGCCTTCCCCAACCCAATATAAAGGATAAGGGGAAAATGTCCTCTCTGGCCTGCCTCCACAATGTGAACTTACTGCCTTTTCACCTAAATATAACTGGAGATGCCTTGTCTGCCAGAACCTCTTTGGGATGGTTGAGCAATTGGGTAGAATTTGGAGTTAGGTAGGTCATTGGTATTTGCTGGTGCCAGTGAGTAAACACCTTGAGAGAAAGGAAGCAGTTACAGTTTATAAACTGCTTTGCCTGTAACTAGTAATTACCTCATTTCTGGGGCCGGGTCTTTAATGGATGTGTACACACTAGTTTGTGACTAAGTTGGAGGCTGTCAAGCTGGCTTCACACAAGTCAGTTGGTTTACACTTAACTTTGTGAGGTCTAGCATAAGCCAGTGACCTCTAGTCCAGGCAGGCTATGGTGAGGTGCTTCTTCCTCATAATGTACTTTAAAATAGTAAAAGTTATTTGTCATCTCAGGGTCTGGAACAGAATCGGACAGTGATGAATCAGTACCAGAGCTTGAGGAACAGGATTCCACACAGGCAACCACCCAACAAGCCCAGGTCGGTATTCTCTTATTCGCTGGTCAAAATACTTGTGCCAAGGAAGCATTGGAGAACGAGAATTGATCAGAGGAGCTGACTTAAGTATTTGGAGAAGTGTAGCTTCATAAAGGGAAAACCTCGGGTTTTTGGTATCTGGGCTTTATTTACATTCCAGTTTACTCATAGCTGTTTTATCTTCTTAGCTGGCAGCAGCAGCTGAAATCGATGAAGAACCAGTCAGTAAAGCAAAACAGAGCCGGAGTGAAAAGAAGGCACGGAAGGTGAGATTTTAAGTCCTAAACCAAGAATTAAAGCTTCTGATGAAGCAGCTTTAGAGAGGGGAAACTGTAGTGTTAGTATCATATTTATATATTTATTTTTTTGTTAGTATCATATTTAAAGTGACAGAAATTACTATGGTAGAAAACCCAGGAGCCCGGGAAGCCAATTCTGTATTATATAAACTTAGCCTAGGGAAAGGCTTTGTTGTGGTTGTAGTTACTACTGTGTTCTTTACTTCCTGAAGCTGCTTCTAAAGAAATTAAAAACCTGATGTTTTCTATTTCTTAGGCTATGTCCAAACTAGGTCTTCGACAGGTTACAGGGGTTACAAGAGTCACTATCCGGAAATCTAAGAATATTCTCTTTGTCATCACAAAACCAGATGTCTACAAGAGCCCAGCTTCAGATACCTACATAGTTTTTGGGGAAGCCAAGGTAAAGAAAGTTTTTCTGTGTGTTACAGATGTTTAGTAGCATCATACTCAGGTGTAGTAAAAAAATCTCCAGACATTTGACAGATGTTCCTGGGTCAAAATCCCCCCCCCAGTTGAGAACCACTGTTCTAGAGCTAAGCTACTACTCTTTCAACGGTGATGTATAATCTTAGTGAGGGCAAGCAATTTAAAGCTACCTAGTAAGTTAACCTGAAGTGGTTTTAGATTGAGAATTTGGAAAAGATATAAATGATTTATTTCATTTACTGCAGACTGATCTATTCACATAAGTCTGTATTTTCTGCCCTTTAGATCGAGGATTTATCTCAGCAGGCACAACTAGCAGCTGCTGAGAAATTCAAAGTTCAAGGTGAAGCTGTCTCAAACATTCAAGAAAACACACAGACTCCAACTGTACAAGAAGAGAGTGAAGAGGAAGAGGTACATAGGAAAATATTTTATACTTTTAATTCTCTCCGGTTTATATTGGTGGAAGGATTCTGTATTGCTTTAAGCTCTCGAACTGCATTGAGTTAAATAGTTTCTGAGTTATATTAAGAACTAGATTCGGTGCGGGGCTCCTGGGTGGCTCAGTCACTTAGCATCCGAATTTGGCTCAAGTTGTGATCTCCTGGTTTGTGAGTTTGAGCCCTGCGTCAGGCTCTGTACTGATAGCTCAGAGCCTAGAGCCTGCTTCGGATTCTATGTCTCCCTCTCTCTGCCCCTCCCCTGTTTGTGCACTCTCCGTCTCTCTCAAAGAATAAATAAACGTTTAAAAAAAAAAAAAAAAAACAGATTCGGCACACTTGGGTGGCTCAGTCAGTTAAGTGTCTGACTTTTGATTTTGGCTTAGGTCATTATCTCACGGTTCATGGGATGGAGCCCCATGTCAGGCTCTGTGCTGATAACCAGTTCTCTCTCTCCCTCTCTTTCTGCCCCTCCATGTCTCATGTGTTCTCTCTGTCTCTCTCAAAATAAACATTAAAAAAAAATAAAAAATAGATTCAAGAGACTCCTAACTCGCAAAGAACTGCTAGAGTTGTTCTTGCCTTTAGTTTATTGTTTTTGTTTTCTCTCTCTCTCTCTCTCTCTCTCAGGTTGATGAAACAGGTGTAGAGGTTAAGGACATAGAACTGGTCATGTCGCAAGCAAATGTATCAAGAGCAAAGGCAGTTCGAGCCCTGAAGAACAACAGTAATGATATTGTAAATGCTATTATGGTAAGTGTCCAAGCCTTTATCCTTTATTCCTTAACTCTCTCTTCCCTGACCAATTATGGATGACTTTATTTTCTGTGGCTTAATATCAATCAGCCAGTTAGGAAGCTTCAGAACAAGATCTATTCTGTATTATCTCATATTTTAGTGGCCTGAATTCTTAATCTGCCTATAACTACTTCTAATGATTTTTTTCTTTTACAGGAATTAACAATGTAACCGTCTGAAAACGAGGACCCTTTTTTGGTGTTTCAAAAGAATAACTGCAGCTTGGTTTGAAATTTGTACTGTTTCTATCATTAATAAAGTTATGGCTTCTTGTTGGATGAACTCAGTAGGTGCTTAGTCTCTTCCCCCTCCCTTCCCCCCTGCCCCCAAAAATGAAGGCTCTAGAAATGAAAACACATTGATTACTCTTAAGACTTCAACTTCAGTTGAAAAGATTTAGTACAAGGTTGGAGAGGGTACATACATAATGGATGTGGATGAAAAGATTGCACTTTGTAGAAAATGAAGAAGTAACTCATGAAGGGAGTTTTTGACTTCTATACAGAGTACAAGCACTGCTCCTAAACAGCACTACAGACATTTTAGTGTACAAAATAATGATTAGGGTAGACATGATTATGCTAGGAAAATAAGTAAAAACTAGGCAAATTGATACATAATGATTAGCCAGTGTGTGATAAATATATATAACTCCAGGGGCACCTGGGTGGCTCAGTTGGTTAAATGTCCAGTTCTTGATTTTGACTCAGGTCATGACCTCATCACAGTCGTGAGTTTGAGCCTGTGTCAGATTCTGCAATGTGGAGCCTGCTTGGGATTCTGTCTCCCTGTCTCTGCCCTCTCCTGCGCGCTCTCACTCGCTCTCTCGCTCTCTCTCAAAAATAAATATTTAAAAATATATATATACATACACGTAACTCCATATAAGTCCTATGAAGAGTAAAGTTTCTGAGTTTTGGTTGTTAGGAAATGGTTTGGGGGAAAAGCAGAGAACTAAAATTTGGAAATAGGAAGACTACAAGTTAATAGGCAAGAATCCTGAAACAAAGAAGTGATAATACACCTAGAAGGAATGTTACAATGGGAATATATCAGATGAACTTGGAGGGCTTTGGAGACTAAAGTTTAGACACTACTTTGTTTTCTTTGTTTTCTTTCTTTTTCTTTTAATGTTTATTTTTGAGAGAGAATGCAAGTAGCGGAGGAGGCAGAGAAAGAGGATGACAAAATCTCAGGCAGGCTTTGCACTGTCAGTGCAGAGTCCAATGCAGGGCTTAAACTCCCAAACCATTAGATCATGACCTGAGCCTAAGTCAGGAGTCGATGCTTAACTGACTAAGCCACCCAGATGCCCCTAGACATTTCTGTTATTGAATTCAGTTTGTCTTAGTAATCTCTATACCCAATGTGGGGCTTGAACCCACAACCCTGAGATTGAGTGTAATATGCTCCTCTCAACTGAGCTAGCCAGGTATCCCTTGAATTTGGTCTCCTTGATTCCTATGAGAGTAGGTATTATTTTAACACGTGAGTGGAAGCTGAGGACCAAAGAGATGAAATGACTTACCCAAGAATAGCTACGGAAGAGCAGGGCCTTTTCATTATGGTAGGCTCCATTGATAGAAAGTGGTAGACTCCTGGAGAAGCACAAATTAACCATTGGGCAGAGAATGATGACTCGTTTCCATTTTACTGGGGTATAATCATTTGCTGAACAAAAGTCTCATGAAAATGATAGGTGCCTTGGCTGCCAAATCTGAGCCTAATTCTTTTTTTAATTTTTTTGATGTTTATTTTTGAGAGCGAGACCGCACAAGCAGGGGAGGGGCCGAGAGAGAGAGACGGAGACAGAATCTGAAGCAGGCTCCAGGCTCAGCTTTCAGCACAGAACCCTATGGCGGGGCTCGAACTCACGAACCATGAGATCATGACCTGAGCTGAAGTCAGACACTTAACTGACAGCCATGCAGGGGCCCCATAAGCCCAGTAATTCTTGTTTAGGGATGTTAACTACTACTAACCTTACCCTTCACTCCTGCAGGGTTAAACTGCCAATTCTTGGTTACTTTTTTTAATTTTTTTTTTTTTTTTTTAATTTATTTTTGAGAGTGAGGGAGACAGAATCCCAAGCAGGCTGCATGCCGTCAGCACAGAGCCTGATGCTGGACTCAGAACTTAGGAATTAACCCGTGAGGTCATGACCTGAGCCCAAATTGAGTTGATGTTTAACCAATTGAGACACCCAGACACCCTCTTGGTTACTTTTTTGGGGAGGTATCTTGTTCAAGGCTATTACTGCTACCAATGCCATAGTTCTAGTTCTTCCCACCTCAAGGACTCTTTTCTTCAGCCATTAATCCCCCAAAAGCATTTCTTTTCACCACACTTGAAATGTGCAACTAACTTTCTCTGTCACAGAATGATCTCAAATAATTTTGGCTCTCAAATTAAGGAATGTATATAATTGGAGCAAAAACAAAGATTTTGAAGAATTACTCTCCTGGTTCTTAAAATGATTAAGTCTCTATTCAAATACTCAATAGACCATTTAACAATGATATTTTAAGTAACCTCTGACTTCATCTTTTAAAAAACAAGAAGCACCTAGATGGCTCAGTCTGTTGAGCATCCAACTCTTGATTTAGGTGAGGTAATGATCCAGCGGTCTTAGAATTGAGCCCTACATACAAGCTCCATGCTCAGCGTGGAGTCTACATGAGATTCTCTGTCTGCCTCTACCCCCTCTCCCATGCTTTCCTTCTCTCTCTTTTTCTCTCTCCCTCTGTCTCAAATCAAACAAACAAAAAACCAGGCGCCAGGATTGCTCAGTTAAGCATGTGACTTAAGGTCATGATCTTAAGGTTTGTGAGTTTGGCCCCACATCAGGCTCATTGCTGTCAGTGCAGAGCCTACTTTGGATCCTCTTTCTCCCTCGCTCCCTGCCCCTGCCCCACTAGCTCTTGCTCACACACACACTCTCTCCTCTCTCAAAAATAAACATTAAAAATTTTAAATTGAAAAAAAACCCTGATACTCCAAAACATGTATAGGATTGAAGAATCTGTGAAATTCACAGGTTATTTACTGAATGACCCTTCTGATTTCTAAAGGAAAAAAAAAAGGCCAGTTTAGTTAGCTATGCTCTCACCATGTTTCTCCATCAGATTTTCCTTTTATTTGGGAAATACTTCAAACATGCAGATAAAGGACTGTATGAACTTGTTACCCAGCTGTTTTGTTTTTTAGAAATTAAGTCCTACAGATACATATGGAGACCCTAGTATACCCTTCCTCATTCCTATTTTCCCTCCCTCAGAGATCCAGCTATCATGAATTAGTGTTTTAGAACTAATTCCTATAAGTGAGTTGGTACTCTCTCAATCCATATTTATGTACCCAAAGAAGTTAGTGATCTGCAGGTTTTATTTTTTCTTCTGCAAGTTTTGAAACTTTAAACAAAATTGTACATTACATATCTTGCAATTTTTTCTTTTTTTTAACGTTTATTTATTTTCAAGAGAACACGAGGAAGAGAGGGAGACACAGAATCCGAAGCAGGCTCCAGCTCCGAGCTGTCAGCACAGAGCGCGACGCGGGGCTTGAACTCACAAATTGAGAGATCATGACCTGAGTGAGCCAAAGTCAGTCGCTTAACCGACTAAGCCACCTGGGTGCCCCACATATCTTGCAAATTTCTTTTCACTTCAACTTTGTTTCCATGATTTCTCTGTGGTAATTGATGTAGTTCTATTCATTCCCTTTCTAGTCCACTGTAGTCTGGCTTTTATCTGTACCTTTACCTGAATGGCTCTCAAGTTCATCTAGTTCCTAATTCCAATGGACACTCTTCATACATGGCTACATGTGTATTTTCCTCAAATTAGTCTCCTTGACATCTCAGTTTCTCTTAAATCTGTTTATCTTCAGTTTCAAGATACCCAAAATTTGTTACATTACCTATCTACCTTGTCAAAATACTGCTACATGTATTCCCAAAGAAACTTGGTTTTTGCAACAAGTGGTGGTGGGAAAATCAGATACCCACATGGAAAAGAAGGAAGTTGGATTCTTACACCATATACAAAAACTAACTACAAATGGATCAAAGACTGAAATGTTAAGACTCGAAACCATAAAACTAAGAAGAAAACATAGGAAAGGCTTCATGCCATTGATTTGGCAACGATTTATAGGATACCAAAAGCACAAGCAACAATAAGGAAAAAAGGTAGGGGCACCTGGCTGGCTCAGTCAGTAGAGCATATGACTCCATCTCAGGGTCGTGAGTTCAAGCCCCATGTTGGGCATAGAGATTACTTTTAAAAAAACAAGTAAATTGGATTTCACCAAAATTTAAAATTTCTCTGCAACAAAGGACATAAATCAACAACAGAAAAGGCAAACCACAAGATCATGAGAAGATATTTGTAAATGACCTATCTAATAAGGGGTTACTATCCAGAATATATAAAGAACTACAAGATTAAGAAAATGGGCAAAGGGCTTGAACAGATATTTTCCCAAAGATGGTACAAATGGGCGATAAGTGCATGAACAGATACTCAATATCACTAATCATGAGGGAAATGCAAGTCAAAACTACAGTGAGACAGCACCTCACACACACATTAGTGTTGACAAGGATGTGACAAAATCAACCCCTGTGCACTCTTAATGGGAAAGTAAAATGGTATAGCTGCTATGGAAGACAGTATGGTAGTTCTCAAAAGATTAAAGATAGAATTACCATTCCACTTCCGGGTATATACTCTATACTCCAATTGAAATCAGGGCCTTTGGAGATATTTGTGTATCTATACAGCATTCACAATAGCCAAAAGGTGGAAGCAACCTAAGTGACCCTCACAGATAAGCAAAATGCAGTACATACATACAATAGAACAGTATTCAGCCTTAAAAGGGAGGAAATTCTGGCACATGCTACAACATGCTACAACTTTGAAGGCGTTAACTCTGAAATGAGCCAGTCACAAAAAGGCAGACTTGTATGATTACATTTATATAAGGTAACTAGATTAGTCAAATCATAAAGACAGAAAATAGAAGGGTGTTTGCAAGGTGAGAGGAAGAATTATTTTGTTTACATTTTATTTTTGAGAGAGAGAAAGAGCACGAGCAGGGGAGGGGCAGAGAGAGAGGGAGACACAGAATCTGAAGCAGGCTCCAGGCTCTGAGCTTCAGCACAGAGAGAGCCCCATGCAGGGCTCAAACTCACAAACCGTGAGATCATGACCTGAGCTGAAGTCAGATGCTCAACCAACTGAGTCACCCAGGCGCCCCAAGAATTACTGTTTAATGGGTACAGAATTTCAGTTAGGGAAGATGAAAAAATCCTGGTGATGGGTGGTGAGGTTGTACAACAATGCAAATATACTTAATCCCACTGAACTATACACTTAAAAAAGTGGTTATGATGGTAACCATTTATGTGGTTTTTTTTTTTTAAGATCTTTTATTCTTAAGTAATCTCTACACCCAACATGGGGCTAGAACTCACAACCCTGAGATCAAGAGTCACGTACTCTACTGACTGAGCCAGCCATGTTATGTAAGTGTATTTTTTTTTAATTATTTTAAGGAGGGGTGCCTTGCTGGCACAGTCAGTTAAGCTTCCAACTTTTGATTTCAGCAAAGATCATGAACTCACAGTTCATGAGAAGTTCACAGTTCATGAGATGATCAGGCTCTGCACTAACAGCACAGAACCTGCTTGAGATTCTCTCCCTCTCACTGTACCTCCCCCACTTGATCTGTCTCTCACACTGTCAAAATAAACATTTTTAAAAATTATTTTAAGGAAAGAAAAGAAACCTCAGTGTCAACCTAATCCTGTCACAGACTTCTTCATAGCCATTCCCTACTATATTTACTTTCTAAATATTTTCTGTTTATCCCCCCATTGCTTCATTCCTAATGCCACTGCCTTAACTGAGAACCACCTGAACAGGCTGTTGCTATCATTTCCTAATAGTTCTTCTACCCTCGGCTAAGAATCCCTCTACACTTGCCTCCATACGGTGGGTAGATTTCTAAAATCCTCTTCCACTTGGGGTGCCTGGGTGGCTCAGTCGGTTGAGGGATCAACTTCGGCTCAGGTCACGATCTCATGGTTTGTGAGTCTGAGCCCTGCATCGGGGTCCGCGCTGACAGCTCAGAGCCTGGAGCCTGCTTCAGATTCTATGTCTCCCTCCCTCTCTCGGCCCCTCCCCTACTCATGCTCTGTCTCTCTCTGCCTCAGAAATAAACATTAAAAAAAAAAAATTAAATCCTCTTCCACTTAAAGCCCTGTTGAATAAAGCAGCAACTTTCAAACTTTAGTCATGAAATCCTTTGTTCAGAATAAGTCTCTTTTGGGGCACCTGGGTGGCTTAGTTGGTTAAGTGCCGACTTCAGCTCAGGTCATGATCTCACAGTTCGTGAGTTCAAGGCCCGCTGTGCTGACAGCTCAGACCCTGAAGCCTGCTTCAGATCCTGCGTGTCCCCCTCTCTCTCTGCCCCTACCATGCTCATGCTCTGTCTCTCTTGCTCTCTCTCAAAAATAAAAAATAAACATAAAAAAAATTTTTTTAATAAGTCTCTTTTTTAAAAAGTTTATTTATTTACTTTGAGAGAAAGAAGGAGAGAGAGAGAATCCCAAGCAGGCTCCACACTGTCAGTGCAGAGCCCAATGTGGGACTCAAACTCATAAACCATGAGATCATGACCTGAGCCAAATCCAGAGTCGGACACTTAACCTAATGAGCCATCCGTGCATCCCTGTTCAATATAAGTCTTAATTAAAATTCTAACAGACTCTGACTGAAGAATCTAGGTCCGGAGACTTGCCTACTCAGCCTTACGTATCCCTCTTATTATAGAATAGAGTTCAAAGGGGTGCCTCGGTGGCTCAGTCACTTAAGCAGTCAACTTTTGATTTCAGTTCGGGTCATGATCTGGTTCATGAGTTCGAGCCCCACACTGAGCTCTGCACTGACAGTGTGGAGACTGCTTGGGATTCTCTCTCTCTCTCTCTCTCTCTCTCTCTCTCTCTGCCCTCCCCCACTCATGCTCTCTCTATCTCTACAAGTAAATGAATAAACTTAAAAAAAAAAAAGAGTAGAGGGGCGCCTGGGTGGCGCAGTCGGTTAAGCCTCCGACTTCAGCCAGGTCACGATCTCGCGGTCCGTGGGTTCGAGCCCCGCGTCGGGCTCTGGGCTGATGGCTCAGAGCCTGGAGCCTGTTTCCGATTCTGTGTCTCCCTGTCTCTCTGCCCCTCCCCCGTTCATGCTCTGTCTCTCTCTGTCCCAAAAAAATAAATAAACGTTGAAAAAAAAATTTAAAAAAAAAGAGTAGAGTTTGAAAACAATGGGAATCAGTATTCATTCAATAAATTCCTCAATTTCTACTATTTGCTAAGCAGTGAGAATCCAACAGAATAAGATACAATATCTGCCCTTGTGGAAATTACAGGCTAATGGAAAAGGCAAATAGGACATTTTAAATTTCTTAGCTTAGTCTCCATATATGTCTCTACACAACTCTGAACCTATTCATTTAAGGAATATTTATTCAGCATTGGAATAGGCTGTAATTATTGTTTTATTATTGTTGGGGTAGTGAAAGAGACAAATAGCTTTTCACTCATTTTTTTCTCTCAAGGGGTAGGATATTTCAACATTTTTGTTGATTTCATTTTGGGATTTCATGGATAGGTGTGTTTTGAGAACTTTAGTTGAAATATAATGAATAATACTGTAATTATTGATATGGTAATAAATCAAATTTTTTTTCAACGTTTATTTATTTATTTTTGGGACAGAGAGAGACAGAGCATGAACGGGGGAGGGGCAGAGAGAGAGGGAGACACAGAATCGGAAACAGGCTCCAGGCTCTGAGCCATCAGCCCAGAGCCCAACGCGGGGCTCGAACTCCCGGACCGCGAGATCGTGACCTGGCTGAAGTCGGACGCTCAAACGACTGCGCCACCCAGGTGCCCCGATATGGTAATAAATCAAGTTGCCGTATCTGGTGTAGCTTATCATTAAGGAGGGGTTTAGACTCTTAATCTTTAACTTAAAAGATTAATGCTTTATAGGTTCTCAATGATATTACATATGGATGGAGACCATTTTTCAAAATATTTTAGTGAAACTAATTCAAAAACAATTGACAACAATGGTATAAAACTGATACGACACAGATTTCTGAGCATTGTCCATAGTATAGTCCTGGTCATGTAGATATCAGGGTTGTTTGATTTAATCATCCAAGAATGGCATCTGTTTTCAGACCTAGGGAAGGAATGGTTCATAAGTGTAAGATGTCTTCAGATGAAGTTAGTATTCAGAATGCTATTTCTTTTTTGTTTGTTTGTTTCAATTTTGAGAGAGTGCAAGCAGGGGACGGCCACAGAAAGGGAGAGAGAGAATCTCATATAAATAAAACTTGAACATTACCAACCAACTTAACCTAATTTACATTTATAGAACCCTCCACATAACTGCACCAGAGAATACACACTCTTTTTAGATACACACAGAACTTTTACCAAGATAGATCAATTCTGAACTATAATACAAGTCTTAGTAAATTCATAAAGATTCTAGTCATACAACTATGTCCTAGGGCCACAATGGAATTAAATTAGAAACCAATAGCAGAGGGGCACCTGGGTGGCTCGGTCAGTTAAGCATCTGACACTTGATTTCAGATCAGATCATGATCTCTTGGTTCCTGAGTTCAAGCCCTGTGTCAAGCTCTTCACTGACAGCATGGGCCTGCCTGGGATTCTCTGTCTCCCTCTCTCTCTACCCCTTCCCCACTCACTTGCTCTCTCAAAAGTAAATAAATAAACTTAAAAAAAAAAAAAGAAAGAAACCAATAGCAGAAAGATATCTTAAAAATCCCCCAGTATTTTATTTAGAAAATTGTTTTAATGTTTATTTTTGAGAGACAGAGTGCAAGCAGGGGAGAGGCAGAGAGAGAGGGAGATACAGAATCTGAAGCAGGCTCCAGGCTCTGAGCTGTCAGAGCCTGACACCGGACTCAAACCCATGAAATAAAACAATTCTGAATAACCCACAAGTCAAAGAAGAAATTGAAGGGAAATTTAAAAATATTTGAACTCAATGAAAATATCATAATTTATGGAATTCAGTAAAGCAGTACTTTTGGGAATATTTGTTCTAAACCTACTAATTACGCAGCATTTAAAAGAAACAAGCTGGGGCGCCTGGGTGGCGCAGTCGGTTAAGCGTCCGACTTCAGCCAGGTCACGATCTCGCGGTCCGGGAGTTCGAGCCCCGCGTCAGGCTCTGGGCTGATGGCTCAGAGCCTGGAGCCTGTTTCCGATTCTGTGTCTCCCTCTCTCTCTGCCCCTCCCCCATTCATGCTCTGTCTCTCTCTGTCCCAAAAATAAATAAAAACATTGAAAAAAAAAATTTAAAAGAAACAAGCTATTGATTTATACAGCAACACAAATGAATCTCAATTACTAGCAGTGAAAGGAGCCAGTAAAAAAAAAAAAGTATATTTTGTGGGGCACCTGGGTGGCTCAGTTGGTTAAGCGTCCAACTTCCACTCAGGTCATGATCTCACGGTTCGTGGGTTTGAGCCCCGAACTCTCTTTTTTGAGAGAGCGTTGAGCTCTGTGCTGACAGCTCAGAGCCTGGAGCCTACTTTGATTCTGTGTGTTCCTCTCATTCTGCCAATCTCCTGCTCATGATCTGTTCACCTCTCAAAAAATAAATGTTAAAAAAATTTTTTTTAATTAAAAAAAAAGTATATCTTGTATCATTACAGTTCCAATTTTTATTTTTTTATTTTTTTTTAACGTTTATTTATTTTTGAGAGAGAGACAGAGCATGAACGGGGGAGGGTCAGAGAGAGGGAGACACAGAATCTGAAACAGGCTCCAGGCTCTGAGCTGTCAGCACAGAGCCCGACGCGGGGCTCGAACTCACGGACCGCGAGATCATGACCTGAGCTGAAGTCGGCCGCTCAACCGACTGAGCCACCCAGGCGCCCCTACAGTTCCAATTTTTTTTTTTTAATTTTTTTTTTCAACGTTTATTTATTTTTGGGACAGAGAGAGACAGAGCATGAACGGGGGAGGGGCAGAGAGAGAGGGAGACACAGAATTGGAAACAGGCTCCAGGCTCTGAGCCATCAGCCCAGAGCCCGACGCGGGGCTCGAACTCACGGACCGCAAGATCGTGACCTGGCTGAAGTCGGACGCTTAACCGACTGCGCCACCCAGGCGCCCCCTACAGTTCCAATTTTTAAACATTCTGGAAAATGCAAACATATCTCTAGTGACAAAATGATCCGTGGTTATCTGTGCCAAAGTTTGGGGTGGGGAAAGAGGAGGGATTATAAAGGTGCATTAAGGAAGTTTTCTGGGGTGATTGATACATTTAATTTTATTTTGGTGATGGTGTATGGGTGTATAAATATGCAAAAACCTCAAATTATCCACTTTAAATATGGGCCTTTTATTGTTAATCAATTATACCTCAATAAAGTATTTAAGAATTTTTTAATTTTTATTTTTATTTTTTGAGAGAGAGAGCGTTAGCAGGGGAGAGGAACAGAGGGAGAGAGAGAGACTCCCAAGCAGGCTCTGTGCAAAGCCCAAGGTGGGACTCAATCCCATGATGCTTAACCGACTGTGCCACCCAGGTGCCCCTGTTTTGTTGGGTTTTTTTAAACATTGCTCTCTTATGATGGAAAATTTTCCACTGGGCAATTAGTCACAGAAAGCAATAAACTTGGCCAAGCTTTTTTTTTTTTTTATCCTAGTCATGTTAAAATAGTTCTTTATGTTCTATATATATATGTAATTTTATGTACTTGGAAAAATATCATTATACAAGTCTTTGGTTGCTGCTTTCCAGTGCACACAGATTTCTTGAATAACAGCCTTGTAAAAATACTCTTAAACATTTTTCTGCATGTTTTATTATTCATAGAAATTCATGTTTTCTATTTCATAGAAATCTATTCAAAGCAACCAGTATAACTCTTTTTATTAGGTGCATAATAATTGTGGGAATGTCACATAATTTATTCATCTATTACTACTGGTGACATTCACATTGTTTCCAGGTTTTTGCCATCATGAACAATGCTATGATAAACGTATTTATTTGGTTTCTGTAATCTTTCTTGTTAACTTCTAAGTATTTTATGTGTTTGGTACTATTGGGAGTAGAATCTATTCGGTTTGCCACATGCCTATTGCTAAAATAGAGAAAAGGTATTGATTTCTATATGGTTCCCTTTATGAAGGGTTGACTCTGAGAAAGGAGAAATGGGGAGTAAGGGGGCTGGGCATGATTATTTTTTCATAACATGTATTATAGAATTAAGAGACCTTTTAAAACACGTGCATGTGGGGGCGCCTGGGTGGCGCAGTCGGTTAAGCGTCCAACTTCAGCCAGGTCACGATCTCGCGGTCCGTGAGTTCGAGCCCCGCGTCAGGCTCTGGGCTGATGGCTCAGAGCCTGGAGCCTGTTTCCGATTCTGTGTCTCCCTCTCTCTCTGCCCCTCCCTCCGTTCATGCTCTGTCTCTCTCTGTCTCAAAAATAAATAAACGTTAAAAAAAAAAAATTTAAAAAAAAAAAAAACATGTGCATGTGTAATTTTTATAAAAATTAAATACAAAATAATAAATGGTAATGGGGCATCCCTATTAGTTTCTGATTTTATCTGAAATGCTGTAGTGTTTTACCAGTTAGGATAATACTGGCTATTTGTTTAGATATATAGCCTTGACTATTTAAGTTGTTTCCTGGAATTCTTACTTAAACGTATTGTTATTATTTATCATTTTATCATTTATATTATGATGTATAAATGCTGACTTATCAAAGGTTTTTCAGTACTTAATAACAATGTCACGATCCTAATATGATCACAATAAATTATAGTGATTTATTTTCTCAATATTAAGCCACCCCTGCATTCCAAAAATAGTCTTTACTAAGTTGTAGAATATTATTCTTTTGTACATTGATGAATTCTCTTTGCTAATATGTTATTTAGAAGAACTCCCTCTCCGAGGAGGAATTCTTTCTCTCTCTTTTTAGTGGTTAAATAATGAATAAGATTACCAACAGTGTTGATTACAAAGAAGAGAAAGGTGCTAGAGGTAGTGAATTTTTCTAAATGGGAAGCCAGAATCTGGGCCCAGGAGTTCAGCTGCCAGGGAGGGGCAGCTGTGTAGTAAGTAATGGAGTTGGGGGCAAGGGGTCAGGGCTGCTCCTCCTTCTTCTTGACAAAATTAGCTTCTTCCTTGCCACCAGCATCTCACAGAAGGGGGTCTGTGCTCCCAGCTGCCTGGATGGACTTGATCCACTTGTCCTTCTCTGCCTGCATGGGGGCCAAGACCAGGTATACCCCCCTGCCACCTGCCTCCGTTTTGCAGAATTCAGTGAGCTGCCCCATGTTGTTGGAGATGCAAAACTCAAAGCAGTTTGGTTTCTGAGGCTCGTATGCTTCTTGAATGTTCAGATTCTCCACAGGGATGATTCCTGCCAGCTCCTTGTCTGTCATATTCTCAAAATAGTAGAGGCAGTTGTGGTGACAAACCAGCACCAACTCTGCGTCTTCACCTGACTCCTCCCAGCTTAAGGAGCTGGCCCTTCTGGTCCAGGTTGAAGAAGGTATGGGTTAGACCATTCCCATCATTGTCAGGAATACTAAAGGGCTCATTTCAGATGCTGTCATAGAGGTTCCTGAGCAGCAACTCAGACAGGTCCCACTCTTGTCGATGCCTTGGTTCATGGCCCCAGAGTGCTCGAGGCCGGACTTCTTCTAGACATTGGGATTGTGAAGACTGGTGTTCAGCATGATGAGGTGAAGAACGGCACCTCACACGTATCTGTAGATTAAAAAACACTGGGATTGCACAAGCAGATTCACTGGGCGAAGGCTTCTATCATCTGGTCAATCATCTGGGCCTAGCCCAGGAGGCAGAAAGCTCCATAGAAATTGCCTGAGGGCCTGCACCAGATCAAGGTCTGGGAACTCATACAGATCCACAAAGGCATGGAGCAGTGGCAAGTTCAGCCCTTCTGTCTGCCAGAGGTAGACCCCATGACTATCTCATTCAGGCCCTTGCCCTTGTACAGGATACCGGCATGTTCCGGAGAAGTTCCTTCTCCACCAAGAACTAGATCGCCTCCTGGAGTCCATGCTGAAGTTCCTCCTGACCACTGCTGTCTTTTGGTTCTGTTGCAAGGTTTTAGCTACCTTCTTTGGCCTCCAGACCCTCCACCTTTCCAGTGGCTTCACTGAGCTCCTATGGGCGCTGGATCTCTACCAACAGCTCAGGCCTCTGCCACTAGAAGTTCTCCAGCTGCATCCGCTCCTCCAGAGTTGGGTCTTGAGGGCTCACCAGCACCAGGCGCTGTCCTCCATAGTGACTAGGAGGGTCTGTGGGCCTGGCCAGGATCCACTTAGGCCGGCAGCCTCGGGTGAGCCCACTCAAACTCCCAGGAGCCAACGCCTCCTTCTGTGTACCAGTCTTCCACACTGAAATCTCTTCCTTAGCCTCTCAACCGCCCTGACTATGGGGAGTTTTGCACCTATAAGTAAGATCAGTCACTAGTTTTCTCTTAAGAAAAAAACAAAAACAAAAACAAAACAAACAAAAAACAAAAAACAAAAAAATGGGCACTTGAGTGGCTCAGTTGGTTAAGCATCTAACTTCAGCTCAGGTCATGATCTCACAGTTCATGAGTTTGAGCCCCGCATGGGACTCTGTGCTGACAGCTCAGAGCCTGGAGCCTGCTTCGGATTCTGTGTCTCCCTCTCTCTATGCCCCTCCCCTGCTCACGCTTTGTTTCTCTCTTTCTCAAAAATAAATAAACATCAAAAAAAATTTTTTTAACTAAAAAAAACAAAAAGCCTATAGCAGGCTACAGTGGAGAAGATGGAACAGCTGTGATGTAATAAAAAGAACATAACTTTATAAATCAGAAGATGACATTTAGCGTTAAATATTTACTAGCACACCTGCATGTAAAATCTAAGCACTATGTTCTATGATTCTACCACACTTTGGCATAAAACTTCAAGATAAATGCAGTAACACAACAAAATTAGGATTTTATTACCCTTAGAGTGGCATCAGGCAACCACTGATCTTTCACTGCAATGGCAAGACAATGAATTTTTAGGTATCGAGCATCAGGTTCCATCTGTAAGGATCGAGGCTGTTAGTCTTTTTTTTTTTAATGATTGTCATCGTTGGGGTGCCTGGGTGGCTCAGTCGGTTAAGTGTCCAAATTTGGCTCAGGTCATGATCTCGCAGTCTGTGAGTTCGAGCCCCGCGTTGGGCTCTGTGCTGACAGCTCAGAGCCTGGAGCCTGCTTCGGATTCTGTGTCTCCCTCTCTCTCTGTCCCTAACCCACTTGCATTCTGTCTCTGTCTCTCTCAAACATAAATAAACATTTAAAAAAATTTTTTTAAATTATTGTCATTGTAAATTTCTACCCTCTTTTTTTTTTTAATGTTTATTTATTTTTGAGAGAGAGAGAGAGCAAGCAGGGAAGGTACAGAGAGGGGGACAGAGGATTCAAAGCAGGCGCTGCACTTACAGCAGAGTAGACTGTAGGTCATTGATTTTAACTGAAATGCTTTTGTGTTTTATCATTTTGTGTACAACTACCAAGTCATATAAGCATGAAAAGCATTTTAATTATTTTAGCTAATCCACAGTACTACTATTTTCACAATGAGAGCCCATCCCTAAGCTCCATTATTCGAATTAATAATCCATTAATGTCTTCAATAGAAATTAATTCCTGTCATTCATTGGTTTAATAAGCAACATACCTAATGTTGATTAGAGTTAAGACAACTGAAGTGCTTCTAGCAATCCCTTTGGAGTATGATTTCCTAATTAGAATGCTAGCTGCACCTAGAGTATAATTTTAACCTAATATATCCATAATATTTTACTCTCTGTACTCAAATATTTTAAATTGTTTTAACATTTATTTTTGAGAGAGAGAGAGAGAGAGAGAAACAGAGTGCGAGTGGGGGAAGGGGCAGAGAGAGAGGGAGACACAGAATCTGAAGCAGATTCCAGGCTCTGAGCTGTCAGCACAGAGCCTGATGCAGGGCTCAAACTCACAAACCGTGAGATCATGACCTCAGCCGAAAGTGGATGCTTAACCGACTGAGCCACCCAAGCATCCCTGTACTGAAATATTTTAAACTAAATTATAGATATTGTAACACTGGATTCATATACCAATTCTGCCACTTAATAGCTATGTAATATTGCCTATGAATATAATTTGATCCCTCGAGACCCAGTTTCCTAATTGAGGATAATACCCAGCAGAATGGTGAGAATTATATAATGGGTAGGAAAAAGCATTATAAACTCTAAAATAGTCTAGAAATTTTAGGCATTGTTATTGGATAATAATATCTCAAATAGAGGTTAGGTTCTTTTGAAGTCCTTTGAGGATTTATTCATGACAAGGAAGATTCGATGAGGTCCAATGTTCACCTATTATAAATATTACAGTTTTGATATTCTCTTTGTTTGTCTACAAAGACAGGGAAAAAAGCAAAATAAGTAATTATGAGGTCCCTTACCAGAAGATCAAAATAATTACCCTAGACTGGCCCTGGGGCCATAATCCTCACTAATACTATTACAGTGGAGGATTCTCATATGAGAGCAGACTTAATAGATCTAATAAGAATAACTAATATTTGGGGCGCTTGGGTGGCTCAGTAGGTTAAGCATCCTACTCTTGATTTTGGCTCAGGTCATGATCTCACAGTTAATGGGATCAAGCCCCACATCAGGCTCCACACTCAGATTCTCTCTCTCCCTCTGCCCCTCTCCCCCATTCACACACTCTCTCTATATAAAATTAAAAAACAAAACAAACTAATATTTATCCAGTGTTTACTATCTTCTAGGCAATGTGCTAAATATATTATCTTATTTAATCCCCATAATAACCAATAAAGTGGTTATTGTTTTAAAATAAGGAGGGGTGGGTGCGCCTGGGTGGCTCAGTTGGTTAAGCACCTGACTTCGTCTCAGGTCATGATCTCACCGCTCATGAGTTCGAGCCCTGTGTTGGACTCTGTGCTGAAAGCTCAGAGCCTGAGCCTGCTTCCAGTTCTGTCTCCCTCTCTCTTTGCCCCTCTCCCACTCATGCTCTGTCTCTTTCTCTCAAAAATAAATAAACGTTAAAAAAAATTTTTTTAATAAAATAAAGAGGGGTGCCTGGGTGACTCAGTCAGTTAAGCATCCAACTCTTGGTTTTCAGCTCAGGTCATGATCTCAAGGTTTGTGAGTTCAGGCCCTACACTGGGCTCTGTGCTGATGATGCAGGACCTACTAGTATGATCTCTAACTCTCTCTCTCTCTCTCTGCTCCCCCTGCTCCCTCACTCAAAAATAAACAAACTTCAAAATGAAGAAACTAAGTCTGGCTCAATCAGAAGAGCATGTGACTTCTTTTCTTCTTTCTTTCTTTCTTTCTTTCTTTCTTTCTCTCTTTCTTTCTTTCTTTCTCTTTTTCTTTCTCTCTTTCTTTTGGGGAGAGAGAGAGAGAGGAGAGAGAAAGAGAGAGAGAGAGAGAGAGAGAGAGAGAGAGAGAATCCCAAACAGGCTCCACACTATTAGCACGGAGCCCGATGAAGGGCTCAAACCCACGAACCATAAGATCATGACTTGAGCCAAAGTCAAGTCAGACACTTAACTGACTGAGCCACCCAGGTGTTTCTCTTTTCTTTTTTTTAAGTTTTTAAATTTATTTTGAGAGAGATAGAGACAGAGAGAGAGTGCAAACATGGCAGGGACAAAGGGAAAGAGAGAATCCTAAGCAGGCTCCATGTTCATCATGGAGCCAGACTCAGGGCCAGACTCAGGGCTCACCAACCCCGAGATCACGACCTGAACCAAAATCAAGAGTCAGATGCACTTAACCAACTGAGCCACCCAGTCACCCTAGAGCATGTGACTCTTGATTTCAGGGTCCTTGAGTTAGAGCCCCATGTTGGGTATAGAGATCAATTTAAAAAATAATAATAAAGAAAAAAAATAAAGAAAATGAGGAAACTAATGGAGCATCTGGCTAGCTCAGTTGGTAGAGCATGTGACTCTTGGTCGTAAGTTCAAGCTCCATGTTGGGTGTGGAGCATCCTTTAAAAAAAAAACAAAGTTGGGGGGGGTGCCTGGGTGACTCAGCCAGTGAAGTGTCTCATTTAGGCTCAGGTCATGATCTCGAGGTTTGTGGGTTTGAGCCCACATCAAGCTATCAGCTCAGAGCCTGGAACCTGCCTCAGATCCCATATCTCCCTCTCTCTCTGTCCCTCCGCCACTCACACACTGTCTCTTTCTGTCTCTCAAAAATGAATAAATGTTAATAAATAAGTAAATAAACAAATAAATAAATATTTTTTCAAATGAAGAAACTAAGGCTTAGAGAAATTAGGCAACTGACCAAGTGGTGATTCAAGGATTTGAGCTCAGGCAGTTGTTGTTGTTGTTGTTGTTCTTTTTTTTTAATGTTTATTTATTTTTGAGAGAGAGAGACAGAAAGAGTGCAAGCAGGGAAGGACAGAGAGAGAGGGAGACACAGAATCCGAAGCAGGCTCCAGGCTCTGAGCTGTCGGCACAGAGCCTGACATGGGGCTCAAACTCAGGAACCGAACTTAACAGACTGAGCCACCCAAGCAAGCAGTTGTTCTTAACCTATATTCTAAATACAACAGTTAATATGTAAATTTTATATCTATATTTAGATGTTTTGTATGACCATATATATAAATTTTCCCTGACATCCTGGACTTAAGAACAAGGAGGCAAACAAAATGCATGATGTTGCCTTCTTTTACTAAAAACAAACATATATTCATTCATTTATACATTCAGCTAGTTTTCCTGGGGAAATTCAAGAATATTAACTGTGCACTCTCTCTCTCTCTCTCTCTCAAAATAAATAAACTTTAAAAAATAACATTAGGGAATTCTGAACATAGATTTTGTATTCAATCATTACTGAATTATTAATTTTGTTAGGTGCAATAGTGGTAGTATAGTTTTGTAAAAGAAAACTTTTTTTTTAGAGATGCATGCTAATGAAGGTGGAAATGCCATTGATGAGATCTGGGGGTGATGGGGGGCTTCATGGGGTTCAGAGCTGGCGGCCAAGAAAGAATTCTTTTTTATTTTTTTTTTTTTAATTTTTTTTTCAACGTTTATTTCTTTTGGGGACAGAGAGAGACAGAGCATGAACGGGGGAGGGGCAGAGAGAGGGAGACACAGAATCGGAAACAGGCTCCGGGCTCCGAGCCATCAGCCCAGAGCCTGACGCGGGGCTCGAACTCACGGACCGCGAGATCGTGACCTGGCTGAAGTCGGACGCTCAACCGACTGCGCCACCCAGGCGCCCCATATTTTTTTTAACGTTTATTCATTTTTGAGACAGAGAGAGACAGAGCATGATTGGGGGAAGGTCAGAAAGAGAGGGAGACACAGAATCTGAAACAGGCTCCAGGCTCTGAGCTGTCCGCACAGAGCCCGACGCAGGGCTCCAACTCACGGACCGTGAGATCATGACCTGAGCCGAAGTCGGACGCCCAACTGACTGAGCCACCCAGGCGCCCCAAGAAAGAGTTCTTGAAGATGTCTTTGGTGTAAAAAGGTGATTTTTAAAAGAAATTTTTCCTCTTCAATGTTTATTTTTGAGAGAGACAAATAGAGTGCAAGGAAGGCAGGCAGAAAGAGACAGAGACACAGAATCCGAAGCAGGCTCCAGGTTGGGAGTTATCAACACAGAGCCCGATTCGGGGATCAAACCCACAAACCATGAGATCATGACATGAACCGAAGTTGGACACTCAACTGACTGAGCCACCCAGGCACCCCTCTCCGAGGTTACTTTTATTCATTCCTTTAGGATTTTTGGTCCTGAATATCTCTCCAGGGACAACTATCGAAATTTTTGGTGATTTCAATACCTTCATTTTAAGTTCCTTGACCTCTTCTCCTCCAATGATATTGTTCTTCATCATATCTGAGACACTCATTTCAAAGGCCATACTTTTGACCTTGTCATCACCAATAAATACAACTTGTCCATAATTTCATTTTATTGCAAACTTTTTTGGCCACATACTTTAAGATATGTAATTTTATTAATTTAGTAGTCTCCACATCCAACATGGGGCTCAAACTCCTGACCCTGCAATCAAGAGTCACATGCTCTAATATCTGAGCCAGGCAGATGCTCCAAAGATGTGTAACTTTAATATACATTAAATAATTTGGAGATGATTATTACTTACATCTGTCTTAAAGATTTTATTCTTTAAAAAAAGTTTTGTTTAATGTTTATGTATTCTTGAGAGAGAGAGAGACATGCAACAGAGCATGAACGCAGAATCCAAAGCAGGCTTCAGGCTCTGAGCTGTCAGCACGGAGCCTGACATGGGGCTCAAACTCACAAATGGTGAGATCATGACCCGAGCCGAAGTTGGACACCCGACCGACTAAGCCAGCCAGGCACTCTTCTTTTCTTTTCTTTTTAAAAATTTTTCTTTATTTTTGAGAGACAGAACACAAGAAGGGGAGGTGCAGAGAGAGAGAGAGGGAGACAGAATCCGAAGCAGGTTCCAGGCTCTGAGCTGTCAGCACAGAGTCCGATGCGGGGCTTGAACCCACAAACCATGAAATCATGACTTAAGCCGAAGTCGGACACTTAACTGACTGAGCCACCCAGGGGCCCCAAAAAGGTTATTTTATTGAAGCACTGGGACAGGACCTATGGGCAGAAAAAGTTGCACTGGGGTTTTGAGGGGCAACTGGTTATACACCATGGACTTGGGGGAGGTAAAGTCCAAAGGGAAGTTTCCAAGGAGACTTTCATATGCTAAAGACACAGACTACTGGAGGCCTAGCTATTTGTCAAGCTAAGGTTGTTTTTCCCTCTAGCAAAGCATTAACATTAAGACAGTAGGGAGTTCCTAGAGAAATATTTTACTCTGCCTGCCTCAAGTATCTGTCAATGGACTGCAGGTTATAAGAAAATTTAATTTTACCTGCCATTTCCTTCTTGCTTTTGTTCCCCATATCACTATGGAGGGGTGATGTTGGGGCCCCAGGAAACTGAGTCTACAGGTTTCCGGAGATTAGGTTATTGATAAGGTTGCCTTTTTCTTGTAATTTACTAAAATATTTGTAAACTGATGGAGACTCATGTCCTGTATGACTGTGATCTCTATTGGTTAACCATTTGTCTTCTTTTCTTTGCTTTGTTTTTGAGCAGCTAGAAGTGCCTGAGGAATATCACATACATCCCACTTTGGGTCGGGGGTGGTGGAGGTAGGGGGCAGCAGTATGTGCTAGCTTGTACTTTGTCCTCAGCCTTCGTTATGCTACCTTGTCAACATGACATCTGTAATTTTCATTAAAGTTGTTCAGCAAATAAACAAATATGGCCAAATATTAATTGTTGACTCTGGAAAGGAATATAGGTATTCATTGTACTAATATTTCTACCTTATGTGTGAAAATTTTCGTATTAAGGATAAATATATAACAATTCTTACACATGAAAAAATCAAGAAAGTAATCTCACACATTTTCCTATGCCTACTTTTTTTTTTAATTTTTTTTTAATGTTTATTTATTTTTGAGACAGAGAGAGACAGAGCATGAACGGGGGAGGGTCACAGAGAGAGGGAGACACAGAATCTGGAACAGGCTCCAGGCTCTGAGCTGTCAGCACAGAGCCCGACACGAGGCTCGAACCCACGGACCGCGAGATCGTGACCTGAGCCGAAGTCGGACGCCTAACCGACCAAGCCACCCAGGTGCCCCTCCTATGCCTACTTTAACTCCCTCACAGAAGTGAGAATCCATTTCTCAAAAAGAACCTTTTAAATCTACCTACTTCAATCACCATTTCTCCCCTTCACCCTCTGTCTTTGGAAACAAAGTTGATGGCCCTCCTGTTTTGTTTTGTTTATTTATTTTGAGAAAGAGAGAGGGAGCATAAGGAGGGGAGAGGTAGAGAGAGAGGGAAAGAGAGAGAATCCCACGCTGACAGCGTGGAGCCTAATGCAGGGTTGGAACCCATGAACCATGAGATCATGACCTGAGCCAAAACTAAGAGTTGGTCAGACATTTAACCGACTGAGCCACCCTGGCACCCCTATTTTTTTAATTTAAAAAAATGGGGGGGTGGCACTCGGGTGTCTCATCGATTAAGTGTCCAACTTTGGCTCAGGTCATGATGTCACAGCTCCTGAGTTCAAGCCCCATATCAGGCTATCTACTGTCAGCACGGAGCCATGCTTTGGATCCTCTGTCTGCACCCCCTGCCCCCAGCCCCTCCCGTGCTCGCTTGCTCCCTCTAAAACAAAATAAAATAAATAAAAATTATTTTTCAAAAATTTTTTAATGTTTATGAGAGAGGGAGACAAAGAATCAGAAGCAGTCAAAAAAAAGCACTGTCAGCAGGAGCTCAACCTTTAACCATGAGATCATTACCTGAGTTGAAGTCCAATGCTCAACTGATTGAGCCACCCAAGCACCCTGATGTTTCTCCTTTGTATTTAAAGATCACCTTTAGGCTTTTCTTTCAGCCTCCTTTCCTCTATTTCATAAGAAGCAACTCTCAATTTCTCTTTCTCCCTGTAGTAATTGTGGGTAGGGAGGGGAGGAAGAGAGGGATTTTGTGCCTTGATTTTGTCAAGTTGGCACTGTCTACTCAATGCTTAAAATTTTTTTAAAGTTTATTTATGTTGAGAGAGGGAGAGCAAGCAAGAGCAGGTGAGGGGCAGAGAGAAAGGGAGAGAAAATCCCAAGCAGGCTCCACACTCAGCACAGAGCCAGAGGACAGGCTTGATCTTATTGATGAGGGACCATAAGGCAGCCTGAGGGCAAAGTATGAGCTAACAACCTCCCCACTGCACCCCAGGTGGGATAAGTGTGATATTACTTGGAGACTTCTGGCTACCCAAAAACAGGAAAGGACAAAAAAAAAAAAAAAAAAAAAAAAAAGGTTAAACTGGTAAGAGTCTCCACCAGTTTACAAGAAAAAAGCAATCCCATCAATGGTCTAAAGTCCAGGAACTTCCAACTGTCTTAATGTTAAGGCTTTGCTAGAGGGAAAAATAACCTTAGCTTGACAATAGCTAGGCTTCCAGTAATCTGTGAGCCTTTAGAATGTGAAAATCCCTTTAGGAACTCCTTGAAGTTATCTCCCCTTACTCCATAAAATGGTCACCCCCCCCCCCCCACACACACACACATACACTTATAGTGCAGCTCTTTCTGCTCATGGGTCCTGTCCCTGTACTTTAATAAAATCACCTTTTTGCACCAAAGGCGTCTTCAAGAATTCTTTCTTGGCCATCAGCTCTGAACCTCACAAACCCCTCCATCACCACAAAACCTCATCACCATGACCCTGGTATCATGACCTGAGCTGAAGTCGAGAGTCTGCTCATCACCCAGGCACACCTATGCTAGTTGTGGATGTAGAGTTGGATAATAAAAACCCAAATCAGACACATACATTACTTTACTGTTTCAAGCTCTTTTGTAGATATCACAAAAACAGTCATCTCTTTAACAGAAGACATCTCCCAAGGATGTGACTGGCCATTCTATCTAAATGTTTCTGGCCCATCATACTGCAGTTAAGTAGCCTTTGTTGCATAACAAAGCACCAGAAAGTAGCTTTAAACAACAATTTATTCTTACTATTTTGTGTGTTGGCTGGCCACAGCTGTGTGGTTTTTGTGCTTCATGTGATATCATCTGGGTTCACTCATGGGACAGTCATCTAGAGGCTCCACTAAGTCTGAGTGTCCCAAGGTAGCCTCACACATTGGTCAGTAGATGCCTGCTGTACAGTAGAATAGCTGGACTTCTCTACAAGGCTCCAAGAAAGTGAAAAGTAAAAGCTACCAAGTCTCTTGATCCTGATTCTCAAACTATCACAGCTTTATTT
Source organism: Lynx canadensis (assembly GCF_007474595.2). Classification (NCBI taxonomy): domain Eukaryota; kingdom Metazoa; phylum Chordata; class Mammalia; order Carnivora; family Felidae; genus Lynx; species Lynx canadensis. Next base: position 82,612,244 of record NC_044309.1, on the reverse strand, counting down.
GCACCACATTCTCATGGTTAAAGCAAGTAGCAAGGCCAGTCCAGATTCAAGGGGTGGTGAAATAAATGCCACCTCTTGATAGAAAGACCAGCATGCATATACAGGAATGAAAGGAACTATATTGGTCATCATCTTTGCAGACAATCTATCACATACTAAAAACAGCTGAGGAGGGGCAGAAAGAGCAGGGGAGAATCTCAAGCAGGCTCTGTGCTGTAAGTGTGGAGCCCTACGCAGCACTCTGATCTCAGGAACCAAAATCAAGAGTTGGGCGCTTAACTGACTGAACTACCCGGGAACCCCCTGCCATGTCATTTTTTAAAAGTTTATTTATTTATTTTGAGAAAGAGAGAGAGGGAGAGAGAGAATCCCAAGCAGGTTCTGCTCTGTCAGCACAGAAGCTAACGCAGGGCTCTTTTTCACGAACCTGAGATCATGACCTGAGTCGAGATCAAGAGTCTGACACTCATCCATATTTCAGGCATGATTTCAGGTGCCCCAAACATGAAAATTTTGATCCACAGGTTTTTGATTTCTGAATTGAGCACAATGATTCCTGACCTCTGTCCTGAGAGCTGCCTGTGCAGCCCCACCAATTAATTGATCCAGTTCTTAGAAATCAACATGTCAGATTTTTTCCACTTTTCCATTTTGGTATAATTTTGGTTTAAAGAGGAAGCCACTGCCTAGATCCAGTTGGCAGCCTTGAGTGTGAAAGTGGAAGCTCCCAGGGGACACAAATTAAGGATGAAAGTTGCTAGCTGCGCTTGGCCAACGGTATGATGGATAGTTGTGTCAGGGAACAAAGAAACTTCATCTTTTGTTATTTTAAATAAAGACAGGGACAATGGTTAGCAATTCACAATAGTTTGTGTCTCCAGCAATAACAGTCACTTGGGACCTAATAATAAAAACTCTTGACTTCCCCACTGAGCATTTCTGGTTATTTTTATATTGCTCAAGTAGTTCAGGAAAGCCTCCACCAAAATTGCAAGGAGAAACCACAATGCTGGGAAATGATCCATTAAAATGGGGATTTACTTTAATTGGGTACAACTCCTGTTTCTCTACCCAGGAGATACCCTAGCCAGACCGGGCAATCATTTTTACCCTTCATTAAAAAAAAAAAAAAAAAAAAATCTTTCTTTGATCCCACTCTCATCCCAAAGAGTGAGAAGAATATCGAATACTGAATACCTAGGCACACCCATGCTGTCACAGGTATCTGCAGGATAGGGGACCTTTAGAAAGCCATAAAAGTAGGACCTAGAAATGAAGTAGCTGGGATTCATGCAAGCCTCTGCCCCTAATTATCTCCAAAGCTCTTCTTTCTGCTATGCCTTCTCTTCTCTCTTGAAAACAAAAATATAATCAAATATTGAAGTTATAAAGTAATTCTTCCAACCTCCACTTCTGGGAGGGGCCATGAATACCACCCAGGAATTACAATATAGTCTGTATTAAAGCTACCACAGAAATGCAGGAAATTATTGATAGGATGTAATTTACAATGAATTTACATTCAACAGCTTAAAACAATACTTCCTGTCCTCTGCCGCTCCCATACACACCCATATTCTCTTACCTAGGCAAACAGAGATTAATTTTACCGTTAAGAAACTATGAGGAGGGGCACCTGGGTGGCTCAGTAAGTTGAGCATCAGACTCTTGATTTCCTCTCAGATCATGATCTCGTGGTTTGTGAGATTGAGCTCTGCATGGGGCTCTGTGCTGACAGCCCGGAGCCTGCTTGAGATTCTCTCTCCCTCCCTCTCTCTGCTCCTCACCCACTCACACACACTGTCTCTCAAAATAAGTAAAAACTTAAAAGACACTACGGGGGGCGCCTGGGTGGCGCAGTCGGTTAAGCGTCCGATTTCAGCCAGGTCACGATCTCGCGGTCCGGGAGTTCGAGCCCCGTGTCGGGCTCTGGGCTGATGGCTCAGAGCCTGGAGCCTGTTTCCGATTCTGTGTCTCCCTCTCTCTCTGCCCCTCCCCCGTTCATGCTCTGTCTCTCTCTGTCCCAAAAATAAAGAAATGTTGAAAAAAAAAAAAAAAGACACTACGGGGAGATAAGATTGCTAGAGTAGGAAAAACACAGGAGCTTTGGATCTTCACGTTTCTTGGAGGCTTCTGGGCTACTACAGAGAACCTTGGATAGGGCCCAGAGAAGAGGGACTAGGGACCTGAGTCCTTAGGATTTTCTCTAGAATTTAAGAAATGAGGTAAAGGTAGTTGAAGTTTTCTATATAGTCAACCCAGTTCATTGGGGTAGGAAAGGAAATCAGGATTTATTCTTTCAAAAATATTGTGCATTTATTTGACTTGTAGGTCCCTGCTGTTACATCTTTTCAGGAACCTTTGGATTATATACAACAGGCATGGGTGAGAGCACCCTCAAAACCTCAATAGTGTGCTGCTGGCATAGAGATATAAAGACAAATTTGTATCCCTGCCTCAAAGAATTCAAGGGTTTGTTGTTGTTGTTGTTGTTGTTGTTGGAGAAAGGCAGGTACATAAGACAAGTACATTAATAACAATAACTGGTAGTGTAAATTTTTAATTTGTAAATATACATATACATATATAGTTGATCCTTGTTATGCATAGATTCCACATCTGTGAATTTGTGATCATCCACAGACATGCAGCGAGCAGCAAAAAACCTGAGTTGCCTGATGTGCACATCCCGGTTGCTGAACATTTATCTTCTTGTTTCAACTCTCATGCTATAAACATGTTTTTGTGGTGTAGTGACACACTTTTTGCATTTTAAAAATATCACTGTATTTTTTATTTTTTTTTATTTTTTTTTCAACGTTTATTTATTTTTGGGACAGAGAGAGACAGAGCATGAACGGGGGAGGGGCAGAGAGAGAGGGAGACACAGAATCGGAAACAGGCTCCAGTCTCTAAGCCATCAGCCCAGAGCCTGACGCAGGACTCGAACTCACGGACCGCGAGATCGTGACCTGGCTGAAGTCGGACACTTAACCGACTGCGCCACCCAGGCGCCCCTATCACTGTATTTTTTAAATGTTTATTTATTAAGAGAGAGAAAGAGTCAACAGGGGAGGGGCAGAGAGGGAGGAGGAGAGAGAAAATCCCAAGCAGACTTCGTGCTGTCAGCCTAGAGCCCGAGGTGGGGCTCAATCTCACGAACCTGAAGCTTAACCAGCTGAGTCACCCACGCGTCCCTGTTGTCTTGTTTTTTAAGATGGAAAGACCTAGGGGCACCTAGGTGGCTCAGTTCTTTCAGTGTCCGACTTCAGCTCGGGTCATGATCTCACACTTCATGAGTTCAGGCCCTGTGTGGGGCTCTGTGCTGACAGCTCAGAGCTTAGAGCCTGCTTCAGATTCTGTGTCTCCCTCTCTCTCTGCTCCTTCCCTACTCACGGTCTCTGTCTCTCTCAAAAATAAACATCAAAAAATAAAAAATAAAAATAGCATCAGAATTGCTAACCCACAGTCCCATGAAAAACATGTTTCCTAACTATATCATAGTATTTATGTACAGTTATTTTTGTCTTTAACCTTGCAGTATCCAGACAAGATGCTGCTTTCCAAAGTTACTTAGGGTAGTTCTTTTCATCTTCACTATTTCAGTGTGCTTAATATAGTTAGGTTCACGTGTTACTGTATGCATCCCATTTTGAGTTCCCTCTGCTTTCTTATTGGTTTGAATCTTTTGTGAATGTAAAGCATGTGGAGCACTACTATGGTTCTATATAAAAAGTTATTCTTGAAGTATTAACCCTACTGTCATCCTCACCAGCTATTCTCATTCTCTTTTTACCCCTTTTCCAACCATCCTTGCAACCAATTTGGTAAGTTTCTGAGAATTGCACTTTTCCCCCACCTTCTCAAAAATGGTATAATATGTGAACCTGTCTGAAGTAGAGACTGTTAGCCACCTATCTCAACATTTCTTCATCTTCCTAAGTCACACTATCTCTGATTTTAGCCTGGCACTAATCACCTGGATTAAACACTCCCATTCTCCAAATCTCCTTTGCAGATGGATATGGTCACATGAGTTGTCAATGAGGTGAAAGTAGAAATATTATAACACTTTCGGCAGACTGATTTAAGAGTGCAAAAGCTAGGAAAATGTCTTGTTTTTTTCTCTTTTCCTTCAATCCTCCATCCTGCTGACTGGAACAGGAATGTGATGGCTGGAACTCCAACAGCTATCCTAGTGCATAAAGGAAGGGTCCTAGGGATAGAGGAGTGGGAAACTTTGGGGTGCCTGGGTGGCTCAGTTGGTTAAGTGTTCGACTTTGGCTCAGGTCATGATCTCATTGTTCATGAGTTCAAGCCCCCCATGGGTTCTGTGCTGACAGCTCAGAGCCTGGAGCCTGCTTCTGATTTTTTTTTTTTTTTTAATGTTTATTTATTTTTGACAGAGAGAAAGACAGAGCATGAGTGGGGGAGGGGCAGAGAGAGAGAGAGAGAGGGAGACACAGAATCCAAAACAGGCTCCAGGCTCTGAGCTGTCAGCACAGAGCCTGATGCGGGGCTCGAACTCACAGACTGTGAAATCATGACCTGAGCGGAAGTCGGATGCTCAACCGACTCAGCCACCCAGGCGCCCCTGGGATTAATTTTTCTTAACAAGGCCTGTCCTAATACTTCCAGTCAATATCGACCTCTCCTCCTTCTATGCTCCCATTACTTTTTGTACTTCCATTATAGCACTCAATAATCTTGACTTGTGTATTTTGCTTTCCCCAACAGGCAGTAGACTTCTTAAAAATCACAGTACTTGAGAGCTGGGATTTAACAACCCTCTTAAACGAGGTTTGAGATTTGAGCAGTGTCCAATGTCTATAGTTCCCCAACCCTGCCATGCACAGCATAGACCACCAAGTCCTTAATGCTACGAAGCCAGTATTTTCCAAAATGTCTTGACACTTAAACTTCCTTTGTATTCCAACTAGCAGTGCACTGATGTATTTGTCCCTTACTCCACTGTTAAGTGGCCTTCTAGAATAGGCAGTAAGTACTGTTTTCATTCTCTTGGTTACTATCCCTCATTACAGCCCAACCACGTTCAAGGGACAAAGCGGCAGTTCAAGAGATAATGGTTGAAAACAGATGGGTAACCTTCTCCCCCTAATGATGTGCCTGAAGACAAGGAGTGTCCTCATCTCATCTCCCCATTCCCACAAACTTCGACTCTCCACTGACAAAACCCCCGTCTCACCTATAGGCCTAATTATCTCAAAACAAGGGCAAATGCCCTCCCCAAACGACAAACGTTTCTCCTCAACCAAGACCTCAGATTTCCGCTGCCCCTGGATAAGAGTCTCCAACCCCTGGGGAAGCAGAGAAAAACGGCCAGGTGCACCCAGCTCTCGATTCTGAAGTTAGCCTTTTCCCGCAAATATCACGAGCACAGGCTTTTCATATCTTTTTTGCGAGAGAATGTTTCCTCAGTGGACTGGCTTACTCCCTCAAGAGTAACCAATCTGTTTCACTTTTCAAGTCTCCCGACTTGGCCTCCCTCCGCTTCGGCCTTCCTCCTGCTGTCAACACAGCCGTTTCTCCCGGAGATCGCCCAACGCGCACGGCCAGGCGGTTAGGGCGGCCAACGGTTTTCTAACGCGAGGGGGGAGCGCGGGAGGAGAGGCGGGAACCCGCCGGACCGAAGGGAGCAGACGCAGGGCGGGGCCAGAGCTAGGAAGGATCGCGAAGGAGCTGGGAGGCCCCGCCCTTTCCGTAGATATCTCTAGAAAACCGCGCAGGAGCCCGAAAACAAAGAGTGCGCACGCGCGGCGGCAGGGCCCGGGCATTTTGCTGCGTCACCAGCCGCCGCCCGGCCTCACCACCCCTCGCTCGCACGCACGCACGTTCATTTTCCGTCCTCGCGCCCCTTTTCCTACACTTTCCTCTTCTCCCCGATCGGAGGAGCCGCTCTCTCCGCGCGGTGCATTCTGGGGACCCAGGTCGAGCCCGCCGCCACCGTCGCCTGAGGGAAGCGAGAAGAGGCCGCGACCGGGAAGAAAACGCCGGAGTCGCCACCGGAGTAGAGTCGATTGCCCAGCAGCTGCCGCCGGAGAGGCCCGCCCACCCGTTCGCCCGTCCCCCCTGCCCCGTTCACGATGTGAGTGCGACACCCCGCCGAAGGAAGGTCGCCCCGGAGGGAGGCCGAGGCCGCGCAGGGGGCTGCCGGGAAGCCCCCCCCCCAACCCCCCGCTTTCGACCCCCTCGGCTTTCTCCCTTCTGTGGCGGCAGTCGTTCTTTCTTGTGGTGGGAGGTCCAGTATCCTTGTTCCGGTTACCGTTGGCGGGTGGAGGACATTTTTCCTCCAGATGTCCGCTTTTCCCACCTCGGAACGGTTCCTCGCCTTCCCCGCGCCGGAAATCCCACTTTTCCTCCTTTGCCAGTCCCGGTTACTCTAACTCCGTAACTTAGCCTTAGGCCTTACTCTTCTGTGAGTTTTCTGCCGTGCGGGCTTTCTGAAGGCGCGGGGCCTCTTGGATAGCCACTTCGCTTTTGGGGCAGTCTGGTTCTGCCCCTCGGTGATGTTGGGCCCAGGCCCTGGGCCAAGTGCACCTGTGGTGGGTGCTACCAGAAGGCTGGCGGTGCTCCCCGCAGAGCACCACGCGGCCTTCCGCCGTGAGCGACAGTACTGCTAGGCAACTGCGGGGAGGTCACACCGTCCCCACAACTTACTTTCCTTTCCGGGGTCGTGATTTCTTGGGTATGGACGTTTCCAGGCCTCCTAACTCCCAATCCCTTGAAAGGGGGGAAGCTTGCCAAAACTCACCCTTGTCCATGGCGCGAGGAGTTAGCATTGAGCAGGTCGTTCCGCACGTGTCGAGTGGAAAGATACTTGTGGACGTTTTCAGTGTTCTACATTAAACTTGAGGCGAGGTTGCATTATCCTATTTTAATTAAGATTGAAATAGGTATGTAGTTGCCTTTTTGTTGCCTTTAAGAGCTTACATTTATTTACGTTGAGGTGACAAGGATTTTTTTTTTTTAAGAATTTTAGTTTGATGATGGTAAAGAAAAACCTTAGTGATTTTTTTTTTTTAAACCTAATAAAATTTTTGGCACTCCCATTTTCAGGGCTTACATTCTTTTCAGGAAAAACTCTGTCTCTCCAGATGTGAGAACTATCGGTTTTATAGGATTTTATTTTATTTTATTTTATTTTATTTTTGGTACTAACTGCTCCCTGAAAGATACGTACAGAGAGTGATTGAAAGGTAACAAGTTTAATTCCTGTGAAAAGTAACGCACTTTCAAAGGGTTACTTAATGATACTGATGATGATTCTATTGGGTTAAAGGATACACTGCTGTTGGTTAATGATGGAGAGCAAGCCTCTGGAACACAGTATTACTATGTAAAGGGGACATCTAGAATTTTGGAAGGGTTGCCCCTCCCCATTGGTATTCAGTATAATATCTTAATCTATGTAAAGTAGCTTTCACTTTTCTCTGGAAAGGCTTTATTCCAAAAAATGTAGCAGGATTGTTAGTCTTAAGGTGCCTTTTATATTTTGAAACTCCCTGAGGAAATAAATGCTTAGGTAAGCTGCCAACTGTTAATAGACTAATGTAGCCAAACAAAATACGTTTTCACTAAGAAATATGTTTAAAATTATTTGAAATATACTTTTGGGAGGTCACATGAAATAGTTAAATAGAGACGTTAAGTAAATAAATTGAAACCTCAGATGGAAAGTGTAACAGTCAGTATTCCAAAAAGCAGTCTAAGTTACAAGAATGCTTTCAACCTGAGTGTTTTGAAGAGACCACATAAATCTCCTTTTAAAATAAATGCCATCTTGCAAATTTAGGAGATCTTGTTGAACTAATTGCATTCAACAAACTTACTGTTTTCAAGAGGAGTATTATGAATCTGTTATTTGAGTTAGAAAAACCCTTCAATGGGTCTTCCAGTCCTGGGAAGAACCTGGCTAATTGATAAGGATCCATTTGTTGATGTTTGATATAAACATTTAAAAATTTTTTTTTTAAGTTTATGTATTTGTTGAAGTAATTTCTACCCCCCAGCTTGGGGCCTGAACTCAACACCCTGAGATCAAGAGTCATTCATTCGCATGTTCTGAACATGATATAAACATTATTTTAGATGTGGAGAGAGACTTTTACGTCTGGATATTTTAAGAGTTTTAAGATCTGTTTTTTTTGTTTTTTTTTTTTCCCTCATTTGAATACTCTTTAGTAGTGATTGTCTAGGTACATTTTTTTCGATCAGGTTTTTAAGGTTTAGTCTAATAGTTTACATAAAAACTCAACCTGATTTTCGAGAAGGCTGAGATTTTAAGACCTCTCTCCTTCAAACTAGGGTGGGGGAGAAGGGAGGTGTGCTAGTTAATTGTTACTGCTTTTTTTTTTTTTTTTTAAGCTATTGCAGTTCTAATTCTAATTTGAACTCAGTAACCATAGATAGAAAGTAAAATGCTTTTTAAAGGAAAGGTTTTTGTTTCTATTTAAGTTTTTTGTTCTTTTTTAGTAATCTCTAACACCCAACGTGGGGCTCGAACTCAGGACTCGGATATCAAAGAGTCCCATGCTCCTCCAACAGAGCCAGCCAGGAGTCCCTGTTTTATTCAGTTTTGATCTATTTGAAGTCGTTCTTTCAGTGGTCTTATACTTGAATTAATAAATTGTCCAGAAACATATTGTGACTGTTTCTAACATTGGTTGAAATCTTGAATACTTTGCCATCATTCAACTTTATAGAATTGAGTCCTAAAAACAAAATCATTAGTCTTTCTTTAGCTTCCAACATAAATGGTAATAGTGAGCATATGCTGTATGGTTAATTTCTGTAGTTAAGGAAGAGTAACTGATGATGGTTTTTGTTCAGTGTTGATTTCTTAACCACTGTAACCTAGCAACTGGATTTTCTTTTTCTTTTTCTTTTTCTTTTTTTTTTTTCTGTGCTTAGTTAGACTTTAACTAGAAAGCAGTAGAAACTGGAAGGGATAAATCAGTGCAGACCAGTATGTACTGTTAATTAAGATTCCCATGTTTAATTGTATTTTCTGTTTTAAAATCTTGAAGCTATTATCATTTTGAGGTCTTAGGTGGTAGTGATTGTCACTTTTCAGGAAAAAATACTTTTGTGATATGAACTATTCAGAATTAGTCTCTAGCCCTTAAATTTTTACAATACTTTATCAGAGTTCTTAAATTGAAGATTGTTGCACCTAGTGTATTTTATTACAGAAATGCAATGTGTGTTGTAGTAAACTTTGTATTATTTACTCTGTAGATTGGCACTGATAGATTTTATTTATTTTTTTATATATATATATGAAATTTATTGACAAATTGGTTTCCATACAACACCCAGTGCTCATCCCAAAAGGTGCCCTCCTCAATACCCATCACCCACCCTCCCCTCCCTCCCACCCCCCATCAACCCTCAGTTTGTTCTCAGTTTTTAACAGTCTCTTATGCTTTGGCTCTCTCCCACTCTAACCTCTTTTTTTTTTTTTTTTCTTCCCCTCCCCCATGGGTTCCTGTTAAGTTTCTCAGGATCCACATAAGAGTGAAACCATATGGTATCTGTCTTTCTCTGTATGGCTTATTTCACTTAGCATTACACTCTCCAGTTCCATCCACGTTGCTACAAAAGGCCATATTTCATTTTTTCTCATTGCCACGTAGTATTCCATTGTGTATATATACCACAATTTCTTTATCCATTCATCAGTTGATGGACATTTAGGCTCTTTCCATAATTTGGCTATTGTTGAGAGTGCTGCTATGAACATTGGGGTACAAGTGCCCCTATGCATCAGTACTCCTGTATCCCTTGGATAAATTCCTAGCAGTGCTATTGCTGGGTCATAGGGTAGGTCTATTTTTAATTTTCTGAGGAACCTCCACACTGCTTTCCAGAGCGGCTGCACCATGGCACTGATAGATTTTAAATTGAGGTGACTTCTCTGCTTCACCAGGACACCTTTGAACTTCTGGTTTTTCAGGAAAATGCCAATTACTTTAATTTTTTTTTTAACGTTTATTTATTTTTGAGACAGAGAGACAGAGCATGAACGGGGGAGGGTCAGAGAGAGAGGGAGACACAGAATCTGAAACAGGCTCCAGGCTCTGAGTGGTCAGCACAGAGCCCGACGCGGGGATCGAACTCACGGACTGCAAGATCATGACCTGAGCCCAAGTCGGACGCTTAACCGACTGAGCCACCCAGGCGCCCCACCAATTACTTTAAATATTACCTTGAGCAGTAGTATGAACTCCTTCATATTGTAGTCCAAAGTCAAAATATGCTATTAGGGATTTTCTGTGCAGTAGTTAATCTTCACATGTTGTCATACTTTATTGCTATAAAGTGTTTTCTTTGGGCCCTTTCTAACTCAGCATTTTAATTATCTTTGTGTACTGAAAGGATCTAAGTCACAGACAGGTGTTCTTAAAATTTTTAATATGTATTAAGTTCCAGGATCTAGTTTTTCAAATACTAATTCACACAGTGCTAATTAGTATGAGGAACTGTCCCAAATAGGATTGGAACTCAGGATTTCTGACAGAAGCCTTATTTTTTCCACTTTACAAAAAGGGAGAATAATTTTCCAGGTGAAACTTTTAATTTCCAAAGAAATAACTATATCTCTGTAGTTTTGTTAATATCATCTAAATTGTTTGTTAAACCTGTGTCACTTCTTGACATATGGTTGTGGAGCCCCAAGGCTCTGAAATTTGTGACGGAGGCAGTGAGACATTGACCTTGTTTGAATTTTATTTGTATGAAGAAAAATTGTTGTGTTTGCTTTGAGGATGTTTAAAGTGATGTGTGCACAGAAGTAGGAATGTACGAAGGTTGGAGTTGGATGGAAGAAAGGCACTAAGTTTATCAGGGGAAATCCTGTCTTTAAGAACAGCTTTCTTTCATTTTTTTGTTTTAATTTTTTAAGTTATATATTTATTTTTATTTAAAAAAATTTTTTTAATGTTCATTTTTTGAGAGAGGGAGACAGAGCATGAGCCTGGGAGGGGCAGAGAGAGAGAGAGAGAGGGAGGGAGGGAGACACAGAATCTGAAGCAGGCTCCAGAGAGAGAGAGAGAGAGAGAGAAAGAGAGAGAGAATATGAATCTGAAGCAGGCTCCAGGCTCTGAGCTGTCAGCACAGAGCCCACGTGGGGCTCGAACTCAACCATGAGATCATGATCTGAGCCGAAGTCACTTAACTGACTGAGCCACCCAGGTACCCCAAGTTTATTTTTTATTTTGAGAGAATGCCCAGCGGGCTCCACACTGTTAGCACAGAGCACAACATGGGGTTCAAACTCCAGAACTGTGACATCATGATCTGAGCCAATGTCAATAGTTGGACTGAACCCACTGAGCCACCCCTCACTTTTTTGTTTTAGAGTAGGAATTACCAAATAAAGGAACTAGTATAGAGGTTTCACAAGTGTTCTTGGTTTGCCCCTTTTTTGTCTTAGTAGGGTGTGTGTGTGTGTTTATGGTGTTGCTGGCCAAAAGGAATAACAGTTCTGTTTATTAGGTAGCTAGGTCCAAACAACTTAAGTAATTTGCCTAACAGCCTAGTTAGTAGTCTTTCAAAAACTAATCCACGAAAGTTGAAATAAGTAGCTTCTTTTATAATCACCATTTAGTAATGGAATATGTATGTGTTTTGGGCATGTGTACCTTTCCCCCCCCCCCCCCATGTCTATTTTTGAGACAGCATGAGTGAGCGGGGCAGGGGCAGAAGGAGAGAGGGACAGAGGATTCAAAGCAGGCTTCATGCATTGACAGCAGCGAGCCTGATGTGGGGCTCGAACTTCCAGACCTTGAGATTATGCCTTGAGCTGAAGTCAGATGCTCAACTGATTGAGTCACTCATGTGCCCCGGCACTGCATAACTTATACCTTGAAGTCAGATTGGATACTTCCATTTCAATTTCAATTTCTGTTTCCCACTGCTTTTTTTTTGTAGCCCCCCCCCCCTTTATTAAATTATAGCAACCACCAGAAATAAAACTGTGCAAAGATGAAGGTTAATGGAGAGGGATGTAGTGCAGTCTACCTTGAAACTGAACCACTTGGTGTCTTGAATGAGATTGAGTATCACTAAATTTTTCTCAAACTTAAAAGATCTTTCAGCAGCCCTCTTAAGTTTCTCATGGTGCCCTGATGCACCTTGGCACATAATTTGGAAGCCACAGGAGTAGCATGTGTATTCAGATCACCTTTCCAGAAAGTTTTACGTGGTGGTACAACTGATGTACAGATGATCTGAAAGTATGAGAAGCAGATCTTGGGGTTTCTTTGAGGAAAGAATATGTGTGTAAGAGACTGGTTTTAGACATTTGTAGACAGGGCTTTTGAGGGAGGAAAAACTGCTCCGTCTATGAACCTGGAACTACTTTTTTCCCTTTGTATAACAGAATTTCATGTTTCCATATCATTCCTCACTTACTACAAAGTGAAAAAGATTTACCACTGTCTTGATTCCCTTTTGCAAATGATAGACTAGTTTAAGCTAAGTTTAAAACTTAGTTTTAGAAAATCAGTAATTCTGAATTTTATAACATCTTTTTATTGCTGACTTTTTTCTTGATTTTAATGTTTTCGTCTGTAATCTTTCTTGATATTTAAAGATACTTAGAGATGTATTAAAAAAATGAGTGAATCTAGTCTTTAAGAAACTTCCTATTTAATAGAAATGTTTACTCCTAAACCTAGAAGATATTTACTTGATTATTAAGCTCTAGTAAAAAGCTAGTTATTTGATTTCTGTTGTTTTATCTTAGAATTCAAAGTGATCTTTTAATTCAGACAAATAATCATGCTCCATTAACAAATTTATAAGGGGAAAAAAAGAATAAACTTGTAAGGAAACTGTCATTAATTAGTTAAGTACAGTTGATCCTTGAATAACACTGGTTTGAACTCTGTGGGTCCACTTAGGTAGATTTTTTTTTTACAATAAGTACAGTACTGTAAATGTATTTTTTTTTTAAGTTTATTTAGTTTGAGAGAGCACATGCAAGGGAGGGGCAGAGAGAGAATCCTAAGCAGGCTCTATGATGACAGTGCAGGGCTCAATCCCATGAACTGTGAGATCATGACCTGAGCTGAAATCAAGAGTCAGACACTTAACCCATTGAGCCACCCAGAAACCCCATAAATATAGATTTTATATATATATATATATATATATATATATATATACACACACACACACACACACATATATATTAATGTTTATTTTTGAGAGAGACAGAGTGTGAGCAGGGCAGGGGCAGAGAGAGAGAGGGAGACACAGAATCTGAAGCAGGCTCCAGGCTCTGAGCTGTCAGCACAGAGCCCGACGTGGGGCTCGAACTCACAGTCAATGAGATCATGACCTGAGCCGAAGTTGGCCACTTAACCAACTGAGCCACCCAGGCGCCCCGTTTTTTTAAAAAAGTTTTTTTAATGTTTATTATTTTTTTTTTAATGTTTATTTTGAGAGAGAGAGAGAGACAAGAGCATGAGTGGGGGAGGGGCAGAAAGAGAGGGAGACAGAGAATCTGAAGCAAGCTTCAGGCTCTGAGCTGTCAGCACAGAGCCTGACAGGGCTCAAACCCACGACTGTGAGATCATGACCTGAGTCGAAGTTGGACACTTAACTGAGCCACCCAGGTGCCCCTAATGTTTATTATTTTTGAGAGACAGAGCAAGCAGGGGAGGAGCAGATAGAGATCTTGTGATTTTTCTTAACATTGTTTTTTCTCTAGCTTCTTTGTAAGAATACAGTGTATAATATATATAACATGCAAAGTAAATGTTACTTGTGAGGGTCTGATCAACAGTAGCTAAGTTTTAGGGGTCATAAGTTCTTGGATTTTCAACTGTGTAGAGGGTCCCTACTCCTGTGTTGTTTTTTAAAGCTCAGCTGTACTGATAAACAGAAAATGTTATCTTTGTTTGTTTGCTTGGTTTTTGAGAACCTTGTCTTATGATATATTGCCTGTTTACACATTAATAAAGGCCACTAGTAACGGATCCGATCCCTTTACCCCCATATTTCTTAGGAGATTTTTGGACTAAATTTCATCTAACTCGAATGTAAGCTTTGTCTATTTTGCTCATTGCTCTGTCTCCAGAACAATTCCTAGCCCCATGATTAATACATATTTATTTATTGAATAACATTCAAACTCTAAATGTATTTTAGCTGTTAGACTTGTCTACATGAGGCCATTTTTTTAAGTTTCAAGGAAGCAGCTCATCTCCTGCACAAGTGGAGGAGGGGCAGAGGAGAGAATCCCAGGCAGCCTCTTTCTCTCAGACCCAGCCTTCACCATCAAACTCTTCATGTAGCACCCCTACAGGAGGTGCTTGATGGTGAGAGTTGAGCATAAAAGGGGTCTTTTACTAGTAGTCCTGTATTCTGCTCTGTCACATTTGAACCAAATTCAACTGTATCTGCTATAGATTAGAAAGTAGATCAGTGGTCAGTAGTTGAAAGATAAAGCTGATGAGAGCTACTTATAAATCAACTATCTGATTTTATATTCTGTTAATTGAGGCTTTGCTGTATTTTGGGAAACCTGGAAAAGAAGTACTACTAAATCAGTATATATTCTCCAAGTACATTTGACTTGTGAGTCCTTTATTTTGGGAATATTTATTTTGGGAATCGTTTATTGGTTATGTTTTGGATACACTATCTTAATTGTGGGTAATTGCCATTAGGTTCCCCTTTAACTGATTCTGTCCTACCTCCTCTCCAACAGTTTTTTAAAATAAGTTTATTTATTTTGAGGGGCAGGGAGAGAATCCGAAGCAGGCTCTGGGCTGACAGGCACCCCACTGTTTGATTGATTTCTTAATGAGACCATTAATTAAAGATAATACAGATTAAAAATATTTTTGCCTATTGGGGCTCCTGGGTGGCTCAGTTGGTTAAAGGGTACAACTTTGGCTCCAGTCATGATCTCATAGTTCATAAGTTTGAGCCCCACATTGGACTCTCTGCTTTTAGCACAGAGCCAACTTCAGATCCTCTGTCCCCTTCTCTTTGTGTCTTTCCCCTGTGCACACGCCCGTGCGCGTTTTCTCCCAAAAAATAATACATATTTGCCAATTTTATCTTAAAGGTTATTGTTAATTAGCATCTTTGTATCACATTTTTCAGTTCCTTAAATACCTTTACAGAAGTAGAACTTTTTAAAAAAAATTGTCGTTATTGCTATTTTCTCCAGTACGTTTGTCTATATGTTTTAACCAATTTTTTTTTTTTAATGTTTATTTTTTAGAGAGTGCAAGTGGGGTAGGGGCAGAGAGGAAGAGGATTCCAAGTGGGTTCAACACTGACAGCAGAGAGCCAGATGTGGGGCTGAAACTGGAACCTTGAGGAATGTCCCATATGTTGGGGAGGGGGTTGGTTTTGTTTTGTTTTAAGTAGGGGATTATTTACATAGCATATGCAGAAGTGAAAAAAGTTTTTACATCCATAGGTATTTACTATTAAGGTGAACTGACAGACTTGGACAGTGGTTACAAGTTTTGTCAATGTTAGTATAAGGCTAGAGATAAACCCAATATAATTAGTTTATGAGCTAGTGTTCAAGCTAAACCTGCTCCTCTTTTGGTTACTAGAAAAAAAGGGATGTGAGTTTCACAGAAGACGAGCAGGATTTCAAAATCAAGCTCTCTTCCAGTTGAGTGAATATATGTGTTTTTTACTGGTTTTAGGTTACGTGTAGGGTCCCCTCTTGTATTTTTTTTTTTTTTAATTTTTTTTTCAACGTTTATTTATTTTTGGGACAGAGAGAGACAGAGCATGAACGGGGGAGGGGCAGAGAGAGAGGGAGACACAGAATCGGAAACAGGCTCCAGGCTCTGAGCCATCAGCCCAGAGCCTGACGCGGGGCTCGAACTCCCAGACCGCGAGATCGTGACCTGGCTGAAGTCGGACGCTTAACCGACTGCGCCACCCAGGCGCCCCCCCCTCTTGTATTTTTGATAGTTGAAATCAGGATTACCTAGTAAATGCTAAGCTTTGCAGACCACAAATATCTCTGTCCTACATGCTTGTTTTTATAACTCTTTAAAAATATAAAAACCATTTTTGGCTTCTGTGCCAACCCCTGGTTTAAATGATCATTTAATTTTGTTATTTGGAAAATGATTGTATTAGCTTGCTAGAGCTGCCATAACAAAGTACCAGAAATGGGATGACTGGGCCTCTTCTCCTGCGTCTTCACAAGCTCTTTATTCTGTGTCCTAATCTTTTGTAAGGACACCAGTCATGTTAAATTTATGGCCCACCTTAAGATTTCATTTTAAAGATTCTCTTTCCAAACATATTACTCACATTCTGAATTCTTAATGTGAATTTGAGGAAAAGAAAAAGATCTCTGGTTCCAGTGTCTTCAGTATGAACAAATTAAAGAGTAGTGTACTACTTGGTTTTTTATACAGCCATTGTAATAACCATGTCACCATTAGTGTGCTTGTCTAGAGTTTATTGAAATACTATTTGTAAAATGTTTTGGGAAAAGAATCCTCCCGTTAACTAAGTATAACCCAATTTCAAAGTTAGACTGGGTTACACTTAAAAAGAAACTAGTCCCTGCTAGAATCATTTAATAACTTTTTTTTCTATGAAATTTATTGTCATTGGTTTCCATACAACACCCAGTGCTCATCCCAAAAGGTGCCCTCCTCAATACCCATCACCCACCCTCCCCTCCCTCCCACCCTCCATCAACCCTCAGTTCTCAGTTTTTTGAGTCTTTTAGGCTTTGGCTCTCTCCCTCTCTAACCTCTTTTTTTTTTTCTTCCACTCCCCCATGGACTTCTGTTAAGTTTCTCAGGATCCACATATGAGTGAAAACATATGGTATCTGTCTTTCTCTGTATGACTTATTTCACTTCCAGTTCCATCCATGTTGCTACAAAAGGCCATATTTCATTCTTTCTCATTGCCACATAGTATTCCATTGTGTATGTAAACCACAGTTTCTTTATCCATTCATCAGTTGATGGACATTTAGGCTCTTTCCATAATTTGGCTATTGTTGAGAGTGCTGCTATAAACATTGGGGTACAAGTGCCCCTATGCATCAGTACTCCTGTATCCCTTGGGTAAATTCCTAGCAGTGCTACTGCTGGGTCATTGGGAAGGTCTAACTTTTTTTTTTTTTTTAAGTATAATGAAGAGGGGTGCCTGGGTGGCTCAGTTGGTTAAGTGTCTGACTTTGGCTCAGGTCATGATCTCATGTTTCGTGAGTTCGAGCCCCACATTGGACTCTGTGCTGACAGCTCATAGCCTGGAGCCTGCTTCAGATTCTGTGGGTCCTTCTGTCTGCCTCTCCCCCAATCATGTTTTGTCTCTCTGTCTCAAAAAATTAATAAACCTTTAAAAAAAAAAAGCATAATGAATATAATCCCCATCTACCTGTCATCCAGATTAAGTGCTTAGTAGGCCTTTGCCCC
The DNA here is from genome assembly GCF_007474595.2 of Lynx canadensis. Lineage (NCBI taxonomy): Eukaryota > Metazoa > Chordata > Mammalia > Carnivora > Felidae > Lynx > Lynx canadensis. Next base: position 82,594,797 of record NC_044309.1, on the reverse strand, counting down.
ATTGCTTTATTTATCCTCTTTTCCTTTTCCTGGAGTCTTTTTTTTTCTTCTTTTCAAGTTTATTTTTGAGACAGCACCAGAGAACAGTGTGAGCAGGGGAGGGGCAAAAAGAGGAGGAGACTGAGAATCCCAGGCAGCCTCCACACTGCCAGTATGGAGCCAGACACAGATCCCATGACAGCGTGAGATCATTACCTGAGATCATGACACTTAATCGACTGAGCCATTGAGGCATCCCTCCTGAAGTCTTTTAAAGCAAACCCCATATACTTAAGTTTTCATCTTGAATGGACTCTCCCCCCCAGCCCCCCATAAAAACAATGCCTTTCATGCCTAAAAAAACTAACAATGATTTTCATATTCTCTAATATCTAATACCCTGTCTGTATTTAGGTGGTCACAGTTTCAGTAATCTCTTTTTATGTTTAGGTCGGGCCAGGGGTGGGGGGGTTGCAGACCAGGTGCATAAATTGGATATGTTTTGTTTAATGTTTGTTTATTTTTGAGAGAGTGAGTGCAACTTGGGGAGGGGCAGAGAGAGAATCCCAAGTAAGCCCCTCGCTGTCCTCGCAGAGCCCGATTTGGGGCTCCATCTCATGAACTGTGAGATCATGCATGACCTGAGCTGAAATCAAGAGTCATGCTTAACTGACTGAACAACTACTCAGGTGTCCCTCTACGTGTTTGATAACTCTTCGGTTTCTTTTAATCTAGAGCAGTCCCTTCTCTTCTTTATAGCATTGATTTAACAGTATTCTGGATTTCTCCCTTCCTCATTGTATCATTAAAAAAAAAATTTTTTTTCTCTTCTTATAGACTGGAATTAAGTTTTCTATGGAGTATATCATGTTGCATCAGATTAGGAGGTTGTAGGTCTGGTTGTCCCACTTTTAGTGATGCTGAATTTTTTATTAACTATTAATTGTAAATTCTTTATTAACTATTAATCTAATCTTTAAAAAAAATTTTTAATGTTTTTACTTTTCGAGACAGAGCATGTGTGGGGGAGGGGCAGAGAGAAGGAGACACAGAATCTAAAGCAGGCTCCAGGCTCTGAGCTGTCAGCACAGAGCCTGACGTGGGGCTTGAACTCAACGTGAGATCATGACCTGAACTGAAGTCAGACACTCAACCATCTAAGCCACCCAAGTGCCCCTAATCTAATCATTTTAATGGTTTCATCCGTTGATCATTGCCAAATCAGTTTAAAGGTTGCAAAATGGTGACACATGCCCCCCCCCCGCAACTGTATTCCATTCCAAAGCTGAAATTTTATAAAGAAGTTTACTTCTATGAACAGATCTATCTATCCAGTTACCATGAATAAAGTTTCATAAAGAGAAAGAAGGAAAAATGCCTAATTCTTTTTCTGTTAACAGCCAATTTGTAGAGAGTTGGATCTGTAGCATCTTCTGGTAACCTAGAATTCTCATTGGCCAATGCAGGGAGACCCTTATTATTGCCTCTGGTTCTGACCTCATAGTTTTGTTTTGCTCTCCCCCACCCCCCAAGAGCCCGCAAGCGAGTTGGGGAGGGGCAGAGAGAGAAACCTAAACACGTTCCGTGCTGTCAGCGTGGAGCCCAATTCAGGGCTCAATCCCATGAACTATGAGGTCATGACCTGAGCCAAAATCAAGAGTTGGATGCTCCGCTAACTGAACCACCCAGGTGCCCCATAACTGACCTCATAGTTTTTAATAGCTTCGTTTGCCCAAGATGTCCCAACCTCATCCCATCTTATGCCTGAGGTCAGTCATTTCTGTATAGGAAATCTGTTTCCTTTAGTTGGAAATAGTAGTTTGGCATTGTGGTGTTCATTGCTCTGGATGATTTTCATTAGCGCTTTTTAAACATACTGTATGGTCACTTCAGTTTGAAAATCTGAACTTAGGGATGCTTGGCTGGCTCAGTTGGTAGAGTGTGCGTGCAACTCTTGATCTCGGGTTGTAAGTTTGAGTCTCATGTTGGATGTAGAGATTATTTAATAAAATCTGTGAACCTAGTCATTTAAAATTTTATTAAGTTAGCAAATATTTTCAGTTAAAGACAGCATGTTGGGGCGCCTGGGTGGCTCAGTTGGTTGAGTGTCTGACTTCAGCTCATGTCATGATCTCATGGTTCATGAGTTCGAGCCCCACATTGGGCTCTCTGCTGTCCTTGCAGAGCCTGTTTCAGAACTCTGTCCCTCTCTCTCTCTGCCCCTTTCCTGCTCACACTCAAATGTGGTTAGCCCTATTGAGCATTGATTCATTTTTTAATTCCTTCATATTGTGAAATCAGTTATAGTTGTGTTTTAACTTGGAATGCAGTTGTTAAGAGTAAAGATGTAGGTGTTTTTTAAGTTTATTTATTTATTTTGAGAAAGAGCATGATCCCCTGTGAAAGTGGGAGAGGGGCAAGAGAGGGAGAAAGAATCCCCAGGCAGCTCCACACTGTCAGTGCAGAGCCTGATGTGGGACTCCTCTGATCATGACCTGAACTGAAGTCAGATGTTTAATCTACTGAGCCACTCACTTGCCCCTAAGGATGTAGTTTCTGTTTGAAATTATAATAAGCTGTTTCCAAATAATCCATCTTCTAATGGGAAAGAGAAATGTTACTTATATACCAAAATTTTGGAGGTTATGTAAATACTCAGTTAATGAATTCCAGCTTAACTTTGTCTAATTTTATCTCTTTGTAGGCAGCCTGCTTCTGCAAAATGGTACGATCGAAGGGACTACGTCTTCATTGAATTTTGTGTTGAAGACAGTAAAGATGTTAATGTAAATTTTGAAAAATCCAAACTTACATTCAGGTAAATTACCATTTTACATCATTGGGTAAGAAGCTTATTTCAGACAACCAAGTAACTTTGGCTTGCTTGTTTTGTTTTCACTGAAGTTATACTAATCTTTATCTCTTTGAAGAGGTTCATTTTTTTTTTTTTTTTTTTACACAGTTGTCTTGGAGGAAGCGATAATTTTAAACATTTAAATGAAATTGATCTTTTTCACTGTATTGATCCAAATGTAAGTAGTCTTAAGGCTTTAATTCCAGTTTAAATCATGAAGAAATGGACATACATCAAGTACTCTTTTTAGCAGTAACCAGTAATTGTTTTTCTTAACAGTTCAGAGGCTATCTAGAGATTTATATTTTCGCAATATTTCCCCTTTGAACTACTTTTCTGCAGCCCCCTTTTGTTCTTGCTGTCACTGTTCTTTAGGCTTGTCTTAGTCTAGTCTTTTAGAATTTTTAAACTATTCTGTGAATGTACCATATTTAGTCAAAAAATTTTTTTTACTTGATTTTTTTTAAGGCTTTATTTTATTCACTGTGTGCAGGGAGGGAAAATTTTTTTGCAATTTGGATAGCTAATGAAATGTTTAGTAAGCTAGGGGATGTTTCTTTGCCTTTAGAGAAAATGTAGAGAAAAAAATTAGAGTTGAGGAATGACAAGCTACTTTTCTATTCTGTAGCGATACTGGAGAGATAAGTGATGTGATAGTGCTTTTGTTTTTGTTTTTAGGATTCCAAGCATAAAAGAACGGACAGATCAATTTTATGTTGTTTACGAAAAGGCGAATCTGGCCAGTCATGGCCAAGGTTAACAAAAGAAAGGGCAAAGGTATGTTTCTTTTCTTGGGGGAGTTTAACATTTTTAAGTAATAAAAGACACATTTGTTTTCCATGAGGAATATTATGTTTTTATTTCATAGTTAAGTGTTATTAAAGTCTTGTATTCTTACAGGTTTTTTTCCTTGGTGTTTTTTAGTTTTAACTTAAAACCAAGTATGGTCAGAAGAAGGTCAGTCCCTAGATGCAGAACTTTTGCTGAATTCAAGAGGCAGATTTTGCCTAGAATCTAAAAGTTACATATCACAGAGGAGCATACTTGGTGCTACAAAAAAAAGTCCATTGTGCCTGAGAATAGTTCCTACCAATGAGTTTTGTTTTTGTTTCTAACGGTTAGGATTGTTTAACAATTGTGAAAGAAGCTTCGTGAAACTATCTTTGCTAGTACTGCATTTGACTTTTGATTTTGCTAGTCTGTTCTTTTGTGTGTGTGTGTGTGTGTGTTAGTTCCATGCCTCACTAATACGAACCCACAGTTCAAGCAATGAAGTCTTAAGGTACATACCAATAAGTGTAAGTTAAGCTAATCATAGGGTGATGTTTGTATTGATCTGTAGCTTAACTGGCTTAGTGTGGACTTCAATAATTGGAAAGACTGGGAGGATGATTCAGATGAAGACATGTCTAATTTTGATCGTTTCTCTGAGGTAAGTTCTTGTAAATGGCATTTTCCACCTCCCTCTCTGTACATTTCTGTGTGAATTTAATTTGGTTTTAAAGCCCCTAGTGGTATTTTAAGACCTGCATTATTTTACTTTCAAGGTCATTCTGCAGCAAAACCAAGTAAGATCTTAAAAATGGTCATTTAATCCTGAAGTTTAATATCGTATAATTTTTTTAAAAATTAGTGGTAAGTTCTAAAGTTGATGTATAAAGACAAAAAATAAACTGTACAATCCATGCAATATAGCTAGTTTCTATTCTAAACTGATTTTTTTTAGGAGCGTGGATTGGTTTGCATTTTGGAGCCATGTAATATGAATATAAACCTTTAAACACAAAAATGGTAGTGAGATGTGCATGATAAGTGGTGTGTAAAGATGTTTTAGTTAGCACAATCAAGGAAAGAATTTAAATACATATTGCCAAAGGCTAAAGGGGCAAAATCATTGATTTCCCTTTGGATAGAATAAACCTTGTGAAGTCAGGTTTTAATTGACTAGATTTTGTTATGTTTCTTTGAAAACTAAGAGCTAAAATAGGAGTAAATATCTAGTGTCATGTTTGCAACTACTTAACATCTTACATGGTTCTGGCACCTTGATTTCAAATTAAAGAGGAAAAAGAAGATGGGGCAATTCTTTTCAGCTGTGCTATTCCCATTTCTTACCTGTAGTAATTGGTGCCGCCATTTCGCCCAGCTGTGCATGTCACAGCTAACACTATTCTTTTACTGCCTGTTTCCAGTATAACATTAGCGGCCATCTTTTTTTTTTTTTTTTTTTAACCTCCTGAATAGCTCTTGAATGTATTTATTAGTTCGTCCTATTTCTGTTGCCATTGTATCTTCAACACCTAATACTGTATTTGGCACATTTTGAGCATTTTTCTTGCTCAAAGAAACTTAACCAAAGTGTTCAACAGTGCTATCAGACGTAGGGAGACTCTTTAATAGTTACTCATATTATTTAAGACTAGATTGCCCAGAACTTTTACACTGAGCAATTTGGTGATTAGGGATCTTTTAAAGGCACCTTTTAACTGTAAAGTGCAGGTAAGCATAGATTTTAGAAGTTTTAAATTTGGGTATAAAGTTGTATATGGTTATTGAATTTTTTAATTTTAGGAGATTTATAGGAAAGTTGTAGCTTGGGAAGATAAGTCCCTCCCCATCTGTTAATAGTTTAGTTTTGGGTTATATGTACTTTTTTAAATAATACACTGCTTACTTTATGATCAGAAACAACTAAATAGGAAATTAGTACTTCATGTAAGTATGTTGTTATTAGTCTCAATGTTTTGTATGTCTACAAGAGTACTTACATATGCAAGTGTATTTTCTCCATAGTATGTATCTTTTATTTCAAGAATCATGTTTCTTTTCTGTTTTTAACTTTTATTGCTGTTTAGTCTTTGGTTCAGTGTTCAGGTCTTTTATACAACCTAATCATCCTGAAGGACTTTATTTTAAATCATTTATTGGTTCTTCACAATATTTAAAACTGTAGTGAGAATACCATAATACACATGCCACTTAGCTTAAGATACAAAGCTTTAGAACTACAAATGAATCCCATTCTTTTCCTTAGGCACCAGAGGTAAGCACTATTTAGGATTTCGGTGTTTAATTTCTATATCATACATAAATAACTTTATGGATAAGTTTTAATAATTTCACTTTTCTTCAGTGAGAACTTAGTCTTAACTTCCCTACAAGTTGTCAAGATTTTATAATTTACTTTTTCCGGAAAGGAAGGTACTTAACATTTGTTTTGCTTTTTTTATTGGTGGAAATCTATGACAGACTTAAGGTTTATTCTGGAGCTTGCAACCTAATAATTAGGGCTTAATTTAACATCATTTTTAAAACTAATTTTTACACTTCAAATAGATGATGAACAACATGGGTGGTGATGAGGATGTAGATTTACCAGAAGTAGATGGAGCAGATGATGTAAGTCTATAAATTCTTTTCTCTGTTTACTTAAATAGTAAGAAACAATGTATTTATAGGTTGTTTTATATAGATTTAGGATTGCTTTTTTGCCACTTCTTGTTGGGTTGGTTTTTTTTTCCCCCCTCTCTCAGAAATACAGGGAAAAGCAGATTTTAAAATGTGCTAATTTTTCAAGGATAGGTACCTACCAGGAAACTGGTGTCCCATGGGCCATTCTTAAGGGACCAGATTTCAAGAGAATAATTGCATCGTATACCTTATTCAATTAAGAATTAATTTAGGGATTATTTTGACAGAGTTAAACAGGTTTTGCAGCAGAATTGGTCAGAAACTAGAGTAAATAGATGGACATTGTGAATCTGTAAGAAAGATAAACTGGATCACTCTTCTCAACATTCCGCTCTGGCATCCTGCTAACATCTTCAAGAAAGTTGTTGAGGGGCGCCTGGGTGGCGCAGTCGGTTGGGCGTCCGACTTCAGCCAGGTCACGATCTCGCGGTCCGTGAGTTCGAGCCCCGCGTCAGGCTCTGGGCTGATGGCTCAGAGCCTGGAGCCTGTTTCCGATTCTGTGTCTCCCTCTCTCTCTGCCCCTCCCCCGTTCATGCTCTGTCTCTCTCTGTCCCAATAAATAAACGTTGAAAAAAAAAAAAATTAAAAAAAAAAAAAAAAAAAAAAAAGAAAGTTGTTGAGTATAGTTTGAAAAATGTTTAGACAATTCAGCAGCTAGGTTTGGAGTTCTTTGTCTTCTATCAGTCCAGTGGTCTTCGCAGTGAGCTATTTCCCTGTTACACTGAATGCCAAGAGAGAAGTGAAATCCATTTTATACTAAAATTCAGTCTACCCGACAGGAAGGGATTTAAAGGGTGAGCACCAATTCCCACCAAAAGGCACACATCTTACAGGAAGATAGATCCTCAGCTGTACATCTGTTCATCTTCAGTGAACCTATTCTTAAGTCCAGTGATTAAATTCATAAGCTTGATATAACCACATATCTTTGCTACTTTAGTAAAAGTACAGTGCTTCAGCTTTTTAAGGCAAACTGTTCAGTTAGCAGAGGAATGTTTGATCAACTTGGTAACTTTCAAAATTCTTCTTCTGCAGGATTCACAAGACAGTGATGATGAAAGTAAGTATCTTTGTAAAAAGTATGTTTTACAGTGATATTTCACATCAAAGACAAAACTCTGAAAATAGAGACATTAACTTCTTTATAATTCTTGAGAGAAAAATTATTTTTTCATGGCCTATAATAGCCAAAGCAGAAATTTGAATGCTTTGAGATTTACATTTAGAAAAGGCAAAAAATAATAAAAAGACAATTCCCTAGGAAAGTATTAACTCTGTTGACTGCTTTTTTTTTTTTTTTAATAAGACTTTGAAGTTGATTGTTCCCTTGTACTTCATACTAATCTTTTTAAAATCTTTCAGAAATGCCAGATCTGGAGTAAGGAATGTTGTCATCACCGGATTTTGAGAAAGAAAAATAACTTCTCTGCAAGATTTCATAATTGAGAGAATTCCTGAGTTGATAGCTCTAAAGGCAGATGCTGTATTTGCCTCCTTTAACCCATTTTTCAACCTGTTTGTTTTTTTAAGGCTTCACTAAGGGTTGATATGTACCATTGTATGGGGCAGTTTTAAGTCAGCTAAGGCAATAACCTTATGCATGAACTTTTCCCAGACTTCCATGATGCTGTTGAGGTCCTAGACAATTGATACAGCAGTTGTGATAAATAAAAACATTTCACCTCAGTCTCCTTTACTTCATAACATAGATACTGACATGATAGGAAACTCTTGGCTTAGAAGAAAGAACTAAATTTTAGATTTTAGAACATGGACTCAAAAGTGGCTGATGAAACAAATTGGTTGATACCTTAAACTGGTAACTTGTTGTTCTTCTGGTATATCCTCCAGGATTATTCCACTAAAGTTTTATTTTTCAAAAAATTTACTTCACATTATTGTAAGTGATCACTTGTCAGTGTTCCAGATGTATCTTAGCTAAAACTAGTGAATGCCCTAACTTAGATGGTTTTGAAGCCTGTACATTTGGTATTGTTTGACCCTTAAACTTTTACATCTCTTAGCATGGAGGACGAAGAAAGGCTGTACATTGTTGCTTGAGAGTCTGTACATTTAGACCAAATTGTATTTGCACTGTCAGTATGGCAAATGAGTGAAAAAAATGTTAATACACTATTGGATTTTTTATTTCTTTTTTTGATTCAGCTTGTCCCAGGCTGAAAACCTCAATTTATGTTCATGACAGTGGGGATTTTTTTTTTTAATGTCTACCTACATTCTTTCTAATAAACTGTTGGAAGACTTTTTGGCTGTCCTTTTAAGTGTCTGGTTTACTGTAATTTCATGTATTACCATTTACTGGAATGGAGTTTTTATTTGAGGAAGAATTGGGAATATTCCTCTGTTTGGGAAAAAAAGAGGCTTGCTGTAATGTCGCAGGAAACCTTTTAAAAGTGGATCTGTAATAGCAAATTGTAGATGCACTTTGCAGCAGTTGGAAAAGAAAGTGTTGTGATTTGATTGAAATAAAACTAAATGTGTTGTCCTCCTGTAAATCTTTGAGCTTCTGCATTTGGCAGTTTTTATTCCCTCTAACTTCTGTGTATTTGTCATAGCATAGAAATGCTTCCTATATCAGTACTTTATGTCTTACATTAAGGACCTGTGTTACAGACAGTTTTAAGTGCTGGGGATACAAAGACAATCCTTCAGGTACTTGCTGTGCTCAGGGAGTCACAGGCTAGACAAGAGCACAAACAACAAAATCTTGATAAATGGGAAGTGTGCCATAATAGGTTTGCATGGGACATTATGGTGATTTAGAAGGGAAAACATTTTTTCCTTCCCCTGTTGAGTATATGACTTCGGAGTGATATTCACAACCATTTTCTTGAAATGGTACAGCTAGAAAAATCATCTACTTTCCAGGAGGTCTGGGCATAACACTTGAAATTCAACTCTATTTTATTATATTATAGAAGTATAACATGGGTTCTGGTCCTGTTAAGGGAATGCAGTTTTTATTATCTTTAAGAAGGTAGGCTCTATGCCCAGTGTGGAGCCCAACATGGGGCTTGAACTTGCAACCCTGAAGTTGAGTCAGATGCTTAACGGACTAAGCCAGGTAGGTACCTCTAGTCCTTTTAAATTATTGTTTTAAACTTGGTCGCATTTGTCTGGAGTATGCCAAAGGTATTAGTGTGATTGATAAGTAGAGTGTAGTTTTTAGCTTCAGGGGGAAATTTTTTTGAAGTTAAACCTTTCTATTTTTAGTGTAGTTCTCTTGCAAAACATTTTGTGTATCAGTTCTAGAAGTTAAAGATTCATTAAGGGTTCTGGTGGTTTTATTGCCAGCCATTGAGCTATAGAAATAAAGTATAGCTTGATGGGTTTCTGACTGTGTCCTGTCTCGTAAGATTTTCTAAATTTAATTAAATTTATTTTGTGTTCAAACACTTGAACCTATTCAAGTGTTTCATTAATCCCTTTTGCTCAGTCAGGTACCAAGCCTTACGGATGGCATCTGATCCCTCTAACTCCAGTATTTCTGGCTGAAAGGTGAATCAATAGGTCAAAACGTGAGAAATATTATCTCATCTGAATTGTAGTTAGTATTGCTTTAAAGAAAATTATTGGGGAGAGGATCACTTGAGTGAGTTTTTAAGTTTGGCATCTGTTCCCATAGTTTTTGTCCATTTTGACATGTGATAAAGGTGCTTATATTCAACTTTCTAAAAAAAAAAAAAAAGAATAATCCATTGATTTTTGAGAGAGCACAAGCAGGGGAGGGGTAGAGAGAGAGAGAGGGAGACTGAGAATCCAGAATCTGAAGCAGGCTCCAGGCTCTCAGCTGTCAGCACAGAGCCTGATGTGGGGCTCCAATTTGTGAACCATGAGATCATGACCTGAGCCAAAACCGGATGCTTAACTGAGCCACCTCAACTTTAAACTGTGAAGTTCCCTCCAAGGAAGGGAAGGAAGGCAATTAGTTGTTATAATTGCATGAAGGTTTTATCTACCAATTTAGTTTGGGCTAGTTTTAGTTTCTTCTGTTTGATGGGGATTTTTTTTTTCTTTTCATTAAAAAATTTTATTTATTTTTGAGAGTGTGTGAGTGGGGGAGGAACAGAGAGAGGGAGACAAAGAATCTGAAAGCAGGCTCCAGGCTCCAAGCTGTCAACAGAGTCTGATGCGGGGCTCGAACCCAAGAACCGTGAGATCATGACCTGAGCCATCCAGGTGACCCCCCCCCCCCGCCTTTTAAATATTTTTAGAGAGCACAAGTTGGGGAGAGGGGTAGAGGGAGAGAGAGAATCTTAAGCAGGCTCCACACTCAGCTTGAAGCGCAATGCAGGGCTTGATCGTACAGATAATGGGAGAGGCAGAGAAAGGGAGACAATCTGAACCAGCTTCCAGGCTCTCGGCTTCGAGCTATCGCAGAGCCCGACAGGGGGCTTGCATCCGTGAACAGTGTATGAGATCATAATCTGAGCGAAAGCTGAATACTCTACCAACTGAGCCACCACCCAAGCTCTCCTAGCAGTCTTCTAAAGTGGAAAATCATGTCACTTATAAGTTTTATTGTCCTGTCTGAATAATTTGTTAATGTGAAGAACCTATCCATAAGTGTAGCCCAAATATTTCAGCTTGAATCCAGTGACCTTCACTTCCATTGTCCGTCCAGCAACCTATTTCCATGGCTATATGTAGTAATGACCAAAGTTCAGGAGTGAGAGTACTATAAATATAAAGCTGCCTCCGCTACAAGTGTAACAGCTTTGTCCCTTAACCGCTGTTCTTTGTTCTCACAAGTAATAAGCCTCACAACTCTATAGAGTTGGATCCTTCTATTTCTCTGTGGTCATCTCAAACCCAGTGGTTCTCATACCAAAATCATGGGGCTTTGTGATAATGTGGATTCCTAGGTCCCAATGCTAGATAGGCATGTAGGCATGTAGGTCCATGTGGGGGCCAGGAATTTGCACTTTAACTGATACTTGAGGTCAGTGATTCTTGAGGTGTGATCCCTGGACTTAGCAGGAGTCTCCCTAAGAACTTGTTAGAAATATAAACAAATTCTGGGCCCCTAAACAGGTCTACTGAGTCAAACAGGATAGAGGCCAGTGATCTTTTTTATTTAAAAAAATTTTTTTTAACATTTATTCATTTTTCAGGGACAGAGTGTGAGTGGGGAGGGGCAGAGAGGGGGACACAGAATCTGAATCAGGCTCCAGGCTCTGAGCTGTCAGCACAGGGCCCAATGCAGGGCTCAAACTCACAAACCGTGAGATCCTGACCTGAGCTGAAGTCGGGCACTTAACCGACTGAGCCACCCAAGCGCCCCCAGTGATCTTTTTTAAGTCATCTAGGTGATATGTGCCAAAATTTGACAACTACTGTTTTTTGTTTGTTCAGTTTTAAAATATTTTAAAGAGTGTGAGCAGGGGAGGACAGAGAGAGGAAGATACAGAATCTGAAGCAGGCTCCAGGCTTCAAGCTGTCAGCACAGAGCCTAACATGGGGCTCAAACTTAAGAACTGTGAGATCATGACCTGAGCCAAAATCTGGCGCTTAACCAACTGAGCGATCCAGGTGCCCCCAGAATCTGCATTTTAGATCTAAAACTGGTTGTTGGGGAGACGGTGGTTCAGCTCAAGTCATGATTTTGCGGTTCGTGAGTTTGAGCCCCACATCGGGCTTACTGCTGTCAGCACAGAGCCCACTTTGAATCCTCTGTCCCCCTCTCTCTGCCCCTCCCCTGCTTGTGCTCTCACAAAAATAAACATTTAAAAAATAAAATACAGATTCTGAATCAGTTTATGCTGCAGGTATATCAGCTCTGTTCAGTGAGACTTACTGATGAAGGAAATATTCTATACGTTTATTGTCTGATAGAGTAGCTACTAGCCACATAGTTATAATCTGAAACGTGGCTAGTGTGACTGACAAACTGATTTTTTATTTAATTTTAACCTCACCCCATATGGTTATAGTGGATAGTGTAGTTTTGGTGATTCTGATGCTGGTGATAGCTGGCCCACTTGTTAAAACAATTCATTAATCAAATTCTAACCAAATGCTATGGGGAAATCCTTCCAAGCATGATGTAAAATGTAAAAGCTATAAAAGAAAAGTTAACAAATCTGACATTAAAATTAACACAGGGGGTGCCTGGGTGGCTCAGTCGGGTAAGCGTCCGACTTCAGCTCAGGTCATGATCTCGAGGTCTGTGAGTTCGAGCCCCGCATGCGGCTCTGTGCCGACAGCTCAGAGCCTGGAGCCTGTTTCAGATTCTGTGTCTCCCTCTCGCTGACCCTCCCCTGCTCATGCTCTGTCTCTATCTCAAAAATAAATGAAACGTTAAAAAAAATTAAAAAAAAATAACATAGGTTGGGGCACCTGGCTGGCTCGGTCGGTAGAGCATGTGACTCTTGATCTCAGGTTTGTAAGTTCGATCCCCACATTGGGTGTAGAGATTACTTAAAAATAAAATATTTAAGGGGCGCCTGGGTGGCGCAGTCGGTTAAGCGTCCGACTTCAGCCAGGTCACGATCTCGCGGTCCGGGAGTTCGAGCCCCGCGTCGGGCTCTGGGCTGATGGCTCGGAGCCTGGAGCCTGTTTCCGATTCTGTGTCTCCCTCTCTCCTTCAAAAATAAACATTAACAAAACATAAATTTAAGGGGTGCCTGGGTGGCTCAGTCGATTGAGCATCCAACTTCTGCCCAGGTCATGATCTTGCGTGAGCTTGAGCGCTGCATTAGCCCCGCATTCGGATCCTGTGTCTCCCTTTCTCTTTGTGCCCCTCCCCTGCTCGTGCTCTGTCTTGGTCTCTCAAAAATGAATAAGTGTTTAAAAAACATTTTTTTAAAACATAATTTAAGCCAACATTTCTAGGAATTTATGGAAGAAGTATTAGTGCACACTGTGTACAAGATTTATTTTTCATTCATTATTGCATGTAATAGCCACTTGAAACAATCCAAGTGACCATTAATGGGGTAAAATAAATTATTACATGTTCTTAGGGCATTATGTGCAGTCATAATCAATAAAATAGATGTATTGGGGCTTCTGGCTGGCTCAGTTGGTACAGCAAGTGATTCTTGATCTTGGGGTTGTGAGTTTGAGCCCCAAGTTGGGCATAAAGATTTACTTAAAATCTTTAAAATTTAAAGAAAAGAGTAAATGTACTGACACAAGGTTCTGCAAAACAAAGGTCGTAAAACTTAATTTTTCTGGGGGCACCTGGGCTAAGTCAGTAGAGCATGTGACTCTTGCTCTCAGGGTTGTAAGTTTGAGCCCCACGTTGGGTGTAGAGGTTACTGAAAAAGCGGCTCCTGGCTGTCTCAGTCAGAAGAGCTTGTGACTATTGATCTTGGGGTTGTTAGTTCAAGCCCCACATTGTGTATGGAGATTACTTAAAAATGAAATCTTTAAAAAAAAATTACTAAATAAAAATAAAAGTTTTCTGCAGTGTGCTTCCACTAAGGTTTAAAAAGATGCAAGGGTGGGGGGTGGTATATAAAGTTCTATGTGTAAGGAATTGGATCGAAAGTGAATGGGGTATATGCAAAACTTTTAGTAAGAAAGGGGAAGTGTGATTTTGGGGGTAATTGTACTGTTGAAAGGATTTATTTCCTGTGTATCAAGAATATGTTCATGTATTACTTGTGTAAAGAAAAAAACCAAAACTGGTGTTACAAGACAGCATTCAATTTCTGAGGTAGAACTTTTTTTTTTTTTTAATTTTGAGACAGAGACAGGGTGAGTGGGGGAGGGGCAGAGAGAGGGGGAAAGAGCCTGCTTGGGAGCAGGCTCCACACTGTCTGTGCAGAGCTCCATGCGGGGCTTGAAATAATAAACCATGAGATCATGAACTAAGCCGAAATCAAGAGTTGGTCACTTAACCAATGAGCCCCCCAGGCAACCCTCTGAGGTAGAACTTTTAAGGATTACATTTGGGAATGACTGAGGAGTTAAGATGCTTAAGTGAAATGTGAGTGTGAAATTAATTGGAATTCAGAGGTTAAAGAACTCTAGAAGCTAGAATATTGCATGGATTGTTTTCATGAATTTGAAATCATCCAAAATGATAATAAAAAATGTAGAGACAAAAACATCCTAGCCATTACAGGGTACTAGAAGAATGTGTAGCATGACCAAATAAAATTGGTAAGTTTTTCAGTCACACATTATGCAGTCATTTGGAATTAACTTCAGGTAAAAAGCCAGATTAGGTCTACGTGGTTCCTATTGTCTCATTATAAATAGTTTCTGTTTCAAGTAAAATATTACCTTGGGCTATCCGGGAATCAAGAAACATGATAAAGGACCAAAACATACCAGAACTCTAAACTAAATGACAATTTGTTCAGAAAGGTCCATCTCAATTCAAGCTAACCACGTTTACATTTATTTTAGACAGTATTTACAAATTTAGCAGCTTTTCTGATTTCAGAACAGGACCTAAAGTTGCTGAGGGCAAACACTGACAGCAAAAATAAGTTCACAAACTTCAGGGGTCCCTGGGTAGCTCAGTCCGTTAAGCGTCCAACTTTTGGGTTTCGGCTCAGGTCATGATCCCATGGTTCGTGAGATTGAGCCCCGAGTCAGGCTATGCGCTGACGTCACAGAGCCTGCTTGGGATTCTCTCCCTCACCCTCTCTTTCTGCCCCTCCCCTGCTTGTGTGTAAGTGCTCTTTCTCAAAATAAGTAAACATTAAAAAGTTCACAAGCTTGGGGCTGGGTGGTTCAGTCAGTTAAGCGTCTGACTTCCACTCAGATCAGGATCTCACGGTTCACAACTTCCAGCCCCACAATGGGCTCTGTGCTGACAGCTCAGAGCCTGGAGCCTGCTTCATTCAGATCTTGTGTCTCCCTCTCTCTCTGCCCCTCCCTCGCTTGCATTCTCTCTCTCTCTCTCTCTCTCTCTGTCTCTCTCTCAAAAATATATAAACATTAAAAAAAATTTTTTTTAAGTTCACAAACTTAAGCATAATGGAGAAACATCTCTTAGACATCTACCTTAGTAACATTGAAAGTTAGCATTGCAATGTGATTCAAAGATGTTTACTGATAACTCAAATATCCAAGAAAAAGTTAAATTACTTGATTATCTGCTAAGGGAACAAAGAAATATGTGACACATTTGAAAAAGCAATGAGCTTCAGTTATCTGGAAATTTATGAAAATCTAATACCTGAGTTTAGTGAAGTGTCAGGATAAATGTGTTTGATGATTAATAAAATTTTGGCCAAGACCAAAGTTGGTGATACAAAACCAAAGGATCTTAACACTAAGTCAATAGTAAGTTGTAATACTAGCTGACATAAATACAGTGTTAATTATGTGCCAGGTATTGTTTTAAATGCTGCCTTCATTAATAATCTTAAATCTCAGAACAAACCCTATGAGATTATTTCCATTTTATTATTGCTTTTAGAGATTAGAAAATTAATGCTCAGAGAATTTAACTTGCCCAATGACATCTATTAAGTAGCAAAAACAAGATTTTACCCTTGACAGTCTGGCTTCAGTGACAATACTCTAAGGAATATCCTAGCCTATCTATACAAACTTAAGCTCTAATAGTTGAGGGAGGCTAGTAAAATATATAGGATCTTATTAACTGGGATACTGTGCCCAGCCTAATGGAAAGCACACATGGGTCACAAATCAAAAATGTGGATTATGTCTTATGATGCAGCCCATTGAAATCTTTGACCCCACTTACCCAGGATATAAATCCCCAGTTTTCAAACCTAATTGGTTCTTTTCAGCCCTTATTTTACAGGATGTTTATGTGATTGGTGCTATTGACCACTTTCTCCTTAACATTGTCTTTCCTAATTCTTAACATGGTTTTGGTCCTCTGCTGCTTCCTTCGCTATTTTTCTCCACCTGCTCCATACATGTTGCTGTTTTCTTGGGTTCTTTCCCTTTTACTAGGCAAGATTACCCAAATTTTACATTCTCTTCCTGTTTTCTCCTTCAAATTCTTTAATAGCTCTACCTGCCAAACAGGAAAATTTTTCACTATCATTCAGAAAGATGAGAACTAATGGGAGTTGGTGGGGAAAATTCTGGGGAGGTAGCACCATTATGAACTCTATATAGCCAGGTTCTAATAGATTAAGGTCTCCAATCCCACCTCCAAACACAGAAAAGGATGCCCTGTTTCTGCTTTTCCATACTCCAGGAACACTTCCTCACACCTACCTCTGCCAGTCTCCATTCCATCCAAAGTACTGAGAGCTGACTCCTGTTAATCTCCTTACTATCCCTTCTCTTTTTTCCTTCACCTCTATCTAACCTTCCTCACCTGCAGTTAAAACAAAAGGAGCATACGGTTTCATGCAAACGTGTGCTTGGAATAGTCTTCCTACTTTATCCTAGGAATTTCTACTCGGTTTCACAACAGGTATATCCATCTCCTACTGTTAGAGGCAATTCCCCTACATCTCTAGGTGACCCATATTTATCCCCTCTTTCGTGCACCCACTTAACCCTGTACTAATCAGGACCCATCACATTTTACTGCATTGTTTTCTGTTTTTAAAAGGGAGGTCTTATCTTTTGTTTCCTCAGTGCCTAGCACACATCTGTTAAGTGACTGGGTTCCATTAATTTCTTTCATTGTACGGTTTAAAGTGATTTAGATTGTCGGGATTCGTGACATGCTGAACGGCCTGGAAGCTTCCAAGAGTACTACTGCAAAAGAAAAACCGAGTTCTGAGTCTGGAGAAGTCTCCGGACTTTTCCAAGGTCACCGTCAGTGGTGTTTCCCCAAGCTACTACTTCCCCAACCCCCGCCCCTGAGACTGTCAACCTACTTCAAAGTCCTATCTAAGGTGAGAGCCCAAGGACAGTCAAAAACAGCCCACGTGCTTCACAACAGGAACTCTGCCCCTTTCTTAAACGTAGTTCCGCCAAGTACTCTCTCCAATTGACATCGCTGTTGTCCAATTACATTTCGAGTCTCTGAGGGTTGCCCCTTACCAGACAATATCCAATGAAAAAGAAGGAATTCAGATTGGCACCAATTTTGGCCAATGGTTGAAAAGATCAGAGATTATTAACCTATAGGAGCAGCACTGAGAGTGATATTCAGCAAACTCATCCAATGGACTTGCTTACTGAAGAGTAGGCCTCTCCCCAACGGCGGGGGAGTTGGCGGCCCGGACCGCAGCAGCGCTCAGTCCCCACCCGAGCTCCGCCATGTTGGGTTTCGTGGGCCGTGTGGCCGCTACCTCGGCCTCCGGGGCCTTGCGGGGACTCAGCTCTTCAGCGCCGCTACCCCAAGCCCAGGTCTTACTGCGGGCCACCCCGGCGGTGCTCCAGCCTGGTAAGTGCCTTCCTCTAGGAGCTAGGGTTTTTTCTGCCGCCCCATGACCTTGAGCCGGGGGCAGATTTTCACTTGGGCCTAAAAGCTGTCTCTGGTGTTAGAAGGACGTCAGGGCCAGCGACCTGCCCTCTAATGGCGGGAGAACCAGAATAGGACGCCCACGGGAGCTTTCTTAGACCTAATTCGTCTCATTTTGGAAAAGGAGTTCTCTGTGACGGAAAAGTGCGGGCAGGTGCACTGACCTTCCTGTGAATGGGAGCACTGAGCTCTCGAATCATGGGGTTTTGTGCATGGGAAAATTGTGCAGACGCATTCTCGGTTGTTGCGCGGCCTTCCCTCCAGACTCGTCTTACTAGCAAGCGAGACGAGGCCGGTCATGGGCCGAATTTACCAGTTCTTGGGGGTTAAGACGGGGCTTCCGATTACCACTAACAGCCCTGACCCCGATTTCTTCCAATCTTTTTTGTTAGCTAGAGACTATGCCGCCCAAACATCTCCTTCGCCGAAGGCAGGCGCTGCCACCGGGCGCATCGTGGCAGTCATCGGTGCTGTGGTGGATGTCCAGTTTGATGAGGGACTACCACCCATCCTAAATGCCCTAGAAGTGCAAGGCAGGGACACCAGACTGGTTTTGGAGGTGGCTCAGCATTTGGGTAAGTAGAATTTGTTAGAAATAGTAAAGAGCTTGTTTAGTCCAAATATCCCCCACATCAGTCTTCCTTCTATGATGATTTTATCAAAATGACTTTCGTTCTTCTGAGTATGCTGAAGCCACATTTAGGTACTGAGAAGGAGTCTTGGTTGATTTAGGCCTTTCAGCCAGCTGAACTTCATCATATGAAGCCAACTTGTCCTTCTGTATAACCTGCAATGCCTTTAACAGGTGAGAGCACGGTAAGGACTATTGCCATGGATGGTACAGAAGGCTTGGTTAGGGGCCAGAAAGTCCTGGATTCTGGTGCACCAATCAAAATTCCTGTTGGTCCTGAGACCTTGGGCAGAATCATGAATGTCATTGGAGAACCTATTGATGAGAGAGGTCCCATCAAAACCAAGCAGTAAGTATGCCTCCTCCTGTATCTACATGCAAAGGAACTGCTTTTTCTGTAGGTTGTTTTGGGGGTTTTGTTTTGTTTTAAGTAAGCTCTACATCATACCTGGGGCTTGAACTCCAGAGCCACATGCTCAAGTAGACTGAGCCAGTCAGACACCCCTCTTGCAGTTTTGTACATTAAGACAACACCTAGTGTAGCAAAATTTTCCTGCAGAGAATACTTAAAATGCTGATACTGTTATTAAAACCACAAATGTAGTTTTTTCTGAGGAAAATTGAGAATGTAGAAGTTCTAATTTTAGAAAACTTGATTCTTAGGACTCAAATTGATTATTTAAGTGACTTTTAATACCAATGGCTTAGGTTGTGGAGTTTCCAGAAGTAGCAAGTCTTTGTATTTCCTAATGATATATGAAGAAGTGCTGTTAGGTTAGGGCTTATTAAAAAGAAAATCTTTATGATGGTTAGGAAATGGGGACAGGGACCTGGGTGGCTCAGTCAGTTAAGGGTCTGATCTAGCCTCAAATCATGATCTCACGGTTCATGGGAATGAGCTCTGTGTCGGGCTCTGCAAGGACAGTGTCGAGCCTGCTTGGGATTCTCTCCCTCTTTCTCTGCCCCTTCCCTGCTGGCTCTCTCTCGCTTGCTCGCTCTCAAAAATAAATAAACATAAAATTTTTTAAAAGGTCAGGAAATGGAATCATTGCTTCGTGAGATAATGGAATTCCCTTTATTGCAGAACATTAGGCTAGGTGCCACATGACAACTTGTCTGGAGTGTTATATAAGAAGTGAGAGGGGCACCTGGGTGGCTCAGTCGGTTGAGCGGCTGACTTCCGCTCAGGTCATGATCTCGCAGTCCGTGAGTTTGAGCCCCACATCAGGCTCTGCTGACAGCTCGGAGCCTGGAGCCTGTTTCAGATTCTGTGTCTCCTTCTCTCTGACCCTCCCCTATTCATGCTCTGTCTGTCTCTGTCTCAAAAATAAATAAACGTTAAAAAAAAAATAAGAGGTGAGACTATGAGTAAAGGGTTAGAATTGGGAGGAAACTTTCAACAGGATGAATAGACCCTGCTCCTCTTTTCCAACCTTTACAGATTTGCAGCTATTCATGCTGAGGCTCCTGAGTTCATGGAGATGAGTGTTGAGCAGGAAATTCTGGTTACTGGTATCAAGGTTGTGGATCTGCTGGCTCCCTATGCCAAGGGTGGCAAAATTGGTATGTTACTGGTGGTACATATTTTCCAAACCTAATGTGGGAAGAAAAAATCCTATCATGTAATGAATGGGTACTGAGATCTATCCCTCACTGATGAGTAGCTTCTGACTTTCGTTCTTCTGAGTTTGCTGAAGCCAGATGCCATTCCTGAGAAGGGAAAAGAGAAAAAAGGGTTTTTTTGTTTTTTGAAGTTTGCTTAATTGGGAACACAGCACTCAAATATTGCTTCTTTTCAACCTCTTCCAGGGCTGTTTGGTGGTGCTGGAGTTGGCAAGACTGTACTGATCATGGAGTTAATCAACAATGTGGCCAAAGCCCATGGTGGTTACTCTGTGTTTGCTGGTGTTGGTGAGAGGACCCGTGAAGGCAATGACTTATACCATGAAATGATTGAGTCTGGTGTTATCAACTTAAAAGATGCTACCTCCAAGGTAAGGAGTAAGCTGATTTGTGTTCACATAGTAGTTGTGCCAGGAAACCATTTTAGTTGACTGCAATGCTAGCTGAAACCCTGTGTTAGAGTTTCATTTTAGTGTCCTAGGACACTTTTTTTTTTTTAAACTTTTTTGTAATGTTTATTTTTGAGAGAGAGACAGTGTGAGCAGGGGAGGGGCAGAGAGAAAGGGAGACACAGAATCTGAAGCAGGCTCCAGGCTCTGAGCTGTCAGCAGAGCCCGACGCGGGGCTCGAACTCACAGACCGTGAGCTCATAACCTGAGCTGAGGTCAGAAACTTAACCCGACTGAGCCAACCCAGGCGACCCACAAAGGAAATTCTTGACAGTGTTTTCCCCCAACAATCTAATACATTAACACACATTTTCTTTTCTCTTTGATATCAGATTATATTTTAGACTTTGTTTTTAGTAGTCCCATCATTTGAAAGTTAATTTTGGGAAGCTGGAGGTAATTCAGATATCTCAAATAGCCCTATTTTGTGCCCTTCACTTAGTCTTATTTCCTATTTCAGGAATTTTGCTTCAATAACATAAGAAATCTTTGTGGTGTTTGAACCACGTCTCTAAAAGGGAAAAGAAATTTGCAAATCATAATGACACTTGCTGAGAAGGAGGGTTTTTTGGTAGTTTCTCTGGTTTGGGGACCTTGGGCATATGGCTTCCATATTCCTCTCCCAGGTTTTCTGATTGTGTATGATTACTTCAGGTAGCGCTAGTGTATGGTCAAATGAATGAACCACCTGGTGCTCGCGCCCGGGTAGCTCTGACTGGACTGACGGTTGCTGAATACTTCAGAGACCAAGAGGGTCAAGATGTACTGCTCTTTATCGATAACATCTTTCGTTTCACCCAGGCTGGCTCTGAGGTAAGAGAAGAAGGTTTGGGAGGATCTGTTTCATTTGACCTTTTTATGGAATGATGCAGATGAGGCTAAAGATGTAGACACCTAAAACCTGTGTTCTCATTCCCCCTTCTTTTATTTTTTTTTTTCCTATAGGTGTCTGCTCTATTGGGTAGAATCCCTTCTGCGGTGGGCTATCAGCCTACCCTGGCCACTGACATGGGTACCATGCAGGAAAGAATCACCACCACCAAGAAGGGATCTATTACCTCTGTGCAGGTAAGAAAAATGAAATGGATGAAGGTCTAATTTATGTAAAGTTAGATACAGAGAAATATAAAACGTAGTTACTTCTCTCTCGAGGTTTGTTTTTTATTTTTTTTAATGTTTATTTATTTTTGAGAGAGAGACAGCACGAGTGGGGGAGGGGCAGAGAGAAAGGGAAACACAGAATCTGAAGCAGGCTCCAGGCTCTGAGCTGTCAGCACAGATGCAGGGCTGGAACTCACAAACTGAGATCATGACCTAAGCCCAAGTCAGACGCTTAGCCAACTGAGCCACCCAGGTGTCCCTCAAGGTTTTTAACAAGGTTAATGAGCTCCCTGAAATAATGTGTAATATTCTATGGATTCATGTTAGAGACTAAAAAGTTAAGAAATGCTCCTTTAAGGTAGTTAAAGGCATGTATGTGAATGTAGATTACAGAGTGTAGTGGTTTCTAGCCTGAGGAGTCTGGAGATGCATGGAAACTGGACATTAATTATGCAGTGTATTTATGCACTGTACTTATGTGCTACGCTATGCATTTTCAGACATATATACGTAGATGGTGTAAACAGTAAAATTATCTAAAGGGTCTAAATTGTAGTAACTTTCAGTGAGGCATTGCAATCGTGCAAGGTTTTTTGTTTTTAACTAAAAGTGTGAGTATCACTATAATAGGGTTAAAAAATGTAGGATGAGGGGCGCCTGGGTGGCGCAGTCGGTTAAGCGTCCGACTTCAGCCAGGTCATGATCTCGCGGTCCGTGGGTTCGAGCCCCGCGTCAGGCTCTGGGCTGATGGCTCAGAGCCTGGAGCCTGTTTCCGATTCTGTGTCTCCCTCTCTCTCTGCCCCTCCCCCGTTCATGCTCTGTCTCTCTCTGTCCCAAAAATAAATAAACGTTGAAAAAAAAAATTAAAAAAAAAAAACGTAGGATGAAGAACAAAAGGAATGACAATGAAAATTTTTCATCACAGCTTGGAGGGACCAGATCATCTATAAGCTCACTCAGCAGGTATTAGGGATGGTAAGAAGTCTTTTTGGGGGTGGACTCTTAAATGCTAAGAAGTTGTAATGAAATAATGAGGAGAGGTCAGAAAGGCGGCGTGGCTTTTAAACAGAATTATTTGGCTTCCTGCTGCTCTTCATGGGTTCTTGACTCACTCTAGGCTATCTATGTGCCTGCTGATGACTTGACGGACCCTGCCCCTGCCACTACCTTTGCCCATTTGGATGCTACCACTGTGCTGTCCCGTGCTATTGCTGAGTTGGGCATCTATCCAGCTGTGGATCCTCTGGATTCCACTTCTCGAATTATGGATCCCAACATTGTTGGAAATGAGCATTATGATGTTGCCCGTGGGGTACAAAAGATCCTACAGGTGAGTACTGCAGGTGAGATCAGTGACTAGAAAGTCATATAGTGGGTATATGGGTACTATATTAAGACCAAAGCCTTCCTGGTGACTTGTGTGATTTGCTTTGGAGCAAAGAGGAGACCTGCAGTTTCTATTAAAGAGTATTAATGAGGGTCTCTTGGGTTTCCAGGTACTTAGATTTAGAATCCATTTTTTCCTAATGGCAGTAGACTAGAAGTGGGGAGAATAAGACACTGATCTTAGCTGAGGGCCCTCATGCTTCCAAGCGTGTAATTTCACCACTATTTAACTTGCAAAGTGAGGTAATGTGCTAAAATGCTTTGTACTAAGCTCAGTGTGAATACAAGGTGGTATTAACCCTGAGGTTTTTGTCCAAACTTAAAAGAATCAATATTTATTCAGGCCTCCTGTTTTCTCACAGGACTACAAATCTCTCCAGGACATCATTGCTATCCTGGGTATGGATGAACTTTCTGAGGAAGACAAGTTGACTGTGTCCCGTGCACGGAAAATACAGCGTTTCTTGTCTCAGCCATTCCAGGTTGCTGAGGTTTTCACAGGTCATATGGGGAAGCTGGTACCTCTGAAGGAGACCATCAAAGGTTTCCAGCAGATTTTGGCAGGTGAGACTGCCAGTATAAAGCTGAATATAAAATAGAGAAGCTGAAATCTCTTTAATGTTCACTGTGCTATGTTCCCATGCCAGCCATCATCAAGCAATGTATAAGCATGTTGTGCCTAAAGAATTTTTTTAGTTAAAAACTATTGTCTGTCAGTGTTCTTTGGAAATAGTCTACTTCTGAGAGTGAAACTTGTATCACTTGATTGTTGTCATCCAACACTCAACACTTAGTGCTTTCAGTCCTAGCTACTCTTCTGAGTGAATTACAGATCCTTGTTTTTATAAATTAGGAAAATTGAAGCACAGAAAAGTTTAAAATAACAGGTTCTGATACCATCCAGCCAAGGTAGAGAGCAAGAATTTGAACCCAGATTATGTGGCCAGGACCATTTATTCTTAATCCCTACTATATCGTCTTGTAAATTGGATTTAAGACAGAAGTTTGTTAAAAGATTTCTTGGATGACACAAATTTATCGTATTCTGACTGGTCGCCCCAAGTGGTGAAGTATTTATATACCACAAAAAGTTTATCTTTCCACTTCTCACCATTGAATTTTTTTTCCCATACAGGTGAATATGATCATCTCCCAGAACAGGCATTCTATATGGTGGGACCCATTGAGGAAGCTGTGGCAAAAGCTGATAAGCTGGCTGAAGAGCATTCGTGAGGAAATCCTTTTGGCAAACTAAGCGCTTGTCCTCTGTGCTGTACTTTTCCTTGCCCCTAATCCAAAAATCTGTTTGCTCCTTAGGCCACAATCAGAGCCTTGGTTGAAGACATTGTGTTCTGTCTGAAGAGTATTTAAGGTTTCCAATAAAATGTACACCTGTCAGAATTGGTCTGTTTTTCTTGGTCCTGACAACATAACCAACACTGAACATTAGAGTGGCTGTAAGAAACAGCACAAAGTAGACCACATATGTTTGAAATGGGGTCATCAAAAATGAAAAGCCATTGTCTTGATGGACAGCTGTGGGTCTTGTGAGGGGTTCCCTGTAGATGATGTGATCTCAATAGTAGGGCCTCAGCTTTGGCCTTTTTGTTATTTGTCAAAGCAAATTATTTGCTTCTTGAATATTCTATGTAGTTTATTCCTGCTGGTTAAAAAGCACGTATTTTTTATTTTTAGAAGAGTGGAAAAATGGGTCTGGAGGGGACTATTCTAAGACAAAGCAGGGGTTAATGAAGGAATCCAGTTTTTAGGAAATGAGTGTTCTGAAGGATTAATAAATATGCAAAGATTGAGTCAAAAGGGCCCCCCCTCTTTTACCTAGGCTTTTTTTTTTTTTTTTTGGCTTTGCTCCTTCCCCTCCCCCCATCCTCCTTTTTTCAGAAAGTTCCTGACTACTGCCTGCTGATTTATATTTTGGGCAAACATACAGTTGTATGATTGTTTCAGGCAGTGCATGGTGTAAAATAACTATGAGGCCTAATCCTGAGCTCTGCTGAGATCCTTTAGGAAAGTTAGGGAGATTGAATCTTAAAAGGAATGCCAATTTCCAGAGTTTGTGGGGGTGGGGTTGGGCTTCTGAAATACATAATGGAATTAGATAAACTACCCTTCATTTTAGCCACTAAAAGTGCAGGGTTAGGAGTACTCAAAAGTATCGTTTCACAGTGAAACAAGTGCAAGGTCAGATTTGGTGCCCCTTAAGTGTTCTTTTCTGAGCCAGGGCCCATCTCCTACTGCCCTCTGGTGGTAGGACTGGAAGCTGCAGGAACTCTGATCTCACCATTTTGAAATCCATAAAGGCCATTTGCTGGGATGTGGTTCTTTGCTAATGACTGTTTACAAACCAGCTGGGGCTTTTGTCCTGAGGAGGAGCCTGCGTCTATAGGCTCCACCCCTGAGGCATTCAAGTTGGGTCGAAGCAGGGCGGGGACAAACTGAGATCCCAATTCAGAGGCCCCTGGGGGCTGAAGGTTGAGGAGGGGCCTTGGGAAAGGTGCCAGGGGTGGAGTAGAGGCCTGTAAGTTTCCTCCCATCTGCCTATGACGTCCTTGGCACTAGTCTCTCTTGTGTCATGATCTGGACAGAAGGTGGAGCCCCTGAGCCGACTGTGCCTGGTCGTTTGCTCCCAGAAAAGCCTGGATTTGGGGAAATGCTGAGTTATAGGGGAGGGGGCATTTTCTCCAGGTTCTGACTCCAATGGGTAAGAAACTGGTGCAGAAAGGCCCCAGGATATGGGTCAGCTCTTTCTGCTTTGTTTTTCCATGTTACCCAGATGCAGACCTGGTAACTGTGATCCTTAAGGTCGTTTGTATCCCTCCATCCCCTCCCCCACACGTTTACGTGCCTCAGCATTCATCGAGAACCTTCTCCCTCTCACTAGCTGCAACTATTTATTTCCTTCCCCCTTTACCACTCTCTTCTACCACGCCTCTGGAGTGTCAACACAGATCTAACCTTCCTCCATATTTCTCCTGGTTCTGCCCTGTCCTCGCCTCCTCCTCCCTCTCCACCCAGAGAAAGCCCCGCCCTTCCCTCCTCCCTCCCCACCCCAGTCTGTCACACAGGGACATCACCCTACAGCAGTTCAGGCTGTGGTTCGCAGGAAGCATACATTGGCTTTTTGATTCGTGCTAGTTCCCAGCTCACAGTTTAGGAGGATCTAACACCAGCTTTCACGTGAAGGGGGAACCAAGGACAGTGAGGAGCTGGGTGGTCCCAGCCTTGGAGCCCTGCCAGCTGGACATGGGTAAGTATGAGGACCAGCCTGGGGGAAGGCCTGAAGGATGCCTACCTCCCTCCCTGGCTGACTCAGCAGGGGTGGGGCCTAACCTTTGCTCTTTTGGTGGGTGAAGGAGGGGAAACGGGACTATAGGGGCACAGGGCTCAGATAGTGAGGCTGCCGACCAAGGGATCATGAACATTGGCAAGCTCGGTTCCCAGGAAGAGCCTGAGACTGTGCACCTCAGGTCGGGGCTCTCCCCACCTCACTGTCTCCCCCACGCCCCCACACAGCCCCTTGCTCCTCCCCATTTAAGCTGCTGAAGATTCAAGTAATATTTTACAGTATTCACTGCTGGTCTCCCCCCCCACCGCAAAGTAAAGCTCACTTTTGTTTGCGTTGGAGAATTTTTAAGGTGCCTCTCTTCCCCTTATTTTCTCCCAGGCCTTTTAAGTCCCTGACTTCTCTCCTCCCCCACGGCGACCCACCACCAGGTGGGGGCTGCACTGAGCAGCTGCTTCCTGTTGCCCCAGAGGTTGCTGCAAGGGTGGTGGTGGTTGGGGGAAAACTGAAATAAAGCCGATTCTCACGGTCCCACAGCAGTCCCACTAGGGCTGCTAGTGGTGGCCCCCTAAGCTCCAGTCACTAACACTGAGTGAGAGAGTTGAAAGGCAGGATTGAGGTTGAAAGGCCTAGGAGGTCCTTGCCCTCGTGGCTTCCTGATTCCAGAAGCTTTTAAACGTGGGCAGTGCTGGGGGAAGGAGACTATGCCTTTCCACAGCTGTAGGAAATCGGGCCCTGTGGAGCTGAAACACAGAGAACCTGTTCACCTAGCAGGGCCTCTGTGTGTTACCCCCCAGCAGCCTCGGCCTTCCTTCTCCCGCACCCCCACTCCTCCTTGGCGTCCTTGGTACTCTCACTGCCTTCCCGGCCCTCCTTTGTGAAGAGATCTTTGCCGGAGTCCCGAGAGCGCGGGCGGAGCTCTCCCAAGTCCTCCAGTTTGGACCCACCACCATCCCCCACTTCACCATAGAAGTTTGTCTCTTCTTCCTGGGATCTCTTCTCTTCCTCCATCTGGGATCCTTCCTGGTTCTGGCCCCTAGGAGACGCCACCCGCTTCCCCCTCCCCCAGCGGATTCTTCGCGACTGCCTTACCCAAGCGGTTGTCCTTACCCCAGTAGTTCCTGCCCCTTTAAGTGCTACCCCCCCCCAACCCCCACACACCGCCGGCGGCCCAGGGCTGGGGGAGGAGGCGCCGCCGCCGCCACCCGGCTCGGGCCACCTGCGCCGCCGCCGCCGCCGCCCGCGGCCCGGCCCTGCTCCAGGTGAGGCCCGGCAACCCCATCCGATACCAGAGTCCCCGGGCAGGCCGCTCCTGCGGTCCCCTGCCCCGGGGATCCCCGCTGCCCGGGACTCAGGATCTGACCCTCCCCCTGCGGGAGCTGCCCTTCCTCTCTCCCCCGCACTATCTACTCGCCTATTTCTCCCCTGTCCTCTGCGACCGGAATCCGAAGCCGCCTCACGCTTCTCGGCCAACCTCTCCCGGGTACCCGTCCTGTTCTACACCCAGGATCTCCCCCCTCCCCCGCGCCTTCCTCGCCAGAAAAATCTCCCGCGGTCTGGGTTTCGCCTCCTCCCCTCTGGATCCAGAGCTTTCCCACGCCATCCTAACCTCCAATGGGAGGGGGAATAACCGCCACCCCAATTCCTCTTCCTTGTAGTAAGTGAAGGTTGGAGGGTTAGCCTAGGCTATAGGCACTTTCGGGCCCTGCTCCACTTAGACCTTCAAGTTCAACTAAGCCCCATCTAAAGCTTCTCTGTAGCTCTCACCCCACCCCACCCCTCCTGGAGTTTGGGGGTCCGACTTCACCCACCAACCAGTCTAGGTGGGAAAGGCCTTCTTGAACCTGGGGTGGGCTGATCCAGCTTAGGAACGCTCCTCCAGAGTCAGGGAATGGGGGGAGGGGGGGTGGCAGAGAGGGCACACCCAGAATCTTCTGATTATGGGCTTAAGGGGCTATTGGAAGATAGTGGGTGAGGGGCTGGAACTGAGCCTCTAAAGGTGTTGGGAGAGGCGTGGGAAGGTTAGCCTTCTCTGCTCAGATGCAAAAGTCCCCCACCCTAAGGAAGTTCAGACTTTCTCCATCCTCTTCTAAGACCACCATGGAGAAGCTCATTGGGGAGTTCCAAACAGGTATGTGGGTGAATCTGAGGGCGTACATACCAACTTGCAGAGAAGAGGAGGAGGGCTTATGGTCCTTTTGATGGGTTATAAGAGAATCTAGCCTCCCCAAAATATAGAGGGGGAGGAGACTGTTTTGCACTAACCTGAAGAGGGAGGGGAGCAAGTTGGAATGGTTATTGGGTTGGGGGCTTTCTCTCTACTAGACCATATTAACACTATAAACTATTCAGCCAGGAAGGGCAAGGGAAATCTTTAATAATTACGTCACCTCTATTGGGGAATTCCCCCGCTCCAAGTCCAGCAGTGCCCCTAGCTCTGCCCCTTCTTGTGCTTTCATCCTTCCCCCACTGTTCCCCACTCCAGGATGAGGGGACAGGGTGTCTGGATTTGCTTCAGACTTTGAGTCCTGTTCCATTGGCTGGGAGGTAGCTGGGGGGAGGAAAGGATGGTCAGCAGTGGTGTTGGGCTTGAATTCCAGGGATATCTGGAGGGGGAGAGAAAGAGAGGTGGGTAGAGGGATGCAAACAAATTCCCTTCTTTCTTCCTTTCTTTTTCTTCCTCCTCCCAGCCCCAGCCATCTGGCTCCAGAGTGGAGCCAGGCACTGTGGCAGCTGACCCCAGAGTCAGGGTGGTGCAGCAGGATCACAGGGAGGGTGAGAAAGGGGGAGCAGGTGCTAATTTTTCCCTTCTCATTTTCTTCATTACCCGTCCACTGGCGTGGCTTGAGAGAGGTTCAGAGTATTCCCTAGATATCCTTCTCACAGGTTGCTGAAAAGATGACCATTTGCCCCTTCCCCTTTCTAGTAGCTTCCTAAAGGGAGATGGGGTGGGTGATTGGCCACATCTGATGGGACTGAGGAATGTTTGGGGACATATGGGGTCAGTCTGCCCTCTGTTGTCTGAATGGTGGGGAGCAGCACAGCTGCTGCCTGGGGTGGCTTCTGACTAGAAGTAAATACCCAGCTGTTGGGCATATTGACACCCCACCCTCACCCTTCCTCAAAGAGTAAGGAAGATCTCTGCTTAGATGGGATGAGGAGGGGTCTCATTCAGGGAGGAAGGTAATTGAAGTCCTTCTGCACCAGATGGGAAGAGTGGATCCTGCCTCACTTTCTTTTCTAATCCCAGGTGGCCTTTCTATCCAAACACCCCTCTTTCCTACCGCTCCTGGCTGGGATAGTCCTAGGGGTTGCCCTGGAGACTAGGCCTGGGGCTCGGAAGGGGTGGGGGCAGTCAGTGGGGCACAGGAGTAACCGGCTCTTCCGGAGCATAGTGGAGCCAGCGGGTGGGTGTGTGTGGGTGTGTGGTGGTGGGGGAAGAGGCGTGGCTACACCCGTCTGACTGGAGCAGTCTCCTCCCCTGCCTCCCGACTCTGACTGGCCAGCTCTATGATTGGGGGCGGGAGGTAGGAAGATTCTCCCTCATCTGTCCTGGAAAAGGGAAGAGAAAAAGATATCTAGCTGCCCTTTAGGAAACCATTTACAAGCCCTAGCTCTCTTTTCCATCTGCCTTTATTTTTTTACTTTTTTATTTTGGGGAAGGTGGGGCATTACTTAGCAGAAGTTTGCTGGATCCCTGCTTTCTCCAGAAGGAAGGACCTCTGTCCCCTGAGTGTGGCTCCTATTTAATTCAGATACTTAAGGTCAGCAGGCTATTGGGGTCCTTATTTTTTTCTTAACGGTGACCTATAAATCTATTATTTAGTCAGGAGAGAAGGGTTTTGATTTCTACCTGTCTGCTCCTTCCCCCTGGTAATCTGCTTTTCTCTGGAGAGGGAGAGAAACCCTTTTAACCCTCTTAAACCTCCTCACTCTGGCCCACACACTTTAAGACTCTGCTGAAGTTCGCTTTTTTATTAGCCTCTGAGCTGTTTGTAGTGCGGAGTAGTGTCTGTTCCCAAAACTGAGGAAGAGTCCACTCCTCTGTGAAGTAAGGAAATCCAGTCTAGACTGATGTATTTGGCCCTGCCTTGCCCCCACCCAGTTTTCAGATTTTCTTCCTCGCAGACCCACAGAAGAAAAGGTATTTGTTGACCTCTCAAAACTGCCAGAGTTTCATTATTCACACTCCGTTCCTCTTCCAGAATATTCAGCCTGAGTTTTGCAATTGTTTGTATAACTGCATTGCATTGCACTGAATAGGAATTATCTTGAAGCCTGCAAAGTCTGTTGAGTTACAAGGAAAGGAAACCTGGTTTCTGGTCACAATTTATCCACTCTTTGACCTTGAACAAGTCAGTTAACCTCTCCAGGCCTTAATTCATCTGCCAAACAAGAGCAGATTGAGCTAGAAAATCTGTAAATTCTAACCTTATGTGACACTGTTCTCCATCCTGGGGCCCTGCATTAGACATTGTAGATGAGAACCAAAACCTAGTCCTCTATTTTTTTCTTTCCTGTTCTTGAGTTTCATACAGTCCTCTAATCCTGTCAAAAAAAAAAAAAAAAAAAAGTACTGGGATTATAGAATAGGTGGACATTTGGGGCATCTTAATTGCTGTGTCAATTTTCCGGGTAATCCCCCTGCCCCTCTGACCAGGTTTAGGCTAGATTCAGGTCTTGGCTAGACTCAGGTCTTCCTTGTCTGGTTCCAGAGCCAATGCTTCATTTTCCTACGCACAGGCATCTTCCTGACCCCCAGAGCCCTGCAGATGTCGCTGGGAAAGTGGTGATCCAGGCAGGACCAGGCTGCCCCCACGGGACAGAGGTGAGTGGTCAGCAGATGCTGCCGGCTCTTTCCTTTCTCCACCCCTTTATCAGGACTGAACTTCCCTGACTTCAGCTTCTACACTTCGTCTTTTCCCCTACACAACCTGGGAAATAACTGCCACTGAAATGATCCCCTCCACTTCCATCCCCACCCCTGTTAAGGGACTGGATAGGCCTTGGTCCTAAAATTTTGATCTAGTCTTTTAGGTTAATCTTTGGGACCTTGGCACGCCTTTCTGTTTGCTCATTGTGAAACAGGACCACAAGGAGACTTGGTGCAGAGGGAGCTGCTCGCAGGCTAGGGAGACACCGCGGCGCTAGGACCCAGATCCAGGTCTGGGAGCTAGGATGCCCGGCGCTAGGACCCGGTGGTGGAGGCCGAGGAGGGCGGCTCTCTCCCGGCCGTAGCTTCCCCGCCCCCCTCCGGCTTCGGCTCACTCCTCCCCCGCCGGCCATGTTGGCTCCGCTTGGGCCCCGCGGTTGAGCCGCGTCCCCCTCCCCCCTCCCGGACCCCAGACCCCCTCCCCCGCGGTCCCCTCCCCTCCTGGCGCCCGGAGCGCGGCCATGTGAACCGCCCGTACCCCGGGGAGAGACAAGCCCCGAGCCAGGCTGGACGCCGCCGCCTCAGGTCTGTTGGGCTACGTCTGGGGGCCTGAGGGGAGGGAGCCCCGCTTTTATCCTAGGCTTCCCTCAGGGAAGAGAGGCTCTAGTGCTGCCTGGAGCCTCGCCTTGGGCGAGAAGCTGACTTGAGCTTATTTCCAGTTAGGACCCAGCCCCGGGCGGGAGTCTCTCTGCCCAAGGGGCTTGGAGGAGAAGGGGGCTGCTGGGGCTGCTGAAGACCCGGGCGGGGGCGGGAGGAGCTATGGAGGCTCCCGGCGACGGCCGCGGCGACGACGAGGAGGCGGAGAAGCCGCCTGGCTGGTGGAGATGACTCCTGTGGGGGACTCGGATGGAATCCCCGGGAGGGGCTCCACCTCCTTGGGTGGGGGTGGGGACTGCACGAGTGCGAAGGGTGGGTGAGGGGGTTCCCTGGGCGGGTTAAACACTCTGTGGGGATTGGGGCGTTTTGGCAGCGGCAAGTGGAGGGTGGAAAGGGGTTCGAGTGGTCTCAGGGTGTCTCCCTCACTGAGCGGCGCAGGTTCTCTTGAGCGTGGCGAGCAGGAGAGGGCCTTGCTGGAGTGGTGCTGTGCTTGGCTTGGGGCCCTCGAGTCCCGGGAGTCTCCCCCTCCGGGGATGGGGGTTCACAGGGCTGATGCTGAGACGTCTGCATTTGAGCTCGGCTTTTAGGGGCTGAAGGGAAGAATAAAGAGGGATCCCCCTTGGAAGGGGATCCCTCACTAAGGGGATCCCCATTTCCGTGACAGGAAAGATGACCCTGTATCATCCCTTTCTTTCCTAATGTTCCCAATTTTCAGAGGAAAGGCAATGCCTATAGCAGACATCCTTTGTAGGATTTATTGGAGTGCGAGATGTGCGTCCTTGGGGGGGCGGGGGGGGGGAGATGAGGGGGGTGGCTTCCACCTCCATCTGTACACAAACAGCCCCTCCCCCAAGCCTCCCGCAGGAAGTGGCCGGGAAATGGCAGCTGTGCGTTTGCTGCTGCGTCTCGTTGTTTTGAAATGTCCATTTTAATCAGATTTGGTTTCATTTTCTGAGGCCTTCTGGGCAAGCTTGGATCCTGCCAACAATGTGGTCTTAGAGTCCTTTCGTTCGACTTTTTCTTTCTTTCTTTCTTTTTTTTTTTGTAAACTTAATTTGTCAACTGGAAGTGTAGTCACTGCAGTTGACTCACAGAATCCCCATCCGTACCCCCACACCCCCCTCCAGAGCATCTCTGCCTCCCTGTCTGGATTCTTTTTTTCCTTGAGCTAGAGGTCATCGAGAAG
This sequence comes from Lynx canadensis, assembly GCF_007474595.2. Lineage (NCBI taxonomy): Eukaryota > Metazoa > Chordata > Mammalia > Carnivora > Felidae > Lynx > Lynx canadensis. Next base: position 82,561,903 of record NC_044309.1, on the reverse strand, counting down.
CAAACTTAGTCATCCACCAGCCCTGCTGCACTTTCAATACAAGTGATGCAAATTCTCTCAGCATGGAAAGCTGCCAGGAAGATTTGGAATCTTTTGTGGCATGAGAGTGGCTTTTTAGGGTCCTGCTTAATATATTTTTAAGTATAACTTTCTGTATTGCAGAGCACCTTGTCAAGTGAGCTTGTGAGGTGACAAAGGGTAGACTCTGAGCATGGAATTTATTATGTGTTGGGATAGGGACTGATTTGCAGAGTGCAGGTGGTGGACTTGTTTCTCACTGGTGATTTTAGCCTAAGTCCCTATGGGAAGCCTGTTAGTTGATGTAGGGTACTGGAGGGTTTACCTTTTAATAAGCAGAACCAACTAATAAGGAGAGTTAGCTGTCATATGACTTACTCTTTAGTACATAAAAGACACCTTCTGTCTTGTCACTTCTTAGAGAGTGGTAAGCTTCTCCTTTGTTCTGCACAAAATCATGTGTCCAGGTTTTCTCTTTCTCCCCCCAGATAACTGCAGAAGATTTCAACTATAGCATATAGTGATGGACTGTGTGTACTATGTCCTGAGGCACTTTGTTAGACGCTGGGTTTGGTTTGAGAGGAGTTGGTGACAGGATTTTACATTTTGAGAGGTGAGATTTTAAGATCGTTTGGAATATCCTAAAAACTGTTTAAGACTGGCATTTAAATAATTTTTTCAGGGGTGCCTGGGTGGCGTCAGTCTTTGGCCTGGGTCATGATCTTTCTGTTCCTGAGTTCAAGCCCCACGTTGGGCTCTGTGCTCACAGCTCAGAACCTGCCTGTTTCAATTCTGTCTCCTTCTCTCTCTCTGCCCCTCCCCCACTCACATTCAGTCTCTCTCTCTCAAAAATAAATAAGCATTAAAAAAAAATTTTTTTTAAAGAATCTTTTCAGTATTTTCCAGTCACAAACATCCCACCTGAACAGTTAGAGGTCCAGGATAGGAATGGATATATGGTTATGTGACAGCAGCAGCATCACTATTAAGATAGTATCATTGCTGTGTTCAGTGGAGATTTTGGGGTTGATACTATGGAAATAATAACAAGTCCGGTGTCATTGTCCTTTTTCTTGCCCCTCTCTTTGACTCGTTGGTTCTTTTGAGTTGCTTTTGATAGGGTGGATTTGATGCTGATTTTAAGTTCCCCTTTCTTCAACCTTTTTTTTACCTAAGTTGGGACCTGACAGAATAGTAGTAAATTGATTTTCCCTGTTGGGGGTTAAAAAAGTGAAGGAAGGGAAAAGACCACCTTTTTTTCAATGGACTCTTTAAAGGAAACAGTAGATTTTAATTCATTTGATACATGATTAATCAGCTGACTGAAGCAGACCTTTCCATGTCCTTCTTAAAAATTTTTTTTTAAACATTTATTTATTTTTGATACAGAGAGAGACAGAGCATGAACAGGGGAGGGTCAGAGAGAGAGGGAGACACAGAATCCGAAACAGGCTCCAGGCTCCGAGCTGTCAGCACAGAGCCCCACACGGGGCTCGAACTCACGGACCGCGAGATCATGACCTGAGCTGAAGTCGGATGCTTAACTGACTGAGCCACCCAGGTGCCCCTCCATGTCCTTCTTGTAAAATGGATGCATTTTTCTATCAGAGCGGTGGATTTCTTAATATTGACTGCTTCTTGTCTGTATTTCCTTCCTAAAGGAAATTTGAGGAATAGAGAGAACTGTGTGCGCTGACATCAAAGCCAGTCAGAAATCTAGAATGTGTGGAAAGGCTCATCTTGCCCTCTTGGTGGTTCTGGAATCAGGTGTTGCCAAGAGAGAAGCAAAGCTTGTTACGGTTACTGTGTCTTGCTGCTGTTGACCTTTCTTATTACCTTTGAAGAGGTTTGCTATGTTATATTCTTTTTTTTTTTAAGCTTTATTTATTTAGAAAACAAGTGGGGGAGGGGTGGGGGGGAACAGAGGATCTGAAGCAGGCTCTGTGCTCACAGAAGAGAGTTCAATGGGGTGCTGGAACCCACAGACCATGAGATCATGACCTGAGCTGAAATTGGACGCTTAACAGACTAAGCCACCCAGGCACCCCTGCTATATTATAATATTCTCTCACTGTTAAAATAGCATAGGAGTTAGTCCAATAACTAGTATGATGTTTGACCTTGTATCTGATATGTACAGTAAGGCAATAATGCTGAAGTTTTTATGTCTTAGAATGAAGTATAAAACTTAGGAGGTATTTCCTGGGGCAAATAATCTTCCTAATTTTTTCTTGGGATATGGATGTCTTCATATACCCCATAGGCCAAGATTAATACTTAATCAGCATTGTTGCACATGGGTCAGAAGGACTACTTATGTATGTATGTATGTATTTATTTTTGAGAGCGAGAGAGAGAATGCGCATACACGAGCATGGGAAAGGGCAGAGAGAGAGGGAGACACAGAATCTGAAGCAGGCTCCAGGCCTGGGCTGTCAGCACAGAGCCCAACATGGGGCTCGAAGCCACGAATCTGGAGATCATGACCTGAGCCGAAGTCGGACACTTAACTGACTGAACCACCCAGGCGCTCAGAAGGCGCTCTTTAATCTCTGTGCTCAACATGGGGCTCAAATTCAGGACTTGGAGATCAAGAGTTGCATGCTCTACTGACTGAGTTAGCCAGGTGCCCCCAGAAGGACTTTATTTATTTTTCTTTACCAGCTTGTCAGTCTGAATAATTTTGAAATTATGAAATTCTGCAAAACAGAAAACCTGTCTTTGAAGAACTCCGCAGATGGTTCTTAGATTGGGTCCTGGCAGTAAAAGTAGCATTGTGTTACTGTGTTACTCAGTGCTTTGTCCATTTCCTAGTTATCGAGAATAATTAAGAGGGCATTTTATGGACTAAAAGGATAATCCAACTTTACCAAAAAATTCATCAAAAAACTAAAACATGAAGGTACTTAAGAGAAAGGTGGTCTCACTACTTTTGGTCTCCTGAGATTAGATTCTTCATGACCTATCCCACTAAACAGGATCCTTAACCTGCCTGCTCAGCTCAGGTTTTTTTGGGAAGGGGATGTCTTCTTGAAGGAAAAGGCCAAGTCCTTAACTGTTAGAGCTGAAATTCTGAGAAACGCTTAGGGCTGAAAGAGGGAAATAACCTTGTTACAACCTCTGGAATGTGACTTTTACTGTCCTGCAATTTCAGACACACTTCCATTCCTCTGACAGTGAAGTGACCAGAGAGAACTGTGGCAGAAAACCTATCCAGATCATTATATTGTTCCTTTATTCAGTCAACAAATATTTTAATGTTTATTTATTTTTGAGAGAGAATGTGAGCAGGGGAGGGGCAGAGAGAGGGAGACACAGAATATGAAGCAGGCTCAAGGCTCTGTGCCGTTAGCACAGAGCCCAACACGGGGCTCGAACCCATGAACCATGAGATCATGACCTGAGCCAAAGTCGGACACTTAACTGACTGAGCCACCCAGGTGTCCTGAGTCAACAAATATTTTAAAACCTACTATGTAACTTGAGTGTTCAGTTAAATCAAGCAAAACATTTTACTAATTTAGAGCTCAAATTTATTGCCTCTGTACATTCTCAATACTTTCCTGTTTCCAGGCCTTATTTTCTGTAGGGGATAGCTGTGTAAAATATGTCCAAGTATGGGACCTCTCTTCTAGAAATTGTTACCTCTGTGAAGAATTAATTTTTGGGTTCTCTGAACAAAAACTACAGCCTTTATTAGATGAGTAAGCTGGCAGTGGCAGAAAAGATAGATTTATTCATTCATTTGTGTAATCTGTGCATTCAACAAATATTTCTTTTGGTTCTTTTATGTACTTAGCTCTAAATTAGGTGCTGGACATACAACGGTAAAACATAATATCCGATTGATGCCGTAAAACCTACATAGTTTGGAAGAAATAAGGACAGAGAACAGTCATCTTTGTGTCCTCCTGAGCAGCCTAGACATGGCAATTGTCTTTGAGTAGCCCCCCTTAGTATATATAGTCTTCTTTCATCATTCTCCTGCCTCACTGCCCTGACTATGAAAGGGGTTAAAGAAACCACATTTTGAGAGAAGCCTCAGTCTGTACATGCTGTAGTCTGAGTCAGAGTTCCAAGGGAAGATTGTTACCAGGGCTGTCAGAATGGGCTGTCCTTTACTAGAGAAGAAGGCATGGGTTGGCACTTTGCACTCTGAATTAGTGGAGGAAAACAATTTAGCCAGGGAAGGGATTTTTAGATATAAAAGTAATCCCTCAGGGTGTGGGACAGGAATTGGGGAATGGGGCAGTTTTTGTATTAGAGCAAGATTTTTCACCCTTGGCACAAATTATCTCTTGAACCAGAAGATTCTTTGTTGTGTGGTGGGCTGTCTTGTGTATTGCAGGATCATTAGAAACATCTCTAGCTTCTGCTTACTAGATGCCAGTAGTATATACTTTTCAACAACAATTCTAAATGTCTCCAGAGGCAAAATCACCCCTGGTTAGGAACCACTTATTAGGGTATGGTAGGTGAATCCAGAGATGAGTAGAGTTGACAAATATCCTTTGTAACATTCACAATTATGGAGCCAAAAGATAATGGTATGATTTATTTACTATACAGTAAAATTTGCATTTCCTGTTTAATAAAAAGAAAACATTTGAAATCTCTTCCTACCTCTTCCCTCCTACCCTCTCTACTCCCCTGACTGTCCCCCCCCCCCCCCCCCCAATTTAGGAACCTCTCTGTGGAACTTTGGTATACTATATAGGAAGAATGAACCAAAAAGCTTCAGCTACTGCCAAAGTGTCAGGCTGGATGCTTAATGTGTGTTGTCTTTCTGGGGGTAGCCTCAGAAGTCTGGGTGTTAGAATTGGTCAGGGCACCTGCAACAGTGTTGATTGAAATCTATAATCTGTATTTCAACACTTTGTGCATTGTCAGCCTTTTTGTGTTAAAATCATGTCACAGATCCACAGGGTAAGTAGCTTTTCAATTGGGACTGAGGAAAACAGTTGAAAAGGAGCCTTATTTGGCCGTGTGGCAAGGGCTTTACTGCTTCAAGCATAAGGAGCAATGTCCCTTAATTCTTAAAAATGAAGCATAGAGTCTCTTAAGAGATCCATTTACATACTCCTGGGACTGGGCTGGGTGCTGGCCTGATTGTACTTCCTGGTCATGAGAGCTGTCTGCTATTCTGGGGGTTGGGTGCTGATTTCTTTTTTCATTTGGCCAAAATCCTATTAGTTCAAAGGGAGACACTCTCCTTTGCTTTACCTGTTCTCCTTAGTAGGAGGGAGAGTATAGATGGGAGGGCATAATTTACCTTCAGGCATTATTGTGAAAAGCATCTTGGGTAGGAAGGTTGAAATGAAATAACCCTGGCTTTATTGCTGTCCACATTTTTGCATTCCCATAGTATGATCCCATAGGTAAGTGACATCTGAAATCAAGAGTCAAGGGTAAAGAAGTCTGACTGGAAGGATTACCCCTAGTTTTATAGTACTGGTAATGGTTTCAAATTATATTTATATTTTGATCTTTGGGGCTGGTTATCTTTTTATCCTCACAAGCCATGGAGGTGAGTACTAAAATTTTTAGTAATCCTGAAACTAAGGCTCAGCAACATTAAGTAACTTGCCCAGGGTCACACAGCTAATAGTAGTAGAGTTGGGATTTGAATGTAGAGCCCACTATGTTGTGCTATTTTCACTGCACAGCACAAAGAGTATTTTATATTTCTAGGAATCTTCCTGTAAATGAAGCGATTGTGGTCCTGATGACCCTTCAGTGGAGGCTAGTGGGGAAACAGACCTCAGGCACTGGATAACTTCCCATTCCTTTTACTTATCTGATTTCTGTGAGCCATCCATTTATTCTTATTAGTATGTAATTTATGAGACCGGAAATGCTGTGCTCTCCCAGAGTAGCCGAGAGGAGAAGGTCACTAGTTTCCTCACAGATTCAAATAGAAATTGGAAAAATGAACTGTGGCCCATCATTGAGTGGAAGGATATCCTTTGGTGCACATAGGAGAGAAGGTGTGTATATGTCACACACACATCATGGGGGGTGGGGCTGTGCATAAAACTGGGGGAGGAAAGAAGTGGGGATCCAATGAGATTGGCTCTCCAGGAATAGCATTTCTAGGACTTCCGAAATGAATTACTGCATGTCCTCTTTGCTCTGTGATGTAAGCTTTGGAAGGAACCTAACCTAACCTAGAAGATTAGGGAATGAACTTTCCTCCTTTCATTTCAGAAGGATCACTAATCTCATGATGCTATTTTTCAGATCCCTTATTACTGAGGAGTGGCCCTTTTTAAATGTAGGGAAATCCTGGGGGATCCTGAGGTCTTTTCTCTGTAAGACCGGTTTCTTTGACGCACAGCAGGTTTAGGTCTGCTGCTTATTTTAGAGTGAAGATGGGAAGCAGATCAATCCTAAAAACTTTTTCCTCTTATATCAACAAAATACAGATTGCTTTTATTTTATTTTTTTTTTAATTTCAGTTAAAATTGATAAAGGTAGGGACAATTAGGGTATTTAGCCTGGAAAATCTTCTAGCTATCATGTCATAAATACAGTTCATGCTTAGAACACCTAATGGTGTCTAATTTGCGTTATCTAGCGTATTCAAAAACATGACTTTTCCAAACCTTGGGCAGTGGTCATATGGTCATATATGTTTTTAATTCTTTAAAAAGTTTTACTTCTGATTCTTTTTAAAAAGAGGTTATTTAAAATGTCATCTAGATTTGCTTATTGCCTCATCTTGGGAGCTTGATAAAGAAATCTTTCTACCTTGCACCTGGTGGTTCAGTGGGTTAAGTGTCCCACTCTTACTTTTGGCTCTGGTCATGATCTTGGTGGTTCATGGGTTCCAGCTCGGAGCCTGCTTGGGATTCTCTGTCTCCCTCTCTCTCTGCCCCTTCCCCATTCACGTGTGCGCCTGTGTTCTCTCTCCCTCTGGAAATAAATAAACTTTAAAAAACATTATTACAAATATAAATAAATAAATAGATTTTTCTGCCTGAATTCTTCTGCCCTTTTTAAAAACATAGTAACCCAAGGAGTTGCTTTTTCTGTATTAAGACAGATCATGTTTCTTTTTTTTCTTTTTATTTTTTATTATTATTATTTTTAACGTTTATTTATTTTTGAGACAGAGACAGAGCATGAACGGTGGAGGGTCAGAGAGAGAGAGGGAGACACAGAATCTGAAACAGGCTCCAGGTTCTGAGCTGTCAGCACAGAGCCCGACGCGGGGCTTGAACTCACGAACCGTGAGATCATGACCTGAGCTGAAGTCGGACGCTTAACCGACTGAGCCACCCAGGTGCCCCGATCATGTTTCTTACATATCAAATTAATATGCACTACTACATCATAGGTATCTGATTGATGTTTCAGACTTTTACAATAATTCTGGCTTCTGCATCTTTTCTTTCCTCTTATCTTTGCTCTGTCAAAGTTAAATATATTCTGACCAAGGGCTTTACTTCTTCTTATTCCTAGTAGTATATCACCTCATATTCAGGACAAGGTGAAGAGCTTTTTAACCATACTGCCCCCCAAATGAGCCACCACCCTTTATAAATGTAAGATGTCCAGCTATTCTCTCTGTGACCCTTTACATTTAAGCCACAAAACTAAAACATTAGGAAGTAACCATATAGGTATAACAGACCAATATTCCTTTGGACACCCTCTTTAATCAGTTTTCCACCTCTGACATTTTTCTGAGCTATGTTCTTAGAAAACCATGAAAAAGGAGTAGAAGTGTTGCTGGATGATTTGAGTTTTGCTATTATGGTCCCCTTTCCTAAAATATATTCTTTCCATATTCCTTTGCTAAGGTACTATACTATCTTCTTCAGATGTCTAGGGCTGTGGATAGGGTTACATGGAAATTATTTAACTCAAGTATAATAATAAAGCAGCAAATGTATCAAATGCTTTTTCTGCCAACAACCCCCATCTCCATGGCTTCCTATCAAAAAGATGGCTTTGAGAACCTTCTGTGGTCCCTGGGAATGGGACTCTGGCCTTACCTTGAGGGGAAAAGAAAAAAAAAAAAAAGGATGGAGAAGGTTAAAATGTTATAATAGAGAGTTAATATCTAACATAGAGGGATAACCTAAACTGGAAGTTTAAGAAGTATGATTCACACAAGGGGAAGATTCCTTCAGGCTTATAGCTTGGTTTTTCTCACTAACTCTGTATCTCTATGAGTCTGACTTTAAAAGACTATTTCTGTATGGTCATTGTCCAGTTAGGGGTATATTTCCTCCACCTCATCTTTCAACCTGTACCCTTACACACTCCCCAGTACTTAGGTAGGAGAAGGGTAAGTAGATGGAGGGGAGGGGGCATTCCCTCTAGAAGATTCCAGGTGACATAACCTTGTTTAACCGCCAGTATTTTTTTTCCCCTCTCTCTCCCCTCCTACAGAAATGGAGGCAAACGACCATTTTAACTTTACTGGCCTTCCCCCTGCACCTGCTGCCTCAGGACTGAAACCCTCTCCCTCCTCAGGGGAGGGCCTCTACACTAACGGGTCTCCCATGAACTTCCCCCAGCAAGGGAAAAGTGAGTGTGAGGGCCACATGGCCTGGGGAGGGAGTGGGCATCATTCCTTTAGAGCAGGTTGATGGGATAAGATTTGGCTCCCCTACCTCACAACAGCTCTTTTTCTTGCCAGGTGGGGAGGGAGGAAGTAAATCTTCAGAACTTCAGCTGCTGGAGAGAAAGCAAGTTTCTAAGAACAAGTTCTAGGGGTTTATGGAAGTGATACTCTTAGTCTTGACTTAAGGTTGGAAGGGGTTAGAAAAACATCCTGGCTTTTTCATCTTAGCCTGCTCTTCTGTCAGCCCTGTTCCCTGGCTACTGCCAGAATGGTGAGGTGGCTACTGCTTCTGATAACTACTTGTGGACCCATGAGAGAGATAAAGGTCCAGCCCTCTGAGAAGCTGTTTTTAAAGCTTGGAGAAGCCAGCCCTAGGATTGGGGGTGGAGGGATTGGGTAAAGATTGGGATGTATTTGCCTTTCAGTTTGTGTAGCAAAGAAGAGGGCAGATGCTTGAAGTGTGTGTGCCACCCCTGTCCTTGAGAGTTGAAGATAGGGACAGGGAAGTTTTAAATGCTTACCTAGTTCCCTAGAGAGAATCGTCTATAATTCCAGACAGAAGTGTTGCTGCCAGGATCAGGTCTTTTCCTGGATTTGGCTTATCAATTGTTCTGTACCATAGCTGTGCCAAGTGTTTCTCTAATCTTGCCTGGGTCTCAGGTACTTTATGCTTGGAAGCAGAGAGAAGCCCAAATGGTTTCCTCCTTCCTTGCAGCAGAAAAATACTGCTGTAGGCTTATACTTAACTACCTCTCCCTTCTGTTCTCCACAAGGGGGTTGCAGATAGAAGCTCCTTTATTACACTGAGGACCCTCCTCCCCCTCAGCTTCTTTAGTATCTGGTTTCTTTTATTTGAATTGTCCTCCAGTCTAGAGGTGGCCATTGGTGTTGAGAACTGAAGTCTGTAGTACTAGTCACGCAGTGATTTTTTTTTCCCCCTGCAATATTACCCTCCAGTTCCAATGGGGAGGGACCGAGCCCAGCCTTCTGAGTTGGGATCTTGCCGCTGTGGTGACTGCAGATTCTATTCTTAGCCCAGCACAAAGTGCTGGATCTGCATGTGCCAGTGAGGTGGAGGCCGTCCCTTCTGGTGCCACTGTGGGGCCAAACAGGCTCTGGGGTAAGGGGGGGGCCTGGAGAATTCAGTCATGCTACTTCCAAGGGAAGAATTCCTCTAGGGAATGAGGGTGGAGAAGAATGCAAGTCACTGTAGGGAGTCTGCAGGCAGCTTCATATAAAAAACCCTGAGCAGCAGCAGCAGCCAGCTCTCTGCTGGTCGCTCCTGTGGTAGGCCAGGAGAGCTCCCCAGCCCCCTACTCAGCAGCCTCAGAAGCAGTTGCTAAGCTTACATCCAGGAGCATCTGGGTTTGGTGTTCCCTGGAGACTGAAAAGCTATAAATATAGTGGAGGGGGAATCCCCCTCCCCTTCACCTTCCCTTTTTCTAGTCAGTGCTGTTCTTTTGGTAGAGGTGGTAGAGTTACTTGCATACATATCTGTAACTGACCCTTTTTCCTCTTTCTCTGCCAGGTTTGAATGGGGATGTGAATGTTAATGGCTTATCTACTGTATCTCACACTACTACTTCAGGGATTTTGAACTCTGCTCCCCACTCCTCCAGCACCTCACACCTCCATCACCCCAGCGTGGCCTACGACTGTCTCTGGAACTACTCACAGTACCCATCTGCCAATCCTGGCAGCAACCTCAAGGACCCACCCCTTCTCTCCCAGTTCTCGGGGGGACAATACCCACTCAACGGCATCCTTGGGGGCAGCCGGCAACCTTCATCCCCAAGTCACAACACTAACCTTCGGGCTGGGAGCCAAGAGTTCTGGGCCAACGGTACCCAGAGTCCCATGGGGCTTAACTTCGACTCACAGGAACTGTATGATTCCTTTCCTGACCAGAATTTTGAGGTGATGCCCAATGGACCCCCTAGTTTTTTCACCTCCCCACAGACTTCTCCTATGTTGGGATCCAGCATCCAGACCTTTGCACCCTCCCAGGAGGTAGGCAGTGGTATCCATCCCAATGAGGCGGCAGAAAAGGAGCTGACTTCAGTTGTGGCAGAGAATGGCACTGGCTTGGTAGGCAGCCTGGAGCTGGAAGAAGAGCAGCCAGGTATAACTATGGCTCTGTGAGTTGGGTTGGGAGAGGAAAAAGGGGTCTATGGGGGGCAGTGGCTTTTTGAGGTGAGGAAAACTTGTCTTTCCAGCTCTCTGCAGTGGAGGCTGATTTGCATGTTGGTGATTAGCAGAGCCAAGTGGCTGGTGTTTTTGTGGCAGCAGCACCAGCTCGAGAGTGGGAGTGCAAATTATTTCAAGCTCATGCAGAGCTGCTGGCCTGGAGAGGGCAGGTGGGCGAGCCTGAAACAGCCCCAACAGACACCCTGCATCAAGAAGGGCTTCTTCCAAAATATAGGAAGGGGTTGGGGCTTTAGCAGGGGGGCATTGAGGCCAATTTTGACTTGGCTGTGGCAAGGCCAGACTGGGCTGCTAAAGTGGGCTGAGCCCTAGTAGTGATTGACACCTGAAGGAGGGAAGAAACAGGCAGAGCATACCATTGCTTGTTTACTCAGTTTCCTGTTGCTTGTTGTTGTTGTTAGCACTGGTACATGTGACAGTCCCTCTTATTTTTGTCCTCAAAATAGATAAATGCTTAGTTTGCTATTGATTCCACATATAAGGGTGACCACCCTGTAAAATCACAGGGTATTTTCTCTGTTTACCACCTGTTCCCACTAGATGGGGGAAATAGCTGAGAACATGACAGGGTTCTTGTCTCAGACCCCACTCTCTTCTCCCTTCTCTTTACCTGCAATAGGATTGTACTAGCACTGCTCACTAGAGTATCTTGGTATGATTGGAATCCAACATAAAACTGGTACCCCTAATTACTGAAAGAATGAACATCCCTCTAGCAAAGACTAGCTGTCTACTGTAGCTGAATGAACCAGTTTAAGGCCCTGATTTTGACTTTTGCCCTCTTCTGGGATTTCCTAGAACTGAAGATGTGTGGCTACAATGGCTCTGTCCCTTCTGTGGAATCATTACACCAAGAGGTCTCAGTCTTGGTCCCTGACCCCACAGTGAGCTGCTTAGATGATCCTTCACATCTTCCTGATCAACTGGAAGACACTCCAATCCTCAGTGAAGTCTCTCTGGAGCCCTTCAACCCTCTGGCACCGGGTAGGCTTGGAGGCTGGCTCCATTCAATATGTCCATGTAGAAGGTAGCCAGCTCTGTCACCTAGAAGAGATAGTAAACCAGGGAAAGTATTTAGGAATTTGGGGCATTGGGGCCTCCAGATAATCCTGTGGCCAACCACAGGTTCATGCCACTGTATGACTGGGCCAACTGCACTCTGAGCTGAATTGGTTCATTTCCCAGGTTCTCTCCTAGTGTTCCTTTTGGCCAAGAGCCCTGAGCTGTAATAATTCACTGGATAAGGACTTATTACCACACAGTTGGGCTATTTGAGTTCTCAGTAACTAGAAAGGAAACTGTTGCCAGTGAACAATTACCTTTTACCCCACTAAAATATAAGAAAGGCCTATTTTGTGATGGATGCTAGAATTTTCCGTTGGTCTGTGGGTTAATACAGAGTCAGTGCTTTTCCCTTCATTTCTATTTCAAGCTTTTACAGTCCCTAAAGTCTGGTGACTACTGTTTCAGGGAGAGACCTGTGATACGTCCTTAATTTAATATTAGAAAGATGGGAACTAGAATTGGGATATAATACCAGTATTTCTTAAATCTTGTTTTCTGATTTTTCCACATCCTGAAGAGCCAGTGAGTGGAGGACTCTATGGTATAGATGACACGGAGCTGATGGGTACAGAGGACAAGCTGCCTCTTGAGGACAGCCCTGTGATTTCTGCCCTTGATTGCCCTTCCCTCAATAACGCCACTGCCTTCAGTCTCCTGGCAGATGATAGTCAAACTTCAGCCTCTATCTTTGCCAGCCCCACCTCTCCACCTGTCCTTGGGGAGTCTGTCCTGCAAGGTAAGTGAAGAGAGGTAGGACAGAGAGTCTGTGGCCCAGGAAAAGGTGAGAGAACCAGTTCCATAGTTATAGTGTTAGGGGTGGGTGCCTTGCTGGGAGCTGAGGGGGCTATGGGATAGACTAAAGGCATAGGCTGTTACACTCTGACTTCTGCCCTCACCCAGAAGAACTTGTGGGAAAGGAGGAAAAAGGCCAGGGGCCTTACTGGCTCCAGGTAGAAGGTACTTCTTCACACAGTGACAGCAGCATCTTTGCTCTTTGACCTTCATGAATGGTTGGGGAGGATAGCCAGAGGCTACTTCTCATTTTCCAACCCCAGGGGAAAGCACTGGAAGTAATTCTGTTTAGCTTAGTCTAGGTTTGACGGAGTAGATTCTCTTTCTTTGTAGGACACTATTTTTCCTTATCCATCTTATCCCTTTCGATTCCAGATAACACCTTTGACCTGAACAATGGTAGTGATGCAGAACAGGAAGAAATGGAGACTCAGTCTTCAGACTTCCCACCATCTCTGACCCAGCCAGCCCCTGACCAGTCATCCACTATTCAGCTCCATCCAGCAACTTCACCAGCAGCCCCTCCAACAGCCTCCCCGGCAATCTCCCTGGCAGTTTCGCCAGCAGCCTCCCTGGAAATCTCTCCAGAAGTCTCCCCAGCAGTTTCGCCAGCAGTCTCCCCAGAAGTTTCTCCAGTCATCTCCCCAGCAGCATTCCCAGCTGTCTCTCCAACTTCCTCAGCAGCCCTTCCACCAGTCTCCTCAGAAGTCTCCTTGACGGCCTCCCCGGTGACCTCCCCAAAAGTGTCCCCTGCAGCTTCCCCAGCAGCTGTCCTCCCAGCAGCCTCCCCGGCAGATAAAGATGTCAGCAGCCTCCCTGAAACCACTGCTGACCTGGAGGAAATCACTGGAGAAGGAGTCACTACTTCTGGTAGTGGTGAGTGTCCAGATTCTGTTTTACTCCTAGCCAGTTCCAAGAAAAGTTTCTGTCCTATGTGACATTTAGCCCTTCCCTGCTGGCCTTCCCTGTTTTGCTTGAATTCTTAACTCAATATTCCTTGTCTTCCTCCCAAGGTGATGTCCTGAGGAGACGTATTGCTACCCCAGAAGAAGTTCGTCTTCCCCTCCAGCATGGGTAAATGCTCTAGTTTGTTCCATATGTTGACCTTGACAAATTTAATGACTGACTCTAGGAAGAAGGAAAGAGAGGTCATCTCTTCTGAGATGGAGAGGAATGGGCTAGACAAGAATGGATTAAAGGACAGTTATCTGCAGTGATAATGCCTGACATTCTTAGGCTATTCTTCTCCCAGGATCTGCCTCCCCTCACCTATTCTTCCCTCATCTAGTGGCTACTTTTTTTTTTGCTCCAGGGGCTGCAGCTGTTATCTTTTCCAAAGTTCGCAGGTGACCCTAGAGCTCAGATATCCAAATTAGCTGACTTGTTTTATATGCTTAGAGAAGGGATAGCAGTGAATGAGGAATGGCTGAGTTCTGATAAATTGGGATTGATTATTTATTTATTTATTTATTTATTTATTTATTTATTTATTTATTTATTTTTTAATGCTCTTTGGAGAGGTAAGGGCAGGAATAGTATGTGACCAGAATGAGCAAGCCAGTTGACATCAAGGGACTTATAAGAATAACTGCCTTCCTGGGGCGCCTGGGTGGCGCAGTCGGTTAAGCGTCCGACTTCAGCCAGGTCACGATCTCGCGGTCAGTGGGTTCGAGCCCCGCGTCAGGCTCTGGGCTGATGGCTCAGAGCCTGGAGCCTGTTTCCGATTCTGTGTCTCCCTCTCTCTCTGCCCCTCCCCCGTTCATGCTCTGTGTCTCTCTGTCCCAAAAATAAATAAATGTTGAAGAAAAAAAAAAAAAGAATAACTGCCTTCCTGATCTTCTCCTCTCACCCCTCTAGGCTACTTGTGGCCACCAAGTCTGAGTTCTGCTTAAAGGGTTGATTTGTTTTTTAATATTTATTTTTGAGAGAGAGAGACAGGCACACAGAGTGCGAGCAGGGAAGGGACAGAGAGAGAGGGAGAGACAGAATCTGAAGCAGACTCTAGGTTTTAGCTGTCAGCACAGAGCCAGATGCAGGGCTCGAACTCAAACTGTGAGATCATGACCTGAGCTGAAGTTGGAAGCCCAACTGACTGAGCCACCCAGGAGTCCCAGAATTCTGCTTAATGTTTTGAGAGAAAGATAGGGCTTAGTCTTAGAATAATCTGTTTCTCAGAACAGAGTTCCTCACTAAACCTTGGCCTATGAAGGCATTTCATGGAGTCAGCAGCAAGTTTACTCTTCTGCTTGCCTCCCCACCTATCTTTTCTGCCTTTATTCCCTCAAGTCTTCTTCCTCTTTGCCGGAAACCCAGACATTGCCATGAATGGCATCAGGGAGGGGGTTCCTGGCTGCTCATTATACTGACTTTATCTAACGGCAGGAGTGGAGGTCTTTCTGGGCACATGTAGTTGGGTGGGTTACTTTTCTCCAAGGCCCTGAGGGATTTGTGGATCTGCTTTCCAGCCAAGTTTGTGTCTCATGCTGTTTGCGTCTATGTGCAGTTCTAGTGAGACAGATGCAGGGAGGGTCATCTCAGTGGGCTTGGCTCCTGGGGTGGCTTGTGTGTGGGTAGGGGTGTGACCTGGCGGCAGGGCACGTGTGCTTCTCTGGCAGGTGGCGGAGAGAGGTGCGCATCAAGAAGGGTAGCCACCGATGGCAGGGGGAGACATGGTATTATGGCCCCTGTGGGAAGAGGATGAAACAGTTCCCAGAAGTGATCAAGGTAATGTAGCTTTCACGGGCTTTTTAAGGGAAGCACAGGCCCCTTTCTTGGGCCCAGTGGCAACAGGCTAGCATTTTCTGCTCTTTGGCTTATCCTTGTGCTATTGCTGGACCAAGGCATGATAGGGCTGTCACTTCATTAATGCCACTTTTCCTTCTCCTTTTAGTACCTGAGCCGCAACGTGGTACACAATGTCCGTCGTGAGCACTTCAGTTTCAGTCCCCGTATGCCTGTTGGAGATTTCTTTGAAGAGAGAGACACGCCAGAGGTGCACATTGCAGGGTTAAATACACTTTTGTCTCTGAGAAAGAGTTGGTGGACAAGCTGTAGCTTCCTCTTGTGGGGTTTGGAGGTTCTGGGCATTGAATGATTCAAGGATCTGGTGGCTTGCACCCTCACATTATAACAGGTTTCTTCGTTACCTTAGGGCTTGCAGTGGGTGCAGCTCTCAGCAGAGGAGATCCCTTCCAGGATTCAGGCAATTACGGGGAAACGGGGCCGACCTCGAAACACTGAGAAGGCCAAGACTAAGGAAGTCCCCAAGGTGAAACGGGGACGAGGTCGGCCACCGAAGGTCAAAATCACCGAGCTGTTGAATAAGACAGATAACCGCCTCCTAAAGAAACTGGAGGCCCAAGGTACAGTGGTGTTTCTTACTTTAGGATTCTGCTTGCTATGTGAAGTATTAGAAATGTTAAGGACTTGCTGATGCCTGGGTTTCTCAGGAGCATGACTGATATTAATTGTCTGGACAGAATGAACCTTCTGAATCACCTTCTCCTCCCTGGAAAGCAGCACCAGGGTCCCAGCGCTTTTGTGGTACTTTTTTAACAACCAGTTTCTTCTTGAATTGCTTATCCTAGTGGAGCCTTGGGCAGTCCCCAGATGTTGATAGGAGAGGAGAGGGCTTCCATGTCCTTTCTTGCCATCTTTTAGCTCCTTGGCTTATTGGTTTGGGTTGTACACTTTTACCTTACTCATTGCCACCATCATGGAGGTTCAGAATTCACATCTGAATCTAAAGATTATTCATGCTGTTTTAGTGGATAGACAGGTAATATGTGTAATTTTTCAATAAATATTGCATGTACCCTGCTGTAGAGTGAAGAATTTGAAAAAATTTGAAAAAAAGTCTTCTGACTCCTCTTCAGAGTTCCAGCTCTGCCACATTCTGACCACATGACCTGGAGCAAGACACATTTTACTAGAAGTATATACTGGTTTATCTGCAGATAGTATCTATCTAATTTGGAGGGCTGCCGTATAGCTGTGGTGCTGGTAGTGTGTCCATGCCAGAATAGAATATGTATTATGCTATCAAGAACATCAATTCTAAAATATTCTATTGTTTGCAGCATTCCACTTCAATATGCAGTCTTGCAAAAGCAAAGAAATTTGTATTTTTTAGTAGAGTAAGGCATAAGAGCCGAACATAAGCAATAGTTATGTCACTGTTGATCCAGTTCTGCTGCGATGTCCATTATTTGAGCCCTTTCTTTCTGGCACATTTTTTGTTAATTGGTGCCTCCAACTTTGGAGACGACCCTCTTTCCCTGGCAGTTTTCTTTCTCTGCTCTAAAATCAGTGTGTGGGTAGCTGCCCTTGTTGGGTAGCCTGGGAGAGAGATCGGCTACAAAGCTACTCTGTTGGGGCTTCTAGGACCCCTTCTAAAGTAGTCCCACCTGTTTTAGGGGCTGGGACTTCTGGACAGGAGATACCATTTGAGTTTTTTGTGCTACCCCACAGCCAGTGTCTCTTCTACATTTCCTACCCCCCCCCCCCCCCCATTTTCTTATGTGTACCAAAAACCAAACTTTTAGATTTTTCAGAGAGCTGCTTGGGAAGCCAGCTTTGTGACAGGCATGTGCTACTCTGAATGCTGGAGATCTATCTGCCGTACCCTTCATTTTTCTTTCTGCCCTCACAGAAACACTGAATGAGGAGGATAAAGCAAAGATGACTAAAATCAAGAAGAAGATGAAGCAGAAGGTACAACGAGGAGAGTGTCAGTCTACTGTCCAAGGGCAGGTGAGGGACATCAGAGAGATTACACAGTGGGTTAGCTTTTCCTACAGTCTGCTTTGTTGTCTCTTCTTCCTTCTCCCTCATTTGCCACCTCCCCACCTCATGTAGCAGCATACCTTCATTACCTGGAATTTTGGGGGGCTTGATTTAGAAAATTGGGCTCGTTCAAGAATCACATGGGTAACTACTCCAGGGTGAGAGAATTGATCCATTGCCAACCCCTCATCCCATCTCTCACCTCTCCTCCCCAGCACCCTTGTCTGTTTTTGAATCCTAGCCCAAGCAGAGATGCTTTCAGAGTTTGAGGAGAAATGACTTCCCTTATGGTTTACAGGCCAGAAACAAGCGGAAACAAGAGACCAAGAGCTTAAAGCAGAAGGAAGCTAAGAAGAAACCCAAGGTAGGTGCATGTACACACAAGTATAACTTTGAAGTCACCAAACTGATTTTGCAAGACATGTGTGAGTTGGTCTTGTTTTATAGCCATGTTTGTGGGCTCTGAGGTGGGGAGGATGGGGACCAGGGAAGGGTGGTGACTGGAATCTTTATGGAACTCTTGGTTCCTCTCTCCCTTGGGTGAGTAGGTGGAGAAGGAGAAGGTAAAGACAAAGCAGGAAAAACTGAAGGAGAAAGTGAAGAGAGAGAAGAAAGAGAAGGTAAAATTGAAGGAAAAGGAGGAAGTGGCCAAAGGCAAGTCAGCCTGTAAAGCAGATAAAACGCTGGCCATGCAGAGGCGCTTGGAGGAGCGGCAGAGGCAGCAGATGATCTTGGAGGAGATGAAGAAGCCCACAGAGGATATGTGTCTGACTGACCATCAGGTAGTGAGGGGACAGTAACAGGTTCTGGGTTTCTGGGTTCTAGAAGGGCCAGTTGTGTGGACATTTCGATTCAAGGAAGAACTTCCTAGATATCCGGACTGTTGCCTTCAGTTATGTTTGACAACCCTACCACTTTTATCCTTACAGCCTCTACCTGACTTCTCACGCATCCCTGGTCTGATCCTGCCCAGTGGGGCCTTCTCAGACTGCTTGACCATCGTGGAATTCCTGCACAGCTTCGGCAAGGTGCTGGGCTTTGACCCTGCCAAAGATGTACCCAGCCTGGGAGTCCTACAGGAGGGACTCCTGTGTCAAGGCGACAGCCTGGGTGAGGTGCAAGATCTGCTGGTGCGGCTCCTGAAGGCTGCGCTCTATGATCCTGGCTTGCCTTCCTACTGTCAGGTGAGGGCCTTTCCCAGATGGGTTGGGGAGCCTGGGATCCAGGGCTTTGTCTCAGTTTTGTTTTCTCTTTTAGTTAAACATATGAAAGCCCCTCCCTAAATGAGGGCAAGTGAAGGGAGATCTGATTTCTTCTTCTTTCTGTTTTCCTTATATTTTCTCTTCTGTTTTTCTTTCTGACTTCCCTCGGCTTATTTTATTTTCCTTTAGTTTTACTCCTTTTGTACCTTTTTGTCTTCTCATCATATCTTAGCAACTTTCATTCTTTACCTCTTCTCACCTCATAGTTCTCTCCTAGTGTATTTTCTTATTCCAGATTCTCTCAACTTGTGTTGTTCCACTTTTTCTTGTAACTCCTATTCTGTTCTCCTCCAAACAGTCCTTAAAGATCTTGGGAGAGAAGGTGTCTGAGATCCCACTGACAAGAGACAATGTGTCTGAGATCCTGCGCTGCTTCCTCATGGCGTATGGAGTGGAGCCAGCCCTCTGTGACAGCCTGCGCACCCAGCCTTTTCAGGCCCAGCCACCCCAGCAGAAGGCTGCTGTCCTGGCCTTCCTTGTACATGAGCTCAACGGTTCCACGCTCATCATCAAGTGAGGGGCTGGGGTGGGGAAGGTTACTGTATGCCTTGGTGGAAACGAGAAGGGGAGGAGTTTAGCCATCCTGAAGTCGTCCTGGGTGGTGTGTATCCACTGTCATGCTCTGGAGATGCTGGAGCAACTTGGGACTGTATCTTCGTACCTTCCCAGGGAGAATCTAAGACTTTTATCCAACCTAGGCTGTAGGATGAAACTCCTTTTTTCTTTTCTTTTCTTTTTTTTTTTTTTTTAACGTTTATTTTTATTTTATTTTTTTAATTTTTTATTTTTTTAAATGTTTATTTATTTTTGAGACAGAGAGAGACAGAGCATGAACAGCGGAGGGTCAGAGAGAGCGAGGGAGACACAGAATCGGAAGCAGGCTCCAGGCTCCAAGCTGTCAGCACAGAGCCCGACGCGGGGCTCGAACTCACAGACCGTGAGATCATGACCTGAGCCGAAGTCGGACGCTTAACTGACTGAGCCACCCAGGCGCCCCGACGTTTATTTTTATTTTTGAGAGAGCCTCCGAACGGGGAGGAGGGGAGGGGCAGAAAGAGAGGGAGGCAGAGGATCAGAAGCAGGCTCTGCGCTGACAGCAAGCTCCATGTTGGGCCCAAACTCAAAAACCGTGAGATCATGACCTGAGCCAAAGGTGGAAGCTTAACTGACTGAGCCACCCAGGTGCCCTTCTAGGATGAAACTCCTGTTCAGCTACAGCCCCTTCACCCTTGAGTCTCCCTTCTTTTCTGTGTTTGTTACCACTTCTACCTCAAAATCTCATTCCCTGTTCTCCTCCAGTGAGATTGACAAGACTCTGGAGAGTATGTCCAGCTACAGGAAAAACAAGTGGATTGTCGAAGGCCGGCTCCGGAGGTAGGCACAGGACAGAGGATGGAGCCCAGAGAGGAGAGAAGGGGAAAAGGGTGAAGCATAGCCAAGACTTCCTTTTGCCTGGAACTCGATGCTGCGCATAGCCTCTCCCCTGGGGCCGGGATCTTACCCCAGGGCTCAGGATGGCTTAGATTCCAGGTGTTCCTTTTGTGGCAGTCTCAAGTTCCTCACCACAGCTTCCTTTAATCTGTTTCAAGACTGAAAACTGCTCTGGCCAAGCGAACTGGGCGACCGGAGGTAGAGATGCAAGGGCCAGAGGAGGGCCTGGGGCGGAGGCGCAGTTCTCGAATCATGGAGGAGACCAGTGGCATGGAGGAAGAGGAAGAGGAAGAGACCGTGGCGACTGTCCATGGCCGTAGGGGTCGAAGAGATGGAGAGGTACTAGCCACACATTGAGGACAGTGGGAGTTAGAAAACCGATTTTTTTTCTCTTTCTTGATTCTAATAATTCCCTTTCTCTCATTGTCCATTTGTTTCTTTTTCAGGTTGATGCCACAGCATCAAGCATCCCAGAGCTAGAGCGCCAAATAGAAAAACTCAGCAAGGTATTGTGCTCCTAACCTAGAAAAACTCAGCAAGGTATTGTGCTCCTAACCTCCCAGGAGCTGGAGATGTGGGCTGCGAGAGATTTGATCACCTTATGAGTGGGGTCCCAGATGGTATCAATTTTATAGGGAAGCTGAGAGCCATTGCCCTTTTCCCATGTATCGGACAGAGTTACTCTTTGGAAATGTGTTTTTTATTCATCTTCTTTTTCCGCTGCCTACCCAGCGTCAGCTCTTCTTTCGAAAAAAGCTGCTTCATTCATCCCAGATGCTTCGGGCAGTCTCCTTGGGTCAGGACCGCTACAGACGCCGCTATTGGGTCTTGCCCTATTTGGCTGGTATCTTTGTGGAAGGAACAGAGGAGAGCTTAGGTAGGTGTTTTATGGGAGCCTGAATTGAGTCCTATCTAACCAAAGTTAACCAGTTCCTTTTCTTCTGTCTAGTCTTTTTGGGCTTTTTTCATTTTATGAGAATCAGTGTAGTATAGTGGTTAAAAGAACAGACTCTGGAGTAAGACTTCCTACCTACTTGCTCTGCCATTTACCAGCTAGCTATATGCTTCAGTTTCTTCATTTATAAAGGGGAGATAATAATAGTATGTGTACTTCATAGGGTGATTGAGAGGATTAGAATGAGTTAGTTCTTAGGATAGCATTTTACATCTATCTGGTTCTTAATGAATGTTAGCTTATGATTATGCTGCTTCTGATGATTACTTGAGAATAGTGTTTCTTTCCCAGATACTTTGTTTATTGGCATAACAAGTTGTTCCCAATTGAATCTCAAGCCAAGGAGGGGGCAGGGCAGGGGGATTAAGTCCAAGAGAAAAATAAAATGTATATCCAGTATTATTCACTCTTTCTTCTCCTTATATATCAGTGTATGTCTTAAGCTCTTCACTTTCTCTTTACAGTTCCTGAGGATGTGATAAAGCAGGAAACTGACTCCTTAAAAGTGGCAGCCCATCCAGCCCCCAGTCCAGCCCCCTTCTCTCTGAAGAAGGAGTTAGCTGGCTCCAGCACCTCTGCCAGTACTCCTGTCCGGGCCCGAGGCCGACCTCGGAAAACTAAGCCTGGGTCTATGCAACCTAGGCACCTTAAATCCCCTGTTAGGGGTCAGGGTTCAGAACAGCCTGATGCCCAGCTTCAGCCTGAAATTCAGCCCCATCCTCAGCTTCAGGCTCATGCTCAGCCCCAACCCCAGCTTCAGCTCCATCCCCAATCCCAAAATGGGTTTCTGGAGCCAGAAGGCTCCCCCTTGTCCTTGGGTCAGAGCCAGCATGACCTCAGCCAGTCAGCCTTCCTGTCTTGGCTGAGCCAGACTCAGAGCCATGGCTCCCTACTGAGCAGCTCAGTCCTCACACCTGACAGCAGCCCTGGAAAACTGGACCCAACCCCAACACAGCCCTTGGAGGAGCCAGAGCCTGATGAGGCAGAATCCATCCCCGATTCTCAAGCTCCCTGGTTTAACTTCTCAGCCCAGATGCCTTGCAATGCTGCCCCTACACCACCCCCTGCAGTTTCTGAGGACCAGCCTACACTCTCCCCTCAGCAACCTGCCTCCTCCAAGCCAGTAAGTAGCCAGAATTCGTGGTATGCAATTGACTTCATCTTGCTACAGGCTCCACTGCTTGGGTGCAGGCTGTTGCTGAAGCTGGGGCAAGGGGTAGGGCCGTTAGGTTCCTCTAAACACTAAAATACCCTCATCTCCTTACATTTCATCTCACAGATGAGTAGACCCAGTGCTGCCAACCCCTGTTCTCCAGTGCAGCTCTCTTCTACCCCTTTACCTGGGATGGCCGCTAAGAGGCGAGCAGGAGACCCTGGGGGAACACCACAGAGTCTCACAGGGCTAGGACAGCCAAAACGGAGAGGGAGACCCCCCAGTAAGTTCTTCAAACAGATAGAGCAGCGTTATCTAACCCAGCTGACTGCCCAGCCCGTCCCTGCAGGTGAGTACCCTTGGGGTGGCATCAGATAGAGGCCATGGAATTCATAGCTAGTTCCCGCTCCCCACCCCCACACGTAAACTCTTCACAGAGATGTGCTCTGGCTGGTGGTGCATCCAAGATCCTGAGACACTGGATGCCACGCTCAAGGCCCTGCACCCCCGAGGCATCCGAGAAAAGGCACTTCACAAACACCTAAACAAGCACAGGGACTTCTTACAGGAAGTCTGCCTACGACCTTCAACTGGTAAGATACTTTGACCCAAAGCTGAAGAGCCAAGAGTAAATGTTGAGCTGCTGCTGTGGACAAGAGCCTTTCCCTCTGTCTTCTGTGTTCTCAGACCCCATCTTTGAGCCCAGTCAGCTACCTGCCTCTCAAGAAGGGATTATGAGCTGGTGCCCCAAAGAGAAGACCTATGAGACAGACCTGGCCGTGCTTCAGTGGGTAGAGGAGCTGGAACAACGGGTTATCCTGTCTGATCTGCAGATTCGGGTACACTGGGGCTGGCACCGGCTAGGAAGTTGAGGGGGAGGTGTTCATCTCTTGGACTCTGTTAGGAAAAACCTTGGGTGCTCACTTCACAAGTGACCTCTTATGATGCTAATTTTTTTTCTATGCTTATTTACAATGAGTTTTGTTCCTCTCTCCCACCTGCAGGGCTGGACCTGTCCCAGCCCAGACTCTACTCGTGAAGACTTGTCCTACTGTGAGCATCTACCTGACTCTCAGGAGGATATCACCTGGAGAGGTCGAGGTAGGGAAGGACTGGCACCCCAACGTAAAACTACCAACCCTCTGGACCTGGCTGTGATGCGGCTGGCTGCCCTGGAGCAGAATGTGGAGCGGCGGTATCTACGGGAGCCCCTCTGGCCAGCTCATGAGGTGGTGCTAGAGAAGGCCTTGCTCAGCACGCCCAGTAGTGCCCCCCAGTGCACCACTACAGAGATGTGAGTGATCCCTCTCGCCCATTCTCAGTCTTGGGGAGAAGGGGTAAGTTTAATGGGTCCTGCTCCTCATCCAAAGATCGCCACCTTCTCCCCCCAGATCATATGAGATCACCCCTCGCATTCGAGCATGGCGACAGACCCTTGAGCGGTGCAGGAGTGCAGCCCAGGTGTGCTTGTGCCTGGGCCAGCTGGAGAGGTCGATTGCCTGGGAGAAGTCCGTCAACAAAGTGGTAAGAAGCTGGGACAGCCAGCCCGGTGGGTGGGGTCACTAGCAGGCAGAGGCTTGAGGGCTCACCTCGCCTCTTCATATCCTGGGTCTAGACCTGTCTCGTCTGCCGGAAGGGTGACAATGATGAGTTTCTTCTGCTTTGTGATGGGTGTGACCGCGGCTGCCACATTTACTGCCATCGGCCCAAGATGGAGGCTGTCCCAGAAGGAGATTGGTTCTGTGCAGTATGTTTGGCCCAGGTAAGGCTTCTGCTTTCTCATTCCCGCTTCTAAGTCAAAGGTTTTCTTTCTCACCCCATTTGTTACTAGTCCTACAGATAACCACTTACCATGCCACAGTCTCTCCTTGGAAAGAGCTCCAGGCTGGGTGCTAGGAGACCTGGGTTCTTTCTGGTCCTTCTTTGGAAAAGTCACTTAAATTCTGTAGCCTCACTTGCTTTCCTCATGATTATACTTTTCCTTTTACCTCCTTTATTGGCTTACGTGAATAGATGCACATGTGTAGAAGCATTTCGAAGTCTCAATCACACTTAGACAAGCAGGGATTGTAATGAACTGGAGGGTAAGCAGAGTACCCATCCAGCTGTTACTCATCTCACCTTTTCCCATCCTCAGCAGGTAGAGGGAGGATTCACTCAGAAGCCTGGTTTCCCAAAACGAGGCCAGAAGCGGAAAAGTAGTTATGAGCTGAACTTCCCAGAGGGGGATGGCCGCCGACGCCGGGTACTGTCAAGGGGTCGAGAAAGCCCAGCGGTGCCCCGCTACTCAGAAGAAGGGCTGTCCCCCTCCAAGCGGCGGCGACTCTCCATGCGGAACCACCACAGTGATCTCACATTTTGCGAGTGAGTTGAATGAATTCTGGGGACTTCTGGCTCTACCTTTGCCTCAGTAAAGGGCTAAGAGGGGTCAGGGTATGTGCTTCCTGTGATGCAGCCTTCTCTGTCCCTTTAATGAAATGACAGGATTATCTTGATGGAGATGGAGTCCCATGATGCAGCTTGGCCTTTCCTGGAGCCCGTGAACCCACGTTTGGTGAGCGGGTACCGGCGCATTATCAAAAACCCTATGGATTTTTCCACCATGCGGGAGCGACTGCTCCGGGGAGGGTAGGTAGACATCACCTCCCCTGGCTGTGTGTCGCTACTGTAACTTCCTCCCCCCCACCCCCCGCCCCTACTCACAGCTCTGCCTCCATCCTGCCCAGGTACACCAGCTCGGAGGAGTTCGCGGCAGATGCACTCCTGGTCTTTGACAACTGCCAGACCTTCAATGAGGATGACTCTGAAGTGGGCAAGGCTGGGCACATCATGCGCCGCTTCTTCGAGAGCCGCTGGGAGGAGTTTTATCAGGGAAAACAGGCCAATCTGTGAGGCACGGGAGGTGGGGAGTCACCTGGTGGCATCTCCCCCTGCCCTCCAAACAAAAAATACCCTGCCATTCTTACCTGCTGATGCTGCCCTGGGTCCAGACTCAAGTCAGAGATCTAATCCTGATTTTTGACCCCACCCTTGGCAGCGCCCTATGTCCTCTTATCCCTACCTACACCCCTTTCTCCTTTTCCTCCTCTTGCTCCTCAAATAAGAGGGGCAGAGATGAGGTCCTTCTGGACTGAAAGCCAAAAAAAGAAAGAAAGAAATAATTTTTCCTTTCTGTTTTATTTCCTAATTTAAAATGAGGAGGAGGAAAGAAGTCCCTGCTTCCTCTTCCCAGCTTCTTCTCCTTCCCTGTACGTGCCCCAGCATTCTGGGGCTGTTTAACAATAGCAATAGTTCTAGTGAATGTGTGAAACCGAGAAACACTCTGTACTGTGTGTGGACCCGCAGTGACGGCCAGTAAAGTGGACTTAACTCCCAAGTGTGTCGAGCCGGACACCGGGCCCTGAACATGCTGCTTCCATGTTCAGTCCCTCCCCTGCTTCTCACTTTCTCAATTTTTCCTTTTCCCTACTTTCAGATTTTCTCTCATCCAATAATGTAAAACTATCGTGTACGGGTTCCTCTCCCCCTCTCTCTTCCCCCAAATCTTTTTTCCCTTCAGAGGAAAAAGAAGTTCAGAGGTCCCTGTCTTTCTCTCTGTCCTCATCTTCCTGCCAATAGCTATCCCATTTATAATGTTGGATACTCCTCATGTGCTGAGTTTCTAGCCTTTTTTGAAACTCAGTAGCTGGGGAGAGGGCAGGGAGGCACCCTGGACCCTGGGCCTTCCAGCCTCCTTCCCCACCTCTTACCCAAACCTCCCTCTTGGGAACTCCTCAGGGACAACTACTGCTGAGTTTGGGCGCACTCCCAAGATGGAGGCCAGGTAGCAATCAGCTGGCCTCAGAGAGAGGTGTGTGTGTGTGTGTGTCTGTCTGTCTGTGGGTATGTGTGGTGTGTGTGAGGGAGTGGGAGAAGGGGGGAGGGTGGGAGGATGCTGTGATTGTGCCCTGTGTTGTTTGATGGCATCCAGGTTCCCTAAGTATCTGTTTTTATTTCCACCTTCCCTAGTGTTTCAAAACATCACATTTTTGTCCTTGGGAAACCACAGGAGCAGTTTTTCTGGGTATAAGGCTGTGTCTCCTCTCCCAGGCATTTCTGTTCCGGCCTCTTCAAACTGTGCAATCTTTCAGCAGGAACTCCCTCTCCTTTCAGTAGCTTGGAGTCTTAAGCTTCTGTAGGGAGAGGGGTAGAACTGGATCTTTTCCTAATCCCATGAGCTTCTGTGGGTTTAGTTGTGCTTTTCTTCCCTTACCTACTTCATACCCGGGGCCCCTTTCCCAGCAGCAGAGACCCCAGAGCACAAGAGAGTAGGGAAGAGGGCTCTGGGCCCACCGCTGCCCTACATGTGACTATGCCCAGGTTAAGCCCCAGCTTGTGAGAGGAAAGCTGCTAACTCCCAGCCACAGCCATGGGCCCCCACCCACCCCCTGCTCTCCTGCTCAGCAGAGCCCCTCCCATCAGAGATTACGGGTACTTGCACTGGGGAGGCGGCTGCTGGCGGCCCAAGCAGAGAGCCCAGGTGACCAAGAAATGTTCCATTGGTGGGGGAGGGCGTGCCAGGCAAGGTGGAGCATTCCTTGTCCTTCTGGCAGCACTGGACAGCCACTGAAGGGGGTGGGGGGCAGTGTGGGGAGGTCCTGGGGCAGCCCCTTTCTTATTCCTTTATGCCCCCCACCTCCCCCATGGCCTATTTCTAAAGTCGCCTTTTCTGTCAGATAAACCTCAAAACTTTTAATTTTATGTTTTTTTGTTGGTTTTTTTTTTTTTTTTTTGCTTTTAAGAGGTGGATTGAAGAATATTTGAATTGACTTTATATTATGCATAAATATTTATATTTTATCTAAATAACTGCGCTGTAACAAAGTTTGTGTTAGTCAAACGTTTGGAACTGTTATAGTTGGGGGCTCTTCTTTCTCCCCATGGCAGTTTTCCCCTGGTATAAAATGTACTAGATTAATTTCTATTGTTGGAGGCGAGGTGGACGGGGGAGTGAAATCTCCATGTTCCTGTTTTGTATTCCTCTCCCAGCTCCATCTCTTTCCCTAGGGACCAGGCACTCAAGGTGGGGTGGAGTCCTAGCCTCAGTTTGAAGAAGTGGGGGCTTTAAGGGGGGTGGGGTAGGGCATGATCAAAGGGGCCATTTCTCATGTTTCTTTCCCTCATCTTCACTGCCCCTTGAGCTAGGTGGATTTTTCTCTTCTTGTCAAATAAGAGTATTCGGTAGGGAAGGCAGGTAGAAAAAAAATAATAAAACCCACCCCCTGCCCCTTTGTTTCCCCTCCCCTCTATCAGTCTGGTAACAGGAAGAAACCACACCATCGACACCAACAAGTTTCCATGTTCCTTTTACAACAAAAGGGACTTGACTTTTTATATAACCAAATGTGGTGTTTTAGTGACTTTTTGATAATGTACAGTTTTTTGTGAATTTAAATTTATTTCTTTCTATATTTTTAGGACCAATCTCATTTTTAATAAGGTTTAAAAAAGAAAAAAAGTCTAGAGAAAAAACTCCTGTTTTTGCCATGTGATGTTCCACAAGTGCAGCTGTAGAAAAGTGCTTGTCAGTTGAAATAAAAACCACATTTGATAGAGATTCAAAAGACTCGTGTATTTATCTTCCCTCCAGCATAGGTTCTCACACTTGCCTAAGGGAAAGACTGGGTGTTAGGGTGAGTATGACTTGTACAGGAGACAGCAGGCAGGGGAGCAATATGCCCCTAAACTTCCAAGGTATAGCCCCAAACCTCCAAGCTTGGCCTTTGCTGTACAAGAGGCATCGAGAGCAGGATTTCTGCTTACGTGGATGGAACAGATTCTTAATGCTCCTGGCCAAGGTGTTGGAGCAAAGTGGGATTCAGAGTGCCTAGTGCCCACCTTGTGAGATGCCGCCTTGGCTTCCTAAGCTGCCACTTGTGTTCCCACAGTAGCAGATACGGGCCCATCACCAACCTCCCAACTTCCCCCCATGGATAAAACACCAGGAGGTAGACTTTTGTGTTTTATTTCAAAACAAAAGTTGAAAGACAAAATGAAGCTCTACCAAATTGTAGGGAAGGAACATGAAAATACCAAGGGTCAAAAAGGAAGAATAAGCTAAAAGGTAGGTGGCACTGGCATAGACACGAAAAGAGTATAAAACTAGAAGCTTCCGGATAAAGGAAAAAATGTACAAAATGTATTTGAGTATAAATTAAACTTCTGTCCAAGATGACGAGTGCATGCAAGAAAGCACCACTCACAAAAAAATGGGATAGGGACACCATAATGGAGTGAGGACCTTTACTCAGGCTGGGAAATCTTCCCACCCTCCAGTCTGGAAGTTTTATTTTGGTGAACCCTCTAAAGATACAAGGTACAGGAACACCAGCTTCCAGCACCATAAAAATCAAATTCCCTTTTTGATACTTGTTAACCCTTCTTGGCTATACAGCAGCCACACTGGTCAACTCCCTCAATCCTCAAGTTCTGAGATGTGCACCAATGGTGGTGGTTCTGGGAGTGGCTCCCAAGCATTAATTAACATCCTAGGCAGTCATTACATGGCCTGTCCCCGCTCCCCGAGCCTATCACAATGAGATCTAACTGAAGAGTGCACACTATTCCAGGGTGATTAATGAGCTAAAAATCCCAAAGGAGACATTTCAGAAATAGAAAGTATTGCATTTGATCATGAACCCTTTCTAGCCTCCAGCTCGTGAAGGGAAGGACAGAGTACAGAGGTAAACCAGGTGCCTATGCCCTTGTTTAACTGTGAAATTGTGAGGTAGATGTGTAACAAGGACAAGGAAGTTCTGGTACATGGAGTGGATGTGGCAGGGAGAAAGAGCAATGGTAATGGGCACGAGGGCACCTGTCATGACTGCAGCCCTGTGGGAAGCACCCCTGGCAAGGTCAGCAAAGATCAGAAGGGTGACACAACTCACAGGCTGGCCTTAGTGGCTGAAGGAAGACCCTCCTTACAAAAGAAAGTGGTTAACAAAAGCTGAGTAAATAGGGCTCTGCTAATGCCTGGAAGGACCTAAAATGTAGCTAAGCACCAAAACGGAATAATTGGTTTAAAGAGGAATCGGTGTGGCCAGGCACAAGTTGAACACCTAGCCCTTACATACGAGCTTCACAACCCCCACCTTCTTCTCTGAAGCTAGTTTAACAGGGCCTGGGGACAAGTTGAGACCTGATCATTGACCCAAGTTTCTTAATACTGGTTAAGAAACTCAGTCGCCCTTCATGAGTGCAGTTCTCCTGCTCTCCCAGAAGGTGGAGCATGTGCACAACAGAGCAGGGAGGAAATTCCACCCTCCACCCTCCACCCTTCCAAAAAAAAGACTAAATTATCCACGATCCCCGCAACATCCCATCCCAGCTGGGCCTCTCAAGCACCTATGTGGTGCAAAGTGGCAACCCATACTTCGGAGGACACTGAAGCAGCAAGGAATGAGCACTGCAGGCATCAAGGGGGTGAATGAACTCACCGACCAGGTTAAGAAAGGAAGAGGAATGGAGCTAGGCTGAGGTGGCCCAACCCAGGAATGGTTGGTAGAGCAGCACGTCTAGTCTTCACCCTCGACGAACGTAATGTCCTCCACCCCTGCCTATCTATTACTGACAATGGCTGTTGCCTCTTCAGAGCCACCAGGCTTCCTAGTCTGGGCAGCTCTCCAAACTCTTTGGTTTAAAACAGTCTTAAAAAATAACATCTCTCCCTATCATTCCCACATCTTCCGTACCCTCTACCCACACCCTCCTCCAAAAAGTCTAATCAGCCTAGGGTTTGAATATCACCCCAGAGGGTGAAAGGAACAGTAGGAACACTGATGTGAGATAGGACAGGCAGGCTCTGAGCCTAGTAAAAGGATTATATCATCTGAAGAAGGGACTCTGATGTATTCTATTTGACCAAAAACAGAAAAGCACAAAATATTTTCAGAATGTTACAAGCATCTGTAATGAGTGGGGGTGAGATGTGACATGCAGACAGTATGATCTTGGCTCTTGTGAAGACAATTCGGAAAATACTGGGCACAGTGTTTAAAGACTTTAGCCCGGCCTGAGGCTGTGAGCTTGAAGGCCCTCCTACAAGTCCCCTGCCACTGCTGCCACTAACAGGCTATTTCATGAGAGAAAAAGCATCCCTCATTCTCCCCTTTCTCCGATCACTCACCCATGTTAGCAACTGACTGTTAGAAATGAACTAACAACTAGGGGGGAAACAGGAGCATAACCCAAACACTAAAATTCCACAGTGCCATTAACTACTACAAAAATAACTTCAGGCTCCCACCACTTCCCATGCTCCAACCTGCCCAAACCAGAAACACTCAACAGAACCCATTATGTAGATTCACATGAATCGAATACACAAAAGGTAACTTCATTATTTAAAACAAGCACAACCCTGGCCCTTTAAACATTAAAAAACAACAACAACACAGAAAATACTATCAAGAGTTCTGGGGAAAAAATTTTTTTTAAGTTAAAAAAAAAATGTCTGGGAGGGCGGAGGAGAGGCAACAGTTGCATGAACAACAGTTTCTATACCTGAAAGGCCCCTGCTGCACTAAAGCTCCTGGGTATAGCAAGGCGCCTCCAAATTATCAATCAAATGAACAGGATTGTGGATTTCTTTTCTCCTCTTCAAGTCCACTTATAAGAAATCTATGGCATACTTGGAGACTCAGAAACAAGAGCTACTTGCCCAGTCGGCCAAACCCTTCTAGGAAGTTACTGGGTTTGGGGCTGTTTTACAAGGGATAAGCCCTTCCTGAGGTGGGACTTATGAGAAAATTAATAGTGGCAATTATGTCCTTTACATTTTATACATGACCCAAGCCTTCCACCTCCCCTGCCTGCAGGGCTGTACAAAATGGCAGTCGAGGGGCAGAGAGCACAAAGACTCACTTCTGGGACGGGGGAGGGGTGGGATGGGGAAGCTGGGTCCAAACTCTATGTACAAGAACTGACACCACAGCTTCTTTTCCCTCCGCATCATCCCCTTCCTCTCCCAACAGCCAGCCTACCAAACACCCATCCATCTCTCCATTCTCTATCATTCGGCTTGGCTTTCTGTCTCATGGACTGGTGAAAAGCACCTGACCTTGCAGTGAAGGGGAGCACAACTCACGGTGCGCAAGGTAGTGGCTGGGAGAGGACAGTCACAGGATCTTACTTCGAGGGGATGCGCGAAGGCCTTCTCCTCTCTGTCTCCATGTCACAGAGTCCGGGCTCGCAAAGGAGATGGAGTTAAAGAGCAAAATATAGATTTTAAAGGATTCCAACCTTGTAAGTAATGAGATGGGATTTATTGCCCTTTTCTGTCCTAGCTCCCCGTTGTCCTTCCACAAGAAGGAAATTTATTGTTGATATTCCGGTTCCCTGGAAAAGGGATCCAAACACACACGAGGGTAGAGCAGGCTGCCCCGGACAGTTACAGAGAGCTTTGTCCTTCCCACCCTGCACAGCGCACAACACAGAGCGGTCCCCATACCTGGATCCCACTGAACGTGTGTGTGCACGTGCCTCTCGAGGGCAGCTCTCACTGCATACAGAGGTGTTCGAGGTCAAAGCCTGGGGAAAATTCAAGGACCCTAGTTCCGTCCCTCTCAACTAGTTACACTGAGTGTCAAGGGACACTGTGTAGCCAGGGTTAGGGTGGGAACTTACCAAGTCCTCTGTTACAGGAGGCAGTAACAACACTGTCCACAATGAGGTTTCTCAACCTTGGCACTACCAACATTTGGAGCCAAATAATTCTTTGCTGGGGGAGCTGGGGCTGTCCTGTGCACTGTAAGATATTTTAGCAGCACCCTTGGTCTCTGGCCACTGGATGCCAAGAGCACACAGCCCCCAGCCCCAGGCAAGAGATTTCCAGAGATTTCCAAGTGGCCTCTAGGGGACAAAACCACCTTCTTGGTTTTTTCATCTAGACCAGAACTACTGGTCTAGATAAAGCAGATGATCTTCCACAGTGGGGAAAAAGCCCAAGTCAATTCAACAAGGTCACAGTTGCAAAGGCTCATCTGAGTACAGCAATGTGTGATAGGAAGACAGGACAGAGACCCCGGGCAAAAAAGAAGATCCTTCAGGAAAACAGGAAAGCTGGTATTCCTGTAAACCTGTCGCTGGAGAAGAGACACTTCCTCACACGGTGTTGATCTCAGTGATCTGAAGAATCAGTCAGAAGTCAGAAAGTCCACCCTTTTGGAACTTTCCAGGAAAGACCTAGTCTTCATCCAAATTTGGCTCAAGGATGGCTTCCAAAGACTGTGGGACTGTCTGTTTAACAAGCCTGCATCACATCTCTCTTTCCGGAAGGCAAAGTCTGGTCTTTCTTCCAAGGTTGTGAGGATGCAGCAAGGCAGAGGGAGGACAAGCTGCTTCCACTGCCTGCTTAGTGTTCTACCTTGTCCCTTGCCCAGGCCTCTAAAAAGTCCACACAAAATTTCATTCAAAAAAGAAATTCACAAAATTAAAAACTGTAAAAAGGCAAAGTGGGCAGGCTCTGCTGTATGAAAAGAGAAAAAGAACAGTCTGGATGAGAGAAAGAAGGCATAAAATGTGTGAAGAAGAGACGGGATGTATGAACTAAGACTTTATAAAATGAAACTTCTGAAGTCTGTATATTCTTCTACACACACCAAAATAAGCCCATAACTAAAATCTGTGTGAGGGTCCACAGTAGGACTTCTGTATCTTTCTTTCTTTCACACCTTTTTTTTCCTTTTTTTAAAAAAAGAAATGACAAAAATTTTTAAAGCCTCCCCAGAGAAGCCCAACACATCAAACACTGTTTTGCGTAAAGATGAGAAGAAGCTCCAGGCACTCTGTCTCTTTGGGATATGGAAAGAGTATATTGCAGTTGAAAACAAAATAGAAAACTTTCTTTGCAAAAAAAAGAAAAAGAGTTCTTTTGATCTCCTTGGCTGAAGCACGCACAAAAAATGACGGCTCCCCCAGGCTCCATCAGGAATGGAGGAATAAGCAGAGGGCAGGGAGTGCGTAGATTTCTCTTTCCAGGGCCCCGCCAGTGAAAAACGATGACCGCGTGTTAGTCGTTAGCAGGACCCACAGATGGTCTGTATTCCTGGTTGGCCCTCTGGAGTCTGGGAGCATCAGCATCGCCAAGAATTCGTTTGCACAGGCATGCCTTAGAGATTGCAGTTCGGTTCCAGACCACTGCAATAAAGCAAGTATCGCAATAAAGCAAGTTCAAATGAAATTTTTGGTTTCCCAGCGCATACAGAAACTATGTTTACATTATACTGTAGTCTATTAGGTGTGCAATAGCATTATGCCTAAAAAAAATAAGCATACCTAAATTTCAAAGTACTTTATCGCTAAAAATGCTAACCATCACCTGAACTTTCAGAAAGTCATAATTACTGATCACAGATCACCATAACAAAGGTATAAAAAATTTGAAATATTTTGGAATTACCAAAATGTGACACAGAGACATGAAGTGAGTAAATGCTGTTGGAAAAATGGTGCTGACAGACTTGCTCAAAGCAAGGTTGCCATAAAACTTCAATTTGTAAAAAAAAAAAAAAAAAAAAAAAAGATGTAATATCTGCAAAGCTCAATAAAGTAAAACACACAAAAAAGAGGTAGGCCTGTACTTACCACAGACGGGGAGGGGGATCCTAAAGGAGGCAGAAGCCAGAGAGGGGAGGGAGGAGGATGACAGACATGAAAACCTATGGTTCTTACCGCTGTTACTTGTTGAACTGGAAAGAGTAGACCCCATGATCTGAGGGAGCATCCACCGTCACCTGATTTTGCTGGCCGCCACTCTCCTGCACCACAGCCAAGGTAGGAGGGTCACCTTACACATTCTTTTGGTGACTTCCCACTAAAGTAGCCTAACTAGAACCCACCCAGACCCACCCCCTTCTGCACACCCGTGAGAGCACATGCACACATGCGCACACAGCATCACCTCCTCAACGATTAGAGCACTCTGTCTTCTTCCCAAGACACTACTCAGTACGAGCAGCATTAACCACTGTCTGTCCAATGTGAGGAAGGGCCTCATTCAAGGACACAGACGAAGTCCTTATTTCCTACATTCACTCACATACCTACCAGCTGACTGGGAACACAGAACCAGCATCACCGTTAGAGGAAGATCTTGATCAGGTGAAAGTCTGCCTGTTTGTTGTCCTATCCTCAATCCAAAGAGACGAGAAAGCTCTTACCTCAGCTGTGACACTGGACGGCGGCACAGGCGTGTACTGGGAGATGTACGCTCCTTGCATAGCAGCAGCCGTCGGCATGTACTAGAGTGAAAACCAGCAACAGGCTCAGAGATGGGCTCTTTGGCTACATTTAAAGTCCCTGGGAAGCTTTAAAAACCACTGATGCCTATGTTCCATCCCCAGAGAGTCTAATCTAATTGTCTTTTTCAAGAGCACTTCAGGTAGTTCTAAAGTGCACTGGCTTAGAGAGACGTCCACCTCCATGCCTTCCTTTCCTGATCTTTCCTGCCTTCTGCTTTTGCTCATCACACAGCCTTGAAGCTCTCCTGTGCAAGCCAGAATGCAGCCGACCTACGAGAAACTTCAAGAGCTTCACGCATTCTTCTTTCTATGATTTTCGTAAGAATTTCTAAGGACATGTGTGTGA
The DNA here is from genome assembly GCF_007474595.2 of Lynx canadensis. Lineage (NCBI taxonomy): Eukaryota > Metazoa > Chordata > Mammalia > Carnivora > Felidae > Lynx > Lynx canadensis. The sequence continues at coordinate 82,527,038 of NC_044309.1, read as the reverse complement.
GCTCCTGGATAAACTGCTATGTAGACAGAAGCACTATTTGTTTAGTTTTCCGAGGAGGAATCAGTTAAAAGGAGTGAACTGGTGAACATAACGGCCGTATTCTGTTTCTCTCCTCATCTGAGTGTGCCTTCACTGATGCCGAAGTAACCGCCGCCCTCATTCACAAGTATTTATGCTGAAGAGTATGACACAGGGACCCCTTGCTCAGTATGAGTTGAAAATCAGAAATGTCCTGCTTTACCGTGCCTGTACTGCTGAGGGAGAGGTGGCCCAACTGCTGGGTAATAGGTCCCATCATGGAGGCAGGCTGGAGAGAAATGGGGTGATCCATCCCTGGTGTCAGAACTGAACCCTAGAGGCAGCACCAAAGGACAGGGTTAGTGATTCACATCTATCAGGACCACTGAAGGCAGACATTTAAAATTCCTGGGAAACAACACGTGAATAGTAACCCAGCTGTACAACAGAAACAGGAGCTCTGCTCATTGGCGTGGAGGAGTCCTTGTCTCGGAATAACAAACTCTGAGTTTGTTCTAAGCCAGAACTCACACCCACATTGTTTTTCTTTACATTGTTTTTCCCATTGTTTTTCTTTACATCAAATTGCCTCTTTGGCTTCTGCCCACTTCTGAACACTCACTGAAGGCTGCATGAGGTATGACTGGTGGTGCATCCAAGATGGGTTAGGTACTTGTACAGGAGATGTCTGAGTTACTCTCTAATGCAAACAAAATAAACAGACAAACACATTAACTGCCTAGAAACCACTGTTTCTCCCAGTGATCTGATAGTTTGGTTTCAGCAAAACCCCAAAAAAGTTGGAATGCCCCCTCACAACATAGAAACATTAAGAATAAACTCTTTATAAAATATATTAGCAACTCTTACATGTCAACAAATAACCCAATTTAAAAATGGGCAAAGGATAGGAATAGATACTTCTCTAAGAAGATTCACAAATGGCCAATAAGCACATGAAAGAGGTTCAACATCATTCGTCACTAGGGAAATGCAAATCAAAACCACGATGAGATACAACTTCATACGCACCAGGATGGCTGTAATTAAAGGGAGAGGATAACAAGTGTCATATACTGCGGGCAGGAACGTAAAATGGTACAGCAGCTTTGGAAAACAGTTTGGCAACTGCTCAAAAAATTAAACACAGAGTTCCTATGTAACCCAGCAAGTTCACTTGGAGGTATATACCCAAGAGAAACTAAAACATGTGTTGACACAATAATTGTACACAAACGTTCAAAGCAGTATTATTCACAATACCCAAAAGGCAGAAACAACTCAAAGAGACATCAAGTGATAAGTGAATAGCAAAATGTGGTATAGTCCCACAAAGGAATGTGACTGATTCAGTCATAAAAAAGAACCAAGTGCCACTATATGCTACAACACGCTAAACCTTGAGAGCATGCTAAGTGAAAGAAGCTTGACACAAAAGACATATACTGTATGCTTCCATTTATTTTTTTAAATTTTTTTAATGTTTTATTTTTGAGAGAAAGAGACAGAGCACGAGTGGAGAGGGGCAGAGAGGGAGACACAGAATCCAAAGCAGGCTCCAGGCTCTGAGCTGTCAACACAGAACCCGGACAGAACCCGGCATGGGGCTCGGACCCATGAACTGTGAGATCATGATCCAAGCCAAAGTCGGAGGCTCAACCGATCCAGCCACCCAAGAGCCCTGTATGCTTCTAATTATATGAAGTATCCACAGTCGACAAATCTATACCCATAGAAAGTATATTAGTGGTTGCCAGGGGGTGGGGGTGAGGGAGAATGGGCAGTGACTACTAATGGGTACAGAGTCTCTTTCTGAGGTGATAAAAATATTCTGGAATTAGACAGTGGTGATACTTGCATAACTTTGCAAAATATGCTAGAAATTACAGACTTGTCTACGTTAAGTGGGTGAATTTATTTTTATTTTTTAAAATTTTCTTAAAAATGAAATTTATTGTCAAATTGGTTTCCATACAACACCCAGTGCTCATCCCAAAAGGTGCCCTCCTCAATACCCATCACCCACCCTCCTCTCCCTCCCACCCCCCATCAACCCTCAGTTTGTTCTCAGTTTTTAACAGTCTCTTATGCTTTGGCTCTCTCCCTCTCTAACCTCTTTTTTTTTTTCTTCCCCTCCCCCATAGACTTCTGTTAAGTTTCTCAGGATCCACATAAGAGTGAAACCATATGGTATCTGTCTTTCTCTGTATGGCTTATTTCACTTAGCATCACACTCTCCAGTTCCATCCACGTTGTTACAAAAGGCCACATTTCATTCTTTCTCACTGCCACGCAGTATTCCATTGTGTATATAAACCACAATTTCTTTATCCATTCGTCAGTTGATGGACATTTAGGCTCTTTCCATAATTTGGCTATTGTTGAGAGTGCTGCTCTAAACATTGGGGTACAAGTGCCCCTATGTATCAGTACTCCTGTATCCCTTGGGTAAATTCCTAGCAGTGCTATTGCTGGGTCATAGGGTAGGTCTATTTTTAATTTTCTGAGGAACCTCCACACTATTTTCCAGAATGGCTGCACCAGTTTGCATTCCCATCAAGAGTGCAAGAGGGTTCCCGTTTCTCCACATCCTCGCCAGCATCTATAGTCTCCTGATTTGTTCATTTTAGCCACTCTGACTGGTATAAGGTGATATCTGAGTGTGGTTTTGATTTTAGTGGGTGAACTTTATGGCATATGAAGTATATCTCAATTTTAAAATGGAAAAAAATTAGCAATGAGAAACTAGAAATGCATCACAATAAACAAGTAGGTTTACCCCATGAATATAAGGATTGTTCAACATCAGATACTCTATAAACAAAAGTCAAAATTGAAGGAGAAAGCCATAGTATGAGATGCTGAAAAGGCATTTGATAAAATCCAGCAGCAATTTATTAAAAACAAACAAAAAAAACACCAAAAAGTGAAATAGAGACTAGAAACTACATACATATATTGAAAACTATTACCAAAACCTAGCTGTTAACATTAACCTAAACAAAGAAATATTAAAACCCCTGCATTTATGAAAATAGTAGTTTATAGTAGGGTTAAACAGGTTACAATTAGATAAGAACACAATGGCATAAAATTGGAAAGAAAGAGAAAGCTATGATTTTGCACTGATGATATAACTGTATACCTAGAAAACTTAAAAGACTCAGTAAAAAAAAAAAAATGCTAGTAGTAGTATTTAGCATGGTAGCTGCATACAAGATAGATGAACATAAACCAATAGCTTTTCTTCAGTGTATCCAGAAGTATCTAGAAATGCTTATAAAAACTATGGAACACTTAGGAATATATTCAACAAGAAAAGTATAAGACCTATGTGAACAACACGAAAACCTTGTTGACGGACATAAAAAGAGATTTAAAAACATGAAATACCAAATCTTGGGTGGAGGGAATACTTTTTAAAAAGTCAATTCTCAAAAAAAAAAAGTCAGTTCTCTTAAACTAATCAATTTAATGTAATTCTAATTAAAATTATCAGTTTTCCGGGGCGCCTGGGTGGCTTGGTCGGTTAAGTGTCCGACTTCGGCTCAGGTCATGATCTCACGGTCCGTGAGTTCGAGCCCCGCGTCGGGCTCTGTACTGACAGCTCAGAGCCTGGAGCCTGTTTCAGATTCTGTGTCTCCCTCTCTCTCTGCCCCTCCCCTGTTCATGCTCTGTCTCTCTGTGTCTCAAAAATAAATAAACGTTAAAAAAAAATTTTTTTTTAAATTATCAGTTTTCCAAAAATTAGATAAAATGATCAATCATAAACTTTATACAGAAGAGTAAATGCCAAAAATAGCAAAAAGACTGAAAAATTTGGAACAGGTTTGTCTTATATTGGACCATATTATGAAAGCCACTGTGATCAAGTCAACGCATCAGTGGAGTAAGAATAGACACAATGAGCACTGAAAGAGGATAAAGGATACAGAAACAAACCCCAATATTTATTATATGACAAAGGTGACAATTTAATTCACCATTTTTAATAAAAAAATTTTTTTTAATGTTTTATTTTTTAGAGAGAGACAGAGTGCAAGTGGGGGAGGGAGAGAGAGAGGGAGACACAGAATCTGAAGCAGGCTCCAGGCTCCGAGCTGTCAGCACAAAGTCTGATGCAGGGCTTGCAAACTGTGAGATCATGACCTGAGCTGCAGTCAGATGCTTAACTGACTGAGCCACCCAGGGGCCCCACCATTAATTTTTAATTTAATTCACCATGTTAATAATACATTAATTCAAATATGATGATATAATAATCTGGTGCTAGGACAACTCGTTAACATTCTGAAAGAATGCCATAAAATCCCTATCTGGTGGGGTACGCGGCTGGCCCAGTCAGTGGACTGTGTGACTCTTGATCTCAAGGTTGTGAGGTTGAGCCCCTGTGTTGAATGCAGAGACTACTTATAAAATCTTTAGGGGTACCTGGGTGGCTCAGTCAATTAAGCAACAACTCCTGATTTTGGCTCAGGTCATGATCTCATGGTTCATGAGATCAAGCCCCATGAGCCTGAGCTCTGCACTGACAACTCAGAGCCTGCTTAGGATTCTCTCTCTCCTTTGCTCTCTGCCCCTCCCCAGCTCACGTGGGCATACACGCACTCTCTCTCAAAAATAAACATTAAAAAAAAAATCCCTATCTGCTACCATATACAAAAATAAATTCCTGGGGGCGCCTGGGTGGCTCAGTTGGTTAAGCGTCCAACTCTCTTGATTTCGGCTCAGGTCATGATCTCACAGTTTATGAATTCAAGCCCTGCACTGTCAGCACAGAGCCTTCTTGGGATTCTCTCTCCCCCTCTCTCTCTGCCCTTCCCCTGCTCACACTCTCTCTCACAAAATAAACTTTAAAATATATATATTAAAAAAATAACTTCCTGATGATTACATATTTAAATGTAAAACAATCAAAATAAATCTTGGAAGGGGCACCTGGATGGCTCAGTTGGTTAAGCGTCCAACTTCAGCTTAGGTCATAATGGTTCATGAGTTTGAGCCCCGCGTTGAGCTCTGTGCTGACAGCTCGGAGCCTGGAGTCTGCTTTGGATTCTGTGTCTCCCTCTCTCTTTGCCCTTCCCCCACTCATGCTCTCTTTCTCCCAAATATAAACATTTAAAAAAATAATAATTAAAAAAAAAATTCTTGCCTCCTACCCTAGATTTATTGAATTGGAAATTCTTTGTGTGGTGCCCAGTAATTTAAGTTTGATAAGCTCTCCAAGTGATTCAGATTTACAGTTCAAGACTGAGGACCACAACACAAAGTCAATGGACAAAAAATAAATTTGGAAAACAATATTTGTAAGAAAGATAACCAGAGGATTAATACTTAAATAATATACAAATAAGTTTTTTATAAGTTGATGGGAAAGGAATAACCAAACAAAAAAAATGGGCCAAGCATATGAAGAGCAATCAGAGAAGAGCAAATCAAAATATGATAAATGCAAAAAAAAAACAAACAAAAAACGCTTAAACTCAGCTATAGTCAGGGAAGTGCAAATTAAATAACAATGCAGGGGTGCCTGGGTGGCTCAGTTGGTTAAGCATCCCTACTGACTTCAGCTCAGGTCATGATCTAACAGTTGGTGGGTTCGAACCCCATGTCAGGCTCTGTGCCTGGAGCCTGTTCAGATTCTGTGTCTCGGGGCGCCTGGGTGGCGCAGTCGGTTAAGCGTCCGACTTCAGCCAGGTCACGATCTCGCGGTCCGTGAGTTCGAGCCCCGCGTCAGGCTCTGGGCTGACGGCTCGGAGCCTGGAGCCTGTTTCCGATTCTGTGCCTCCCTCTCTCTCTGCCCCTCCCCCGTTCATGCTCTGTCTCTCTCTGTCCCAAAAATAAATAAAAAACGTTGAAAAAAAATTAAAAAAAAAAAAAAAAAAGATTCTGTGTCTCCCTCTCTCTCTGCCCCTCCCCCACTCATGCTCCATTTCTGTCTCAAAAATAAACATAAAAAAAAAATTTAAAGCAACAATGCACTTTACACCTATCAAAACAGGAAAAACTTAAAAAGAGCAATGTCACTTACGGCTGGAGGGAAATGGGCACTCCCATACATTGTTTCAGTTCACTCCCATAATGTGAACTGAAACATTATGGAAAGCAATTTGGAAAGCCTTTATGGAAAGCAATCTGGCAACAGCTATAAAACTGAAAGTCCAAGGGCGCCTGGGTGGCTCAGTCCGTCAAGCACCAGACCTTTGGTTGCAGTTCAAGGCATGCATGATCCCACTTTTCCTAAGACTGTATCTCCCCCCCAACTGTGTTCGGCTCCTGTGCTGACAGTGCAGAGCCTGCTTGGGATTCTCTGTCTCTCCCTTTCTCTGTCCCTCTTCTGCTCACATGCACATGCGCTCTCTTCCTCTCTCTCAAAATAAATAAACTTTAAAAATACATATTAAAAACAAAAAGAACTCTGAAAGTCCATATATTATTCAACCTAGCAATCATGCTCCTTGGACTCTAGTCCCCAGAAATAAAAGTACTCAAACTTAAGGATGTAGCCATAGGGGTCTTTACTTATGAGTGGTTTTATTTCTGGGAGCTAGAGTCCAAGGAATGTGCCTGCTAGGTTGAATAATACATGGATTGGAGTGTTATTTGTACCAGAAAAACTCTGAAATCCAAGTGAATACCCTTCACCAAGATAGAGTTGAAGAATTCTGGTATATCTGCAGCATGAAATATAATGCAACTACTTAAAAAAAGAAATAATTAAAATAAAGAACCTCAACATTAACTACATTAGAATCACATGTAGAGCTTGTTAAAAATTTAGCTTTCCAGGGGGGTGGAGGGGTGGGGTGAAGATGGACGAAATAGGTGGAAGGGATTATGAGCTACAGACTACCAGGTATGAAGTGAGTCACAGATATGAAAAGTACAGCATAGGGAATACAGTCGATAATACTATAATAACTTTGTATGGTGACAGATTGCTGGGACTCATCCCCAGAGTTTCTAATTCAGCAGATATGGGGTGGAACCCAGGAATTTATGTTTTTTTAAATTCTCAGGTGATTCTACTGGTCTAGGGACCACACTTCTTTTTTTTTTTTTTTAATTTTTTTTTTAACGTTTATTTGTTTTTGAGACAGAGAGAGACAGAGCATGAACGGGGGAGGGTCAGAGAGAGAGGGAGACACAGAATCCGAAGCAGGCTCCAGGCTCTGAGCTGTCAGCATAGAGCCCGATGCAGGGCTCGAACTCACGGACTGCGAGATCATGACCTGAGCCGAAGTCGGCCGCTTAACCGACTGAGCCACCCAGGCGCCCCATAGGGACCACATTTTTGAGAATCACTGGTTTAAGATACTGTTAAGTGAGAGGAGAGAAGTATAAAAATATATTTAATATGGCCAGATTTCTGTAAAATAAACGATGACTTCCAAAACTGTATACATATGTGTATATCACATGAAGAAAAATATGGAATTTTTTGAAATATATGGAAAGGAAATTAATATGGGTTTACTTATGGGGTGGTAGACAGAGAGTAAGAGGATGCTACCATAACAGTCTATACATATGTAATGTGATCACATGTTATGCTTTCAACTAAAATGATTTGTGAGCAATATACATAAAGGAAACACCAAAAAATAAGTAGTTTCCAGCCTTATATTCCTTTACCTAAAGCACAGTGATAACGGAAAACCACCACACCCTTTTTTGGGCATGAACACACCTGATATGAAGACACAGGAGATGGAAGATATGGGGAGAGTGCAGACTGAGCAAGCATCCTGCTTGGGGTGATGTTATAAGGAGCTGGGTAAAACCTGGAAGAAGGAACCTCATCAGTAAGGAGTCACAGGAAACCACAAGGGCCCCACTAACAGACACAGCCACTTCCCACTAACTGCTGTTTAAAAATCAAGATGAAACATCCCAGTACCAGGACAGGCTGTTGTCATTTTCAGGTAGCCCAATGATAGCAAACACCCTTACCCATTCTGAAGAGCTGTGGTGGGATCATAGGTCAAAGCCATACCACCCTATAAAGGAAGAACACAGTGATCAATCATATTGTGAGCCCTTGGGTGGTAACAGGAGGAAGCCCAGAATGTCAAGACTAGGATGTGTTTGATGCAACAGATTAGAGCAAAGTCTGGACTGGTCCCATTACTGCTGTTCTGGAGTTTTTCTGGTTGTGCAGGCTGCAAAATCCCGCTCAAGACCCACACTGAAGATCATGTTAAGCAGCCAGCCATCTCTCAGTTACATGCTATAGCTCTCAAGCTTGCCACTAAACTCACAGAAATCAGGCCATGGTAATTTCCATTCCACTTTAATAACCTTAGTACTCCTGTCTCCTCAGAGGTCCTCTTACCACATCTCCATTCCTTGGCCAGGCCCGTCCATTTTGCACATATTTTCCTTGGTTCTGTCGTTTCTTTGGACCACCATCAGCAAATTTGCAAAGCAAGGGATCAGAAGGGGCTGCCAAGAAAGCAAGCAAACAGGCAGCTGAGTCCTACCTCACTTAGTCCATTCACACTCATGCAAAATGTCTCCAGAATCTTCCCTGGAAGTAACAATCTGTGGCTCTCTCAGCCTGATTCCCAGATGCCTCACCTGGTACTCCAGCAGGTGTCTTAATATATTTTCCATTAAAGTGGGTGATGATGGCTTCACACTTCTCTGTGGACTCCATCCTAAGGAGCACAAGAGGGGTTAGGCTCTAGCTTCTCCAGGATCTGTGCTCCCCCTACATTCAAAGAGAAAGCTCTAAGTTCCCAGCCCCACAAATGCTCCAAAAATTATGACTCTAGAAACACAGTTTTCTCCACACAAATTCAAGGTATCTTGAAGAGGCAACCGCATTTTTTTTAAATGTTTATTTTTTGAGAGAAAGAAAGAGAGAGCACAAGCAGGGAAGAGGCAGACAGACAGGAGACACAGAATTCAAAGCAGGCTCTAGGCTCTGCACAGAGCCTGACGCAGGGCTCAAACTCAAGAGCTGTGAGATTGTGACCTGAGCCGAAGTCAGGTGCTTAACCAACTGAGCCACCCAGGCACCCTGTGGCAACCCCAGCGTCTAAAAGCTCCCTCAACTGGCTCGTATAGGGCTCCTAAAAGGAAAAATGAAGATCCTCATGCTATGAATATCCCAAAGAAGTTACTGATGGATAGGCCCACTATTAGGTCTGGTTCACAAACAAGAATAGAATAAATAGTGGCTGTCACCATTATTTATTTTATTTTATTACTTATTTATTTCTTAGGAATAACCTTTTTTTTTTTATGTATATTTTTGAGAGACAGAGAACAAGTGTGAGCAGGGGAGGAGCATAGAGAGGGGGGCAGACAGAGGATCCCAAGCGGTCTCTGTGCTGACAGCAGCGGGCCCAATGTGAGGCTCAAACTCACAAACCATGAGATCATGACCTGAGCCGACGTCTGGACACCTAACCAAATGACCCACCCAGACACCCAGATTTTTTTTAAAATTTTTTTAATATTTATTTGAGAGAGAGAGAGTATACACAATACAACTGAAGGAGGGACAAAGAGAGAGGGAGAGAGGGCATTCCAAGCAGGCTCCACGTTGTCAGACAGAGCCCAACGTGGGGCTCAATCTCACAAACTGTGAGATCATGACCTTATCCAAAATCAAGAGTAGAACACTTAACCAACTGAACCACCCAGGCTCCCCTGCTTTTTTTTTTTTTTTTTTTTTTAAATAAGCTCTATGCCTAGTGTGGGGCTTGAACTCATGACCCTGAGATCAAGAATCACATGCTCTACCCACTGAGCCAGCCAGGTACCCCATGTCACCATTAGTTTTTATTACAAAATTCCTAACTTCACTCCAATAAAACTGTACAAGCTAAGAACTTGCTAATGTTTATTTTTTGCTTTTGTAGTCTAATTAGCTCCTAATAATATTAAGATTTTATAAAACTGTAAGAGGAAAGGGAAGACAGAGTTCATGGTCTATAGTGACAGAAACAATGTTGGGAACTACTGAGTTAAAGTGTCTTATTGGGGAAAGACGACAAGTAAGAAACTAGAAAATCTAGATTCCAGCACCAGTTTACTACCCAAAGTTCTGTGAGTTAGGACCTGCACAAAAACCCACTGGACCTATTCCTCATTTCTGCTTTAGGGATAATATCCACCCTACCCTATTGCAGATCAAATGAGATCATGTCTTTTAAGTGTGTTCTAAAAATTCTAAGGGTCTATATGACACAAGGTACAGTATCTTCCCCTCCTTCCATATTTAAAGTAAATCTCATTGCATTTTCTATGCCAATAACCACTAAAAATATGAACCATTCCTATGAAGGTGGTCATTTTAAAACGGTCTCAAATGGAACCTTTTAGGGAAAAACCACAGCCTAGGTATTCCACAGCAGCAGTCTTTAGTTGGGTTACTTCTACTCCTTAATCTTCCAGAAGGCTACGCAGGCATGGGGTATTTTAAGAGAACTGTTTTCAGACCCTCCACTTCCTCATAAGCTCTTTCCTAAAACTGGTCTGCCTGGGGACAGCCTGTGGACACCAAAGGTCAAGTGCCCTCTCACAGCCACCCCTTTCCACAGATTTTGCACCCATCCCCAAACTCCACAAGAGGCAATGATGCCTGACTTTTAAATCATTTTGTAAGTCAGATGTTTCTAATTCTTCTTTCCAACAAGCTGGATAACTCAGTAAGTTGTTAACGGACACATTAAAAAATCAATTTTGACAAATCAATCACTTGGTTATTGGCATATAAATAAGAATTCAAAGAATTCCTATTTTAACAAAACTCTTTCTATTCCCATTTACTTATTTATGTGAACAGGTTTCTCAGCATGAAAACAAAAAAACAGTTACAGAGAAGTACGACAGAATGATCCATAAAAAGACTTTCAACTATAAAAATATTTTATACTGGAATACAATTTTGTAAGGAAATGGAATGGAAATACAAGATCAAGAAAAGTGGGGGGGGGGGCGGCACCTAGGTGGCTCAGTTGGTTAAGTGTGTGTTGATCTCGGCTTAGGTCATGACCTCATAGTTTGTGGAGTTGAGCCCCGCATCTGGCTGTATGCTGATGGCATGGAGCCTGCTTGGGATTCTCCCCCTCTCTCTCTGCCCCGTCCCCCGTCAAAATAAATAAATAAAATTTAAATAGTCCCTAAACACATCAGTCTATTAAAAAAAAAAAAAAAAGGGGGGGCGCCTGGGTGGCTCAGTCAGTTAAGCATCTGACTTAGGCTCAGGTCATGATCTCCCAGTTCATGAATTCGAGCTCTGTTTTGGGCTCTGTGCTGACAGCTCAGAGCCTAGAGCCTGCTTCAGATTCTGTGTCTCCTTCTCTCTTTGCCCCTCCCCTGCTTGTGCTCTCTCTCTCTCAAAAATAAATAAAAAACACTAAAAAAAATTTTTTTTAAAAGAAAAAGAACATCATAATAAGAATGATCTAAGAGTTATGACTATTGGGGCGCCTGGGTGGCTCAGTCAGTTAAGCGTTTGGCTCTTGACTTGAGCTTAGATCATGATCTCGTAAGTTCAAGACCCACATCGGGCTCTGCCCTGGCAGTGTGGGGCCTACTTGGGATTCTCTCTCAATCTTTCTGCCCCTACCCCATTTGCACGCCTCTCTCTAAAAAAAAAATTAATAAACTTAAAAAAAAAGTTATAACTATTAAAAAAGAAATGTCCTATATATTTTTAAAAGGATGATTTTGTGTATCACATTGCTATGACATTTAGATATATTTGCATACATTTATAAATGACATGACAGTTTTATTTAAAATGTCAATACTTGTAATTTGCTGGAAATTATACTTTGCAAGATCTAAATGTATGAAGAAAATATGTAGACAGTAACATAGAAAGATGCAAAAGATTTCAGTTTTTCAAGTCTTCAAAGCCACAGTTTCCAAACTGGGCTCGGAGGTACCCTGTGCCTCTGCAGTGAGCTCACAGAGGCACACATAGGGAATTTTTGAACTTTCTGAAGAAAATACAGCAACATCTGTTGGATACTGGATGGACTACTAACTCTAAACAGGTCATTATTTCAACATTAGATCACCCTACAATCCTTTGATACTGTATTATTACAAAGCTAGTTTTTCAATGGTGGCTACGACAAAAGCAAAAACCGTAAGAAAACCAGTGTATAACAGGAAATAAGGGTGTAAGTGTCTAATCTGATTCCAAGGCTTGAGAAGTTGTGCAGTGTTCAACAGATGCACATCCCATTTGTAAGTATAGTAAGTATAAAGATTGACATAAAAATATTTTCTCTTTTAATGCATTTTTGAAATAGCTACAATTTTTTTAATTAAAATTTTTTTTTTATTTTAGAGAGAGTGCACAAGTGGGGGAGAGAATCCCACAATCCCAGGATCATGACCTGAGCCAAAATCAAGCAAAAACCGACTGAGCCGCCCAGGCACTCCAAAATAGCTACAAAATTTTTAACATAAAAACTTTTTGAGTTGTTTAGACCATTAAATTACTCAATAAACTGAACTGTTACGCATTTCTTTTGCTCAGTTTTTTTGTTTTTTTGTTTTGTTTTTAAATAAACTCTACCCCAACGTGGGGCTCGAACATACAACCCCAGAATCAAGAGTCGCATGCTCGGGGCGCCTGGGTGGCGCAGTCGGTTAAGCGTCCGACTTCAGCCAGGTCACGATCTCGCGGTCAGTGAGTTCGAGCCCCGCGTCAGGCTCTGGGCTGATGGCTCGGAGCCTGGAGCCTGTTTCCGATTCTGTGTCTCCCTCTCTCTCTGCCCCTGCCCCGTTCATGCTCTGTCTCTCTCTGTCCCAAAAATAAACGTTGAAAAAAAAAATTAAAAAAAAAAAAAAAAGAGTCGCATGCTCTACTGACTGAACCAGCTGGGTGCCCCTTCAAGTATTTCTTTTGGTCTAGAGCAAAAAACAAAGTACTGAGACAACATAAGGTGCCATGAACTGAAAAAGGTTGAGAACCTCTGCTTTAAGAGTATGGGAGCAAAAAAAAAAAGTCTGATGACTTCAAGCCTAGGAACTCTCTTTTAGTTATACTTGGGATTGCCAGCAGGTGGTGCTACCAAGATTGAGTTTCCAAGATCTGAAATACTCCAGAGTAAGGGAGTGTTCCTGGACCAGACAAGATATTTTAACACAAAATGGGAACTTCAGATCACTTATTCCAATAGTTTTCAAACTTTTAGAAAAAGTGACAGAATCTCCGTTTAAACAAAATCTTAAAATAAAGGCAGCACCATTTCTTAAGTGGGCTAGGAGATTATGAAGCCCTACAAATGACACTTAAGCCCAGAAGAGGTAGGCAACCTGGAGAACTCCGCAGCTGTAGGGTATACCTTAAGAAAACCACTCATCTATATCAATCTCCACTTCACAGAGTAAACCAAGTCACATAAAGGTCTGATATCACAGGGGCAGTTAGTGGCAGAGTTGGTCTAGGATCTAAGTCTCTCAACAGAACTGAAAAGGTAGACCAAATCTTCATCCCACTGATTTTAAAGCCAGAAGGATTACCACTCACTGTGGGACCTTGCACAAATCACTTTATATTGGGGACTCCGGTTTCCTTATCTATAAAATGGCTTTTTTTTAGAGTATCCTTTTATTTTTATTTTTTTGAGAGAGAGAGTAAGCACATGAGTGGACAGAAGCACATGAAGGACAGAGGGAAAGACAGAATCCCAAGCAGGCTCCACACCCAGTGCAGAGTGCAACACGGAGTTCAATCCCATGATCCTGGGATCATAACCTGAGTCAACAAGAGTTAGAAGCTCAACTGACTGAGCCACCCGGGTGTCCTGGTTTCCTTAAAACAGAGAATATTTACAGTGAAACCTTGGATTGCAAGTAACTTGTTCTGTGAATGTTCTGCAAGATGAACAAACATTTCTAATAAATTTTAACTTGATAAATGAGCAATGTCTTACAAGTTGTATGTGACGCCAAATGTCACATGATCACAACTGAGCCAATGGTTCTTCCCTCTCTCTCTCTTTCTGCGGGACTGTGGGTGATCATCTCTATGCTTGAATGCTCAGTCTTAGGCCGCGGTGTTTGGCAGAAATCAGTGATTTTTCAGAACCTTGGAAGATGCCCACAACAGGCACTAGTGCATTTTTTGTCACTTCAAAGCACCTATGGACAGTCCTTTGCTTTTGTATGGACAGTCCACACAAGAGTAAACTTAGGAATGCTTTGCTTCGTTCTAGGTCAGGCTGCCTGCAGGTATACAGACCTTTCCCTCTGCTGCCTTATTGCCAGTTACATTAAATACAGTATATGATGAGAGTTTATTAATATTGCACTGGAGTCAACATCCGTGTGACCATATACTATGGCCGCCATGTAGGAAAAGATTCCACTGAGCCAACAGATAGCAGTGATTCTGTTAGTGAAAGTCGCCCTACACAATAATCCAACTCTCTCTTGTCTCCCTCACACCAGCCATGAAGGTTTTCAAAGATAAGTGCAGGTTAATTTATTTTTCTTTATATTTTTTTATTATAGTAATCATTTTTAGTAATAATTTTCATATGAATATTTTTGAGTTGTAGAACGAATCATCTGAGTTTCCATTATTTCTTATGCAGAAATTCACATTGATATTCAAGAGCTTTGGATTACAAGCATGTTTCCGGAATGAATTATACTCGCAAACCAAGGTTTTACTATATTTCGTGGGGTTGTTGTAAAGATTAAATGAGATAATAGAATGAGAAACTATTCAGTAAACTGTAAGAAGATATAGAATTATTGTATTCTTCTTGGGTCTGGATCAAAGGAACAAATGCTACAGTAGCAAGAAATAGTAGAGAAAGGATAAAGATTTGGGAGCAAATGGGTTTTTGAGTATTGTGACCTCTAATTAAATGAATTTCTGATTCACTGTCAAGTACTTTAGGCCAATAATTTGTCCCTTGGGGGAGGGAGTACAGATTTTTTTGGTGATCTTCCAAGTGACATTCTTTATTAACTTCATCATTTACCATTCTTGATATCCCTCACCTTGCAAAGCCAACCCCTCTGCTGGTCCCACTGGTATCTCGAAGGATTCGAGTAGAGATAACCTGGCCAAAGGGCTTCAGCATCCCCTCCAGTTCTTGTTCATCCATTGATAATGGAAGGTTTGATATGTATAAATTTGTGGGGTCCTGCTCCTGTTGCTATGGGGAAAAAAGTGAGAAAATGAAGCTCACATCTCTTATCCCTCTTCCACCCTAAGCCCTCATCACAATACGACATCTCAGAAAAGAGACAGTAGGAAGGGGCCCACATAAACAAAGTGTATCTTAACTATTCATAACACCTAGTCTCACTACCATGGATTGTATGTTGAGTCGAGGGAAAAAAAAAAAAAAGCAGATTCAATATTTCCAGTACTTTACACACCCATAATACAAGTCATCGGTGATGTTTTGGCTGTCTCTTTAAGAACTAGGCAGAGCAGCTACTCCTCCCTCCCCAGCACTGGATTCCCTTGGCCAGCACTGCTTCCCGGCTGGCCTGTTTTAAGCAATCCTCCTCCCTCCTCTTCCGGCCGCAGCAGAATCCTCTGAGTAGGAATGCCTGTTCAATCCTCTGAGTAGGAATGCCTGTTCACTCTCGACTGAGGGAGAGCAGGAAGAGGGAGAAGGGGAAAGGAAAGGCAATGTGCTGGGGGCTGTGCTAAGGGGCAGATGTTTAGCTCTCGGGGTCACCATGCAGCCCTCAGAGCTCTAATCTCCTAGGAACTCTGAAGTCTCCTAAACGCCATTGTCAGAGGGCTTTTCTCAGAAAAGAGGAAAGAGGTGGAAGAGCCCCCACCAGGGGGCAGAATGTGCAAAATGGCAATAACTTCCCACAGCTGTATTTTTAAGAACTTAAGCAGTCACTGCCCTAGAGAGTAGGGTCTGGTCACCAGCAACTTCAATCCCTCTTCTGCCTTTCCCCTCAGGGCTTTGTTTTTCTTTAACCATACAGGAAAGAGTGACGGTCAGGCCCACCTCATCAGCTCTACAGAGTATTCACAATGACTTCAGAAAGGCAAGGGGGCAATCCCGCCTCAAAACAGAAGGGAGAGAAAAGCCTCAGGTTTTCTAGTAGTCTGGATTAAAACAAAAGCTCCCCAGAGACATGACAAAGAGGGTCAGCTTCCTTCCTTGCTGTGGCTTCCCTCTCCCCAACCCCTAACAATTCCCCTACAGATACCCCACCCCCAGCACAAGCAAAGGGAACAGTGTTGGGAAGTGAAGAGCACTTCTTAACTTCTGAGTTGCACAACTGGCTTCTTCATAGAATGTTGCTGAACTACCACAAGCTGTCTGGTAGGGAAGTGGGGCCAGGGTGTAAATGGAGAAACAGCAGGAGGAAGGGAAGCTTCTTGACCCTCTTACCTGCTTATAATACTTGATGAGAGGAAGAGTCGACAGAGCTACCTACCACAGATTTTGAAGAACACCTTCCTCTGGCAGCCAAGGGATGCTCAATGGGACGCTGGCCCAGCCTTTCTTTGGTCAGATATAGTCAAAAACTACTGCACATGGCCCTTGCCCATCAAATTCATGGTCTTACACCCTCTGGAAGCCTTAGAACTGGACCTCTGGTGCTAGGAGGAGTAGACATGGGGTAGAACCCTTACCTTTGCCATCTGTGCCTGCACACCACTGGCTTTCAGTGCTGTGACAGCTTTCTGTGCTGCCGAAGGACTGTCAAAGTCCACAAAGCCATAGCCTGGAACAGGGAAATAGCATCACTGGGAGGTGGGGGTATAGGGGATGCAGGAGGCCCAGGCTTGTCAGAAGATAGAGGAAGAGTTATGATCCATGTAACAGAGTAGGAGGGAGAAAGAAATTAAGAGGTTTCAAGCGGTTATCCACGTGCTCTTCAAACCCCATGAGATTTAGTCTATTTTACAGCTATGCATGCCAAGGGCGATGGGGTCCTTGTGATGTTCTTGCCTTTTTCCCTCCCCCTTAAGAAATAGGAGGTTTCAGAAACTAGGCTCTTCTAATAATCCACAGCCCCCACCCCTAACGAACTCTTTCCTGTTTTCTAGCCACATCCCAGGAATGCCAGGCATGTAGGGAATATAGCCTCTCCGTTGCAGACAGCCAGCCACCTGTGAGAAGCCCCACCCCACCCAATAGATAGTCCTTCACCTCCTTCTATTCCTCCATCCACACCCAGCACTGCTCGAAACCTCAACAAATTCATCCTTACAAAATATTACCCACCAAGTCATTGCACCACTACCACTACTGCAAGGCATTTACAATGCTTTACTAAATAGAAACAATCTTACCTCCCATATCCACCATCCAATCTGGGGAAACAAGAAGTCCAAAACAGGCTGAGGGACTCTGTGCACGCTTCTAGCCTTGGGTCCCCAAAATAGCATTTTCAGCTCTAGCTATCTGGTCACCAAACAATCTAAATATCTATTAGTCTTTTAAGCCTGAAAACCTTAGAGATGCCTCCCCAGCACTGAGTACTAGGAGCTTTGAGCAGTAAAGATAAGAGACAAGGGATGGCTTCACTCATAGGTGCTCTCCATCACCAAAGATAGCTGTTCTCTCACCTTTGCATTTGTTTGTACTCTTGTCCAGTATGGCCTTAGTGGAGACAATCTTGCCATATCTAAGGGAAAAGAAAATGCAAAGTGATAATGTGGGGGCAGGGATTTAGAACAGGACAGAGATCAAGACATCTGGATGAATCCATGCCCTTTCTTCAAAACTGTTCCTACTCAAACCTTAATAAAAACAAGAAGAAATAAATTTAAAATGTCAAGCTCATCATATAAACCTATTCTCCAAAGATGCCTACAAGAAATAACATAACTGCAGTCCCTACAATACCAACATGTTTCTCTCTTCTTCCCCAATTAAGACTTAGATACTATGTGGGAAGAGACTATTATCTTCTTGGGAAAAGAAGCCTGGTGATATCCACATAGTGTGTGTAGGGGCAGAGCTCTGGCTGGAATTCCTTGGGGACTAAATATAATCCTTAATAATCAATTACCTTCTTCTGGACAAACACCATTCCTATGAAAAACCTATAGACATTTCTCTTCTCTGCATCCCATTACCCACCTCTGATTGAAGGTTAACCTGAGCCAAACTTTTTCTTTTTACATAATTTTTTTCTTCTATATAATTTTTTCTATATAACTTTATATTTTTTTCTTCCATATAATTTCTTTTTTTTTTAATTTTTTTTTCAACGTTTATTTATTTTTGGGACAGAGAGAGACAGAGCATGAACAGGGGAGGGGCAGAGAGAGAGGGAGACACAGAATCAGAAACAGGCTCCAGGCTCCGAGCCGTCAGCCCAGAGCCTGACGCGGGGCTCGAACTCACGGACCGCGAGATCGTGACCTGGCTGAAGTCGGACACTTAACCGACTGCGCCACCCAGGCGCCCCTCTTCTATATAATTTCTATATATAATTTTCTTCTATATATTTTTTAATTTACATCCAAGTTAGTTAGCATATAGTGCAATAATGATTTCAGGAGGAGAATCCAGTGATTCATCACCTACACATAACATCCAGTGCTCATTCCTTAATGCCCCTTGCCCAATTAGACCATCCCCCACCCAAAACCCCTCCAGCAACAGTTTGTTCTCTATATTTAAGAGTCTCTTATGTGTTGTCCCCCTCCCTGTTTTATTATTTTTGCTTCCCTTCCCTTATGTTCATCTGTCCTGTACCTCAAATTCCACACAGGAGTGAAGTCATATGATATCTGTCTTTCTCTAATTTCCATTAGCATAATACACTCTAGTTCCATCCACATTGTTGCAAATGGCAAGATTTCATTCTTTTTGATTGCCGAGTATTACTCCATCACATATATATGTATATATACATATATATGTATATATTTACACACACACACGCATGTACGTATATATATACGTATATGTATATGTGTGTGTGTGTATATATATACATATATATATATATATATGTGTATATACACACACACACACACACACACACACACACTACATCTTTATCCATGCATCAGTTGATGGACATTTAGGCTCTTTCCATAATTCGGCTATCATTGACAGCACTGCTATAAACATTGGGGTGCATGTGCCCCTTCGAAACAGCACACCAGTATCCTTTGGATAAATATCCTTTGGGTTGTAGGGTAATTCTATTTTTAATTTTTTGAGGAACCTCCATACTACTTTCCAGAGTGGCTGCATCAGTTTGCATTCCTACCAGCAGAGCAAAACGGTTCCTTTTTCTCCACATCCTTGCCAACATTGGTGGTTGTCTGAGTTGTTCATTTTAGCCATTCTGACAGGTGTGAGATGGTATCTCATTATGGTTTTGATTTGTATTTCCCTGATAAAGAGTGATGTTGAGCATTTTTTTATGTGTCTGTTAGCCATCTGGAATAGGGGAATAATTCCAGTAGCCTTCTTTGGAATAGTGTCTATTCATGTCTTTTGCCCATTTCTTCACTGGATTGTTTTTTGGGTGTTGAGTTTGAGAAGTTCTTTATAGATTTTGGATACTAACCCTTTATCTGATATGTCATTTGCAAATATCCTCTCCTAGTCCGTTGGTTGCCTTTTAGTTTGGTTGACTGTTTCCTTCACTGTGCAGAAGCTTTTTATTATGATGAGGTCCCAGTAGCTCATTTTTGCTTTTGTTTCCCTTGCTTCTGGAGACATGTAAAGTAAGAAGTTGCTATGGCCAAGATCAAAGAGGTTGTTGCCTGTTTCATCCTCTAGGATTCTGATGGCTTCCCGTTTTACATTTAGGTCTTTCATCCATTTTGAGTTTATTTTTGTATATAGCGTAAGAAAGTGGTCCAGGTGCAGTCTTCTGCATGTTGTTGTCCGGTTTTCCCAACACCATTTGCTGAAGAGACTGTCTTTATTCCATTGGATATTCTTTCCTGCTTTGTCAAAGATTAGTTGGGTATACATTTGTGGGTCCATTTCTGGGTTCTCTATGCTGTTCCATTGATCTAAGTGTTTTTGTGCCAGTACCATACTATCTGGATGATTACAGCTTTGTAATACATCTTGATGTCTAGAATTGTGATGCCTCCAGCTTTGGTTTTCTTTTTCAGGATTGCTTTGGCTATTCAGGGTCTTTTCTGGTTCCATACAAATTTTAGGACTGTTTGCTCTAGCTCTGTGAAGAATGCTGGTGTTATTTTGACAGAGGTTGCAATGAATATGTAGATTGCTTTGGGTAGTATCAACGTTTTAACAATATTTGTTCTTCCAATCCATGAGCACGGAATGTTTTTCCATTTCTTTGTATCTTCTTCAATTTCTTTCATAAATTTTCTATAGTTTTCAGTGTATAGATTTTTCACCTCTTTGGTTAGATTTATTCCTAGGTATTTTACGGGTTTTGGTGCAACAGTAAATGGGATCGCTTCCTTGATTTCTCTTTCTGCTGCTTCATTATTGGTATATAGAAATGTAGGGGCGCCTGGGTGGCTCAGTCGGTTAAGCGTCCGACTTCGGCTCAGGTCACGATCTCACGGTCTGTGAGTTCGAGCCCTGCGCCAGGCTCTGTGCTGACAGCTCAGAGCCTGGAGCCTGTTTCGGATTCTGTGTCTCCCTCTCTCTCTGACCCTCCCCCATTCATGCCCTGTCTCTGTCTCAAAAATAAATAAATGTTAAGAAAAAACTAAAAAAAAAATGTAACAGATTTCTGTACATTGATTTTATACCTGCAACTTTGCTGAATTCATGGATCAGTTCTGGCAGTTTTTTTGTGGAATCTTTTGGGTTTTCCACATAGACTATCATGTCATCTGCGAAGAATGAAAGTTTGCTTCCGCCTTGCCAATTTGGATGCCTTCTTTTTCTCTGTGTTGTCTGACTGCTGAAGCTAGGACTTCTAACACTATGTTGAACAACAGTGGTGAGAGGGAACATCCCTGTCGTGTTCCTGACCTTAGGGGGGAAGCTCTCAGTTTTTCCCCATTGAGGATGATATTGGTGGTGGATCTTTTGTATATACGGCTTTTATGATCTTGAGGTATGATCCTTCTATCCCTACTTTCTTGAGGGTTTTTATCAAGAAAAGATGCTGTATTTTGTCAAAAGCTTTCTCTGCATCTACTGAGAGGATCATGTGGTTCTTATTCTTTTATTAATGTGATGTGTCACACTGATTGATTTGCAGATATTGAACCAGCCCTGCATCCCAGGGACAAATCCCACTGGATTGTGGTAAATAATTCTTTTAATGTATTGTCGGATCCAGTTGGCTAGTATAAACTGCTCGTTTCAAACCCTAGTTCTGACACTCTATAGCTGTATGTCATTTCGGACAAGTCATTTAACCCCTATGGGCCTCAGTCCCATCATCTGTAAAGCAGAGATAGGATTGTTGGGAATACGAAATGAGTTCATGGATATAAAGCACTAATGTCTACCATATGGTAAATGCTTGAAAGTTCTTTACTATTATCATCGTTACTACAGTCAAGAAACTTCAACTTTATGGGGCGCCTGGGTGGCGCAGTCGGTTAAGCGTCCGACTTCAGCCAGGTCACGATCTCGCGGTCCGTGAGTTCGAGCCCCGCGTCGGGCTCTGGGCTGATGGCTCGGAGCCTGGAGCCTGTTTCCAATTCTGTGTCTCCCTCTCTCTCTGCCCCTCCCCTGTTCATGCTCTGTCTCTCTCTGTCCCAAAAATAAATAAACGTTGAAAAAAAAAAATTAAAAAAAAAAAAAAGAAACTTCAACTTTAGTGTAAATGGTTCTCTGCCCTGCTTTACTTTATTCTAAGCCTTCTATTTCTCACTGTCAAGATTTGAGCATGTTAGGGAGGTGAGTGGGTACAAAACCAGGTGCAACAGCAGTGTTAAGAAATTACCCAAAACTTGACGGTAAGGTAAAGTGAAGATCGTGTATCCTTTCAATGTCATTCTGAAACACTGTCTAAAAGGCCTACTTGAAATATATTTAATTATCTAAGGGGATGTTTCTTTTTTTGACTTACTGTTTACTACTGCTTAGGGTCCAGGCCTTGTGAAGACACATATTAACGTATAGATTTTGTCCAGTAAATGCAAATAATTTCTATCCAGTAGAAAAGAGATCCCAAAAATTCCTGTTTTATATTGTCCTATAGGATATGAACCAGTTTTGTATATAACCCAGCCATCTTTTTTTTTTAACATTTATTTATTTTTGAGAGAGAGAGAGAGAGAGAGAGAGAGAGAAAGAGTGTGTGTGTGTGTGTGTGTGTGTGTGTGTGTGTGTATGTGTAAACCGAGAAGGGGCAGAGACAGAGACACAGAATCCGAAGCAGGCTCCAGGCTCTGAGCTGTCAGCACAGAGCCCGACAAGGGGCTCAAACCCACGAACCATGAGATCATGACCTGAGCCAAAGTCCGGCACTTAACTGACTGAGCCATGCAGGTGCCCCCAATCTTTTGTTTTTTTGTTTTTTTAAGTAGGCTTCATACCAAGCATGAGCCCAATGCAGGGCTTGAACTCACAACCCTGAGATCAAGACCTGAACTGAGATAAAGAGTTGAATGCTTAACCAACTGAGCCACCCAGGCACCCCTATAACCTAGGAATCTTATTCCAACATTATTTCTTCAGTATCTATAAATACTCAGTCCCTCAAATGTCTTTGAATCCATTTTACCATTCTGCTGGTTCCCTTATTAATGAATGAAATAAATCTTGGGCATGTGTTTACCTATATTTGTATGAGAATCATGTTTTTCAACTTTTTGAAAATTATACTTTGGCAGCAGTCATGTGGAGTCCCCCAAACTCAGCAGTGGAGTATCCCAGGTCAGGATCATATTAGAAGTGTTCCACTAGAAAGACGTCTCTACATCCCACCCTAGGAGGGTGAAAATATTGAAGATACAGAACAGAAATCACTAATAGAATCAGAAGTATAGGATTTACCTGAAAACAGCTGGCAGGGACTGAATTTGAGACCAATACCCCAAACAAGTGTTTTGTTTTTCACTTCCCCTCTCATCCCTAAAGAACATATGATGACTGATATATTTGTTTTGTTCCTGGGCAGGCTCTCACTGACTTTTTTGGTGGGGCTTCTGTCATCCAATGGATTAGACAGAAAAAGCCAAGTAATGCCTTGGAGGCTGGGAAAAGAACACATCAAAATGGGGGTGGGGATGAATATGATGATCCTAGCCCTTCAGGACTACATATTTGGATTCTTTCCCAAACTTAGGCAAGGGAAGAGATGCAGGAGACTGGCCAGAGGGCATACAGGTTGCTATCCCTACCAAGGCCCCAAGGTGGAGCTGGCTGTGGGTCTGAGCAGGTTGAGACCTAGAGCTCAGAGTCTGCACTGCAGTTGGCAACAGACTGTTTGGGTTTGCTTCCTCCTAGGAAGAAGAAGCCCCTCCAAGAGAACAAGGATTCCAGTCCTACACTCCATGCCTTTTCTTCCTGCCCACCAGGGTTTAGGATCCAGGAATATTCACTTCCCCTACAACCCAGAGAGAGATAACTAGGAAGAAAACAGGAAGTCCTTCTATGCATGGGAAACACCCTTCCTAAAAAGGTTTAACTCCCAGCTTGCAGCATCCAGCAGGGCTCCAGCCACCTGTCCCTCTCAGCCTCCTTTTTGTCATAACTCATCTAGCACCTATTCTTTCCCTGCCTCATTTCTACGTCTCTATAGTCTCCTATTGAGCTCCTCGGTTCCAACCTATATGATGACCCTGACTATTCTCATCCCTTCTTCAGACACGGCCAAAGATAAGGCAACTGTTGTCAAGGGCAAAGTGAAAGTCTAAAAGTATTGTGAAGTAGAAGTGAGTTTTGTCTGTCTTGTGAAGTGATAAGATTTTTGTAGCATATTATGTTTCGTGCAAGAAACCCAGCATGCAGAAATCAAGGAACTAGACTGGTATGATAGCCTTTTCCTTAACAAACCAACATTTCTGCCAATTCCCATTCCCCTCAAAAATTACTAGTCCTAGACTAAGTTCCCTCACTCTCATTTAAAATACCTTTCGGGGCTCCTGAGTGGCTCAGTCGGTTAAACGCTGGACTTTGGCTCAGGTCATGATCTCACGGATCGTGGGTTCGACCCCGCATCAGACTCTGTGCTGACAGCTCAGAGCCTGGAGCCTGCTTCAGATTCTGTCTCCCTCTCTCTCTCTCTGCCCCTTCTCACCTCACACACTCTCTCTCTCTCTCTCAAAAAAATAAACGTTAAAAAAAATTTTTTTTAATAAAATACCTTTTAACCAAGGTAATCTGAGGTAAACAAAACAAAACAAAAAAAAGTTTCATACATACATCTAGCCTTTAGAGACTGAATCTATGCAACCTGGTACCAGCAAAAATCCCTATGATTTGCATGGACCAAACCTCAGAAGAGTAAAGGATTTATAAAGCATCTCTGATGCCTCTCACACCTATATTTTGGGGGCAGAATGTTCTGCCTTTCCAGGATTTGGAACAGCTGGAACTTTACACATACTGTTGTGGGATTTTGAATTAGTTTAACCACTTCAGAAAATTATTTAGTAGTATCTACAAAAGCTGAACAAATGTATATCCTATGACTCAGCAATTTTACTCCTAGCTATAAACCCAACACATACGTACATCAAAACACATGTACAAGTTCATGGCAGCACTATTCATATAGATAATAGTCACAAACTGGAAACAACTCAAATGTCCAGCAACAGTAGAATGGGCAAATAAACTATGGTGTATTCCTATGATGGAATTCTATAAAGCAATAAGAATAAACAAAGTTTTGTTATAATTCATATGAATGAATTTCACAAATAACACTAAACAAAAGAAGCCAGACATAAAAGGGCATGTATGCTGTATCATTGTTTATATGAAGTTCAAACAAACCACACCAATCAATCATTTAGAATACAGACAGTAGAGGGGCGCTTGGGTGACTCAGTCGGTTAAGTGTCTGACTCGGCTCAGGTCATGATCTCACGGGTTCGTGGGATTGAGCTCCACATTGGGCTCTGTGTTGACAGCATGGAGCCTGCCTGGGATTCTCTCTCTCCCTCTCTCTACCCCTCCCCCACTTCCCCGTTCTCTCTCTCTCTCTCTCAAAATAAATAAGTTAAAAAAAAAAACAGTAGATCTTTGTTTGGAGGTGGGGGGATAGAAACTGACAAGTGGGCTTCCAAAGAGTGGGTAATGTTCTTTTCCTTTTCATTTTTTTTTCTAAGTACACTCCATACCCCACGTGGGGCTTGAACTCATGACCCCAAGATCATGAGTCAGATGCTTTACTGACTGAGTCACCCAGGCACCCCAGTAATGTTCTTCTTCTTGATCTGGTTACAAGGGACTGTTACGAGGATACGTTTACCTTATGAAAAGTCACTGCTGTATACACACTTATGATTTGTGTACTTTATGTGTGTTATATGTCGATAAAAGTTTTTTTTTGTAATGGTAATTACACAGTCTAAGGAGTCTAAGGTTCCTATTTCTATTTCTTTCTACCATTCCCTACCCAAAATCAATTTTCCTCTTCCCTACCCCCAGACTTCTTCCTATAACCATTCCCCCAAATGTATCATTTGAAACACGTATTTTTCTGCCAAATGGAATTCGCATCTTTGGACTCTTGCAAATTTTTCTAGCATTCTTAACTGGGCTAATTCCATGGCAGTTATCTCTACCTCATGACTCAAATCCACTCTGAAGAACCCCAAAGGTCTTTAGGGGGGGTATATGCAGAGTGTCAACCTCTTTCTCCACCGTCTCCTTTATCCACTAATTTGAGAGCTCCTCTAGTTCACTGGGATTACTTCTATCAGCAGAAACTCTCCTAAATGTACAATTCAATTGGTTACTTCCACTTTCTTCTATCCCTACTGCACTGCCAACTCTCACTGTCTTCTAATCAGTATCTTTAGAGATACTGAGCATTTCTATTTAAGGTGTAAGGATGGGAATCTTTCCACAAAGACCATCAGTTCTGAGTACACAGTCACCTATTAGGCTTCAAAGGCCAGCCCTATGCTGGCTTTCCTCAGAGAAACGCAAGAAGGTTTCATGTATTAATAACAGGTAGAATTTAAGAGGGGCTGCTAAGAAATCTTGTGACAAATAATACTGCATTTCAGGACAAGAGTATTTGGCAAGAAGTCAGTATCGCCAAACCTGTACTGTCCCTCGAAGCCTACCCACATGTCTGCCAACTTACGACTGGCACAATTTGACAAGGTCTTGGTCAGTAGTGCCTGGTTGCAATCCCCGGATATAGAGGTTGGTTTTGCTCAGCTGGTCATTTCCATTGTTCCCACTGTTGCTGTTAGGGGTACTGCTGCTTGGACTAGGTGGTGCCATTTGCTGAGACAGTGACACATATGGCTGCAGAGAGACATGAGCAACAGAAGATCAGAAGATTATACATTTAAATACTGGAGAGTGAGGAAGATCCTGGCTCCTTGCAAAGAATGATTCCAAACTTTAATAGCAATTAACTCAATAGAGAATTAAAAAACAAAAACAAAACAGAAACTAAAGAAATTCCTCTCTGCCATTCTGCCATAGAATAAGAAAATACATAACTGTCTTACCTATGTTTCAGGAATAATGAGAGGCCAAAATAAGCTTGTTAAAGGTTTTAAAAAAAGGTACTTTGGGAGCGCCTGGGTGGCTCAGTCAGTTAAGCATCGGACTTCAGCCCAGGTCATGATCTAGTGATTTGTGAGTTCAAGCCCCACATCGGGCTCTGTGCTGACGGCTCAGAGCCTGGATCCTGCTTCGGATTCTGTGTCTCATTCTCTCTTTGCCCCTCCCCCACTTGTGCTCTGTCTCTGTCTCTCAAAAATAAATAAATGTAAAAAAAAAAAAAAAAGGTACTTTGTTATAGTGGAATGTTTTTATCATACCGATACTGAAGAACACAATGTATGCCTCTTAAGTAACTTATGTAATGAGACAGGGCTAATGAAATCTAGATTCCACTTAAAAATGATAAAGAGAAGGGGTGCCTGGGTGGCTCAGTCGGTTAAGCAGCCGGCTTCAGCTCACGTCATGATCTCACAGTCTGTGAATTCGAGCCCCGCGTCAGGCTCTGTGCTGACAGCTCAGAGCCTGTAGCCTGCTTCCGACACTGTGTCTTCCTCTCTCTCTTCCCTGCTTGCTGTTTCTCTCTCAAAAATAATAAATATTTTAAAAAATGATGAAGAGGAAATAATAAAAATTTATCAAATCATGGAAGTATAAGTAAGTTTAACATAGATTATTCAAAAAACTGTAGAATATGTGAACTGCAAAATACCTGGAACTTGAACATTACTATAAACTTAGACAAATAAAATGAAATACTAATGCCCACGTAAAAATACTAATTACCAGTAAAAACTGAAATTTGTTACCTTAGTAATAAGAATTTAGTCCTAAGTTACTTACAAATGTTTTAAAGTTTAAGTGAATGAACAACAGCTACATTATGGTCAAGGAAACCCAAGATTTGGGATGAAGCATCCCAAATCTTTCACTACTGATACCAGGACAAGCAACCAGACTGGGCTACAGTATTTTTTTTTGGTACTTCTATTAGAGGAAAATACCAGGTTGGCTGGAGCATGGATCCATTCCTTCATGAATATTTTTTTTTTCAACGTTTATTTATTTTTGGGACAGAGAGAGACAGAGCATGAACAGGGGAGGGGCAGAGAGAGAGGGAGACACAGAATCGGAAACAGGCTCCAGGCTCTGAGCCATCAGCCCAGAGCCTGACGCGGGGCTCGAACTCACGGACCGCGAGATCGTGACCTGGCTGAAGTCGGATGCTTAACCGACTGCGCCACCCAGGCGCCCCACTTCATGAATATTTTAACTCTTTATGTTCTAATCAGGCTTTTAGTGTTTACATTTATATTTGGTTCATAATACTCTAAATTTGCATAGGTACCTATAATATCATGCATTTTACTACCTCACACTCATATTCCAGTTCTCCCTAGGCTCAAAGCACTTCACAGTATAAATCTACTTGGAATTACTTCCCTCTCAAATGCTAGTTTCATCTCCAGGTTTTTCACCCCGTTCTCTTTTTGGTGGTGGTGTTGAGGAAGTAGAGCAATAACAGAAGAAAAAGAGAAACATGAATATCAAAGAGTGAAAATCTTCACCCCAAAGAATCTTTAATATGAAATGTGCCTCTTACATTTATGCCCCTGACCTTTAGCAAACCTCAAAATTAAAATCTTTGCTTGAGCTAAAATATGTTGAAGCAGGTATTTTCCTATCTTTATCACTGTACACAATAAAAAGGTGTACCTGCTTGCTTGCACACACACAGTTTATCCCTGCAGCAAAGAAGAAGAGACCCAATATCACATTCTGGGATGGACGAGACTCATGACCTACTACCAACACAACATTTATATTTCCTATCCCTGTCCCCCTCTCTTTGCCAGCGCTTACACTAAGATCTCCCATACAGAACAATCCATGTGACAGTGGTAATGATGATCATCCATATGATGATGGTGACAGTCACATTATACAGTCAATAAGTGCAGGAGGGTGCACGAGGCATGGTGTATTTTTTAGCAACTTTCAGACAAGACAAAAATAGGGCAAAAAAACCCCTAAAGGTCATACATTCAGCTCTAAAAATTGCTGTACTTTTTTGCCAGCACCTGGGTGGCTCAGTCGGATGAACATCTGACTTCAGCCCAGGTCATGATCTCGCAGTTTGTGAGTTCGAGCCCTGTGTTGGGCTCTGTGCTGACAGCTCAGAGTCTGGAGCCTGCTTCAGATTTTGTGTCTCCCTCTCTCTCTGCCCCTCCCCCATTTGCTCTCTCTCTCTCAAAAATAAACAAACATTAGGGGCGCCTGGGTGGCGCAGTCGGTTAAGCGTCCGACTTCAGCCAGGTCACGATCTCGCGGTCCGTGAGTTCGAGCCCCGCATCAGGCTCTGGGCTGATGGCTCAGAGCCTAGAGCCTGTTTCCGATTCTGTGTCTCCCTCTCTCTCTGCCCCTCCCCCGTTCATGCTCTGTCTCTCTCTGTCCCAAAAATAAATAAACGTTGAAAAAAAAAATTAAAAAAAAAATAAACATTAAAAAAAAAACTGAATGACATTGAAATCTCCACTGAATTACTAGATCTGCAATAATAATCAAATACTAGTGGGTCTAGGCCCCCTCTATTATCATTACTATCATAATCGCACCACCCGATTTAAAGTACAGTCAAGGGACACCTGGGTGGCACAGTACGTTAAGCCTCCGACTTCGGCTCAGGTCATGATCTCACAGTTTGCGAGTTCGAGCCCTGTGTCGGGCTCTGTGCTGACAGCTTGGAGCCTGAAGCCTGCTTCAGATTGTCTTCCTCTCTCTCTGCCCCTCCCCTGCTCATACTCTGTCTCTCTCAAAAATAAACATTAAAAAAAATTAAGTACAGTTAAGAAAACTGTGACCTATATTCTAATCATGGCTGTTCCAGAGTTCAGAGCAAGATCACTACTGGAGATCATTCAATAATATAGGTCTTTCCTCATCTCTAAGGAATTACTATTGTTTATCCTTAGGCTGAGAAAGCCAAAGGATATTCTATGCCTGGGGTGATGATGATGATGATAATGATGACACCAACAAAACAGAAAAAGCAACTCTAGTGTCATAAGACCATGTGCCAAGCACTGGCACAGGAGACCATTTGCCTGAGTTTATCTATCCCCTGTCCCAATATGAGAGAATATATCTAACAGAAAGTATCAAGGATGCCAGTACTGTCCAGAAAAGAACACAAGGGTTACTAAGTAAAGAAATAAACTTAAATTATTGATTTGCTACATAGCTATAAACCTTGGTTTTAATACTAAGGTCTTAGCTATAATTTAAAAATATGGCTTAGTCAATAATAAACTTGCTGTAGGCCAGAAAAATTCCTAGGAAAAAAGATATGGCTAAGAAAAAAAAAAAAAAAAAAAAAAACAAAAACCAAAAACCAGAAAACGAAAAATGAAAAAAAAAAAAACAAACCACGACTTTTGTCTCTTGATATTTTTATGCAGCTTCTGAAATTGCCACATAGGTTTGGCTCCAAAGAGAAATGGTATATATATTTATTTATTCATTTTGAAAGGTAACACAATCCAAGAGAAGGAAAAAAAACCAAACAAACAAACAGCTGAGAAAGCCCCTAAGAATAGCTTATCTGGCTTCCCAAAACAAAATGATTTGGAGAGACATAATAACTAATGTAAACTAAAAATCCATGTTTACCTATGTAAGAGAGAAAAAGGTAGTATTTAGAAAGGTCCAGAGAACTGAGATATTCTTATCAGTAAGGGAAGGACAGGGCAGTTTTATCTCTCTTGACTCCTACTGAAATAGTTCTCTGAGGTCACTGGTCATCTGTCAGGCCTAAACTACAAAGTGAAGCGCAAGATATTTCTTTCCTTAATCCTGCTGAACTATGGAAGATTTCATAACTCAAAGCAGACCATAAATCTTAAAGCTAATTTGCTTTTTATAGTTATGTCCTAAAACATGTCATTTTCATGTGAGGATAAAACTCAGGGATATTAGAGAAGCTAAAATGGCTGACTTGTTAGTATACCAGGTTCTCTTCAGGAAGGGATATAAATCTACTATAGTATCTATCAATTAACTTCATCCTTTTGAATGACATGTAATTTTGTTTTGCTCCCAGAAGAAAAAGAAAGATAGGTAAGTTTTTACTTATAACCTTGGTTTTTTGTATTCATGTAGGTGAAACTCCTGAAGTCATTTGGATTAGTGGCCATGTAGAACATGATTCAGAACTGTACTATGCCCTATAATTCCAATGTTAATGTGAATTCTTTAAACAAGGTCCTCCTTGGGGCGCCTGGGTGGCGCAGTTGGTTAAGCGTCCGACTTCAGCCAGGTCACGATCTCGCGGTCCGGGAGTTCGAGCCCCGCATCAGGCTCTGGGCTGATGGCTCAGAGCCTGGAGCCTGTTTCCGATTCTGTGTCTCCCTCTCTCTCTGCCCCTCCCCCGTTCATGCTGTGTCTCTCTCTGTCCCAAAAATAAATAAACGTTGAAAAAAAAAAATTTAAACAAGGTCCCTCACATTTGGCCTAGAATCTTAGATACATGAGATTATTTTTTTTTTTAATTTTTTTTTCAACATTTATTTATTTTTGGGACAGAGAGAGACAGAGCATGAACGGGGGAGGGGCAGAGAGAGAGGGAGACACAGAATCGGAAACAGGCTCCAGGCTCTGAGCCATCAGCCCAGAGCCCGACGCGGGGCTCGAACTCACGGACCGCGAGATTGTGACCTGGCTGAAGTCGGACGCTTAACCGACTGCGCCACCCAGGCGCCCCTCATGAGATTATTAAATATGCCTTCAGAGGGATTGCCTGGGTGGCTCCATTGGTTGAGCGACCAATTCTTGATCTCGGCTCAGGTCATGATCCCAGGGTTGCAGGATCAAGCCCCCTTGGTGGGCTCTGCACTGAGTGTGCAGCCTGCTTGAGATTCTCTCCCTCTGCCACTCCCCCGCTGGTATGCCCATGAACGCTCACACGCTCTCTCAAAAAATAAATTTAAAAAAATTATTTCTCTCCTTTTCCCCCACTCACTCTCTCTAAAAAACAAAACAGAACAAAAAAAAAGCCTTCAGAAATAAAGGATGCTAGCATATTATGTATCAAAGAAATACATATAGTTACCCAGTAAAAGAGTACCAGTATCAGTCTTCTTAAGAAGGAGATTTAATTCTGGAAGTGAATAGGAAAGATTATGGGTTTACCGCAGAGAAACGGTATCACATATCTCAATTGCATTATCAAAGCTGGTTCGGAGAGGTGGGAGACCAGAGATGATGAGAGTATTTAGACAATATTAGACATGAAGGAAGGTGAGGAAAAAGCCTAATTAAATGATTGGTAAGGTGGTATTTAAAAGGATGTGCAGAGAACGCTGTGATATATCCCATTAAGAATATCTAAGGATAGGGGCGCCTGGGTGGCTCAGTCAGTTAAGCGGCCAACTTCGGCTCAGGTCATGATTTTGCGGTCCGTGAGTTTGAGCCCCGCATCGGGCTCTGTGCTGACAGCTCAGAGCCTGGACCCTGTTTCAGATTCTGTGTCTCCCTCTCTCTGACCCTCCCCTGTTCATGCTCTGTCTCTTTCTGTCTCAAAAATAAATAAACGTTAAAAAAAAAAAATAAAAAAAGAAAAGAATATCTAGGGATAAATACCTGGGGAAGGGCTGTTAGGATGGGGAAACAGAAATGTATAACTCCTTCAACTTCAAACTCCCCTCTTCCTGTAGCATGAATTTTATGTTTCCGGTCTTGCTGAGTTATAGGAAACTGGGAGACAAGACAGCGTTCTTCCTTTGGCTCTCTTTCAAGAGATCACTGGGGCGCCTGGGTGGCGCAGTCGGTTAAGCGTCCGACTTCAGCCAGGTCACGATCTGGCGGTCCGTGAGTTCGAGCCCCGCGTCAGGCTCTGGGCTGATGGCTCAGAGCCTGGAGCCTGCTTCCGATTCTGTATCTCCCTCTCTCTCTGCGCCTCCCCCGTTCATGCTCTGTCTCTCTCTGTCCCAAAAATAAATAAACGCTGAAAAAAAAAAAATTTTTAAAAAAAAAGAGATCATAATGATAGAGATGATACGATGCCTACTTACCAATCACGAAGTTTTGTTGTTTTTTTTTAAGTAGGCTCCATGCCCAACATGGGGCTTGAACTCATGACCTGAGATCAAGAGCAGCCTGCTGTACCAACTGAGCCAGCCAGCTATCCCCCAATCACTAAGTTTTCATCAGATCTTTAAGAGAATGATCCAGTCAGATAAGATACTTGTTAATTAAATTATAATGTAAGTAAAACACTGTCTTTATTCTTTTTTTTTTTTTTTTTTAAATTTTTTTTTTTTCAACGTTTATTTATTTTTGGGACAGAGAGAGACAGAGCATGAACGGGGGAGGGGCAGAGAGAGAGGGAGACACAGAATCGGAAGCAGGCTCCAGGCTCTGAGCCATCAGCCCAGAGTCTGACGCGGGGCTCGAACTCACGGACCGCGAGATTGTGACCTGGCTGAAGTCGGACGCCTAACCGACTGCGCCACCCAGGCGCCCCGAACACTGTCTTTATTCTGAAAATTAGATTCTGATCAAGCGTTCATTTTGCATTTCAAAAAATTTGAAAATCCTATATCCATTCATTTGCCATCAAGGTTATCCCCATCCTGGGCCCTTAACATTATTATCATCAAAGCAGGAGAAAACCTCATCCCAGCTAGCTAAGTTCCTAGCACACAGTATACAGGCATGGACATTAACTAAAAGGAGTAAAACAAACTTAGGGGATTTGCTAATTGTGTTACCTTTTTTTTGTTTTTTAATGTTTACTTATTTATTTTTGAGACAGAGAGCGAGCACAAGCAGGGGAGGGGCAGGGAGAGAGAGGGAGACACAGAACACAAAGCAGGCTCCAGGCTCTGAGCTGTCAGCACAGAGCCCCATGTGGGGCTCAAACTCACGAACCATGAGAGATCATGACCTAAGCCAAAGTCAGTTGCTTAACCGACTGAGCCACCCAGGTGCCTCTAATTGTGTATCATTTTAATAAACCCCTAAAGAATCTCAAAGATATACAATCCACTAGCCTGACATCAAAATTCCTACTGCAACTTGAATACGGATAAGACATGTCCCTGGAGCCAATGATCTCTAGGACATATGATATATCTAAACATTTTTTTAAGTTTATCTATTTTGAGACAGAGCAAGTGTGAGTGGGGGAGAGGCAGAGAGAGAGAATCCCAAGCAGGCTCTGCACTGCCAGGGTGGTGCCTGATGCAGGGCTCGAACCCACGAACCGTGAGATTGTGACATAAGCCAAAATCAAGTCAGATGCTTAACTGACTGAGTGCCCTTATATCTGAACATTTTTGTCTAAAATACATTATTTCCTTGATTCTATCATAGTATCTCCTAATAAAAGAAAGTTGACTTTCCCTGAGAAATAACAGACCTCCTGATAATCATTCATGAGACCCTTTGCACTATTTGAGTCAGTCAATAAATATCTGAATACCAACTATGTGCAAGCCCTACGTGATGCAGTGGGGACTCACAAATGCGTAAGAGTAGGAGTGAAATATTTCATAATAAATTTAAACACACACCCACAAGGAGCCATTAAGGAATTCACAAACCAGAGCTTACAATCTAGATAACTAGCAGAATGACATACGTGTGCTAACGGGGATCCAAGCAAAATTGTACAAGAGTATGAAAGAAAAAACAGTTAAATCCTGAGGAAAAAGTTTCTCAAAAAAGATGGTTGTATCTTTACTTTTTAATGTTTATTTAGCTTTGAAAAAGACATTACATGCATGAACTGGGGAGGGACAGAGAGAGAGGGAGACAGAGAATCCCAAGCAGGCTCCAAGCGGTCAGCACAGAGCCTGTTGCAGGGCTTCAACCCACGAACCATGAGATCATGACCTCAGCCAAAACCAAGACCCAGATGCTCAACAAACTGAGCCACCTGGGCACCCCCCCAAAAAGACAGCTGTATCTTGAAGGATGTATAGGATATTACATTCTTAATAAGGAGCTTTATGGCAGTGCAAATCATTATCATAATGAGATACCACTTTGTATCTACTAGGATGGCTAGAATATAAGGATTATGACTTTAATCAAAAGTTCTAAGTTTGATGTTATAATAAAAAATAACAAGTGTTGGTGAGAATGTAAAGAATTTGGAACCCTTCTACACTGATGGGAACATAAAATGATACAGCTGCTTTGAAAAACAGTTTGACAATTCCTAAAACAGTTAAGCACAGAGTTATCATATGACCCAGCAATTTCACTCCTAGGTATGTACCCAAGAGAATTAAAAACATTATGTCCACACAAAACCTGTACACAAATTTCATAGCATTTTTTATAGTAGCCCAAAGTGGTAACAACAAAAATGTCTATCAACTGATGAATGGATAAATAAAATGTAGTATATCCATACATGAAACTATTATTCAGCTATAAGAAAGAATGAAGTACAGATATATGGATGAACCTTGAAAACATGCAAACTGAAGAGTCAGTCACAAAGAACCCCATATTGTATTATTCCATTCATATGAAATGTCTAGAACTGGCAAATCTACTCTAGATTAGCAGATTCGAGATTACCTATGACTGTGAGAGGTGAGTAATGAGAGAATGGCAGCAGGGGGTGGGGGTAGGAGGGGCTGGGGGTTAAGTTAGTGGGGTTCCTTTTGGGGGGTAATGAAAATGTCCTAAAATTGATTATGGTAATGGATGCAAACTCTGTGAAAACACTAAAAGCCACTGAACTGTACACTTTAAATGGGTGATTTGTATGGTATGTGAATTATATATCAACAAAGCTGTTGTAAAAATTTGATGGGGATGGGTGGAAAGAGGAGCACATTCCAACCACTAAAAACATCTTGAGATGTCAGGCAACCACAGGTAGCGTGGACTAGCACAGAATTCAGCCTAGGCTGGCATCACCACACTTCATTTCCAGATAAAAAAGTCATGATATTAATGTATTTATTGCAATTCAAGTGGAAATATAGATTAACCATTAAAACATATCAGAACAAGAAAGGGATATTTGCGGGGCGCCTGGCTGGCAGAAGAGCATGTGATTCCTGACCTTGGGGTCATGAGTTTGAGCCCCATGTTTGGTGTATAGATTAAAAAAAAAAAAAAAAAAAAAAAAAAAAAAACTTTGGGGCACTTGGGTGGCTCAACTGGTTGAGCATCCAACTCTTGATTTTGGCTCAGGTCACGATCCTAAGGTCGTGGAACTGAGCCCCAAGTTGAGCTCTGTGCTGAGCATGGAGCCTGCTTAAGATTCTCTTCTTCTTCCTCTGACCCTCCTACACTTGTGCTCTAAATTAATTAATTAAGCTT
Source organism: Lynx canadensis (assembly GCF_007474595.2). Classification (NCBI taxonomy): domain Eukaryota; kingdom Metazoa; phylum Chordata; class Mammalia; order Carnivora; family Felidae; genus Lynx; species Lynx canadensis. The sequence goes on along the minus strand of NC_044309.1, from coordinate 82,491,156 downwards.
TATGGGGAAAAAAAGGGGATATTATCTTACAGTCCCCCTTTCCTAAAAACAAACACTAACAATATTAAAACTAAAACAAAAAAGGCATCTCTGGAAAATGCAGAGCCTGCGCCAGAGAATACATACCTCATATCTGTCTACCATAGTTGGTTGATTGATTGATTTTAAGGATTTTTTTTTTTAAACTTTTATTTATTTTTGAGAGAGACAGAGTGCAAGTGGGGGAGAGGCAGAGAGAGGAGGAGATACAGGATCCGAGGCAGGCTCCAGGCTCTGAGCTGTCAGCACAGAGCCCGACGCGGGGCTTGAACTCATGAATCTTGAGATCACGACCTCGGCCGAAATCAGACACTTAACAGCTGAGCCACCCAGGCGCCCCACCATAGCTGATTTTAAAAGCTGACTCGGCACTTTCTACTACTTCCTCTGAACTCAAGTAAACCTGACACCATCTCTAGCTCCTCATCTCCTCCTCCTCTTTCATGGCTCTTACCACTAGAACAGCAATCTGTTTCCCCGCATCTCTTGAATACCAAGATGGGAACAGTAAGGTACACCAACCATATGGCCTCCAGCCAGTTTCTTACATTTATACCAGGTGGTATTCAAACTGGGTCTCAAGTATACAATAGACATTTAAAAGCCCTAAGCCAAAATGACTATAGAATCCTCAGTTAAGCATGTAACCACAGAATGCTACCCAGGAATCTATTTGCCTTTCCAGATCCACTCACCATTCTTGCTCACCTTGCTTTGTGTACCAGGAAGCTGACCATGTAGAGTGCATGCACAGGCTCCCTTGCCCTCTGGCTTCCAGCTGGGTTTGGGTAACCAGATGTATACCAGCAGAAAATCAAAGGGCAGGAGGAGAAGGAGGTCAGAGTATTTATTTCCCTAGCTCCTGCCAAAACACCATGATTTGGCTGCATACTACTGCAGCCCACAGTTCCCTCCATATAGCTACTCTTAGACTCTGGTATTCTCTCTCAATACTTTGCCCTATTAGACCTAGAGGTGATGAAGTAATGTAGGCTCTGGAATTGCTGGCTATAGGGTACTCTGCTCTCTCACTGGTTTCCTTCAACCCATTTGTAAACAGTCTCTTTATTAAATCTTTCTCAAATTACTCAATTTGGATATTCCATCTGTTTCCTTTTAGGACCCTGAATAATGAACCAACCAGTCTACTTTGAAGACTCAGGTGGAAGATTTGATGGAGAAGGTCTTAAGAAAAAGTCTTCTTCAAAATTGGATTAAAAAAAACCTCACTGTGCAAAAATCCTCAAGGCCAAGTTTAACACAGAATTCTGTTCTATATCCATTTGTTTAACCTTTAACAGTGTCTTAAATCCTATCACATTTATGATTTCATTTGATTTTCCTCACAACTCTGTGAGCTGTAACAGGGAATGTGTTATTCTCTTTTAAAACTTAGAAACTGAGGCTCAGTCTTATTTCAACATTTCCTCTGTTGTTATCACCTTGCTTTTTGTTAAGCAGAACCAAATAACAAAAAACCTGAACACTGAAAGTATCCAAACCAGTGCTAACAGCTGAGTAAACACATAAAGCAGCCCTTTACAGGACCCTGTATCTTTTGTTTCTTTCTCTTCTGGAAAGAGAACAGTTCTAAGTTCTTAGACAACGGGTAATGTCCAGTCAGAGTAGAACATGTAAGGAACAAAGGTATCTGAACTATGACTTAAACAAGCTAGAGGAATATCTCTTATGTAATACTGGTGCTTACATAAACCAACCAGAGCAAGAGCCCTCAATTGAAGTATATGGGCAATTTTATGGTGGGCAGAGCCCTTTTAAGCACAGCCTTTCTAGGGAGCACACGCCCATGCCTGCAATCCTCGTAATAACCAACCATGTCACCAGTTTGTGGGTACATGTCAGTGTGGCAATAACTCATATGTACCAGGAAACATACAGCAAAAAGTTTCATAACTTCTTAGGACAGAAGAAGGATCTTTAAAGATTAAGCAGCTGAAGTAGGAACAGGACAGCTGACTGCTTGGGGAGAATATGTGTGGAACACAACTGAGCCCCCACTGAGTGTTATTCTGCATTACCAAATCCCTCCACTATTCAACTTGGCTGACGGATTACCTGTGTTCAGGAGAATATATGGCCCAGGAAGGAACTGCAAAGTGAATAAAAATAGCAGCATCATTAGAACTTCATGGCTTTCAGGGCACCCAGGTGGTTCAGTTGGTTAAGCATCTGACTTCGGCTCAGGTCATGATCTCACAGTTCGTGACTTCGAGCCCTGCTTCAGGTGAACAGGAGCCCCGCTTCTCTCTCTCTCTCTCTCTCTCTCTCTCTCTCTCTCTCTCTCTCTCCCCCCCCCCCCCCACTCTGTCCCTTGCCCACTTGCTCTCTCTCTCTCTCTCTCTCAAAAACAACTTCATGGCTTACAGAGAAATGTTATCTGCCTCTTCCACAAGAGAGAAAAGGGAGAGAAAAAAAACCAGGAAAGATAATGCCTGCCTATAGTTTGTTGTACCCTACCCCATCATTTACCATATGTTCATCATTTGACACAATTTCATTTTGGCCAGAAATAGATAAAAAACCCACAAGAAGTCAGGAAACACCAGCACTCCTCTTTTCCACCCTCACTCTACCTGTTCAAAGAATACACAGATTGGTAGACTGAAGATCTGGTCTTATTAAGACTCAAAGTCAGAAAGATTCTGCTCCTTTGGTCATTATAGAATTTTTTTTTTCCTTATAGAAAAGACAATAAATACTGGCAATACTACACACCTAAAGGAACTGGCCTAATCCAAGGATATGAAAGGTATGTATGCCTAGTCTATTTCCAGATCAAAATAAAATGTGTATGTGCAACCACCCAGCAATACATCAGGTATATAAAGTCCTATCCTTGTTCTAGTCTGCTTTTACAAGTCACAAAGAACTCACAAAGTTTGATATAATGTGCATACAACTATCTCTAAAAAGATACAAAAGAAACAGTTTATAATCCTGGCTACTAGGTAGAAGGGACTAGGTATATGTAGGATGGGGTGAAAACACAGGCTTTTTCTATGTGTGTTTCATTAATACCCATTTGAACATTTTGTTTTATCCCAAGGCCATACATCTATTATCTATTAAAAAACAAAAATCAGAGGATGTGGCTGGCTCAGTCACAGAGCATCTGACTCTTGATCTCAGGTTGAGTTCGAGCCCCACACTGGGTGTAGAGATTACTTTAAAGTAAGTAAATAAGGGGCAACTGGGTGGCTCAGTCAGTTGAGTGACCTGACTCTTAATTTTGGCTCAGGTCACAATCCCAGGGTGATGGGATCCAGCCCCATGTCGGGCTCCACACTGACTGAGTGTGGAGCCTACTCAGGATTCTCTCTCTCCCTCTGCCTCTCTCCCCAGCTTGCGTGTTCTCTAAAAATATAAATGTCTTTTAAAATCTGACATACTATTTTTTTTTTTAACTAGAATAGAGGGCCGCTTGGGTGGCTCAGTTGGTTGAGCATCTAACTCTTGATTTTGGTTCAGGTCATGATCCCAGAGTCGTGGGATCAAGCCCTGTGACAGGCTCAGCACTGAGCGTGGAGTCTGCTTCAGATTCTCTCTCCTAACAAAAACAAAACTAAATTAGTCCTTGGAAAAGTGTTAACCTACTTTATCAAACTCATGATCTAAATCTACAATTGGAATGGGGCAGAGGTTACAGGTAAGAGGTGGAAGTGAGGACTGACTGCCAAACTGAGCACTGAATACCAAAAATGGATTACAGTTCATCCTTAACAACATGGATTTGAACTGTACAGGTCCACTTATACGTGAATTTTTTTCAATACAGTATATTACTGTAAATGTATTTTTTCTTCCTTGTGATTTTAATAAGATTTTTCTCTTCCCTAGGTTATTGTGAGAATACAGTAATATGTAAAACATATGAAATATGTCTTAACAGTTATTGGTAAGGCTTCTGGTCAACAGTAGGCTATTAGTACTTAAGTTTCAGGGGAGTCAAAAGCTACACCTGGATCTATCAACTACACAGGGGTTCAGTGCCCCTAACCCTTGCATTGTTCAAGGGTTAACTGTATAAGCAAATCCAAAAAAAGGAAGAGAAAATTCTATCCAGTTCTTGGATAGTAATGTGGAAGATGATGTAAGAATTTCTACAAGGTCCAGTACCCACAGTCTCATAAATATGTACTATTTACATAACAGCTACAATATACTACATCTATAAAGAATATAAGAAAAGGCGTGGGGGGGGGAGGGGCGCACCTGGGTGGCTCAGTCAGTTAAGCACCCAACTTTGGCTCAGGTAATGATCTCACGATTCACGAGTTTGAGCACTGCATACGGTGAGCTCAAGCCCTGCTTCAGGTAAGCTTGAGCCAATGCTCTGGGCTCCACACTCTCTCTCTCCCCCTTGCGCTCTCTCGCTTTCTCGCTCTCTCTCTCTCAAAACTTAATTATTTATTTAGAATGGGGCACTTGTGGCTCAGTCAGTTAAGTTCCAACTCTTGATTTCAGCTCAGGTCATGATCTCAAGGTTGTGAAATCAAGTCCCTCTTCGGGCTCCACTCTAGGCATGGAGTCTGCTTAAGATTCTCTCTCCCTCTCCCCTGTTCTGTCTCTCTCTCTCTCTCTCTCTCTCTCTCTCTGTTATTCATAAATAAATAAATACATACATAGATACATACATACATATATACATAACACAAAATTCGGGATGCCTGGGTGGCTCAGTAGGTTGAGCGTCCAACTTCGGCTCAGGTTATGATCTCCCAGTTCATGGGTTTGAGCCCCACATTAGGCTCTGTGCTGACAGCTTGGAGCCTGGAGTCTGCTTTGGATTCTGTGTCTCCCTCTCTCTCTGCTGCTCACCTGCTCATGCTCTGTCTCTCTGTCTCTCTCTCTCAAAAATAAACAAACATTAAAAAAACTATAAAAAAAAAAAACTACTTTCTCAGCTCACCAATAAGAAGCAACTCCTCATGCACTCAAGTTTTATTATGAGATTGCAGCAATTCAGTCACATATTCAGACTCCACTTCTGATTCCAGTTCTCTTGCTATTTCCACCACATCTACAGTGACTTTCTCCACTGAGGTCTTGAGCCCTTCAATGTCATCCTTGAGGGTTGGAATCAACTTCTTCCAAACTCCTATTCATGTTGGTACTTTGACCTCTTCCCACGTATCATGAATGTGCCTAATAACATCTAGAATGGCGAATTCCAGTAAGGCTTTCAATTTACTTGTTCCAGATCCATCAGAGGAATCACTATCTATTGCAGCTATAACCTTTCAAAACGTAGTTCCCTTTTTTTTTCTTAATTTTTTTTAAGTTTACTTATTTTGAGAGAGAGAGAGACAGAGCACAAGTGGGGTAGGGGCAGAGACAGAGGGAGAGAGAACTCCAAGTAGACTCTGCACTGTCAGTACAGAGCCCAACGTGGGGCTTGAACTCACAAACTGTGAGATCATGACCTCAGCTGAGATCAAGAGTCAGAGGCTTAACAAACTGAGCCACGCAGGTGCCCCCAAAATGTAGTTCTTAAATAATAAGACTTAGAAGTCAAAATTCATCCTTGATCCATGGGTTGCAGAATGGATGTTGTGTTAGTAGGCATGAAAAAAAACATTATTCACATTGGATAGCTCCATCAGAGCTCTTGGATGATCAAGTACATTGTCAATGAGCAGCAATACTTTGAAAGCAATCTTTTTTCTAAGCAATAGGCTCAACAGTGGGCTTAAAATATATGGTAAACCATATTGTAAAACAGATGTGCTATCATCCAGGTACTGCTGTTTCATTCACAGACCACAGGCAGAGTAGACTCAGCACAATTCTTAAGGGCCCTAAGATTTTCAGAATGGTCAATGAGCATTGGCTTCAACTTCAAGTCACTAATTGCATTAGCCCTAACAAGACAGTCTGTCTTTTGAAGCTTCGACACTGACTTTTCCTCTCTAGCTACGGAAGTGCTAAAGAGCATCTTCTTCTCATAGAAGGCTGTTTCATCTACATTGAAAATCTGTTGTTTAGGGGCGCCTGGGTGGCTCAGTCAGTTAAGCGGCCGACTTCGGCTCAGGTCATGATCTCACGGTCCGTGAGTTCGAGCCCCGTGTCGGGCTCTGTGCTGACCGCTCAGAGCCTGGAGCCTGTTTCAGATTCTGTGTCTCCCTCTCTCTCTGGCCCTCCCCCATTGATGTTCTGTCTCTCTCTGTCTCAAAAATAAATAAACATTAAAAAAAATTTTTTTTTTTTAAAAAAAGAAAATCCATTGTTTAGTGTAGCCACCTTCATTTAACTCTCTTAGTGACATCTGGATAACTGGTTGCAGCTTCTATATCATCACTTCCTGGTTCACCTTGTACTTTTATGTTATGGAGGTGGCTTCTTTCCTTAAACCCTATGAGCCAACCTCTGCTAGCTTCAGACTTTTCTTCTTCAGCTTCCTCACCTCTCTCAGCCTTCACTGAATTGAAGAGATTTAGGCCCTTGCTCTGGATTAAGCTTTATATTAAGGGAATGTTGTGGCTGGTTTGATCTTCTGTCCAGACCATTCAAGCTTTCTCCATATCAGCAATAAGGCTGTTTCACTTTCTTATCGTTTGTGGGTTCATTGAAGTAGTGCTTTTACTTTCTTTCAAAAACTTTTCCTTTGCATTCAAAACTTGGCTGCTTGGTACAAGAGGCCTAGCTTTTAGCTTATTTCAACTTTTAATAGGTCTTCCACACTAAGCTTAATTATTTCTAGGTTTTGATGTAAAGCGAAAGACACTGAACCCTTCCTTTCACTTGAACACTTAGAGGCCACTGTAGGGTTACTAACTGGCCTAATTCAACATTGTGTCTCAAGGTATATGAAGGCCTGAGGAGAGGCAGAGAGATGGAGGAAACAGCCAATGAAGTGGTAAAATCACACACACTTACCACTCAAGTTCACCATCTTATATAAGTTCACAGCACCCCAAAACAATTACAATAGTAACATCAAAAATCACTGATCACACATTACCATAAATATAATAACAATTAAAAAGTCTGAGGGGCGCCTAGGTGGCTCAGTTGGTTAAGCGTCCGACATCAGCTGAGGTCATGATCTCATGGTTCGTGGGTTCCAGCCCCATGTTGGGCTCTGTGTTGACAGCTTGGAGCCTGGAGACTGTTTCAGATTCTGTGTCTCCCTCTCTCTCTGCCCCTCCCCTGCTCACACTCTGTCTCTCTCTCTCTCAAAAATAAACATTCTGGTTGGGGCGCCTGGGTGGCTCAGTCGCTTGAGGGTCCGGCTTCGGCTCAGGTCATGATCTCACAGTTTGTGGGTTCGAGCCCCGCATGGGGCTCTATGCTGACAGCTTAGAGCCTGGAGCCTGCTTTGAATTCTGTGTCTCCCTCTCTCTCTGTTCCTCCCCCGCTCATGTTCTCTCTCTCTTCTTCAAAAATAAAGACATTAAAAAAAATTTTTTTAAGAAAAAATACAAAATAAACATTCTGGGGCGTTTGGGTGGCTCAGTTGGTTGAGTGTCAAACTTCAGCTCAGGTCACGATCTCGAGGCTCGGGAGTTTGAGCCCCACAGTGGGTTCTGTGCTGACAGCTCAGAGCCTGGAGCCTGCTTCAGATTCTGTGTGTCCCTCGCTCTCTTCCCCTCCCCCACTCACACTCTGTCTCTCTCTCTCTCAAAAACAAACATTTAAAATAAATAAATATTTTAAAAATTTTTTTAAATAAGCATAAAAAAATTTTTTTTAAGTTTGAAATAGCACAAGGATTACCAAAATGTGACATGAAGTGTGCAAATGCTGTTGGAAAAATGGTGCCAATCAACTTGTTCAACACAGCGTTGCCACAAATCTTCAATATGTAAAAAAACACAATACCTGCAGAGCACAATAAAGTGAAGCACCATAAATGAAGTATGGCTATACACATTTAGCTTTGCTATTCCACACTGGTTAAGTTTTAAAGGGGTAAGTCACCAGATGGGGAAGTCTATAGCTTTCTATTTTTGTTTTGTTTCGTTTTGTTTAATCACTGCTGTATCCAGGTAGATAAATCTGTCTAATTCTGGGGTAGTAGTAGAAATCCACTGGCCCATAGATATAAGCTACCTCCTTGAATATTAGTTTTATTAGAAATAAAAGCAATACCTTTATTATTATCTCTCAAACTTTTTCTTATTTCTCACATGGAATGGAGGAAGAGGAATGCTTCAAAGTGAAATCCCTCAAACCGCAACAATCTCTGATAGCAAGGCAAGTACCATCTTTGGTAGTTGAAATGAGAGAGGGGATGGGTAAAGTGTTAGCATGCCTGGCTCTCCCAGTTTGTAAACCCTACAAATGTAAAATAATGATTTAATAATAATTCAACTTGGGTTAACAAAAAAAAAAATCATTTCTTTCCTTTTTTTTTCTTTTAACATTTATTTATTATTGAGAGACAGAGAGACAAAGAATGTGAGCAGGAGAGGTGCAGAGAGGAGGGGGAGACAGAATCCAAAGCAGGCTCCAGGCTCTGAGCTGTCAGCACAGAGCCTGATGTGGGGCTCGAACCCACAAACTGTGAGATCATAACCTGAGCTGAAGTTGGATGCTCAACCGACTGAGCCACACAGGCGCCCCATTTTCTTCCCCAATGTAAAGTTTTTATTTTATACGTAAGGAAAAATTTTTATACACATGTAAAAATTCAGTTTTTATATAGGCACTCAATTATTCACTATTCATTTAAGAATTAAGTAGGCAATGAATCATTGTTTACTAAGTGTCTTTTCAAAAGTATCTTTAACTATATGCCCCATTAACTAGCAGGAAGTGGTTAAAACACAGGCTCAAAAATCACAAAGACTTAAGTTTAATTCTTCTAGTGTTGCCATGTATTAGTTGTGTGACTTTGGATGTGTTGCTTAGCCTTACCTATAAAATGGGAACAGTAATAGCACCTATGCAACAGAATTGTTATGGAGATGAAAATAAATACATGTAAAGCTCTTATACTAGTGCCTGAAAAATTAAAAGAGTTCACATCCATTTATTCAACATACACTGAATGCCTGCTTTAGAGTACCAGGCTATGTCAAGTACTAAGGATGAAATGCTGAGCTAAATCAGAGATAGTCTTGGTACTAATGAAATTCAGCGTTTAGCAGGGATAGAGACATTAATCAAATAATCATAATGTAATTGCGTAATTACCCACTGTGATAAATGGGCTAGGAAAATAAAAGAACAGAAAGCTGTGACCTAATTTAGTTAGTGTGGTCAAAAAGGTGGCATTTAAGTGAAATTTCAAGGATGAGAAAAAACTAGCCATACAGAGAATGAAAGAGAGGATCATTTCAAAGAGAGGAAACTTGGGCAAAAGATATAAAGTGGGACATTCAAATGAACCTAAAAGGAACAGAAGGTCAGTAAAGCTAGAGTGTAATAAAGGATGGAGAGGGAGGCAGATCCTTCCAGCCTGTGCTGAAGTATTTGGCTTTCATTCTCAACACATTAGACAGTCAGTGAATAATTTTAAGTAAGAAAGAAGTTACAAGATCTGATGTAGGTTTTGAAAATATTACTGTGGCTAGTCTGGGAAGAACAAACTAAAGTGAGGCAGGAGTTGAAATATCCAAACAAGAAACAATGCAACCTATAACTAGAGAAACAGCAGTAAAGATGAAAAAAAAAGTGGAAAGATTTGAGATTTAATTTATAAGGCAGATCAACAGGACTTCTTTATAGATTGGATGTAAGAAAGGACAGTATCTAGCTTGAGTAACCAAACAGATGGTGGTATCATTTATAACACCATATAGAGATCAGGGGAGTGCAATTTGAGGACTACAAAGCAAGCGTTACATTTTAAATATGTTATTTGAGGGGTGCTTGGCTGGCTCAGTCAGTAGAACATTTGACTCGATCTCGGGGTCATGGGTTCGAGCCCCACATTGGATCTACAGTTTACTTTAAAAAAGTAGAGGGGCGGGGCGCCTGGGTGGCTCAGTCAGTTCAGTGTCCCACTTTGGCTCAGGTCATGATCTCACAATGTGAGTTCGAGCCCCGTGTCGGGGTCTGTGCTGACAGCTCAGAGCCTGGAGCCTGCTTTGGATTTTGTGTCTCCCCCACTCTCTGCCCCTCCCCTGCTCGTGCTCTGTCTCTCTTAAAAATAAACAAAGATTAAAGGGAAAAAAAAGAAGTCTTGCTACCTTTAATAAATTAATCAGTCAATAAATAAATAAATACCTCATTCTCTCTCTCCCTCCTCCTGCCCCTCCCCCCAACTCACATACTCTCTAACATAAAAAAGAACTTGAATAACTTATAAAATTTCCAGGAAAAAATATCTATTAGGCAGCTGGATACACAGTGGAGAGATGTGTCTAGCAATTATAATCTGTAAATCTATTAGCATACTAACAACTAAAATCTAGGGAAAAAAGTATATTTAAAGAGAAGGTAAGGTAGGAAGGCCTAAAGAATTCTAAATAATCAGGAATTGAACAGAATAACTGACAAGTAGACCAAAAGAGAAGGGCCAAAAGGGCATGACCCAAAAAGGTTGTGTAACCAGAGGCAAGGAAAGAGAGCGTTTCAAGAAATGGAGAATAGTCAACTCTAGCAAAGGCTGCCAAGAAGTTATGTAAGATGTAAACTAAAAAAAAAAGCTAGTTGGATCTGGCAACTTACAAGTACCTTATAGGCTAGACCAAACAAAAGAATCAATGAGCCTGAAGAGTGGTCCTTTGAAATTATCCAGTCAGAAGAAAAAAAGGAAAAGGAATGAAGAAAGTTAATGGGACTTAGGGACATGTTAACAGAAACAATTTATACATCCCTAGAATCCCAGAAGGAGGAGAGAAGGGGTAGAAAGCTTATTCAAAGAAACAATGACTAAGAACTTCCCAAACCTGGAGAGATATTTGGACATCCAATTCATGAAAGTAATAACTTACCACAAAATTTCAATCCTAAACAATCTTCTCCATGATAGATTATAATAAACTGTCTAAAATCAAAGACAAAGAATTTAATTTATTCAAAGTAATCTCTACCCCAATGTGGGGTTTGAACTCATGACCCTGAAATCAATAACTGCGTGCTCAAACTGAACCAGTCAGTTGCCTGACAAAGACAGAATTTTATTTATGCTTGTAAGTATTTATTTACTTATTTAGAGATAGACACAGAGAGAGAGAGAGACAGAGAGCGAGCAGGGGAAGGGCAGAGATAGGAGAGCTGTCAGTGCAGAGCCCAATGTGGAGTTTGAACTCACGAACCGTGAGATCATGACCTGAGCCGAAATCAAGAGTCAGATGCTTAACCAACCAAAAGAGAGGTGCCCCAAAGACAGAATTTTAAAATCAACAAGAAAGGATGTCTGGCTGGCTCAGTTGGAAGAGTGTGCAACTCTTGATCTCAAGGTCTTGAGTTCAAGCCCCACATTGGGGGTAGAGATTACTTAAGTAAATAAAACCTTAAAAATAAATAAATAAATAAATAAATAAATAAATAAATAAATAAATAAATAAAATCAACAAGAAAACAAATTCCCTCATACAAGGAAACCTCCAAAGGCTATCAGTGGATGTTTTAGCAGAAACCTTGCAGGCTAGAAGAGAATGGGATAATATAGTCAAAATGATGAAAGAAAAAAGAAAAACGCCAACCAAGAATAGTTTACCCAGAAAAATTGTTGTTCAGAAATGAAGGTCAGGAAGACTTTCCTTAACAAACAAAAACTAAGAAAATTCATCACCATTTGACCTGACTTACAAGAAATGATGAAAGAAGTTGGTGAAGCTGAAATGAAAGAATACTAACTGGCAACATGAAAACATATGAAAATATACAACACACTTGTAAAGGTAAACATATAATCAGATTCAGAATATTCTAATACTGTAACATAATGGTATTAACCACTTAACTCTAATATAAAAGTACTGAGGCACCTGGCTGGCTCAGTTGGTAGAGCATGCAACTCTTGATCTCGGGGGTCATGACTTCAAGCCACACATTGGGTGTAGAGCCTACTTTAAAAAAAAAAAAGAAAGAAAGTCCTGCAATAGCTATACTTAAAATAATTTGTCAATGGATATACAACATAAAAATATGTAAACTGTGATATGAAAACACAAAATGTCAGGGGGAGGTTAAAAGCGTAGATTTTGTATACAAAGACAAGTTACCAGTAATCAGTAATTATCAGAAAATCATCAATTCACAAAAAAAAGTCAGCAAAAGAGGAAGAAAAGAACTACAAGACAGCCAGAAATAGGGGTGCCTGGTCCTTGATCTTGATCCCAGGGTTGTGAGTTCAAGCCCCATTGGAGGGTAGAGTTTACTTAAGAAAAAAAAAAAAAAAGCCAGAAACAATTAACAAGATGCCAATAAGTCCTTACCTAGAAATTATCACTTTAAACGTGAATGGATTAAATTCTCCAGCCAAAATGCACAGTGGCTGAATGGATAAAAAAACAAGACCCAACTTAACATGTTACTTACAAAACACACATAAGAACAAAGTAAATGGTTGGAAAAAGATATTCCATGCAAATGGAAACCAAGAGTGCAAGATAACTATACTTACATCAGAAGAAATAGACTTTAAGTAAAAAACAAGAGACATAGATCATTATATAATGATAAAGCAGTCAATTCATCCAGAGAATATAGAAATTGTAAATACATATGCACCCAACATGAAAGTACTTAAATATATTAAGCAAATAATAACAGATCTGAAGGAAAAAACAGACAACAGTACACTAATAGTAGGGGACTTAAACACCCCACTTTCAAAAATGGATAGATCACCCAGCAGAAAATTAATATAGAAATGCAGGACTCAAAGTATACTTTAAACCAAATGGCCCTAAGAGACACATACAGGACATTCCAACCAACAGGAGAATACACATTCTTTTTGCAAGTGTACATGAACATTCTGCAGATTAGAGCATGTATTAAATCACAAAACAAGTCTTAGTAAATGAAAAATTACTAAGCCCATCAAGTATCTTTTCTGGCCAAAATGGTAAAAAGCTAGAATCAATAACAGAAGGAAAATTAGAAAATTCACAAAATGTGGAAATCAAACAATACACTCCTGAACAACCAATGGGTCAAAGAAGAAATTTTTACAATCCTGAAACAAAAAAAAATGGTAACACAACATACCAAAACTCATGATATGTAGCAAAAATATTGCAAAGAGGGAAGTTTATAGCAATAAATACTCACATTAAGAAAAAAATCGGGGCACCTGGGTGGCTCAGTCAGTTAAGCGTCCGACTGGCTCCGGTCATGATCTCGCAGTTTGTGAGTTCGAGCCCTGCATCTGGTTCTGTGCTGGAAGCTCAGAGCCTGGAGCCTGCTTCAGATTCTGTGTCTCCCTCTCTCTCTGCCCCTCCCCTGCTCACACTCTGTCTGTCTGTCTCTCTCTCAAAAATAAACATTAAAAAAAATTTTTTTAAAGAAAAAAAAAATCTTGGGGCAGCTGGGTGGCTCAGACAGTTGGGTGTCGGAATCTTAATTTCAGCTCATTATCTCACAGTTCATGAGACTGAGTCCTGTGTCAGGATCCACACGGACAGGATGGAGCCTGCTTGGGATTTTATCTCTCCTCTCTTTCTCTCTCTACCCCTCCTCCTGCTTGTACTCTCTCTCTCAAAAATAAATATTTAAAAATTTTTTCAAACAACCTCAAGGACCTTGAAAAAGAAGACCATATTAAGCCCAAAGTTAATAGAAAAAATGAGAGAACAAAGGTCAGAGAAGAAATAAATCAAACAGAGAATAGAAAAACAATAGAAAAGCTCAGTGAAACTAATCATTGGTTTTTTGAAAAGATAAACAATTGACAACACTTTAGCTAGACTTACAAAGAAAAAGAGAACTCAAAATTGTACAGAAGAGACATTACAACTGATACCACAGAAACATAAAGGATAAGAGATTGCCATGAATAATTATACACCACCACATTCGATAACCTAGAAGAAATAGATAAATTCATAGAAACTTATGCCTACCAAGTATTAATCATAAAAACAAACAGGGGCATCTGGGTGGCTCAGTCAGTTAAGCGTCCAACTCTTGATTTTGACTTAGGTCATGACCTCATGGTTCATGAGGTTGAGCCATGCATGTACTGACAGTGAAGACCCTGCTTGGGATACTCTCTCCCCCTCTCTTTCAGCCCTTCCCCTGCTCACGCTCATTCTCTCAAAAATAAATAAAACATTAAACAAACTACACAGAAAATCTGAACAGACGAGTAACAAGTGAGGAGCTTGAATCAGTAATCAAACACCTCCCAAGAAAGAAAAGCCCAGGACCAGACAGCTTCATGGGAGAATTCTACCAAACATTTAAAGAATTAACACCAGTTCTTCTCAAACTTTTCTAAAAACTAAAGAGGAGGAAACATTCCCAAATTCATTTTGTAAGGCCACCATTATCTTGATACCAAAGCCAGATGAGCACACTAAGAGAAAACAACAGACCAAAATTTCTGATGAATATAGATACAAAAATTCTCAACAAAATACTAGCAAAATAGGGCGCCTGGGTGGCTCAGTTGGTTAAGCGTCCGACTTCGGCTCAGGTCATGATCTAGTGGTTCGTGAGTTCAAGCCCTATGTCAGGCTCTGTGCTGACAGCTCAGAGCCTGGAGGCTGCTTCAGATTCTGTGTCTCCCTCTCTCTCTGCCCCTCCTCTGTTCACACTGTTTCTCTCTCTCAAAAATAAATAAACATTTTAAAAAATTAAAAAAAAATACTAGCAAAATAAATTCAACAGCACATTAAAAGGATCACATATCATAATGAAGTCAGATTTACCACTGGGATGAAAGGATGTTTTGACATACAGAAATCAATAAATGTGATACACCACAACAGAATGAAAGATAAAAATCATACATCTTAACAGATGCAGAAAAAGCAACTGACAAGATTCAATGTCCTTTCACTATAAAACTGCTCAACAAATTTGGTATAGAAGGAACATAATTCAACATACAAAGGCCATATACAACAAGCCCACAGCTAATATCATACTCAACAGCGAAAGGCTGAAAGCTTTTCCTCTAAAATCAGGAACAAGACAAGGATGCCCATTCTGACCACTCCTATTCAACACAGTACTAGAAGTTCTAGCTGTAGCAAGTAGGCTAGAAGAAATAAAGGCATCCAGGGTGGTAGCAGGTGCACCCTTAACATGCAGAATGACACCAGGGAGTTTCTGGACTTGTATTACCACAGAAATGCTCCGCCAACAACCATATCATCCACCAAGAACCACACATTCAAGGATGAGATGAACACGGCCAAGGTTGACAAGGTTCAACAGTCAGTTTAAAACCTACGCTATCTGTGGGACCATGTGCAAGATAGGCAAGCCAGATAACAGCATCCTCCGACTGGCCAAGGCCCATGGCCTCATTTCAAAGAACTTCTGGCAGGGGCACCTCAGTGGCTCAGTGAGAGGAGCATGTGACTCTTTATCTCAGGGTCGTGATTCAAGCCCCATGTGGGGTGAAGAAATTACTTTAATAAAAAAAATTAAAAAAAAAAGAGGATCACAGATGTGGAATATTTGTCATAAATAAATAGCAACTTGCCACCCAAAAAAAGAAAATAAAGGTATCCAAATCTGAAAGGAAGAAGTATAATTGCTGATAACATATCCTATATACAAAAAATGATAAACCTCTACCAAGAAAGTGTGAGGCCTAATAAACGAATTCAGTAAAGCTTCAGGATACAAAATCAACATTAATAAACCAGTTGTTTTTCTATATACTATCAATGAAATCAGTTACATCTCCATATAGTATCAGAAAGAAAACAATTCCATTAACGAAAGCATCAAAAACAATAAAATTCTTAAAAATAAGGAAGTGAAAGATCTATACACTGGAAACTACAAAACACTGATGGAAGAAATTGAAAGTGGAGTGCCTGGGTGGCTCAGTGGGTTAAGGGTTTCACTCTTGATTTCAGCTCAGGTCATGATCTCACGGTGCCTGAATTAGAGTCCAACGTTCAGTCTCTGGGCCATCAGCTTGAGATTCTCTCTCTCCCTCTCTCTCACTGCCCCACCCCCACTTGCATACGCCCACAACCCTCTCTCTGTCTCTCTCAAAAATAAATAAACCCTCAAGAAACTGGGATAGAAGGATCATACCTCATGATCATAAAAGCCATATACGCAAGACCCACCACTAATGTCCTCCTCAATGGGGAAAAACTGAGAGCTTTCTCCCTTAGGTCAAAAACACGACAGGGATGTCCATTCTCACCACTGTTATTCAACATAGTATTGGAAGTCCTAGCCTCAGCAATCAGAGAACACAAAAGAATAAAACACATCCAAATTGGCAAGGAAGAAGTAAAACTTTCACTCTTCGCAGATGACATAATACTCTATACAGAAAACCCAAAAGAGTCCACAAAAAACTGCTAGAACTGATCTATGAATTCAGCAAAGTCGCAGGATATAAAATCAATGTACAGAAATCTGTTGCATTCCTATACACCAATAATGAAGCAACAGAAAGAGAAATCAAGGAATCGATTCCATTTACTATTGCACCAAAACCCATAAAATACCTAGGAATAAATCTAACCAAAGAGGTGAAAAATCTATACACTGAAAACTATAGAAAGCTTAAGAAAGAAATTGAAGAAGACACAAAGAAATCCATGCTCCTGGATTGGAAGAACAAATATTGTTGAAATGTTGATACTACCTAAAGCAATCTACATATTCAATGCAATCCCTATCAAAATAACACCAGCATTCTTCACAGAGCTAGAACAAACAATCCTAAAATTTGTATGGAACCAGAAAAGACCCCGAATAGCCAAAGCAATCTTGAAAAAGAAAACCGAAGCTGAAGGCATCACAATCCCGGACTTCAATCTGTATTACAAAGTTGTAATCATCGAGACAGTATGGTACTGACACAAAAACAGACACTCAGATCAATGGAACAGAAGAGAGGACCCAGAAATGGACCCACAAACGTATGGCCAACTAATCTTAGACAAAGCAGGAAAGACTATCCAATGGAATAAAGACGGTCTCTTCGGCAAATGGTGCTGGGAAGACTTGACAGCGACGTGCAGAAAAATGAACCTGGACCACTTTCTTACACCATACACAAAAATAAGCTCAAAATGGATGAAAGACCTAAATGTAAGACAGGAAGCCATCAAAATCCGAGAGGAGAAAACAGGCAACAACCTCTCTGACCTTGGCTGCAGCAACTTCTTAGTCAACACATCTCCGGAGGCAAGGGAAACAAAAGCAAAAATGAACTATTGGAACCTCATCGAAAGAAAAAGCTACCCCCCAAAACACATAAAATAAATAAAAAAAAACACAATAAAATAAAAATAAAAATAAAATATAAATAAATAAAAAGTTTCCAGGGGTGCCTGAGTGGCTCAGTCAGTTAAGCGTCCAACTTCGGCTCAGGTCATGATCTTGCGGTTCGTGGGTTTGAGCTCCACATCGAGCTCTGTGCTGACAGCTCAGAGCCTGGAGCCTGCTTCAGATTCTGTGTATCCCTCTCTCTCTGCCCCTCCCCCACTCACACTCTGTCTCTCTCAAAAATAAATATTAAAAAAATAAAAATACATAAATAATAAAAAGCTTCTGCACAGCAAAGGAAACAATCAGCAAAACTAAAAGGCAACCAACAGGGGCATCTGGGTGGCTCAGTCGGTTAAGCATCCGACTTCAGCTCAGGTCATGATCTCGCAGTCCGTGAGTTTGAGCCCCGTGTTGGGCTCTGTGCTGACTGCTCAGAGCCTGGAGCCTGTTTCAGATTCTGTGTCTCCCTCTCTCTCTGACCCTCCCCCGTTCATGTTCTGTCTCTCTCTGTCTCAAAAATAAATAAACGTTAAAAAAAAATTAAAAAAAAAAAAAGGCAACCAACAGAATGGGAGAAGATATTTGCAAATGACACATCAGATAAAGGGTTAGTATCCAAAATCTATAAACAACTTATCAAACTCAACACCCAAAAACCAAATAATCCAGTGAAGAAATGGGCAAAAGACATGAATAGACACTTCTTCAAAGAAGACATCCAAATGGCTAACAAACACACGAGAAAATGCTCAACATCACTCATCATCAGGGAAATACAAATCAAAACCACAATGAGACACCACCTCCCACCTGTCAGAATGGCTAAAATGAACAAGTCAGGCAATGATAGACGTTGGTGAAGATGTGGAGAAAGGGGAACCCTTTTGCCCTGCTGGTGGGAATGCAGACTGGTGCAGTCGCTCTGGAAAACCGTATGGAGGTTCCTCAAAAAACTAAAAGTAGAACTACCCTACAACCCAGCAATTGCACTTGTAGGTATTTATCCAAACGATACTGGTGTGCTGTCTCGAAGGGGCACATGCACCCCAATGTTGATAGCAGCACTATCAACAATAGCCAAGGTATGGAAAGAGCCCAAATGTCCATCGACAGATGAATGGATAAAGAAGATGTGGTGTGTGTGTGTATGTGTGTGTATATGTGTGTGTGTGTGTGTGTATATGTATATGTATATATACACACACACACACACACATATATATATACATACCAAGAATAGTACTCAGCAATAAAAAAGAATGAATCTTGCCATTTGCAACAATGTGAATAGAACTAGAGTGTATTATGCTAAGTGAAATTAGTCAGAGAAAGACAAATATATGACTTCACTCATATGTGGAATTTGAGATACAAGACAGATGAACATAAGGAAGGGAAGCAAAAATAATATAAAAACAAGGAGGGGGGCAAAACATAAGAGACTCTTAAATATAGAGAACTGATGGCTGCTGGAGGGGTTGTGGGTGGGGGGATGGTCTGTCTAAATAGGCAAGGGGCATTAAGGAAGTCACTTAGGAAGGAAGATGAGCACCGGGTGTTATTTGCAGGGGATGAATCACTGAATTCTACTTTTTTTTTTTTTTTTAAATGTTTATGTATTTTTAAAAGAGACAGACAGAGAGCAAGCAAGGGAGGGACAGAAAGAGAAACAGAGACACAGAATCCAAAGCAGGCTCCAGGCTCTGAGCTGTCAGCACAGGACCCAACTTGGGGCTCCAACTCACAGACCATGAGATCATGACCTGAGCCAAAGTCAGACGCTTAACCAACTGAGCCACCCAGGCACCCCTGATTCTACTCCTGAAATCATTATTGCACTATATGCTAATTTTGATGTAAATTAAAAAAAAAAAAATTTTTTTTTTAATTAAATTTTAAAAGAGTACCTGGTTGGCTCAGTCAGTAAAGTATGCAACCCTTGATCTCAGGGTTGTAAGTTCAAGCCCCATGATGGCACAGAGCTTACTTAAAAAATAATAATAATAAAATTTTAACTAAAAAATTTAAAAAGCAGACACAGACCAATGGAAACAGAATCAAGAACCTAGAAATAAATCCACATATACACTGGCAACTCAAATTTGATAACGGAACCAAGAACATTCAATGAGGAAAGAACAGTCCCATCAATAAATGGTAACAGTAAAACTGTATATCTACACACAAAAGAATGAAATTGCACCCCTATATTAACCACTCACAAAAATTAATTTGAAATGGATTAAAGACTTAAATGTAAGATCCAAAACCATAAAACTCCTAGAAGAAAACAGTGAAAAAGCCCCTTCACATTGATCTAGTTGATGTTGTTTTTTTGGATATGACACCAAAAGTGCAAGCAACAAAAGCAAAAAATCAATATTGGGGCTATACCAAACGAAAAAGTTCTGCACAGCAAAAGAAACAATCAACAAAATGAAAAGGAAACCTACAGAATTAAAGAAAATTTTGCAAACCATATAGCTAATGAGGGGTCAAAAAACCAGAATATATAAGGAACTAATATAAATGGATAGCAAAAAAAAAAAAAAAAAAAAAATTAAAAAATGAGCAGATGCCTGGGTGGCTCAGTAGGTTGAGCATCCAACTTCAGCTCAGGTCATGATCTTCCGTTGCAGTTTGTGAGTTTGAGCCCCACATCAGGCTCGCTGCTGTCAACACAGAGCCTGCTTCGGATCCTCTGTCCCCTTCTCTCTGCCCCTCTCCCGCTCATGTTCTCTCTCTCTCTCTCTCTCTCAAAAATAAATAAACATTTTTTAAAAATGGGCAGAAAACCTGAATAGACATTTTCCCAAAGAATACATACAAATAGCCAATAGCTAAGTGAAAAAGTGCTCAATGTCACTAATCCTTAGGGAAACACAAATCAAAACCATAATGAGATATCACCTCACATCTGTTTTATTGTCATAAAAACAAGAGATAACAAATGCTGGAAAGGGTGTGGAGAAAAGAGAATCCTAGTGTACCATTAGTAGGAATGTAAATTGGTGCAGCCACTATGGAAAAGAGTATGGAGTATGGAGGTACCTCAGAAAACTAAAAATAGAACTCCATTAGATCCAGCAATCCCACTTCTGGGTGTAGATACATGGGAGATAAAATCACTTTCTCAAAGAGTATCTTGAGTCCCATGTTCACTGCCACATTATTCACAAGCGCCAAGACATGGAACCAATCTAAGTGTCTACTGATGGATGAATAAAGAAAATGTTGTATATACATACAAACAAATATTATTCAGTCATAAAAAGAAGGAAATTTTCCTATTGGTGACAACACGGATGGACATGGAGGGCATTACACTAAGTGAAAGAAGTCAGAGAAAGACAAATACTGTATGATCTCATTTACACGTGGGATCAAAAACCATCAAACTCATAGAAACAGAGAATAGAATGGTGGTTGCCAAGGGTTAAGGGGTAAGGAAAATAGGGAGATGTTGGTCAAAGGGTACAAACTTCCAATTATAAGAGGAGTAAGTTCCAGGGATCTAATGTACAGCACTGTGATTAATTATGGTTAATACCACGGTAACGTATACTTTAAAGCTGCTACGACAGTAGAGGTTTAATGTGCTCACCAACAACAAAGAGGTAACTATTTGAGGTGAAGGATATGTTATCTGACCTTAAAGTGGTAAACCTTTTGCAATACAGATGTATATTAAATCATCACATTTTACACATTAAACTTACAGAATGTTATATGTCAATTATGTCTCAATAAAGCTGGGGTGGGGAAATTGGGATGGGGGGGAAATACCTGATGACTATGATGATTTCTCTTAGTGGGCTAGTAGGGGCAGAAGCCAGACTGGAGGGGGATGAAGAATGAATAGAAGATTTTGAACTGAATATATGTAATTACCTCTATAGCTTCCCAAATCCCACTAAAATCATAAAAGTTTTAGAAAGACACAGGAGTGTCTGACTGGCTCAGTCAAAAGAGCATGCGACTCTTGATCTTGGGGTGGTGAGTTCAAGCCCCACACTGCGTTTACACCCAGTAAAAAAATATAAATAAATAAATGAAAACTTTAATTTAAAAAAAAAATAGGAGGGGCACTGGGGTGGCTCAGTCAGTTAAGCGACCGACGCTCTTGGGTTTCGGCTCAGGTCATAATCTCACAGTTTGCAAGTTTGAGCCCAGCATCTATCAGTGAGAAGCCCACTTGGGATTCTCTCTCTCTCCCTCTCTCTCTCTGCCCATCCCCCCACCTCATTTTCTATCTCTCAAAATAACTTAAAAAAAAAAAAAAAAAGGAGCACCTGAGTGACTCAGTCCGATAAGTCACTGACTCTTCATTTCAACTTGGGTCATGATCTCACAGTTTTTGAGATGGAGCCCCGTATCAGGCTCTGCACTGACAGCACAGAGCCTGCTCGGGATCCTCTCTCTCTCTCTGCCCTTCCCTTGTTCACATTCTTTCTCTCTCTCAAAAAAAAATTTTTTTAATTAAAAAAAATAAAAAATAAATTAATAGGAGTGCCTGGGTAGCTCAGTCAGTTAAGCACCCAACTCCTGATTTCAGCTCAGGTCTTGATTTCAGATCTTACAAACTGTAACATCGAGCCCCCGCTTAGGATACTCTCTCCCTGTTCCTCTCTGCCCCACCGCCCCCCGCCTCTATGGTTGCAAGCACACTCTCTCTCTCTCTCAAAATACATACATAAAATAATAAATAAATAAATAAATAAAGCATTAAAAAGGGCTTTTTTGATAAAAGAAGTAATAGTTGGGGTGTCTGGCCGGCTCAGTGAGTGGTAGAACATGTGACTCTTAATCTTAGGGTCATGAGTTCAAGTTCCATGTTGGGCATAGAGTTTACTTAAAAAAAAAAAAAGAAAAAGAAAAGAATAGGCCATTTACATCCTAACGTGATTATAAATATTACGCATTCTCAAAAGAATCCAATGAAGTATATCAGTACTTTAGATGAAAAACTCAAGGTCTTAGAGAGCCTAAGAAACTTGGAACTAGCACCCAGCTAGCAAACTGACAAAGTCACAATTAAATTCAGCTCTAACTCCATATTACACAATTTGTATAGAATACAATGCTGCCTTCCTTTGTTTAACCTTAGTTTAATGCCTAACATTAGCTTAATTACATTTATTAGGGTAGATTTTTTTCAGGATCTACGAGTAGGCTTTAGAAGCTATTATCAGGAGGCGCCTGGGTGCCTTAGTCGGTTAAGCGTCCAACTTTGGTTCAGATCATGATCTCACGGTCTGGGGTTCAAGACCCACATCGGGCTCTGTGCTGACAGCTCAGAGCCTGGAGCCTGTTTCAGATTCTGTGTCTCCCTCTCTCTTTCTCTGTCTCTCCCCTGCTTACACTCTATCTCTCTCAAAAATAAATAAGCATTAAAAAAAATTAAAATCAGGTGTTTTGGGGGATAATAAACTGAATGATGGGGCATAATAAACTGAATGACACCCTATCTACCTTTACAGAGTTTACACTCCAGCAATGAAAATAAGACAATCACCTAAAGGATTCAAAAACAACACAAAATTACATAAATTGCCGTATACGAAATACAAAATTTTATAGAGGCTCAGAAAAAAAAAAAAGTCCTCTTTGGGGGTGGGAGGTAGAGGGATTAGGAGATGCTTTATAGAAGAGGTAACTTTTCAGCTGAACTTAAAGAGATAGATAGGGTTTTAAAGGACAGTTTTATTTGAGCTACTGAACAGCCTCAGTCATGCTGTAGCCCCAGGGCCTAGCACACTGGAGCAGTTTAATGAATGTGGGTGGAGTGAACAAATGAACAGAAAGGCCATTCCAAAAGGAAGGGACAACAACAAAGGATCAGAGGCTGAATACATGAGGCACAACAAAAATAAAAGGATCACAAAGAAGGAACACAAATAGGCACATACATATTTAGAAAATAAGAATCAAGTACCTCGCCATGATTCTTTTTACATTTTGGCTCCCATATCTCCCATCTTTAAGAAAATTCTCTCAATATCACCCCCATCCTGTTTCTGCCTTTATCTCATTTCTCTATTCCTTATCTTTTTAAAATAATGATTTTATTGACATATAATTTATACACCATGTAATTAGCCCACTTAAAGTATAAATTCAATGGTATTTAGATCACACTTTCACAACCATTACCACAATCAATTTTAGAACATTTTCATTACCCCAAAAGGAAACCCAATACCCGTCACTCCCCATTTACCCCCAACCATCACCCTCCCCCCTGGACCTAGGCAACCATTAATCCACCTTCTGTCTTCATAGATTTGCCTGTTCAGGACATTTCATATAAATGGAAGCATAAAATATGTGGGCTTTCGTGAGTGGCATCTTTGACCTAGCAAAATATTTTTCAAGGTTCATCCATTTTGTAGAATGTATCAGTACCCTATTCCTTGTTACTGATGAATAAAATTCCAACAACATTTTATTTATTTATCTGTTCATCAGTTGGTAGATATCTGGCTTGCTTCTACCTTCAATGTTGCTATGAACACTGGTGTACAGTTTTTATGTGGACATGTTTTAATTTCTCTTGAGTATATACCTAGGAGTGTGCTTAACCTTTTAAGGAACCACCAAACTCTTTTCCAAAGAAGTTGCACCATTTAACATTCCCACATGCAGTGTATGAAGAGTCCAATACTCCATGTTATTACCTGTCATTTTGATTACAACCATCCTAGTGGGTACAAAGTGGTATCTCATTGTGGTTTTGATTTACATTTCTTTAAATTTTTTTTTTTAACGTTTATTTATTTTTGAGACAGAGAGAGACAGAGCATGAACGGGGGAGGAGCAGAGAGAGAGGGAGACACAGAATCAGAAACAGGCTCCAGGCTCTGAGCCATCAGCCCAGAGCCCGTCGCGGGGCTGGAACTCACGGACCGCGAGATCGTGACCTGAGCTGAAGTCGGACGCTTAACCGACTGCGCCACCCAGGGGCCCCTTGATTTACATTTCTTGATAGCTAATAATGCTGAACACCTTGTTCATGGTTATTTGTAGGTCTTCTTTGAAGAAATGCCTATTCATATCTTGCCCATTTCTTAATTGGGTTCTGCTCTCCATCTTAAAGTTCTTAAATTTTTTTTTTAATGTTTATTTTTGACAGAGAGAGAGAGAGAGAGACAGAGTATGCGTGGGGGAGGGGCAGAGAGAGAAGGAGACACAGAATCCAAAGCAGGCTCAAGGCTCTGAGCTGTCAGCACAGAGCCCGACGTGGAGTTTGAACTCACAGACCGCGAGATCATGACCTGAGCCAAAGTCGGAAGTTCAACCGACTGAGCCACCCAAGCGCCCTGACTCCATCTTAAAGTTCTTCAACGATTACTCTATACACACCATGTATACTACATTACCTTTTACAATCATCAACCCACTCCAACCTTGCTTTTGCTCCCCACTCTGAAACTGCTCGTCAAAATTATCAACCACCTCTGCAGTGACAAAATCAACGGCTCATCTTCAGTCCTCATCTTCCAGGATAAAACTCTATGGTTTGCACATATGTATTTTAATTCCATCTGACCTCTTATTTTCATCTATATTTTATCATCCTGTTTCTTGTATTTTCTTACTGCATATTTTCTTATGGAATTAAAATGTAAACTAAAGGGTATATCCAGAGAATTGCAAGTAAAACAACTGGGTGGGGCAGAGTGAAGGTAGTGGAATCAAGGCGGGGAGGTGGGGAAGATAAGAAAAGGCTGGATAAATAGTGAGTATTGGGCTACAGATTTGGACTTTGTTTGGCAGGTAATACGTAGCCATTAAAGGTTTTTATACAAGAAATGCTCAGCACTAGACCCTTGGGATGTTGGAAGACTATATCAGCAGCAAGTATAAAATTATTTAGAGGGTGGAGAAACAGGAGGCAAGGAGATCATGTAGGATACGTATTACAGTAGAAAAGATAATCAGTGTAGTAGTGCTCAAAATGTAAAGGAGGAATCAACAGAGAGACATTACCACTAAACTCTAACCGAGTCCACTTTATTACCAGTAACAGAATAGCCGCCCCCAGACAAGAGATGTTAGACCTAAACATTCTTAGTCCTCAGTTCTACTAAGTTTGATTTGATAGAAACTAGATGAATATGTAGTAAACACACAATTATCTTTCCCTGTTGTAAATACATAAACAATTATAGTATTGCTTCTCTCCTGAGTAAACAAAAATTTCAAGTAACTCATGCTTCTCAGAGTGAAGATCTGACAATGCCCAGCAGTCAGTTCTACTCTCATCATTACTTCCAGCCCCCCGTACTGATCTTCAATAAGTTAAGATCAAGAGGAAATAGAAATTTATGCAAAATAGGCTGGGGAAGGCAAGTTATCCCAAGTTAAACACAATCTCCTTTCTTTTTTTTTTCCACAGGAAATAGTTGTTGATGCTCTGAGGAGTTAAATTATAATAACACATGCCAGGAAGATGATGTCAGGGAAGGCGTGGTTAGGCCCTTTACAAGTCTGAGATTCCTACAGTTCCAAACATTGCCTCTTTCAATCTCACCTATACTCAAAATCTCTCTACTGAGCTACTCTTTCTAACACTGAAGAAAAGAGTTGAGATCCTAGAACTCTGATCTTTTTACCTTAAAACAATAAAAAAAAAAAAGTTTTAATGAACCAAAGAGTAAGTGAAGGCCATTAAAACAGCTGTTTTTAAAACATGTACTACATTGTTTTGTAGAATCGGTCTTTGAAATCCACATTCCCCCCTTCTGTGACTATTTTAATTCTAGAGAAAAGAATGAATATTCAACACTACATCTTGAGAAAGAATCTGTCTTTATTAGGAGTTATACATTCCTTGACTGTATTCCTTTTTTACCATAACCAAAAAAGAGTAAGAAAACTACTGTCATAGACTCCTCAGGTAACAAAGTCCCTGACAAATGAAGTACATGAATATGTTTCAAAATAAAACAAACCTACTTGTTAAGGTCAAGTAAATAAAATTAATACACTTTCAAGCAAGTCACAACACTAAGTAAAAATGGCTTTTCTGAGCTCACTGGCAATTATTCTTACTCTACAAACTAGAAGTGATGACTACAGTAAATTATGATGTAAAAATTCCCTTAAAGCAGATCTCTACAAATCTATTATACTAGATTTTTGTATAACAATGATGGACAATAAAAGCAGATATTTATAATTTGTATTTTTCAAAAGTTTAAATTTTTATTGTTATTTCAGTTTTTTAAACATTTTGGACAAGTCCAAGAACTTTATTATACAGGCTTGATCTACTTGAGAAACAGCTCTTAATAGAAATGGCAAATAAGCCAAAGTCAAAATTAAAACTTTATCTTGTCATAGAAAAGCCTGGTAGGATACACACACCAAATTGCTACCAGTTATTTTCCTTGAAGGGTGGGATTTGGGTAAGGAACTTCCAGACATGAAGGGAAGACTTAACTTTTTATTTTATATGCCTCTTTATGCTTAATTTTTTTTTTAATGGTCAGGTCTTAAATTTATTACTAAAAACAAAAGTTATTTTAAAAATGTGACCTTGGTTATAAAAATTTACAAATTACATGAACAAATCCATCCAAACATTCTTCCTAAAAGAGAAATGAACACATGTCAACACAAAGACAAAGAACAACATAGTAATGTTTTAAATATACCCAATATTCACCAACCTACATATTTACACAAGGAGTCATATACATTGCTACAAAGTGATGTCATCATAACACAGACCTATAAAAACCCAAAGAATTCTTTTTTTTTTTTAATTTGAGAAAATGAGAGAGAGCACGCACATATGTGTAAGCAGGATACAGGGGCAGAGGGAGAGACAGAATCCTAAGCAGGCAATAAGTTCAGCACGGAGCCCGACATGGGGCTCAATCCCACAACCCTGGAATAATGACCTGAGCCAAAATCAAGAGTTGGATGCTCAACTGAGTCACCCAGGTGCCCCATGAGCCAAAAGAATTCTTGACAAATACATTAATAAGTATGTACCTAACCATGTTTTCTCAATGGCTTCTCAAATCTTACAAGTTATCAGAAGAGACATGAGATTTGAATCCAAGTCCATAATTATGCTTCTTTGTCCCTTATGCTACCCTAGATTTAGAAGCTGGTTAAATATTTCCTATACTACAAGGCAGAAAGGGAGTGAAGAGAGCTAATTTAGACAGCATCAAATACATGAAACCCCTAAGAGGGAAAAAAAACTAACTTCCAGAATTCATTTTACTTTATTTTAATGGGTGTGGGTAACCTGAGAGACTTGGAGAAAAAATATTAAGAAGGAAAGTTTCATACAGTACTATATAAATTTTAAAAGGAACAAAAACAAATGTAATATCCTTCTATCAAAATCCTATACTCATGGGGCACCCGGCTGGCTCAGTTGTAAAAGTGTGCAACTCTTGATCTTGGGGTCATGGGTTCAAGCCCCATGTTGGGTATAGAGTTACTTAAATAAATAAAACTTTTTCCTTTTTTTTTTTTTTTTAAGTTTATTTATTTATTTTGAGAGAGAGAGAGAGAGAGAGAGCATGAGCAGGGGACGGACAGAAAGAGAGGGAGAGAGAGAATCCCAAGCAGGCTCCTTGCTGTCAGTGCTGAGCCCCAGACAGGGCTTGAACTCATGAACCATGAGATCATGACCTGAGAGGAAACCAAGAGTCAGACGCTTAACTGATGGAGCCACCCAAGCGCCCCAAAACTTTTTTTAAAAATCGCATATTCATAAGTGTATGCCTATTACTGATAACCAACAAACATATAAGTACCCATATTTCTTAAGGATATAAACCAGAATGAATGCTATTATAAGCTGATTCTAAGTGTTTTGGGTCTAAACATTTACCAACTGCCTTGATCAGACACTTTAAGTTACCTATAGTAGCATCTTTAGGTATATGAGAAAGCAGCAGGAATCTTTCCCACACCCTCTAACACTCCATCAGATGGGCAAAAGATCCCTACACATCTAGGTCATCTTTTTTCTTCAAAGAACAGTTACAATGCCAAGAAAGAGACTAAAGGGTCTTTCTCCTACAGCAAGAAGTTCCTCCTGATCAGCACTGTGTGCCCTGAAATGCCAAGAAACTGCCAAGGATACTCCCTGGTGAATGTGGGCATAACCGTCCACCTCTCATTAGACTGCCCATGTCCCCAAGCACAACACAATTCTCTGGCAACCCTGGGTTAATCACAAAAACTCTAAGGATCCCTGCTGAGCCTGGCCATCAGCAGAGGTCTAAGCAGCAGCTCAGCAGCAGAAACCAAAGAATCGCAGAACTTTCTGCCTTAATCCCAAAGTATGTCTTCTCTTACCACTCCTTCCCTATGGCTAGGTGGGGCAGTCTAGAGTATACCCTGTTCTTGATGAAGCTGTTGTGATTTCCCTGACTATAATTCCCCCACCTGATAATCCTGGTTGAGTGAGTAGAAAGGAAGGTTGCCGGAGAGGGGGAAAAACAGTTACTCAAAAAGATGAAAATAACTTCGGAGAGAGTGAGCACAGGACCAGGGTTTGAGATGACATTATTACCCCAGTGGAGACTGGGTATATCAGCAGGAAGTCAAACTAACTTCATTTCACAAAGATACAAACTTGCAACTTTGATTTGTTTTTAATTCCCCTGCCTTCTCAGGCCTCACACACAGGGACTGTAAATTGCTGGAACTTCAAAACCAGGTGAGAAAAGATGCCGAAAGAAGTGGTGGAAAAGGGAGAGGCGCTGAGCAGAGAGAGGAATTCCGTTCCCCTCTTAAGAAGAATGTTAAAGCCAAGGGCACTCCCAGATCCCCAGGAAAGGAAGTAGCTGGATTCCAAAAAAGCACTTTTCCCTACCTTCTTGTTGTTCTTGTTATAGCCAAAAGTCGAAATCCCAGGCCTGGAAGT
The DNA here is from genome assembly GCF_007474595.2 of Lynx canadensis. Lineage (NCBI taxonomy): Eukaryota > Metazoa > Chordata > Mammalia > Carnivora > Felidae > Lynx > Lynx canadensis. The sequence continues at coordinate 82,461,881 of NC_044309.1, read as the reverse complement.
CACTGATAGCAGCATTTTCTCTTTAATGTAAGGGAGCTGAGAGAGAGAGGAGGGAGGGAAAAGGAGGGGGAAGGGGGGGGAGAGAAAATGAGAGGGAAAAGGGAGGGGGAGGAAAAAGGGGGAGAAAAGGAGCAAGAGGGAGAGAGATGGGGGGGCGGGAGAGAAAGAGCTGGGGCTGCTTGTTTACGTCACTGAGAGAAGTTAACCAAGAGTCTGAATAAGGCACTTCCACTGGGTCCTAATGCCCAAGATGTTATTTATTTATTTTTTCCCACAGTCTTAGTAGTTAAAGCAAAAGAAAAGTTCTTAGGTCTACCCCTTTCAACTCCATCCCTTCTCCAATATGAACAAGTTCTGTTTCTCCTGAAAAGACACTGAAGATTTTTTTTTTCCCTTAGAGTTACAAGATTTAGAAAAAGCTTTCAAGTTTGATTTTAAAGGGGCCACTGAGATACACTGCCTTAGAGAACTCATGAAGACAACTCTACTGAGAAAGAATATGTGAGATGAGCTCAGGACTTTTCCCACACTTTATACTTACAGTGATCTTAAGACACGAAGAAAGAACAAACAGAAGAGCTCACCAAACAGCAGAGACAGACTGCGGGAAATAACTAGTTTCAGATCTGTGGATAGTTCTATTCCTCTTGACTCAAGCTGATGGGCTGATGCTTCTCACCCCTTTTCAGATTCCCCCAGGCATCAGAATCCCCCAGGCATGATTTCACACTTAAGAAGGAATTATCAAACTTAACTATGCCATGAAACTTGGTGCCTAGTGATTTCTTTGCTTTCCCCCCAGCTTTATTAAGATAAAATTGCCTACCTAGCACTTTCTTCAACAACTGTAAGCTATCTTGTTTGATTCTTTATCCCACCATTTTCTAGTCTTCAAGGTCCATAAAGCTGAAACAGTTAAGAGTTACTCACCAAATCTGGAATTTATGCCCAAACTGAAGTTCACAGAGTTGGGATGTTTGCTTCAAGTTGTCTCTGAGCTGTAGAGCTGTAGGAAAAAATAACCGTAAACATAAGCTTCACAGAGAAAAAAATACAAAGTTCTCAGGGAAGAAGAACCTAATACAGTTGAGACAACATTCACCTCAAACAGTTTCAAAGTAATGTCCTGTGGAAGTAGCCTTAATAAGAAACTTGTAGGAAACCAAAAATTCCAGAATGACACCCAGTAATTCTTACCAATCCAAATGGAACAGGGATATATATAGAATCAAAGCCTTCAAATCTCTTCTTCAGGTCACCTTGTGCCATCATACATGTTCTCTTAAATTAACCTTGTCGGCTTTGCCACGACAAACATTAAGCCCAAACCCTTTCTTAAATGAAGTCCCAGTAGTCTCTATTCCAGTTTTCCTGTCACCTTTTTGCTGTGATAATGCGACCCACAGTACTAACATTCTGCAGAAAAAATACACACATATCACATACCACCCCCAAACTCTAACTTTCATTTCCAATAGGACAGGAAGTGCCTGCTCAGCTCAAGGGACACAGGAAGGGTGGGAGCAGCCTCAATGTGGGAACTGCAACTGAGATTGGAAGAACAGCAGTCAAATGCAATAAATAAATTACTAAAAGGTATCTCTCAGCGCTACCATATTTTTTTAAGTCCCTTTTCTGCCCTCATAGATTTTCATTCATTATATGCCAAGTTATCCATGCCATTTAGGCCCTTAGTTGATTTCTTCTCCCTTACCCTAACAATGTGGCACAGAAACCTTAATCTCTAAGGCCTGATTTATAATGCCAGTCAACCTAATTTATTTATTTTTTTTTAATTCTAACATTCTCGGGGGTCCTGGGTTGCTCAGTTAAGTGCCTGGCTTGATTTCAGCTTAGGTCATGATGTCAGAGTTTGTGGGTTTGAGCCCTGCAACAAGCCCTACATCTGGCTCCATGTTGAGAGCCTGCTGCCTGCTTGGGATTCTCTCTCCCTCTCTCTCTGCCCCTCCCCAGCTCACATACATGCACGTGAGCTTTCTCTCAAAATAAATAAACGTTAAAAAAAATTCTAACATGCTCAATGTGTTTTGTTTTCCTACTGCATCCTTTAACACTCAATGGTATTTTAGAATTTAAAATAGTTAAAACTATGAGTTTTAGAGAGAGGCAGACATGAGTTCAAATGCTGACACTTTTGTAGTTACTACTTATGTGACTTTATGCCAGGGTACTTAACATCTCTAATTCACTCATTTGCAAAATGGAAATAATACCTACTTCATTAGCCTCTGGAATCAAATCTAAATTTTAGCTCAGTCCTGTCACTTACAAAATGAATGACACTGAAAATAACCCACGTCTGGATTTTTCTCATTTGTAAAATAGGGTAAATAGTATCTACTTCCTAAAATTGTCATGAAATGAAATAAGGCAATACATAATAAGCCTTTATGAAAGGTTCCCTGGCACTTGGTAAACACTCAATAGATATTAGCTCTGTTATAATTAATTGCTCTATTATCTCCAGCATGTATCCCTCTGGATATTGTATAACCCAGATTTAACGATCTGAAGTGAGTATTTCCAAAAACCAGTATCTTGATTACATTCAAAAGATTATACTAGGACTAGGCAGGCTAAACTATAACTAGAAATACTAGATATGAAATTTCAGGAATCACCCATCCAATTTCATTTATTTCCCTACCTTCTATAAGCGGATAATCTGATCATTCAGAAATTCTTTTCTTGATCACCTGGGTGGCTCTGTTGGTTAAGTGTCCAACTCTTAATTTTGGCTCAGGTCATGATCTCACAGTTCATGGCATCGAGTCCTGCATCAGGCTCTGTGCTGGCATTGTGCAGCTTGCTTGGGATTCTCTCTCTCCCTCTCTCTGTCCTTCCCCCGCTCATGCTCTCTCTCTCTCAAAATAAATAAACATTAAAAAAATTATTTTCTTAACTCTGATCCCCTGGAAATTAGTGAAACATTTCTTATCTCTAGAAAAAAGGAAATAATACAGAAACAAAGCTCATTAGATTTAAGACACCCCAGCCTCCACTTCTCTAGAGTCCTACTACTCCAAGAAATAGAAACAGATCTAGAAAAAAAAAAAAAGGAAAAATAGAATTTTCATGCACCCTAAGATTTAATACCATTTCTCTCCTCTAAAAGGAGCAGTATCAGGTGGAGGTTGGAAGATAGAGGCAGAGTAGGAGGACCCTAGGCTTATGTCGTGAATACAACTAGATAACTATCATTATCATCCTAAATACCCCAGAAATTGACTTGAAGACTGGCAGAACAAACTCCACAATTAAAGGGCGCCTGGGTGGCTCAGTCGGTTAACCAACCAAATCCTAGTTTCAGCTCAGGTCATGATCTCATGGTTCGTGGGTTTGAGCCCTGTGTCCAGCTCTGCACTGGTAGCACAGATAATGCTTGAGATTCTCTCTCTCTCCTTGTCTGTCCCCCCACTTGCATGTGCACACACTCTCTCTCAAAATAAATAAACTTTTTTTAAAAACATTGAAAAAATAGACTTTAGATTTTTGTAGTCTAAGAAGTTCAAGGCCATAGAAGTAAAATGTCCTAGGTGTGTGAACTGATGCTAAAGGCTAATTATGTCAAAGAGCACCAATAAGACTGCAAACTACATCCTTTATTCTAAGTACATTTTAAAAAATTTTTTTATTTTGTTTGCTTGTATTTATTTTTGAGAGAGAGACAGAGGGCGAGCAGGGGAGGGGCAGAGAGAGAGGGAGACACAGAATCTGAAGCAGGCTCCAGGCTCCAAGCTGTCAGCATAGAGCCCGATTCAGGGCTTGACTCATGGACCATGAGATCATGACCTGAGCCAAAGTCAGATGCTTAACTGACTGAGCCACCCAAGCGCCCCTCTGGTAAGTATATTTTTAAAGGAGGTTATGGAGTTTTGTAGAAGTGACAGAGAATATAACAGAGTTCAATGGTGAGATTCAGGAGGCATATGAGAGGAGGAAGAATCCTATTTTTTCCATTGTGTCTATTTTGATGCCCACCCCCAACTGCTTTGCCTATTATATTGGCAACATTTTTCCAGATCTAGTCAATGCCTCTCAAATTCTTGGTTCTTATGGGCCCAGCACTCAAGAGTTGTTTTGAGGGGAAAAAGTAAAATAGAGGAGTTACTGGAAACCTCTTGGAAAGAGACATTTGCACCTCTGACTCAAGATAGACTGTTGTTTTTTTTTTATTTCTCCAAAAAAACAACACTTTTAAGTAAGTGTCTCAAGTAAAGGGGCTGGGGCTAGATCAACTCTGATTTTTATGTTGAAAGATGTCTGCATGCAACTATCAGCCCTTCCATGTCAGGGTGGAGAACTCAAAAGAATGTATTACCTGCAGATGCGCTAGCCCTAGATAGATATTCAAAGGGAGCCAGGCTGAAGTAGCACATGCATATGAAAGCAGGGAGACAGGGCAGTTTGCTAGTGAAATTCTAAATTAGGTTTGGAAAACTAAACAAAGTATATTAGGGCTGAGGATGCTCCCCACCCCCACCTCCACCCAGCTATTAATATTCTCTTGTGGATTATCTTTCCTCCCTTTTATTAATTTTTGTGTCCAAAGAATAGGTAATGGAAATATACCAAAAAGTTATTTCGTGGTAAAAAGATGAGATAATGCCTTAGGAAGAAGTGAAAAAGAGTTTATTTAACATATCAGCTTCCTTAAGCAGGAAAACTTAAGGATTGGCATCAAACAACAAAGAAATTTTAGCCCCACCTGCTTCTGATGTAGGATGGAATGACAAAATTGGCTTAAAACCAGAAATTGGGGAAAGCTGGCTTCTTAACTCCTTGACTCAATTTATTGGAAAACAGGGAAAAAGACAACTCTGAAGAATTATTTAACTCACATGCTGGATAGCAGCACTTATAATATGTGCTCCTCTCCTATAGCAACAGATACTTGTGGCCAAAAATAACTGTAAGGAATATCCTACCAAAATTTTCAAGTAGACTTTTCCCCTGCCAAACACTAAAGAAATGCAGGAATCAAATCACCTAGAATCACTAGGCCAGAAAATTAGCACAATGTAGAAAGAACAGACTAGACTGGATTCTATACATACCCAAAATGGACTATATAGATTATATGGTAATATTATATTCTTTAAATGTATATTTCCTTCACACCTGACACATTAATTTTACTTGGTCTCAACTATTCCTAAAATAAATAACTCAGATGATCCCACTAGGGACCACAACTGAATTTAACAACTAGGTTGAAAAAATGGTTGTCTCTTGAGGTCAAATATGAATGTCTTCAAATAGCTGAACACTGGCAATTTCATACAGTTAAACCTAACATTGCGAAAACTGTGAGACTGTGGAGATGATAAAGAGAATACCAATTAACTTGATAGTTCCTTTCCTTTGTCCTCTCTCATTTTCAGATGAGAAAACAAACCTAAAGAGGTAAACTCACTTGCAAAGGTCATGACAGTCATGACAGTCAATGGCATAACTGACACCAGAATCCAGACTTTCTGCCTCTCAATTCAAACTTCTTTCCATACCAATCTAATTTGCTTATAAAATTAAAAATCTGATAGTGGCCCCTGGCTTGCTCAGTCTGTGGAGCATAAGACTCTTGATCTCAGCATTGAGAGTTCAGGCCCCACGTGGGCATGGAGGCTACTTTAAAATAATTTTTTAATTAAAAAAATAAAAATGAAAATTCTGAAAAATATGTATTTTGAGGTCAGAAGTAATAAAGGAATAATCCTAGGATTCCAGAGGTGAAAGTTCAATTATTCTCCTCAAACCAGCTCTGATAAAGCTACTACTCACGTAGCAGTAATGAACAATATTTTGGCCTATTAAATTGCACACTAGATAATATTTCTAGAAATAAACTTATAATGGAAACAAGAAGATTTACATGAAACTACAACTGTATATAGACACATGAAAAGATGCTCTACATCACTCATTATCAGGGAAATGCCAATCAAAATCACACTGAGATATCACATCTGTTAAAAAAATAAAAAACTCAAGAAATGACAAGGATGAGGATGAGGATGTGGAGAAATAACAACCCTCATGCACTGCTGGAAATGCAAACTGGTGTAGCCACTGTGGAGAACAGTATGGAGCTTCCTCAAAAAGTTAAAAACAGGGGTGTCTGGGTGGCTCAGTCAGTTAAGTGTCCCACTTTGGCTCAGGCCATGATCTCACGGGTTCATGGGTTTGAGCCCTACATCGGGCTCTGTGCCAACAGCTCAGATCCTGGAGCCTGCTTGGGATTCTATGTCTCCCCACTCTCTCTGCCCTGCTCCCATTTTCTCTCTCTCTCACTCTCTCTCAAAAATAAACCTTAAGGGGCGCCTGGGTGTCTCAGTCAGTTAAGCGGCCGACTTCAGCTCAGGTCATGATCTCGTGGTCCATGAGTTCGAGCCCCGCATCGGGCTCTGTGCTGACAGCTCAGAGCCTGGAGTCTGTTTCAGATTCTGTGTCTCCCTCTCTCTGACCCTCCCCCATTCATGCTCTGTCTCTGTCTCAAAAATAAATAAACGTTAAAAAAATTTTTTTAATAAACATTAAAAAAATAAATTAAACAAAAAAAAGTTTTCAAGTTAAAAATAGAACCACCCTACGATTCACTAATGGCACTACTGGGTAGTCTGACTTCAGCTACAGTCATGATCTCACAGGTTCATAGATTTGAGCCCCGAGTCAGGCTCTGTACTAACAGAGCCTGGAGCCTGCTTCGGATTCTGGGTCTCTGGCTCTCTCTGCCCCTCCCCCGTGTCTCTCAAAAACTAAAAACAAACAAACAAACAAAAAAAAGACACTACACCAGAAGGTCCACTATAAGTTTGTATTCCTATAGCATTATGTACAAAATTGCAGTAGGCTTTTTTTTTTTCTTTGAGAGAGAGAGAAAGAGAGAGAGAGAGCGAGCGAGCGTGCGCCTGTGGGAACACAGACACAGGGCTGGCTTAATCCCACGACCCTGGGATAATGACTTGGGCTGAAATTAAGAATTGTATGCTCAACTGACTGAGCCACCCAGGTGCCCCTCAGTAGGCTTTTAATTCTGCTTGACTCTCCCATTTCTTGCACCCAGATTGTGAGCTCCTCAGTAGAGGCACCAACTTTTTTAACACCCAAACATAATTTATGCTTAAAAATTAGCTGAAAGAGGGGCGCCTAAATGGCTCAGTCAGTTAAGTGTCTGTTATGAACTCACAGTTTGTAGGTTCAATCCCTGCATGGGCCCCATGATGACAATGTGGAGTCTGCTTGGGATTCTCTCTCTCCCCCCCCCTCCCCTACTCATGCTTTCTCTCTCTCTCAAAATAAATAAATAAACTTAAAAAAGAAGAAAGAATTAACTGAAAGAACACAATTTTCACTTCCTTTTAAGTTACTTCCAATGGGAAAATGCATTCTCAATGAATATTAAGATAACACTGCCGCCTCCTGGGTGATATAGGTCATGCAACCTTTAGCAAATACCAGCAAAACAAAGCATGGAATTTGTACACATTTAGACCAGAAGTTTGAAATTTAAAGCCAGCTCTACCACTTTCTGTGTTAAACTGGAAAAGCTCAAAAATTTTAAAGATTTTTAAGTAATCTCTACACCCAACATGGGGCTCAAACTTACAACCCCAAGATCAAAAGTTGCATGTTCTGAGTCAGCTAAGCACTTCGAAATCTTAGTCTTTTATTTTTTTATTTTTATTTTTTTAAATTTTTTTTTCAACGTTTTTATTTATTGTTGGGACAGAGAGAGACAGAGCATGAACGGGGGAGGGGCAGAGAGAGAGGGAGACACAGAATCGGAAACAGGCTCCAGGCTCCGAGCCATCAGCCCAGAGCCTGACGCGGGGCTCGAACTCACGGACCGCGAGATCGTGACCTGGCTGAAGTCGGACGCTTAACCGACTGCGCCACCCAGGCGCCCCGAAATCTTAGTCTTTTAAAACATCAGTTTTCCCTTCTACAAAATGGGCACAGTATCTCTCAGGGATTATTATGACAAATCGGATAATGATTGTAAAAGTACTTTTGTCAATTATAAAGCATCTTACAAGTACAAGATGTATTTTTTCACCCATACGTGATATTTAGATGACACTATGTTGAATATCACAAATCCACCATTTTTCTTCAAACTGAATTTTTTTCAAATTGAATATTTTAACATGGTAGTTGTCTTAACAAATCCATCTTATTCTTTACTACAAATCTAATAACCTGCAGCCTGATAATCAGAGCCAACTCACTGAATTTTAGATGGCTAATGGCAAATTTCTTTCTTTATATGTTAGAGTCACTATCATCAACTTACTAAAATATGTTGAATATGAAAATATGCTAAAATTAGGGGTGCCTGGCTAGCTCAGTCAACAGAGCATGTATGCAACTCTGAGTCATCAGTTCGAGCCCATCTGGCACTGAAATTACTTAAAAAAAAATTGGATTGTTGTGGGGCATCTGGATGGCTCAGTAGGTTGAGCATCTGCCTCTAGGATTTCCGCTCAAGTCATGATCTCAGGGTTCATGGGAGCCAGCCCCAAATTGGGCTCTGTGCTGACAGGAATTATCTCTGCCCTTCTTCCACTTGCTCTCTCTTTCAAAATAAACCTAAAAAAAATTAGATTGTTGTGATGGTTGCATAACTTTGTAAATGTACTAGAAATCATTAAAGTATACTTTTAACATGAGTAAATTAAAAAAAAAAAATCAATGTTAGTGCCCACTAGTGGTGGTTAAAAGTTGAATAAAGATTACTTATTTTTTACTTTTTTTGAATAAAGTTTTTTTTTTAATATGCTAAAATTGGGGCACCTAGGTGACTTGGTTAAGTGTCCGACTTCAGCTCAGGTCATGATCTCACAGTTCATTGGTTCAAGCCCTGCATCAGGCTCTGTGCTTACAGCTCAGAGCCTGGAGCCCACTTTGGATTCTGTGTTTCCTTCTCTCTCTGCCCGTTCCCTGCCTGCGTGCTCTCAAAAATAAACATTAAAAAAATTTTTTTAAGACAAAAAAACTATATACAAATATCAAATATCCTTTATGAATAAAGATGTAAAAAGCCCTAACAAAATATTAGTAAACTGAACTCAAACATGTTTATAAAAGGGTTTATACATCATGACCAACTGCTATTTATTCCAGGAATGAAGGCTGGTTAAACATCCAAAAATCAAGTAACATGATATAACATATTAATATAGGAGAAAAAGCACAGATCATCTCAGTGGATGCAGAACAAGCAACTAACAAAAGCTACTATCTACTCATGACAAAACCTCTCAATAGAAGGGAATTGCTTTAATTGACAGATAAGGAACAGTTACAAAAACCCTACAGCTAACATAATGCTTACTGCTGAAAGACTGAATGCATTCCCCACAAGATCAAGGCAAGGGTGTCTACTCATAATTTCTGTACATTATGCTAGAACTTCTAGACAATGTGCTAAGAAAAAGAAATCAAGCAACAACAAAACCAAATAGCTTACAGACATCCAGATTAGAAAGGAAGAAATAAAAAATAAAATCATCTTTATTCATAAAAAACATAACTGTCTATGTAGAAAATCCCAAGCAACTCACAATAAAACTATTAGAATAAATTAATCCAGCAAGGTCATAGGCTACAAGATCAATATACAAAAATCAACTGTATATCTATACACTAGCAATAAACAGATCGAAATGAAATTAAGAAAATAATTCCATTCATAATAGCATCAAAAGGAATTAAATATTTAGAAATAAATTTAACACAGCAAATGTAAGATTTATACACTGAAAATTATAAAACATCACTGAGAGATATTAAAGAAGTAACTCTTAAAATAGTGATTTTCCCCAAATTGATATGTATATAGTTTCAGGACAATTCCTATCAAAATCTTAGCAGGTTTCTCTGTAGAAGTTGACAAGCTGATGGAAATACAAAGGACCTAGGAGAACCAAAACAATTTTGAAAAAGAAAAAAGTTGGAAAAAAGAAAAAAGTTGAAAGATTTATACTACCTGATTTAAAAGCTTACTAAAAGAAGCAAACAAGATAACGTGGTATTGCTGTAAAAACAGGAATGTAGGTCAATAGAATAGAACTGAGACCAGAAAGAAACCCTTATATTTATGGTCAATTAATTTTCAACAAAGGAATCAAAACAATTCAATGAGGAAAGAATTTTTCCATCAACAGTGCTGGGATAATTGGATATCTGCATTCAAAAAACACCAAATAACAAAAACTTAGACCCTTAAGCTCATACAATACACAAAGGCTAACTCAAAATGGGTCACAGAATTAAGTGTAAAAACTAAAATCATAGTCTTCTACAAGAAAACATAGGAGAAAATCTTCATGACTCTGGGCTAGCAGAGCTCTTAGACACAACACCAAAAGCATGAGCCATAAAAGAAAAACATGATAAAATGGATTTCATTAAAATTTAAAACTTTTTACTTTCACAAGATACCATCAAGAAAATGAAAAAACAGGGGCACCTGGGTGGCTCAGTCGGTTAAGTGTCCGACTTTGGCCCAGGTCATGATCTCACGGTCCGTGACTTCGAGCCCCACGTCGGGCTCTGTGCTGACAGCTCAGAGCCTGGAGCCTGCTTCAGATTCTGTGTCTCCCTCTCTCTCTGACCCTCCCCCATTCATGCTCTGTCTCTCTCTGTCTCAAAAATAAACATTAAAAAAAAAAAAAATGAAAAAACAGGTCACTGGCCATAAGATTACAAATGATATACCTGATAAAAGACCTGTATCTAGAACATATAAAGAGTTCTTATAACTCAACAATAAGACAAAAACCTAATTAAAAAATGGGCAATTGGGGCGCCTGGGTGGCGCAGTCGGTTAAGCGTCCGACTTCAGCCAGGTCACGATCTCGCGGTCCGTGAGTTCGAGCCCCGCGTCAGGCTCTGGGCTGATGGCTCGGAGCCTGGAGCCTGTTTCCGATTCTGTGTCTCCCTCTCTCTCTGCCCCTCCCCCATTCATGCTCTGTCTCTCTCTGTCCCAAAATAAATAAAAAAACGTTGAAAAAAAAATTAAAAAAAAAAAAAATGGGCAAAACACTTGAAGAGACACTTCACATCCATGACTAATAAGCACATGAAAAGGTGCTGAGAATTATTAGGCATTAGGGAAATGCAAATTAAAACCACAAAGAGATACCTACTAGAATGGTTATAATAATTAGAGAGCGTGCACACACGCAAATATTGGTGAGAATGTAGAGAAACTAGAACCCTCATACATTGCTGGTGAAAAAGTAAAATGGTACAGCCACTTGGAAAAATGGATTGGTGGTTTCTTAAAAAGTAAATCACATCTTTACCACACAGTTGTTAGTTTGTTTAGAGAGAGAGAGCGTGCACACGCGAGCTAGAGAATGTGTGCACTGGATCTCACGAACCATATCATGAGCCGGACTGAGCCACCCAGGTGCCCCTGCCACACAGTTTTATAAAAACTGTTTTATCTTTCATAAAAATTTTAGATTTAAAAATAATTTTTAGATTTCTTATAAATTCTATGCAAAATCCTGTTGAGATTTTGATTGGAACTGTATTGAATTTATCAATTACTCTGGAGTTTTCCTCCACTGAACACGGTGTATTAATTATCTATTGCTGTATAATAGTATTACTGCCAATTTAGGGGTACAAAACAACATATATTTATTATCTCACAATTTCTATAGGTCAGATGTCTGGCCATGGCTTAGCTAGGCTGCAATCAAAGTGTTGTCCAAGGCTCAGCTCTAACATGAGGCACACGTTTGGAAGGATCAACTTCTCTGACTTGATTTTTAGAAGCATTCAGTTCCTTGCAGGCTGTTGGACTGAAGGCCTAAGTTTCTTGCTGAGTGTTCGCTGGGAGCTACCTTCAGTTTCTTGCCATGTGGCCTTCCCCTGAGGACAGCTCATAACATGACTGCTTGCTTCTTGAAAGCCAATAAGGCAGTTTATCTCTGCCATATTCTATTTGTGAGCTGGAAGTCACAGGTCCCATTTATACTCAAGAGGAGGAACTTAAACAAAGGCAGGAATGTCAGAGGCAAGGATCATGGGAGCCAGACTAGAGTTTGCAATATGTGACATGCCTTTCCATTTAATAATTTCTTAGGGTGCCTGAGTGCCTCAGTCAGTTAAGTGACCACCTCTTGATTTCGGCTCAGGTCATGATCTCACGGTTCATGAATTTAACCCCTATGTAGGGCTCTACACTGACAGTGCAGAGCCTGCTTGGGATTCTCTCTCTCTCTGCCCCTCCCAAATGCTCACTCTCTCTCTACATAAATAAACTTAAAAAAAATTCTCTATAATATTCTTGTACATCCTACATTTATTCACATGTACTTTTCAGCTTGTAATGCTATCATAAATGTAGCTTCTGAAGAATAGGCATAGGGGCGCCTGGGTGGTTCAGTCAGTTAGGCGACTGACTTTGGCTCAGGTCATGATCTCACAGTTCATGGGTTCAAGCCCCAGGTTGGGCTCCCTGTTGTCAGCACAGAGCCTGCTTCAGATCCTCTGTCCCCCTCTCCTTCTTCCCCTCCCACACGTACCCTTTCTGTCTCAAAAATAAACATTAAAAAAAATAAGTAAATAAATAGCCATAATTATTACTTCAGTATAGGAACAGTACTAAATTTTGGATACTGATCTTTTATCTAACAATCTTATTGAACAACTTTTTTTTTTTTTTTGAGAGACAGAATCCCAAGCAGGCTCCATACCCAGCATGGAGCCCCAAAACAGAGCTCAATCCCTGGTATCATGACCTGAGCTGAAATCAAGAGCTGGACACTTAACTGACTGAGCCACCTTGGTGCCCCCCCTTTTATAAATTTTTAAATAATCTGTATACCCAATGTGGGGCTTGAACTCAACCCTGAGATCAAGAGTCACGTGCTCCACCAAATGAGGCAGCCAGGTGTCCCCCAGTAAACTCTGTCTAGATTGGGTTCTTTTTAAGATTTTGTTAAGTAATCTAGGGGCGACTGGGTGGCTCAGTCGGTTGAGTGTCAGACTCCTGATTTTGGCTCAGATCACGATCTCAGGGTCATGGGATCAAGCCGGGCATCAGGCTCCACACTGAGCATGAAGCCTGCTTGAGATTCTTTCTTCCTCTCTTTCTCTCTCTCTCTCTCTTTCTCTCTCTCGCATTTCCCCCACTCTGTCCCTCTCCCCTGCCCATACTCTGTCTCTCTCAAAAGAAAATACAAATTAAAAAATCTGACTATATAAAGATAAAAAATTCCTACCTGGCAAAAACCACAAAAGGAAAACCAAAAGTCAAATGATAAACCAGGAAGGGGGGGAGGAAATGTATGTAACTCATTTCATAGAAAGCTAATTTCCAAAATATATGAAGAGCTCCTATAGGGGCACCTGGGTGGCTCAGTCAGTTGAGTGTCCAACTCTTGGTTTCAGTTCAGGTCATGATCCCAGGGTCATGGGATCAAGACTTGTACTGGGCTCTGTGCTGAGCGTAGAGCCTACTTAAGATTCTTTTCTCTCTACAAAATAACATAAAATAATCTAAAAAAAAAAAAAAAGATTCTCTCTCCCCCTCTTCCAGCTCTCTCTCTCAAAACTAAAAAAAAAACCTTTTAAAAAAAAAGGTAAAATAAAAGCAAACACTTAGAAATTATATTTACTTGGCAATCAAAAAGAATGAAATCTTGCCATTTGCAACTACGTAGATGGCACTGAAAGGGTATTATGTTAAGCACAGTTAGAGAAAGACAAATATCATACGACTTCACTCAAGGAATTTACGATACAAGACAGATGAACATAAGGGAAGGTAAGCAAAAATAATACAAAAACGGAGGGGGACAAAACATAAGAGACTCTTACATATAGAGAACAAACAGAAAGTTGCTGGAGGGGTTGTTGAGGGGGGATAGCCTAAATGGGTAAGGGGCATTCAGGAAGCTACTCCTGAAATCATTGTTGCACTATATGCTAACTTGGAAATAAATTACAAAATAAAGAAATTAATTAATTTAAAAAAGAAATTATTTTATACTTATTGCAATGGCAAACATTTAAAAAAGTGATAATCACCTGAGATGATGGCAGAAAACAAGTGCTCTCCTACTGCTCTCCTATGCTACTGGAGACTAAAATGGTATGAATGATAAAGAAACAATTTGGCAACATCTATCAAAATTACAAATGTATATACCTTTTGACTCAGCAATTCTAATTCTAGGAATTTATCCTACAGTTATATTTGTAAACCTACAAAATGACAAGATTTTTAATATTATTCCCTGCAGCAATGTAATAGCTAGGGTAACCATAAAACATATTGTCCAAATTGGGACACTTTTATAAAAGAAAGAGGGCACTATTAATATTTAAGTTAGGACAACTGGCACAGGTGAGACTGCACCAAGCAAACCAGGAAATATGGTCACTCTAATAATGACAAAAAAATGTAAAATAATACAAATACTCACCAATAGGGGACATTTAAAATAACAATAAAACCAGACAATCGACTACTACATAGCCATAAAAGGAAGAACATTAAGTAGTGATTTGGAAGGTTCTCCAAGATGTATAGTAAAAAAATTAAAAAAATTTTTTTTTTTTTTTTTTAAGTAGGCTTCACACCCAGCGCAGAGCCCAACGCAGGGCTTGAACTTGCAACCCTGAGATCAAGACCTGAGCTGAGATCAAGAGTCAGACACTCAACCAACTGAGCCACCCAGGCGCCCCTAGAGTAAAAAAAATTCTTAGAGGAAAAATACAAAATAGTGCTTATAGTATGGTACCATTTGTGTAAAAGAGAAAAATATATAATTGCTTACATTTGGATAAAATATATACAGGAAAGATATACCGACAACTGATAACAATGTTTGCTTCTGGATAAAGTAGGTAGCTAGGAACAGACAAGAGGGTGACTACACTATATGCCCTTTTGTACCCTCTAAATTTTGTGGGTTAAAAAAAATTTTTTTTAATCTTTTTTAATTAAAAAAAAATTTTTTTTTAACGTTTATTTATTTTTGAGACAGAGAGAGAGCATGAACGGGGGAGGGTCAGAGAGAGGGAGACACAGAATCCGAAACAGGCTCCAGGCTCTGAGCTGTCAGCACAGAGCCCGACGCGGGGCTCGAACTCACGGACGGTGAGATCATGACCTGAGCCAAAGTCGGCCGCTTAACCGACTGAGCCACCCAGGCACCCCCAAAAAAATTTTTTTGACGTTTATTCATTCTTGAGAGACAGAAAGACAGAGCATGAGTGGGGGAGGGGCAAAGACACACACACACACACACACACACACACACACACACACACACACACACACACACAGCAGGCTCCAGACTCTGAGCTGTCAGTACACAGCCCGATGCAGGGCTCAAACCATGAACTGTGAGATCATGACCTGAGCTGAAGTCAGACGCTTAACCGACTGAGCCACCCAAGTGCCCCATGTGGATTTTTTTTTTTTTTAAGATTTTATTTTTAAGTAATCTCTACACCCAATGTGGAGCTCAAACCCATAACCCTGAGATCAAGAGTCACATGCTTCACTGACTGAGCCAGCCAGGCGTCCCTGTACCTTCTGAATTTTGAACCAAAATTCAGATGAATAAATAAATATGCAAAAGAAAATAGTCCTAGCAATGAATTTTAATTGGTCACTTTTATGACCTGTGTTTTTCCCCTGCTTGAGTTTCTATGCTCAATAAAAGAAATTCTGGGGTGCCTCGGTGGCTCAGTTCATTAAGCATCTGACTCTTGATTTCGGCTCAGGTCATGATCTCACAGTTGGTAAGTTCAAGCCCTACGTCAGGCGTCAGGCTCTGTGCTGACAGTGTGGAGCCTACTTAGGATTCTCTCTCTCTCTCTCTCTCTCTCTCTCTCTCTCTCTCTCTCTCTCTCTCTCTCTCTCTCTCTCCCCCCCCCTCCTCCTCTCTCCGCCCCAACCCCACTCACGCTTTCTCTCTCTCAAAATAAGTAAATAAACTTAAACGTCCAGCTCCATGCTGGCAGTGCAGAGCCTGACTAGGGGATGGAACTCACCAACTGTGAGATCATGACCTGAGCCAATTTTCTCTTAGCCCTTCTCTCTGCTCCTCCCCCCCACTCTCTCTCTCAAAATAAATAAACTTTTAAAATAAAATTATAGGGGCGCCTGGGTGGCGCAGTCGGTTAAGCGTCCGACTTCAGCCAGGTCACGATCTCGCGGTCCGCGAGTTCGAGCCCCGCGTCAGGCTCTGGGCTGATGGCTCAGAGCCTGGAGCCTGTTTCCGATTCTATGTCTCCCTCTCTCTCTGCCCCTCCCCCGTTCATGCTCTGTCTCTCTCTGTCACAAAAATAAATAAACGTTGAAAAATAAAATAAAATTATAAAAATAATTCTGTTAAACATTGTGATCCTACACACTTCCCTAGTTTTAAATCATTTTAATTCTACTATAAATATGTGAATGAGAATTGCACAAAACTAATACTTAATAAAAAATTTAGGGACACTGAGTGGCTCAGTTGGTTAAGTGTCTGACTCTTGATCACGACTGACTAAGCTCAGGAAAGGAGCTCACAGTGGGTGTGTTCAAGCCCCACCCGGTGGGGCAGCATAGGGATTGTTTCCCTCTCCCTGCAAGTCCCCCACTTGAGTGCACATGTTCTCTCTTTCCCAAAAATAAACATGAAAAAAAAAAAAAATTTCAAATCAAGTGCCAGTACTGTCAATAACTATCACAGAAATATGTACATATTACTTTTTTCCAATTTCTGTACTTAGCAATTCTCACAAAACAGCAATTATATTAACCATTTTCATAAATCATAAATTTATTTGGCACTTTCTGTACTTTTTACTGTGATTTTTTTCATCTAAGTTAAACTGGAATAGTAAATGCATATAAGTAAATATACTTAACCTTGAAAATTTCTTACTGTACATATTACCTGATAATCTAAAATTGTTTTATCTAGGGGATTTAGGCAGGGAGATGGGTTAAGTGGGTGATGGGTATTAAGAAGTGCACCTGTTGAGATGAGCAGTGGGTGTTGTATGTAAGTGGTCAATCACTAAATTCTATACTTGAAACTAATATTACACTCTATGCTAACTAACTGGAATTTAAATAAGAACTTGAAAAAAGTAAAAAATAAAATTGTTTTCTCTAAAAATTTCCCAAAGATCAGAAGGTTAGAACAGTAGCCTTTAGCAAATTGACAGGCAAAAGTGGGTGATGTATAAAAATGTTCAAATTATGTAAAATCTTGAGAAATTAAGGTTTATAGAGTGTTCAAGTAGAAGAATGTGGTTAAAATTAGTTTTTTACAGAATGGTTTTGTTTACTCTATGATAACACAAGATTCTGAAAACACTTTTCATGTTTTTTAGCTTAAAAAAAAGTATTAAAATGCTATCAACAATAACCACACGCAAAAGGTTTTTTCTTTTTGCTGTTTCAAATTCTTTCAAATTAGCACTAAAATCTTTTTTAGGTACCCCGGCAAAATCTACATTCTCTTAACACATTATAATGATTCAGACTTGCTATAATCTATTCATGTGGCCACCAGAGAAACCAATTTACAGGAGAGATTTGGCAAAATAGAGAAAATGTATATTGGGCATTATAAATTTGACCAGTATGATGATATATTGTGATTTTTTTTTACATACTCATGTCTGTACTTTTTCAGTCCTACAAAATTTAGTTTTGTAACTGCAAAACTAAATAGGAATTAGAAAAGCACATTTGGATAGATCATAGATACATCTGAATTTATACAAAATTTCATTCACTCTGTGAAGGTCTAGTCGATAAAATCAAGTTAAAACATGTGTACCAGTACCATAGTGCTACTCTAGCCAGAATCTAAATCCTATTCAAATACATGTGCTTACTAATGAAGACTTAGCAATATTTAAATACATTAACTGATCTAGTGGCCTTGATTAATAATATTATTTAAACTTTCAAAGCCAATGAATCCCTTAAGCCCATGAACTCAAAGTAACACAACAGTGGCAGCAGCTTAGTTCACCACTATCACAGACAGAATGAGAAGTGATGATAAGTGGTTAAGTGTAATGGCTCTTCAAAAAACTTGGCGGAATGAAAACAGGTAAGAAAAAGAGCTCCAGTAGGGGAGGGGCAGAGAGAGTGGGAGATACAAAATCCGAAGCAGGCTCCAGGCTCTGCCCTGTCAGCACAAAGCCCAACTCGGGGGTTAAACTCACTGACCGTGAGAGCATGACCTGAGCCAAAGTCAGTGCTTAATCAACTGAGCCACCCAGGTACCCCTCAATTTTTAAAAAAAGAATAAAAAAAAGAGTAATACTGATGGAAAATCTGAATTGCATAAAGCTGCTTAACTGAAATATATTTTAATTAAACACAGAGTCAAAACATACTCAGTGACTGTTTCTGCAGATGGAAAGACTTGAGCATATTCAAATGGTGAAAGATAGACTCATTACAGAGAAATAATTCGAAAAATACCGCAAAGTAAGTGGAGAGATTAACCAAGAATGATGGAAGGATTCCTCTTCAATAGTATCTGGAGGGATAAACACAGAATATAAGTGTAATGGCAGGAAATTGAGGATTTCTTTGTGAAGCAGTAGGGTGGCGAGTTCAAGTGAAGTAGAGAATCTTTGAAAGAAGATTGACAATGGACTTCAAGCTGTATTACAAAGCTGTAATCATCGAGACAGTATGGTACTGGCACAAAAATAGACACTCAGATCAATGGAACTGAAGAGAGAAGCCAGAAATGGACCCACAAACGTATGGCCAACTAATCTTTGACAAAGCAGGAAAGAATATCCAATGGAATAAAGACAGTCTCTTCAGCAAGTGGTGCTAGGAAAACTGGACAGCGACATGCAGAAGATTGAAACTAGACCACTTTCTTACACCATACACAAAATAAACTCAAAATGGATGAAAGACCTAAATGTAAGACAGGAAGCCATCAAAATCCTAGAGGAGAAAGCAGGCAAAAACCTCTTTGACCTTGGCCACAGCAACTTCTTACTCAACACATCTCCAGAGGCAAAGGAAACAAAAGCAAAAATGAGTTATTGTGACCCCATCAAAATAAAAAGCTTCTGCACGGCGAAGGAAACAATCAGCAAAATTAAAAGGCAAGCAATGGAATGGGAGAAGATATTTGCGAACGACATATCAGATAAAGGGTTAGTATCCAAAATCTATAAACAACTTATCAAACTCAACACCCAAAAAACAAATAATCCAGTGAAGAAATGGGCAAAAGACATGAATAGGCACTTCTCCAAAGACGACATCCAGATGGCCAACCAACACATGAAAAAATGTTCAACTTCACTCATCATCAGGAAATACAAATCAAAACCACAATGAGATACCACCTTACACTTGTCAGAATGGCTAACATTCACAACTCAGGCAAAATCAGATGTTGGCGAAGACGCAGAGAAAGAGGATCTCTTTTACACTGCTGGTGGGAATGCAAACTGGTGCAGCCACTCTGGAAAACAGTATGGAGGTTCCTCAAAAAACTAAAAATAGAACTACCCTACGACCCAGCAATTGCACTACTAGGTATTTATCCAAGGGATACAGGTATGCTATTTCGAAGGGGCATATGCACCCCAATGTTTATAGCAGCACTATCAACAATAGCCAAAGTATGGAAAGAGCCCAAATGTCCATTGATGGGTGAATTGATAAAGAAGATGTGGTATATATACACAATGGAGTATTACTCGGCAATCAAAAAGAATGAAATCTTGCCATCTGCAACTACGTGGATGGAACTGAAGGGTATTGTGCAAGCGAAATTAGAGAAAGACAAATATATGATTTCACTCATATGAGGACTTTAAGACACAGAACAGATGAACACATAGGAAGGGAAGCAAAAATAATATAAAAACAGGGAGGGGGACAAAACGTAAGAGACTTAAATATGGAGAACAAACAGAGGGTTACTGGAGGGGTTGTGGGAGGGGGGATGGGGCATTATGGGATCTACTCCTGAAATCATTGTTGCACTATATGCTAACATGGATGTAAATTAAAAAATTAAATTAAATTAAAAAAGAAGAAGGTTGACAAGGAATTGCCTTTGGGATGTAAATATTCTTATCATAGTGTTTAACTCTTCATAATGCAGGGGTGCCTGGCTGGCTCAGTCAATAGAGAAGGAGATCCTTCAAGCCCCATGCTGGGCATGGAGCCTACTCAAATACGTACATACATACATACTGTTTATGATGAGACCCCACCTATATACTCAGCTTCACTGATCCACACATTCTCACACCCAACCAAACTTCCACTCCAACCAACTGACCTAGAGTCCCTCAAATGTTCCTCTCATGCTATGTTATGGAAGAGCTCTGTCTAGAATACCTTTTTCCTCATCTCCATCCAGGGAAACACTTCTCATCCTTTAAGAGTTGGCTCCCATCACCCAACATTTCTTGAGGTTCCTTCCCCTTTATCTCAGCTACCTTTTACCTGACCCTGGTTTAGGTGCCTCACCCCTTTTTTTAATGTTTATTTATTTATTATTTTTTTTTAATATTTATTTATTTTTGAGAGAGTGAGAGAGAGAGACAGAGAGAAAGCAAGGGAGGGGCAGAGAGAGAGGGAGACACAGAATCGGAAACAGGCTCCAGGCTCTGAGCCATCAGCCCAGAGCCTGACGCGGGGCTCGAACTCACGGACCGCGAGATCGTGACCTGGCTGAAGTCGGACGCTTAACCGACTGCGCCACCCAGGCGCCCCTAATGTTTATTTATTTTTGAGAGAGAGTGAGGGAGGGAGGGAGAGAGAGGGGGGCGGGCAGAGGATCCCAAGCAAGCTCCACACTTACAGCAGAAAATTCGATGCGGGGCTTGAACTCACAAACCATGAGATCATGACCTCAGCCAAAGTTGGACACTTAACCAACTGAGCCACCCAGGGGCCCCAGGGGTCTCTTGTTTATACTTCCTTCTACATCTCTCGTCTCGGCATTTTTCTTAATTTTAAACACTCCGTTCTCATTTCTTCCAATAGTCAGAAACTGGTGTTGTTTTTGCTTAATTTCTGGATTCCCTAGATCCAGGCCTGGCACACCACAGGCCAATGAATAAATACTCACTGAATGAATGGAAGATGACTATGTCAGAGCTCCTAGTACTTATATAATTATACAAGATTATCTTTTACAAATGGAGAAACTAAGGCAGGAAGGCATGTGCACTAATAGTAACATTAGCAGAACAAAAATTAATGAAAAAAAAACTTAAGGTGAAATAATCTGTCACTTGCACTAATCAACATTCTAGCTACAATCTAAAGAGAACAAATGAGAATCTCTAAATCATAATAAACATTCCTTAAACATCAAGTTTCCAATTTTGTCCCAGAGGATTTGGCTTTTCTGATTTAGGTTTCAAAATCATTAAGACCAATCCTCCCTCATATACCACAAAACTCTGGCACATCCAGGGCTGACCTAAAAACCTACTATTAGACATGACAGAGATTTCTTTAACTTATTAAAAACTCATTTCTAGCTGGCCATGTCACAGTTGTCTAATACTTTTGCACAGATTTAACTAGATGGGTCCTTTTCAAATTTGAAACAAAAAAGGATTGGATACTGCCAAGCTTTAATTACCTGGGACGACAAGCTTGTTCTTCTTGAATATTTTATACTTTACACAAAACTGTGAGCCTCCCAAGTCACTCGTTCATGCTCCTTCCTCATACAAAGGCAGCAATATTGTAGTGGAAGAAGAGTCACTACAAAAGTCAAAGGGCAGCTAGGGGCTAGTTCTCCAAGCAAAGAACCTCCCCTTCTACAGGCAGATTTTCACTGACCGACCAGTTCCTATTATCAGAGACAACTGGAAAGAAAGAGAGTGGGGAACTCATCACTCACTGATTATAATTAAGGCTAATTCATAAAAGCAGGGGTAGGAAATAAAAGGAAGCAAATGACTTCTAGGTAATGTTTAGAAATCCCTAACATATGGTACCTGTCTCTCCACGGCTTAAAAAGCTTCAAAGAAATAACATTCCTGAGTCAAACAAGGATAAGATTAGCCTGTTACATTTGGAAAAACTAACGTTAGCTCTAGTTTATACTACTAGAACTTTCTTAAAGTCATGGGCGAAGCCATGCAGGAGGCAGCCCAGGGGAAGCCTGGGTTCCTCAATTAGAGAGAGAGTCTGAATAGGTGAGATAGGGCAGATAGGGAATGACTGCAGGAGGGAAAAACAAAAACAAAAGTCACTCTATCTGGTTTCAAACCAAATAAATCCTCCAGCCCTAACCAACGCAAAGGAGAACTGCCTTTCCACAAAACACACCAGAATATGGTTTTGATATTTTTTCTCCCACAGTTACCCCTGATGTTCACGCTAATCCAAAACTGTAAAGTGACGGTAGAGTGTGCAACTTTTGATCTCGGGGTTGTAAGATCGAACCCCCACATTGGGAGTAGAGATTACTTAAAAAACAAACAAAAAAATTAAAAATCTTAAAAAAAAAAAAAGGTGCTGGTTTGTGATACAGCCAACCTTAGACAACTCCCAGTACTGTATCATAATGCTTCCACATAAAATGCTTCCTTTAGATGGTGTCATTTCCTGGGATAATCTGAGTCAACAGTTAATTTTGGGAAGAGCTGCATTGATGGAGAAAGCCTTGTAGTCAGAGATTTGAGTCCGATTCTTAGCTCTGGTATTAGATAACAACTGGGTTACCTTATTCAAAGAAGCCCTATTTCCGAGTCTTAGTTTCCTCATCTTCAAAATGGGACTAATAGTAACTACTTTGTAGGTCTCTGGTAAGAGGGAGAGATGGACTATATAAAATAGCTGGCACACCACAAGCATTAGATAATACCTAATATTTACATGAGTTTCTACTCAATATAGATACTATGTTAGGCACTGTGAAGATACAGACGAGTGTTTTCCTAATTGCAAATTATAAAATTCCTGAATGTGTTTAGCTTTCAAAATTCGTCTCCTAGGGGCGCCTGGTCGGCTCAGTCTGTGGAGCGTGTGAATCTTGATCTTGGGGCTTTAAGTTCGAGCTCCATGTTGAATGCAGGGATTACTCAAAAATAAAATCTTTAGAAAAAAAAAACCACTACTTTTCTATATCACTTCTTTTACGTGAGGAATACAGGGTGTGGTAGTTCAAATAACTAAAATTTTGGGAGCACTTAACGGCTTATAAAATGTATAAAGGCTCTATCGAGAACAGGCAAGCCCTATACAGCCACCAAATAATTGGTAGAGATAGCACGTGAACGTAAGCAATCTAATAACCACCAGGGTGACCTTTTCACCACCTCAGGAACTCCCTAAAGTGCGCAGGGGCTGTTTCTGGTCAGGGTATTTTCCGGCCATCTGACTCCTCACTCACCAATACCGCGTGCCGGAGACCACGCGTTCATTGGACCTCCGTGCCGGTCTACGCGGCGGGTTACCGTGGCCGGTTCCGGCCTTGGAATGTTGAAGGTCACTAGGTGGCCTCTTGAAAAGGGCTCACTCTTATCTGAGTGCAGAGAGGTACCGCTCTCCTCTCTCTCCGAGAATTCCATGGTTCGGAAGCCGCCGCGTCCTCCGGGAGCTTCGCAAATCGCCAAACCTCGGCTTTCCCGCCCTCAACGTCTGTACGCAAGGCTGCCGCAGGGTGTCAAGGCACTAAAGAATCCGCAAGGCTTTTGCGGACGAACCACTGCCTTGCTCTCAATTGGGTAACTTCATCTTTTCTCCGCCCCCAAGGTCTTTGCTTTCCCAATGATTGGACCTGGGCATTGTCCATCCCAACTTCGGGCACGGCTCTCTGGGTCCACCCGCTAAATATCCTCCGCAGCTTTCTCTCCTTAGATACCTTGCACTCCTCGCCCATCCCCTCTCTAGGTGGGGATTGAGTGCACCTGGCAGGGGCCGGAGACATTTAGACACCCGGAGACATTTAGGGCCCCTCCTCCTGCTCCAACCCCACCCACTGGGCCCCTCCTCCCCTCCACAGCCGGGGCGCCGCACTCCAACATTGAGCTCCTTCCACCTCGCGGCGTTCGCGATTCCTCCGCCCCTCCCTCCAGCCACGGCTCAGACTCCTAGGTCGCTCGGGCAGAGCTGGCGGCGCGCTGGGGGGATGCGCTCTATGAGGGCTCTGCAGAATGCGCTGAGCGGGGCCGGCAGTCACTGCTGGCTGGGAGGCTGGGGTCACCTGAGCCGGAGCCCTCTTCTTGGCGGGGGCGTCCGGCACCACCTCAGTGAGGCCGCGGCGCTGGGCAGAGAGACGCCGCACAGCCACCAGCCGCAGCACCGGGATCAGTAAGGCTTGCGGGACAGGGGCAGGGGAACAGGCTCGCTCCCACTCCCACTGTCGTTGTCGCCAGCTCGGAGTACCCTTACCCCGAGAGCGCACCTCATCTCCCCTTCTCTTCTCGCTCACTAGCCTGCGATGCCTTTTCTTTTAGATCTGGGGTTTTGGGTCCGCCGCGCTCGGGCGGTAACATGCCGTCCGCCCGGGAGGGCGTTTGGGCAGGTCGGTCCTCGGGATGGTGCCTGTCCAAGGTGCGTACTTAACTGGGAACGCAGACAAGCGCGGCGTGTTGGTTGGTGCACGTGTCTCAGTGCAGGGCCGTGTGCGCACCGCGCATCCTCACCTTCCCTCTCCTAGGTCCTCCTAGGATGTATTTTAGGGGATGAGTGGGTATGGAACAGCCTCCTCCTCGAGTCTTGGTGTACTTGTGTCTGTCCATCTGTATGGTGTGTCTGTGTTTTGGCATGTCCTCGGCGTGTAATGTGTGATGCGCGTGTATTAGTGCGCAGGTACGTGGTGTGTCGTTTGCATATGTGTTGGATGTGTGCGTTATCGGGGCTCCTAATCTGTAGAATGAGGGTGGTTTTCCAGTTGGTTGTTAAATGAGGAAAATCGTTATAATTGGGTAAAAAATTGCAAGGCTCAGATTTCCCAAACCAGAACCAGTCAGCCGTTATTTGTGCTGCTCAGGCTCCCTGATTTGAAGGGTTCTCATCCCTTGGGCTATTTATTATTCTGCCCCAGAGGCTGCACCTCTCTCCTCCACCCAGGAAAACTTGGTGGCTGAGCCTCTTTTCTCCGAGACACAGACGGAGCTGAGCAGGGAATTTTGTCCTTTCCAGCAGGCAACATAGACACTGTCCAAGTAGTCCCTGCACTATCATAGCAGGAACAGAAAATGGACCATCTCTCCTGTCATTGACATGTACTGATGACATTCAGAAAGACATGCACATCATAATTAAAGTAGCCAGATAGACACAGCACTGCCTCACCACCACTGGAGCCCCTGTCCTGACAGGTAACAGACCAGTAAGGTATGATTTATTTATCATTAACTATTAGGCTGTCCTTTTCCATCAGCTGCTTCTCAAGGAAACATGGAACATTTAAATTTTAAAGAATAAGCTCTCTCTCTGTCTCATTCTACTCTCCATTCCAACTTTCCCCAAATAATCACCATGGGAGAAATGGTGGGATAGAGCAAAGCCTTAATCTCCCTCACCTTTAAACCTCCTGGGAAGCAAGTAGTATCCCTGGTTCCTTCTACACATACTTCCTTACCCAGTGGTGTCTGGTGATGGAAGTGTTTTGGGGAACCTTGATCCTCCTGCCTATGGCCTGCCTTTGCTTCCAGGGAATTCTTAGTAGGAGCCTTGATCTGGTTCTCCCTTGAGCAAAAGGAATTGAGAGCACTGGAGGGGGATTGGCTCTGGAGTGTGACACCATGATGGGGAGGGTTTCTTGTGTTTGGGGGGTGGGGGAGAAGGAAGGCAGAAAAGAGAAAATGCCCTGGTATTCAGGTTCTTGTTTGTTTTTTTAATATTTAGCTTTGTTATTCCTGATTATAAAAGAAAAATAAGATAGAGTATCAAGAAGAAAATAAAGATCCCAAATTAGAGGTAACCATTAATATTGTGGTGTATATCCATACATACCCTATATATGTATATATAAAATTTTAACAAAAATAGGATTACAGTCTTCATATTCCTTGGTAACCTTTTTCATTTATAAACAGCTTTTAATACCATTGAATGTGTGTGTGTGATATTATTGTCATTTTAGTGGCTGCTATTTAGCCATTTTAAGATTCCATTGTGTGAGGTATCATAATTTATTTAACTAGTCTTCAATCTGGTTACTACATATTCTTGTGGACCGGTTCAATTATTTCTTAGAGTAAATTCCTAGGAAATTTTGCTCCCCAGGGACACCTGTCATCGATATTTTGTATAACCTTCTAAAGATATTGTATGCATATATCAGCAAATACATGTTGATATTTTTTTCCTTTCTTTTTTATGAAAATGGTATCATGGTATACACATTGTTCTGCACCTTGCTTTTTTGCCCCTCAACATTATATCATAGATCAATCCTTATCTGGGCCAAAGGGTTTGCAATTTTCTTAAGGCTTGTTATACTTCAGTGGTATGGCATTATTTCCTGTCTTCCCTCAGCTTCCAGGCACAGAGACTTGCCCTCTAAATGTTCCTACATAATTTCCTTCTTGCGTTATTCCTCATATAGCTTTTTCCTCCTCCCTTCTTCTATCACCAGATGGACTCTGTCCTCCTTATAGGCACTAGCCTCATTGTGACAGTTGGATTTCCTCAGAAACAAGAAAACACCCCTCTCCGGGTATTCTTTCTGACCCCTGACCCTAAACACACACATGCCTGGACTATGCCAAGCTTCTTGAGAGACTTTTAATTTTTTAATGCCTTGTTTCAATAGATAATATGTCCATATTCAATAAATAATATATACATATTCATATGGCTCAAAATATGCAAAAAGATATATAGTGGGAAGTATCCCTCCCACTCCTTTTGCCCAGCACTTGCTTCATCACCCTAGAGGAAGGTAAATCAGGCTTACAGGTTTCTTTTTATTTTTTAACAGGTTTCATATATATCCTTCCAGAAATATTTTGTGCTTATAAAGGCAAACATATTTTTTCCTTTTAAACATAAATAGTACCATACTATGAACACTGTTTTACAGATGGCTTATTTTAGTTAATATGACATGTTAGGGATCATTCCATATCAGTACTTAAAGAATTCTCTCATCTCTTCTTTTTTATACTGCATAATATTCCATTACATGAATGTACCATAATTTAAGCAGTTCCCTGTTGATGCAAGTTTACATTGTTTCTAGTACTACTATTACTAACAATGCAATAAATGGGAATATGTTATTTTGTAGGTATGTAAGTACACTTACGAGATAAATACCTGGAAGTCAAATTGTTGGATCAAAGATATTAAAGGGCCTTAATCTCAAATAGCTGTCATATTTGGAATGATCTGATAAAATAATTTCTCTAAATCTGTTAACATATTAATAGAACTCTTGAAGACCAAGAAGTTTTTAATACCTGGAATGTTAAGCATTATAAGCCAGCAAGAGAGATATTTTGGGCAATAGGGACCTTCCTAGAAACGTAACTTGGTAATTCTTTATTGAAGACCCACTGTGTGCTAGGGACTTCGCTCAATGTTAGGAAGACATAGGTATCCAAAACACAAAGACCTGGAGGGAGGGGATGGTAGGATGCGCAAAATGGGTAAGGGGGGGGTAGGAGATTTTTTTTTTAAAGGTGTTTTCTAATTTCAAATCAGAAAAATTGGAATTAGAAATTTTTACATCTTGGGGCACCTGGTTGGCTCAGTCAGTGGAGCATGCACCTCTTGATCTTGAGGTTGTGAGTTTGAGCCCCACATTGGGTGTAGAGATTACTTAAAATATTTTTTAAAAATTTTACGTCATTTTATTTTTATTTATTTTTTTTTTTTTTGAGAAGGAGAGTGCATGAGGGTGGGGCAAAGGCAGAGAGAAGGGGAGAGAGGATCTGAAGCAGGCTCCTCACTGACAGCAGAGAGACCCACGTGGGGCTCAAACTCATGAACTGTGAGATCATGACCCGAGCCAAAGTTGGACACTTAACCAGTGAGCCACCCAGGTACCCCTACATCTTTTTATCTTGAATTTAATCTGTAATCCAAAATATTATCGTACCTGTTTACGATTTTGCAATGTACTTCTTCTTTTTTTTTTTTTTTAATAGGCTCCATGCTGGGCGTAGAGCCCAACATGGGGCTTGAACTCGTAACCCTGAGATAAAGACCTGAGCTAAGATCAAGAGTCGGATGCTTAACCAACTGAGCCACCCAGGCACTCCTGTACTTCTAATTTAATAAAAATAAAGAATGTTGATGCTAAACACACACACACACACACACACACACACACACACACACCTAACAGTGGAGCAAGGGAGTCTTCTGTCAGTAAGATGGTGTGTTGTGTCATACCAGCAGCATAAACAATATTGGGAGGTTTGAGGAAGCCTTTATAGAATTAGTAACATTTTATCTGGACCTTGAAGGATGAGCAGGACTTTTCCAAGTGAAGGGAGAAAAAGGTAATTCCATGCAGAAGCTGCAGCATAAGCAAAGGCCAGGAAGCCTAACCATGTCTGGTCCACAAGGACCTACCTGTTATCTGGCGTAACTGAAGTGTTGGGACATGGTGGAGAATAGAAAAAGAATGTTGGTAGGTTTTAAGAGCCTTGAATGCCATACCAAGAAATAACTTATGTGTAGGCACTGGAGAGCTATCAAAGGTTTTTGAGTAGAGAAATGATATTTGACTTTTAGAAAGTTAACTGGCACATTATGGAAGATGGGTTGGAAGTCAAGGGAGGGTGGTAGCAGTTAGGGAACAGAAAATATGGAGCTGATGATGAAGCATGGTTTACTGAGCATTTACTTTATAAAAGACCATTTTCCACTAAATGTTTTGTTAGTTAAGCCTACTTCATCCATGTAAAGCACACATTACTACCCTTATTTTACAGATGAGGAAGCATGTTTAGCATTATTAAATAACCTGATTTCCTATCTATATTAAGGTCACACAGCTATTAAGGGGCAAACTCTTGTTCTTTATACTGTGCCGTGCCGGCACAAAGGAAGAAAACAGGGTGGATTTGAGAGACATAGTGTGGGTTACCAACTGAACATGGATATAAGGTATGGGAATTATCCAAATGATTCCACATTTCTGGGTTGGCACCTGGGTGAGTGATACGGCTATTAACCCAAATGGGAAGCACAGAAGAGGAGCAGAGGGAGGGAGGGGGAATGACATTTGGACACTTGGACATTTTGAGTTTGGCAGTGCCCTATGGGACATCTAGAAATGGAAATGTCTAGAAAGCAGCTAGAAATAAAGGTCTGAAGGTTAGGAACAAAAGAAAGCTAGACAGTAAGATTTGACTTCTCAGGACAGATGTGAAAGTTGGAATTATAGGGCTAGATCAGCTGGTTCAGGGAGGAGGCATAGAGTGAGGACACCTATCTACTTTTATAAGGC
Organism: Lynx canadensis; assembly: GCF_007474595.2. Taxonomy (NCBI): domain Eukaryota; kingdom Metazoa; phylum Chordata; class Mammalia; order Carnivora; family Felidae; genus Lynx; species Lynx canadensis. The sequence continues at coordinate 82,432,455 of NC_044309.1, read as the reverse complement.
CATGTTCTAGGAGGAGAAGCAGGGAGCAGTTCTCACGTTCCTATCCTCCTCCCCTATCTCTGCCCCCAAACAGTGATTCATCAGAGAGTGGCATGCTGTCGCGCCTGGGTGATCTGCTCTTCTACACTATTGCTGAGGGACAGGAACGAATCCCTATCCACAAGTTCACTACTGTAAGTTCCTCTCTACCTGCTCAGAACACTGAATCTTCAGGATCTCTGGGAAGTGGGGGGATGGCTAACGGGCCATGGTAGCAATATGGTAGTAGATGTCTAGATTCATAAGGCAATCCAGTCTCTGGACCAGGGTAGGAAGATGAAACCTTCTGATTCAGCCATTCTTCTTGGTTTGAGACTTTGACCCCAAGGGTTCAGGAACCAGCTTCCTTGATAAAAAAAAAAAAAGGGCAGGAAACCTTTATCAGTCTCCATAGCTGCACAATTCTCTCCTTTCTTAGTCTGCAAACCCATTTGTTCCACCTATTACAGTAGTTGGGATTGAGCTAGTTGTTATCCATTGGGAAAGAATATTAGGATTGCATTGCTGTCCTTGTAGTTGACCTTACCAGGCTTCTTCTTTCCCCTAAAGGCACTGAAGGCCACTGGACTGCAGACATCAGATCCCCGGCTTCGGGACTGCATGAGCCAGATGCGCCGCATGGTTCGAGAGTCCAGCAGTGGTGGCCTCTTGGACCGAGATCTCTTCCAAAAGTGAGGGCCCCAGAAACAAGGGCACCCACTCTCAAAACTGATGTGGACATAGACTATAATAGCAGGGAGGGCTCTTGGGGATTGGATAGTTTGACCCTTCATTTTATTACTTATTACACAAGTAACATATGAACATGCATATACTCATTATATATAATAAGTTCAAACAATATAGAAATACATGTTCTCCTTTCCCTCTCTCCCCAATCCCAGTCCCCTTTCCCAGAAGTAAACATTGTTAACAGATTAGTGGGTATCTTCTAGATAATGTCCTATGCATTTACATACATACAGGAATATATATAAATATACTTATATGACTTAGGATTCTTAAAATATAAAGGTGGCCCACTATACATATTACATGGGTATTTTTTTCTTATATCCCAAGACACTGTCTTGGGGTATCTTTCCACATCATTACAACAACCCCTCATTTTAGGGGCAAAAGAAACCTAAGACCCAGAAAGATAAAGTGACATGCCAAAGGTTATAGAGCTGTTGGTCCCAAACCTCATGACCACTCACGCCTTCTTTATTCCCAACTTCCATGGCTCCAGAGTGAGTCACAGCTGCATCTCTCCAGCCCCCTAACCCAATCGTGTCTGGGATCCAGGTGTGTGAGCAGCAACATTGTGCTCCTGACCCAGGCATTCCGAAAGAAGTTTGTCATTCCTGATTTTGAGGAGTTCACGAGCCATGTGGATCGCATCTTTGAGGATGCCAAAGAGCTCACTGGAGGCAAAGTGAGGGCCAGGGGACTAAGGGAGGGGCAAGGGCTCTGGGCCAGATATACCTTGCTTCTTGGAAATTTCTTGGGGCTGGGAATCCATGGATGAGAGATAAGCAGAACCTCTAAAAATGGGGACAAATGCTTTATGTATTTCTATACATGTGATTTCTAGAGCAGGTGAAGGAATCTGAAGTTTCTTAGGGGACAAGTGGCATAAAGGATTCAATCGAACTTTGAAAGAGACCTATAGGGTAATTGAGCCTGAGAACCAAAACCCAGAATTTTCCTCTTTTTACTTTCCGTAGGCTTTACTGCCATCTCTATAGGAATAGAGCTACAGAAAGCTAAGGCCTTCTTGGACTTAAGGCTTGGGTGTCCCTGAGAACAACAGGCAGGAGGGAACCCTATTGCCCTTCAGAAGACAGAATTTTCACCTTTATCCTGACTCTGATTATCTCTGTTCCCCCTCTACATCCATATCTCCATTCTGTCTGTTTTGTCTCCCCACTCATGCCCAGGTGGCGGCCTACATCCCTCAGCTGGCCAAATCCAATCCAGACCTGTGGGGTGTCTCCCTGTGCACTGTGGATGGTCAGCGGTAAGATGCTGGGTGAGAGGAAGGGGAGGCAGAGCACGGGTGCAGAACATAGGCTGATCCCTTTCGTGGCACCTATCTGCCCCCAGGCACTCCGTGGGCCACACAAAGATCCCCTTCTGCCTGCAGTCTTGTGTGAAGCCCCTCACCTATGCCATCTCCATAAGCACCCTAGGCACTGACTACGTGCACAAGTTTGTGGGCAAGGAGCCCAGTGGCCTACGTTACAACAAGCTCTCTCTCAATGAGGAAGGTGAGCACTACCAGGGCTCAGGCCAGACTCATAGATGTCCCTCTTCTTATTCCCACCTATCCCTCCAGCCTTGTTTGTTTATTTCTCTGACTTTGCTGATTAGCTCTGTCATTTCATCCTCCCCAGCAAAGAAATTTTTCTTGTCTAGCCTGCAGAGTGGGCCAGCTGTAAAGGAGGCTTTGCTCAGCAGCTAATAAAACTCTGGGTGGTTTGTATTTCTCCAGGAATCCCCCATAACCCCATGGTCAATGCTGGTGCCATTGTTGTGAGCTCCCTGATCAAGGTCAGTGCCATCCTAGCCATCTGGAAGGTACTGTTCTCTAAACCCCCTTGTTCCTATATCCCACATATCTGCCCAGTTCTCCAGGAGACTGCTGGGCCTTGGTTCCTATGAGGGTCCCCAGGAAGTAGTGAGGGCACAGCAAGGACCCACATATGTCGAAGATGTTAGTAAAAGGAGCTGTACCTCTGCCCCCAACCCTGAGTCTGGAGCCCAGAGCTTCCTGGCCCTTAGAGAAGTGAGCAGGTCTTCAGGTCTTGACCCCTGCCTAGGACCAAGGGCCAAATGCCAGACACAGGGGGAGGACAGCACCGTTGGGTACTGATTGGCCACTTCTGGGTGAGGGACACAGAAAGAAGGGTGAATGGCCAGGCCAGGGCAGCTATTCACGTCACCTGAAACTGTGAGTTGGCCTTGAGCAAGGGTATCAGGCTGGTCTGTCAGCTGTAGGTCTCCCAGGGCTTGAGCAAGAACCTGAGAACAGTGTGGGCCGCAACACTCCAGAGCCAATCACAGCCCCTCCTGGGGAAGGTGGTGTTAGGTACCCTCCCCCCTGGGACTCAGGTGTCAGAGTCCCTATGGTGTTGACACTATAGTTGACATGTACAGGAAGCAATGGAGTGTGGTGGGGGTGGAATGGGAGACCAGACCAGGCTCAGGCTCTCCCCTTGCCCTGGGATAGCTCTGTCTACAGCCCTGTAACTGGCACCTGCCTCATTCCATTCCCATCTAATTGGGCCTATTGGACCTGACACTCGGCTAAAATCTTCAGCTTTATTTCAGTTATCAATATAATTGATGTAATTGAGTATTAAATGCAACACGCCTCCTGATCCCATTCCTGTCACTCCAGTTGGAGATAGCTATGGGAGTCAGGGATAGGGATAGAGTATGGTTCTAGCTTGGGCCATAAGGGATGAGGATGGGGATCAGGAATAGGAATGGGGCTTGGGGACAGGACTGGAATCAGGAGAAGGAAAGTGAGAGTCAGATGAGGGCTGGGATTGAGAATGGAAATGGAAGTGAGGCTCAGGGATGAGTAAAACTCACAGATGGGGTGAGGTTATTTGTACTCATTACTTGATACTAAAATCTAAATGGTTTGGTTTTTAAGATCATTGGATATGATATGCAGGTATACAAAAAGACTCAGTTGTAAAAAAAAAAAAAAAAGTCACTAGCAAAACCAGTCTAAGACATTAACTCCACTAGGTCCTCCTGGCACTCCTGTCATCCTCCTAGGTTTGGAATGCTGATCTCTCTCTCTCTCTCTCTCTCTCTTTGCAGATGGACTGTAACAAAGCAGAGAAGTTTGATTTTGTAAGTTCCCTTGCTACTCAGCTCCTGGCTGCTTTTCTCGATGGCATGTTATCCTTTCCAGGTGTCCCAGTGCGTGGCTCTAACCCCACTTTGATAATGCACCAGCCCATACTAGAAGCTTTATTTCCAGAGGTGTGGGGATCTGTGGCCTCAGAGGGAAAAAGCCTCTTGAGTCCCTGCTATGATAAGGACTGAGGAGTTCAAAAAAGTTAGGCAGGCTAGTATGTGTTTAGTAGAGGTTCTCTCTCATGTGGTGCCTTCCATGCTCCTTTTTCTCTTTTAGGTATTACAGTATCTGAACAAAATGGCTGGGAACGAATACATGGGTTTCAGCAATGCTACGTAAGGCTCTGTTCATAGGATTGGATGAATACATTGTGGGGTGTGTTTGTGTGTGCATGTGTGTGATAGAGAAGGTGGGGGTGGTGATAAATCTTAAGAGCAAGAAATCCAGGGGAATTTTGGCCACATAGCTTCCTCAGAGTCCCTTCATTGACATGTTTACTTTGTAAAAAAACTTGTTCCATTTCTTAAGTTTGTATTTATTTTGAGAGGGTGCGTGTGTGTGCAAGCGTGAACAGGAGAGGGGCAGAGAAGAGAGAGAGAATCCAGGCAGGCTCTGCACTGTCAGCACAGAGCCAGACGTGGGGCTTGAATCCATGAATCATGAGATCATGACCTCAGCCAAAATCAAGAGTCTGACACTTAACCAACTGAGCCACCCAGGCATCCCTCCATTTCTACTTAGTACTTAAGAGAGGCAGTATGAGGGCTTATTCTTAAACCCTTTCTTGACAAGTCCCTCAAGGCCAAAATGCTCATCAGTTTTCCCAAACTAGATGACCCATTTTGGGTTTGGTTTGTTTTTTTATGCTTTACAATAAAGTTTTGCCCAGTGTTTCCTCAGGGTCAGAAGTTTCCTCCAGTATTACTGTGAGAATTTATACAGGGGCTGATTTAGTTTGACATATGTGATCTAGTTCTATCTCTCTCAAGGAAGGTATTTTTCCTTACACCCACCCTCAAACATCAAGTACTAAATTCAGTGTTTGCTTCAGATTCCAGTCAGAGAAGGAAACAGGGGATCGGAATTATGCCATTGGCTACTATCTAAAGGAAAAGAAGGTAATTGGGAGAGGCCGGCATATCAAGTCCCCGGGAATTCTGCAGCTGGTGGAAGGGCAACTGGGGCTGGGGACTTTGCTTGAGATCCTGGCAATGTGACAGGATCTGCTGATGGCCTGAAAAGAAATGCTCTCCCTTCTTCTTTCTTACAGTGCTTTCCTAAGGGGGTGGACATGATGGCTGCCCTTGATCTCTATTTCCAGGTGAGGAAACACTTCTGTTTAGCTCCGGGCCAAAGGAACAGGACAGACTGCCATCCTTGCTCTCACCCACAAGAGGGATGCTCCTTTTCAGTGGTTCTGGTGTCCTTCAGAAACACCAGGGGAACTTTTTGAAAGATCAGGATGCCAAGAACATTGCTCTAGACCCAAGAGCACAGTGTTCACATCCACACTGCACCCTCACCTCTGCCTTGTCTCCATAGCTGTGCTCCGTGGAGGTGACCTGTGAGTCAGGCAGTGTCATGGCAGCCACCCTGGCCAATGGCGGGATCTGCCCCATCACAGGAGAGAGCGTGCTGAGCGCTGAAGCAGTGCGCAACACCCTCAGCCTCATGCACTCCTGCGGCATGTACGACTTCTCAGGCCAGTTTGCCTTCCATGTGAGTGCTGCTGGCCCTGCCATCCATTTGCCACCAGTCCAGAGCCGAGACATGAGGACACGGAGTCTCTCAAAGTTGAGGATGGAAGCTTGTTCCTGCCTGTCATTCAGTAGCTTCCAGCCAGGCAGTTAGGCTGAGAATCCTTAGGGGAGTTTGTCAAACACACCAAATCCCTCAAACACATCAATACATGATGCTGCAGCTTCTAAGCCACTCTTCTGCTGCTCTTCACGTGCCTGGCACTTCTCTAGGTCTCAGTTTAGATGCCACTTCCTCAGAGAGGCTTTTCTGACCATCCTGTCTCCAGTAGGCCCCCCTCCCACTTCATTCTCTATCCCTGCACCCTACTTCATTTCTCCTGTGTTTTCCCACAAGCTGTGGTTATTTTTCTCTGTTGATGATGTATCTCCTACCACCAGAATGAAGTCAAATGATACTGTCCTAGTTCTAGGGCAGCATCAGGCACAGCATAGACACTCAACAAATATTTCCTTACTGAAGCCATTAATTTAAGGGAGAGAGGGCAGGAGATTAGTAAGAAAAGAAGCTAATTAACAAGCCAAAAGGTTGAGATGGATATGGCTTTGCCTATGCAGTCATTTGGGATAGACTAACTTATTAATCTGGACTTGGGGGCACCTCTAGCTTATCCTCAGTTTCAACTTTGTCCCCAAGGTGGGCCTGCCAGCCAAGTCAGCTGTGTCAGGAGCCATCCTCCTAGTAGTACCTAATGTCATGGGAATGATGTGTCTGTCACCTCCACTGGACAAGCTAGGGAACAGCCACAGGGGCATCAGCTTCTGCCAGGTGAGTTACTTTTCATGTAGGACTTAATGTTTTTGAATGAGTAAATGAAACAATTTTGAGCTTCTACGAAGTGCAGGGAGTAAGTAAACAATCTCTTTGGCTTATGATTCTAGAAGTTGGTGTCTCTCTTCAATTTCCACAACTACGACAACCTGAGGCACTGTGCTCGGAAGTTAGACCCACGGCGTGAAGGGGGAGAAGTTCGGGTAAGGAAAACCCAAGGTGGCTTATAAGAATATTTCAGAATATAACACTCCATAATGCTTTAGCAATACCCTTGGCTAAGCATCTTTGTAGAAGGGTCACAGGGTAGAGCTGGGCATGGGTGAGCTCAAAGTCACAGTTAATCTAAGGTGGGTATAATTTGTTTTCCAGAACAAGACTGTGGTGAACCTATTATTTGCTGCCTATAGTGGAGATGTCTCAGCTCTTCGAAGGTACTGAATAAACACACTAAAATACTCCTGGTCAGAGATCTCATTAGGAGTCAACACAGCAAAATAGTTAAGTGCTTCAGCTTTAGAGCCAGATAAAATAGCACAGATTGCATTTAAATGAGATTATTTTAGGGGCCCTTGGGTGGCTTAGTCGGTTAAGTATCCGACTTCCATTCAGGTCATGATCTTGCGGTTTGTGAATTCAAGCCCCGCGTCAGGCCCTGTGCTGACAGCTTGGAGCCTGGAGCCTGCTTCAGATTGTGTCTCCCTCTCTCTGCCCCTCCCCCGTTTATGCTCTGTCTCTCTCAAAAATAAAAACACTAAAGAAAAAAAATTTTTAAGGAGATTATTTTAAGTACAGTGACTGCCATGTGATAAGAATTTAATTAACAGTAGTCACTGTTAGGATTAACCTGGGTGTTAAGAGCAGAATCCTTGGAAGTAATTAAGGACCTTGCCTCAAGTAGATCACCAACATCAGCAAACATGTAGGTAGTGATGTTTGTGGAAGCATCACACCCATCTGATTCAGGAGTAACAGTCTCATCTGGGTATAGAACATGATTACTCAGAGTCTACAGATCTTACCATAAGCTCTGTTTTACTTTTTCTGGAATCCATCCAGTCTGACCCCACTTCAGAAAAGACACTAGTGATTCTAGGCTGATCTGGGTAATTCTAGCTATTTTCCACCACCCTCAGGTTTGCCTTGTCAGCCATGGACATGGAACAGAAAGATTATGACTCCCGCACAGCCCTGCATGTTGCTGCAGCTGAAGGTATCTAAAGGTTAAATAAAAGGGGAAGGGGAAGACCCTTTCTTTTTTTATATTTTATTCTTTTTTTTTTTTTTTTAAAGTAAACTACTCCCAACATGGGGCTCAAACTCACAACCTTGAGATCAAGAGTTGCATACTCTTACTGACTGAGCCAGCTAGGCACCCCCTAAGAGCCTTTCTTTTCTAACAAGAGTAATCCCTATCGAATATGCCCTTAAGGTTACAAGGGAAGGAACTGGTTTTGTCCAGATGCCCTGCAGTTTGCAGGCCAACTATTATTGGGTGCTTCAGGGAGCAAAATGGGAAGAGGCCTTTCCCATTTTGGTTCAGACTCCAGCTGCCAAAAGTCTATACTAATGTTAACACCAAAAGGCTCAGGATCTGTGCCATCTCAAATTCCTTTTGCCCATATTCCTAGGACACATCGAAGTTGTTAAATTCCTGATTGAGGCTTGCAAAGTGAATCCTTTTGTTAAGGACAGGTGAGTAGGATTAAGGTAAAAGGAGGGCTGAGCAGCAGCTTTTCTCCCACTGCCCTCCAGCCACCACAGTCACTATTTAACCATAGCGTTCTCAATGTCTTCTTTGCCTGATCATGGGCTTTGTTCCTTTCAGGTGGGGCAACATTCCCCTGGATGATGCTGTGCAGTTCAACCACCTGGAGGTGGTGAAACTGCTTCAGGATTACCAGGACTCCTATACACCATCTGAAACTCAGGCCGAAGCCGCGGCCGAGGCCCTGTCCAAGGAGAACTTAGAGAGCATGGTGTGAGCATGGGGTGCACATACAGTACCTGCTCAAGAAATAGCATGACTGGCCACACACTTAACCCATAACCACCAAACATGCTATGGAGAGCCGCACTGCTTCAGTGGGGACCAAGACTTAGGCTACTGCTTTCTGTGAGAGTGAAAATACCCCATTCCCTTGGCAGACAGAGTATAGAGAAGTGCCTTGGTGGACCCATGCAGTAGAGCAATCCATGGAGACTCTGACTTTCTTCGAGGTACAGCCTAATGGTTTAGCCCACTCAAAATCATCCCAGGTCTTCACCCAGGTCCCCTCTCCCTTTCTTTAAAAAACATCATGAGAGAGACAGAGATGCTCTGGTAAAGGGGCCCTAGCCACCATGTACAGGTATGTATCCACAAAGGAAGTGGGACAGCTATGCACCAGACTTTAATAGTCTGGAGAGGTCTGCCCTCCTTAGCCAGGAAGTACTGCTGCTACTGCTAATTTTTTAGACAGAGAAAGTATTTTGTGCTCAAATAAACTTTAATTACACAAATTATAATTGTTAAGCCCAGTCCTTCTCTCTCTCCCACAGGGGCATCCAGCTGCGTCACCATCATAAAGGTAGAATAAGAGGGAACCACAAGGTCAGACAGAGCCCAAACAACACATATTTCACGTACATACTCATCCCACCACGTTTTCGTCAACCCTAAATACTACTCTAGGTTAACTGTATCCTAGAGTTGCTAGGATACAGCAACTGCTGGAGGGGGTGGAGGGGAGAGTGGGTGGTAATAGTGAGGGCATGGGTCTGAGCAGGCTCAAAAAGGGATTGTGCAAGACCTCAGGCCTCCCACCTCCCTCTGGAAGTTCCAACTGTGGCACAAGTATCTTGTCTCTTTTGATCATGGTTGTAACTGGCCCAATGATTATAATGGATTGACCAGATGTCAGGGATGTGCAGATTAAGGCAGATGGACTCTGGGTGGTGATAGCTGCAGCAGTGTGGGGCTGAGAGTCTGGCACTGAGGTACTAGGAAAGAAGGGCTCTGTTTCATTCAGAGACAGTAAAGAACTTCCTGGGGAGCCAGAGTCGACTCTGTATGTGCTACAGGGAAAGGGCCAAGTCATTGTACCACTCCTCCAGCCAGAGGTAGAAAGGATTTACTCTGGAGAGATTCTGTAGAGCCCCAAGGTGGGGGGAGGGGGGAATCACATGGGGGCAAAGGGAGGCAGAGGTATCACAGTGATGAATCAATTCAAAGTTGAAAGCTAAGACCCCAGGACTGAATGCAGTCTGAGGTCTGGGCACAGGGAGGCAGAGGGACTGAAGGAAGCCAGTCACATTAAGTACACGCAGGGTAGCCTAGGAAACTGGCAGTAGATTGGGGGAGGGGAGAGGGTGGTTGTGTGCCTAGTTTTCACAGGGTAGGGGAAAGGAAAAAGACTAAGATATTGCACAGAGGGCCTAACACTGAATTGCGGGAGTTGGAGGTTGCTTAGCGGCAAAATTAAAAGGCTTCAGACAGTTTCACCAGGAGGCTACCCAAGGAAGAGCATGATTGGGCACTCCAATGAAACACATACTAGAGGCCTTTAGGCACTTCAAGCCCTGAGTGGGTCAGCAGCTCTCCATCCCATAGGGCAAAGGCAGGTACCACTGGACCTCGGAAATCTGTCTGTAGCGTGTGGACCACAGCGACCCTGCTCACATCCACCAGGCTCAGCTTTTGGGCCTCATACTCCAGCAACAGCCCCACCTTCTCTGGCTGCCCCATGCCCTCAATAGGGGCTTTTTCGTTGGCCAACATGGTGTGCCACTTGCGCTGGGCATACGTGAACACCCAGGAACGATCGTCAACACCGATGCAGCTATCCCGGGACATATCCACATCTGCCACTCCTATTCGGAATTGGTGGGAGCGCTTCACTGTCACTTCCCAGTAGTGCCTGCCACTGGTGACTGCTGTGTCTGCCAGCACTACGGCCCATTCCCGGAAGCGCTCCACATTCAGGGCCAACTTGGTGGGCTCCAATCCTACTATGCCATACTTGACACCTGTGTCACCTTTGAAGAGCGCCAGGCTGCTGTGGGCGGTTTTTTCTTCCAGTTTGAAACTGATGCCTGTGAGCAGAGCAAAGAGATTAGATGATGACGAGGGCTAAACCCCTAGATCTAGTGATATATAAGTATTACGATCTGAAACAGTCATACACTCACGAGGAAACAGAAAATGTCACGCGGGCAAGAGTGAGGCGCTTCAATATGGGCTTTCAGACTGGAAAAGCCTCGGGATAAAAAAAAAAAAAAAGCCAGATTGTGTCCCAGGTTTGGACTCTCAAGACCAAAGCAGATCAGGGAGAGACCCAAGGGGACTCTCGGGAATAACAGAAACCATTTTGGAGATAAAAGAGAGTAAAAGAGATAATCTTACCTCTGCGGGCTTCCGCGACGGCTGCCGCCAATCGTTTAGCTCCCCAGCGGCACAAGAACAGCGAACGTGCAAAAGGCAGCGCCATCTTGCGCCAGGGATGAATAGGGCACGCCCTCTGGCCTGGGACCGGGCCATCAGCCCGCCTGCTACTTTCCGACGTGGTGCGCGAAAGGCGGCCGCGCAGTGTGATGACGTAAGGGAGCCTGCGTCCAGCAGGGGAGCCGCCATCTTAGTGAAATGTGTTCTTGATCCGCATGCGCTTGGTACGGTTTATTTCGGTTTTTTCCCGGCAGTGCTGCTCACGTTTTTACCAAGTAGGACCTTTAGAAAGACGGTGTAGCAAGACGTCAAAAAGTATAGATTTTAGAATTAAACAGTAATCGGATTCAAACCTAGCTCCTCTGTGTGACCTTGGGCAAATCACTTAATCTGATCCTTAAGTGTTCTCATTTGTAAAAAATAACCCTTTAGACCTTGACAAAAATTAAACGAGAGCATAACCTAGAATACAACTTGACAAATAACCACTAGGTTAAGTAGCAGGCTGTTTTATAATAATGTGTAAATACTGTAAACGTTGGTTTTTATATGTTCAGAGTTACTGGAGAAAGGACTTTAAATCCCTACCCCATATTTCTTTCCTGATTTGTATATCCCATTTGTATATCCAACAACCTATTAGAGATTTCTACCTGGATGTAGCCCACTCCCATCCCTCCCGTGACCTCAAACTTAACGTGTCTAAAACTTACTTCGTCTTCTTACACACCATTCGTCCTCCGCGTAGTTTCCCTGACCCTGTGAACTGCAACCCATAACCAACCAGTTGCCCAAGCCAGAAACCTGGAAGCCCTTGGATTTGTCTGCCTCACATATATCTGATGGTCGTTCAATCCCCATCACATTTCTCCCCTGGACTACTTACTGCATTAGCCGCCTAACGACTCCCACTCTCCCTAGGGCTGCCGAGAAGGGAACATTTAAAGGGGCAGCTACTTATCTCACCCATTAGATTCTTAAGAATGGGAATTAAGAATGGTTTCTTAAGAATTCTTAGGAATGACGATTAAGCCCTTTGTTCTCTGTGACCTAAGGCCTCGGTTTTACCCTAAACACAGGGTAAGTACTGTTGTTTTTGAATTAGTAAATCAACGAGGATAAAGGGAGAAAGTGTTGCGATCACATTCTTGGAGTGCAATGACTGGTTCATTCTCTCCACCAGGGGTCAGCCTGGTCCAGCCTTCACACATCCTGCGTAATGTGTCTGAGAAGAGTGGTTTATGTTCCTCCTAAGCCTAGGAGCGAAGGCATGGAGGAGAGCATTCCCTCTCCTTCTGAAAAGTCCTGCTCTCTCAGTACTTTGTATTTTGGGGGTAATGAGAAGAAAGTTCCTGAGTTCTGTTTCTGTAGCTTTTCTCCTTTGTTTCCATCCTAGGTGTGAGAGCTGAAGCAATCATTGCAGATTTCTCACACTGTCACTTAGATACACCTCTGTTACTTTATTCCCTGCTGAGGAAATAGCTTCTTGCCTGTCATGTGTTGTATTATTTTCCTTTCACAGACTGACCATCTATCTGATAAAAACTCACCTTCGTCATTGAGATGATTTACCTACCTCGTTGCTAATGTACAAGTAATTAATTCTTAACGTTTCCATGCATAATAATTAAGAAATGATAGGGTTTCACTTGACATATGAAAGGGGAAAAGACATTCAAGGTGTAGGGAACAGCTTCTGCTAAAGCACTGGGTAATGAAACAGAATGAAGTATTTGAGAAGCCACAAGAAGCACAAAATTGCCAGAGCCTCATGCTGCAGAGATATGGAGAACAGTTGGAAAAGTTGAGGGTAAATTATGAGGAGTCCTGTATTTATAGTAATGTATTTTAATTTGATGTTTATTTATTTATTTTGAGAGAAAGGGAGAGAAAGAATCCCAACTGCAATTCCAACTGCACTGGCAGTGCAGAGCCTGACTCAGGGCTTGATCCCAGGAACTGTAAGATCATGACCTGAGCCAGAATTAAGAGTCAGGCGCTTAACCTCAAATACTTAACTGACTAAGCTACCCAGGCACCCCATAGTAATGTCTTTCAGATGTTCAGGAGCTGTTGAAGGGACCCAGGGAAATGACAAATTACAGGTGTTTTTATAAAGATAAAGCTGACAGCAACATAGAGAATGAATTGGAGAGGGAATGAGACCAGAAACAGGGTCAAACAGGATATAGAGTTCTCAAGTGGGACATGGTGTGGGTTAAGTCATCTAAAAGACAGAATTGGTAGAGTTCTGGTGGTGACTGGTTAGGTGAAAATGGGAGGATAGGGGAAGGAATCAAAGCTGATTCATAGGTTTCTGATTTAATGATTGGATACAGAAGAAAAGCATGTTTGAATGGGGGGAAGATAATCCATTCTGTTTCAGACAGGCTGTATTTGAGGTGTCCATAGGACACCCAGGTGAAAATTTTCTGTAAATATATAGATATAAATTTTGAGGGAGAGGGGTGCCTGGGTAGCACAGTTAGTTAAGCATCCAGCTCTTGATTTCGGCTAGGTCATGATCTCGCAGTTCATGAGTTCAAGCCCTGCATCAGGCTCTGCATGGATGATGCGGAGCCTGCTTGGGATTCTGTTCTCTCCTTCTCTCTGCCCCTCCCCAGCTTGTGGGCATACTGTATCTCTCTCTCTCTCTCTCTCTCTCTCTCTCTCTCTCTCTCTCTCTCAAAATAAATAAACTTTGAAAAAAATTTTTTTAATTAAAAAAATAATTTTTGAGGGAGAGCAGACATAGGTGAAGTCATCCAAGGATAGGATGTCAATAGAATAAGTAGGGAATAAACTGTGCAGTCCTAGGGAAAACCAGTACATGAGATAACACATATACTATTAAGTACTTAGAACAGAACCTAACCATAGTGAGCACTGGTCTCCCTGGCTTAGAGCTGTATCTGACTCCCTATGAAAAGAAGGGGAGAAGGAGCCAAGTACAGGATGTTTCAGTCTATTTTCATTCTGTTTCTTAAATTAGCCCATTTCTAATATGTGGGAGCTCTCACCTGATCCAAGTGCTAATTGGAGCCCTTAACTATGGATGGGAGAGGGATGATGCACAGAGCTTGGTGATTGTTCTGGACTTTGCCAGGAGTCAGCAGTCAGCAAAGCATAACCAGAGAAAGAGAGAGAAGGGGGGCCCTCAGGAGCTAGCCAAAGGGGCTGCTAGGCTGGCTTGTGCTATGCTGGGGCCTTTGTCCTATGAAACTGTCCACACAATGGAGCTGGGTTACATGCTGATCTGGCATTCTGAATATGGGGCTGGGATAGAGATTCCACATGGTAGATGGAGAGATGGAAGTTCACCCAACCCCTCAGGACCATATCTCGATTCACCCACATTGTAATTGCCAGAGAGGATGTTCAATACTTGATAATCATAAATTATGTATATATATGATTAATTCATGAATCAGTTCATTTACATTTTAAGGCAGCTAACTTAATGTGTGTATTGCCAGGGTATATCTCATTTGATCCTGATACAATCCTGTTAGGTCAGCAGGTTAGATATATATTTTTTTAAGTTTATTTATTTATTTTTGAGAGAGAGACTGAGCAAGTGGGGGAGGGGCGGAGAGAGAGAATCCCAAGCAGGCTCTGCACTGTCAGCATGGAGCCCAGCGTGGGGCTTAAACTCACAAACAGACCATGACCTGAGCTGAAACCCAGAGTTAGATGCTTAACTGACTGAGCCACCCAGGTGCCCCAGCAGGTTAGATATTTTTATGAAACTCAGACCTAGGTTATTCTTTAGGTCATGATGATATGGACTGGCCAGGGAGCAACTTCAGAGAGGTAGTAAACTGGTCCTGGATAACCTCAGAGGTGGGTATGGTAATTACATGAAACCCCTGTGGAGAAATGAAACAAGACAAACAGATCTGCCTGCAGATTCTCTGAGATTTATAGATGCACTCACTACCTAATATTATGGATTATACTTCTTATGGCACCTCTAGGAGACTGAGAAATGGAGCCTTCTTTATGGAAGAGGGTATAGTGAACTTAGGATCCCTAGCCCCAGGAATATAAAGAGGTTGGAAGGCTGATTGTTAGTAACCCAGAGATAATTCAGTCTACTGTAGAGATATTTGAGACTCTAGGATGATCAGTACTACAAGTTACAAAATAACTTTGTAATTACTCCAAGTTTGTTATTTTACAAATCCTATTTCTCCACTTTCATAGTTCTTAGTAGGAAAAAAATTCAAAAATTTTGTATGCTTATTTAAGGCCAGAAGAGAGAAGTCAGAGAATCTAGAATTAAAAATTCTGGCAACCCCTGAAAAGAGCGCCAAATACAAGAATGAAGTAGAGTGATAACACAAAAAGCGAACAAGCTAACCAGAAAAGAAGACGAAGACAAATTAGGGTCTGTCCTGGGTGATCCCAAGAGTGTTAGACTCCAGGAATCCCCTCCACTCCCAGGCAGTTTTCCTCAAAGGAACTTTCTTTTGCAGATTCCAATGGCCTGATTGCCAATTCAGCCTTAATACTTTCTTGCTGGCTTGCTCTGTTTCTGGTGAGGAATGGAAATATTCTTACCTTGCCTTCCCTGGAATTCTTATTGTCTTCCAGATCCTCAGTTTAGCTTTCCTCTTTACCTCTCTGGCTCCCGAAACCCAGGTTTATAAAGATGATTAGGAAGTGGAAGGATGAGTCTCTACCTTCACTGTAAGCACCTCTGGTGGACAGAAGCCATTATAAGCTCTTGCTCCTCCCTTAGTGAGTTTGGGTCAGAGGGCTAAAAAGGAAGAAAGAGCTTAGTATAGGAGAGAGAAGGGCTAAGGCTGGGGATAGTGGATGCTTAGGTGTGAGTATAAAAGTCTAAGGCTCCCTTATGGAGACCACTGACTGGGTAGGGGTAGCAGGTTGAGGGATGAGGTTCCTCTCTATTGGCTGAAGGGAGGACATGAGATGTTCTTTAATCACAAGAGTAGAGCTCTCACCTCTCTGGCTGCCTCTTCCTCCAGAAAAAGCACCTGAAACACTTGCTCCTCATCCCAACTCCACTCACTTAGACCTAGAAAAGCAGTCTCCAAACTGGAGCAGGACACCAAACAGAGACTCTGAGCCTGACTCAGAAATTGGCAAAATTATGATCTAGGAGATAAGATTCTTGCAGAGAGGAGAAACCACCATCTTTTTCCATAGACTCCTTCCTTCTGAGAACCTTCTGAGGAAACAGAACTTCCCTCTTCTCTGTTGTTAAATTCCAGTCTAAGCCAGTGGGGGTCTGTTTTCTGACCACTCCCTTATTCTTTTAGTCCTTCCTTCCTTGTACAACGGGTGCTGGGGGAGGGGCAGTGCAGGATGAAGTGGTGGAGGCCTGGTTGGGAGAGTTTTTTGAGGGGGTGGGGGACAGAGAGAGGTGGAGAAGGAGAGATATGAGAGACCAGGGGGTAGAAAAGTGGAGCAGACAGCCAGCCTGATCTTGCCTTCCCTCCCCTACGTACCCCCAAGACCTATAGAGCCAACGGTTTGGGAGAGATGTGCTGGCTGAAGGCCTGGGCATCCTGGTCTTTGTAGGGGCTGTTCTTAGGGCCTCATGCCCCAGTGGTAGCTCTGTGCTAGGCACAGTCCCTCAACCTTGCCTGAAGAACTGGTGGTGGTGAGCATGGCGCAGATTTTTGATGTGGGCCCACACTCAAATCCTGCCCTCACTCTGGTACTGCTCTGTACCAATTGGCTTGCCCCCTCTAGGGGGGGGTGTCCTATGTCCTGTCCCAGAGCACAGCAGCCATGTTGACATCTGTCCTTTTCTACCTAGCACTGCCCCAGGTGGCTATAGCCCAGCTAGCCATCCAGGTAAGCAGCAGCCTCCACCTTCCTGAATAGGGTGACACTAGGTAGGTAATAAGGGTGGATGGCTGATAAGACTTTAAGGAATGAACAAAAGAGGGGGCACCCGTGCTCTGTGCATCCTCTCGTTTAGCCACCTTCAGTATGATGCAAATAGGTCAATGAGTTAGGCTCAAGCAACTCAAGAATTTCGGTGACTTGCTGCAGATCCTTTGCTTAAAGCTTCCTTGGTGGATAGATGGTAGGGCCTAGGGGGGAGCAGATGGGGAGATGTTTGTGTTCTCTCACCCTGGTCCTAGCATCTCTGGTCATGAGATGGGAAGGGTCATAGGCCAGGGTCTGAGCTTGGAGTTTTTCTCCACTATCCAGCAGGTACTCACCATGTGTGCTGTGGCTCACCAGCAGTGATTGGACGCAGGTGGGCCAGGCAGTCTGGCAGTGGGTTTCTCAGTGACTGCTGGAGCACTGGTATTGGTAAGAACCCAACCCATACCAAGCAGGAGCATAGGGAAGGCTGGATTCCACTCCTCAAGGGAGACACAGCTGGGGTTTTTTGTTTTTGTTTTGTTTGTTTTGTTTTGTTTTTAAAGATAGGTTAATAGA